>NC_135805.1:103486427-104086427 GCF_964213995.1 Mustelus asterias
AATTTTGCGTGTAATTCCTTCTCTCCCATTTCCCCTCTCCATGTGCAGAAATGGTCCGGCCCAGAGACTATTCCAAGTCTGCTGCTGATATTCCTCCTTGGTTCAACTGGATCTCAGTAAATGTCGACTTTCTCAGCATACACCACATACACACCACTCTGCCACATACACCAGGGCCTGACTAAGCTGAGGAAGTGAGAACCCCCCCAGAATGGTAAGACTGATCCCTGGATCCATCCCTGCTTGGCATCACTGGTTTTCTAAGGGTGAGGAGGAGAATTGATTCCTCACCAGGCTGACAGGGACCACCCTAGGGTAGATCTTGACTTTGTGCAATATAGTGTATAACAGGTGATAGAAAGCTAGCAACCCATTTTCCTCTCCCCCAATGTCTCCTCTCACTAAGGATTATCCCCATTGAGTTGCAAGATTCTCCTATTCCCAGTGATTCAGAATTGATCAGAACAGCAGCAGAATGAAGTATGAATACAATAAACATACAGATGCATTGTGCTTGGGGAGAACGACCTCAAACTGCCAAGGAGTCTGGAAAAGTGTTAAGGATTTTGGAAATGAAATTCAGCAGAGATGTAAACTGGCTGCCAACTTGGGGTTTCACCTGTTTTTCACTATTACACACAGACCTACTCCCCTCCCTGAGTTATTGAAGCAACCTTTAGTAAATTCAGGGCCTACATTTTCAATAGAATCCCTACAGTGCAGAAGGAGGCCATTCAGCCCATCGAGTCTGCACCCACCACAATCCCACCTATCCTTGTAACCCCACATATTTACCCTGCTAATCCCCTGACACTAGGGTCAATTTAGACTTATTATGTTGCATGAAATATCACATTACGGACCCGATTTTACCATTGCGTTGCACCGGTTTTCGGGCACGAAAACTTGGTAAAGTCGGGCGTGAGGCGAATAGTGCGATCCGCGCCCGCGCCAATTCCCCCTTTACCAAGACCTGAAAATGGATGCGATCAGGACCGCGCCTGGAACGGGGGTGACGTAAATTTAAATACATTTGCATGCATTTAAATTGACTTAATGGGCTGCCCACCCAACCTTACCAGCATTTCCTCCTTTACCATCACGTTCACCCGTCCAGATTCGGCGCAAAACAGACATGCTCGGCAAAGGTCTGTTTTGGGCGCTCCAGCTTCTGAAGAGGTAAGTTCAGAGTTTCCGGTGGCTCTCTAACTCAGATCAGTGATGGGGGTGGGGGGGGCGGGTCAGATCATTCTCTGGTGGGGGGGGGAGGAGGAGGGCCAGATGGATCTCTGGTGGGATCCATCTGGTGGGGGGGTGGGTGGGTGGATAAGGAGTACAGTTATGTTGTGGGAGCTGGAGTGATATCTATGGGGGCCATCGCTCCCGGGCTGCTTTTATACAACCCGGGAGCGATGTGGCAGGGGAGTGTTTTTCAAATTTTTTTTACTGCGCATGTGCAGTTGAAGGCTCAGATCGGAGCAGCAGCGTTTCGGGTGCGATAAGCGCCGCCCACAGTGCGATTCAGGTTCGCTTACGACTGAGAGGCTGGCTATGACGTACTGGATTCCATTATTACAGACAGATCCCATTCAATGAAATCTTCATCTTGGATCTGAAGCGAAGAAAAGTGAAATAAAAAAATCTATGTCCACCCCCACGCTGAAGGCTGTGGCATCTTGAGTCCACTGCCACCCTGCGGGCGATCGGTGGAGGGGAGGGGGGTCCGCTGCCGCTCTGTGGGCGATCGGTAGGGGGGAAAGGGGGCAGGGGGTCACGATCGGTCTGGGAAGCGGGGGGGATGGGTGGATGAGGGGTACAGTTATGTTGTGGGAGCTGGAGTGATATCTATGGGGGCCATCGCTCCTGGGCTGCTTTTATGCAGCCTGGGAGCGATGTGGCTGGGGAGCGTTTTTCAATTTCTTTTTACTGCGCATGCGCAGTTGAAGGCTCAGATCGGAGCAGCAGCGTTTCAGGTGCGATAAGCCCCGCCCACAGTGCGATTCAGATTTGCGACTTTTTTTTCAGGCTGAGTGTGTATGGGGGCGCCGGAGAACGGGTTTACAAATCGGACCCGAATCACGTGCGGATTCAGCACTTAGAATCAAAATGGTAAAATCGGGCCCCATGAAACAAATAACATGAAATGGGTCATGTGTAGAATTCGACTACACTAGGCTGCTGCTGGTATAATAACCCATCTAAAAACTGAATTTCAGCTACTGAGTCCCTGCAGAGAGGGAGTCTTTTCAACATATGAACCTTTCATAAATCAGTGCATTTGGTGGCGGATATGATCAGCTGATCTGCAAAAGCCGAAAAGCTGTCCTTTTCTGTTCATCCATCAGAGCAGAGATGAATACAGCCATAGTGCGCAGCCACAGTTCACTGATGCTTGATATTGCTAATTGGTATTTAAGAATCATCTGATCTACATGAGGGCACCTTGTGACACAGATAAGATGCATCTGAACAAGCAAAGACAGGATTTCACCGTGTGGGTTAGAAAGCAGCAGAATAATAGTTGCACTGCAGTAGCAAGAGATACTATAAATTCTAAAAGAAACGAAGGACCTGAGTGTGCCCACTGATTCCGAATGGCAGCTGTCAGCCTTGTAAGGAGCTGAATCTCCTCCTGCCCTTAATAATGCCAATGATACCAAGGGGGGCAGGGGTAGAGGTGGAACCTATACTGGGAGAAGGCTTATGACTGAGAGGCTGGCTATGACGTACTGGATTCCATTATTACAGACAGATCCCATTCAATGAAATCTTCATCTTGGATCTGAAGCGAAGAAAAGTTAAATAAAAAAATCTATGTCCACCCCCAAGCTGAAGGCTGTGGCATCTTGAGTAGCATAAGCGGGGGGCGGGGTTTGTTCAGGTCTTTAGATACGATAGTGACTTTTTAATGGGCATCTTGACAAATACATGAATAGGATGGGAATAGAGGGAAATGGTCCCCAGAAGGGTAGGGGGTTTTAGTTCACACGGGCAGCATGATCGGTGATGGTTTGGAGGGCCGAAGGGCCTGTTCCTGTGCTGTAATATTGTTTGTTCTTTGTTCTTTGTTCATCTCATATGTTTTGTCTTCACGAATGGGCTACTTTATTGCATCTTAAACTGGAGACCCACACCATTCAATGCTTTGCCACCAAGAGCTGTTGTATTTGTTCCCCAATTCTCTACGTTCCTGCTTGAGGATCAGAATTCATGTTGGGTTCCAAAAGGCTGAGGTAATTAACGCTTTTGAGCACCCCTGGCCAGTGAGTGGAGTCACACAATTTAAACATGTGACTAAACAGCTATGGTTTATGATCCAGCCTTTGTACATCCTCCAGTTATTAGTTCGGCTGTGTTTCACATTTTCCTTTCTTGCCAGCTACTCACTCCACCCCCCCCTGTCCCTGGGTGGATTCAATGGCAGGAGGGAGGGAGAATTTGGCAGGAGGCCCAAAAATTGGTTTTATACCAGCATTAATTTCCTGCAGGATCTTCCATTGGTGCCCACTCTAGCAGGTCGGGAAACACTCTGGAGGCCAGCAAGAAACTCATTTGCATCCCCTTAGTGGGATGTAGATGAAGGCCCGACCACCCATACTCGATACCCCACGGTGCCAGTGGGAAAACACGCCAGTGCAAAACACTTCTGAAACAACATGAGGTGCAGATTTTGGGACTCGCCTGAACAGTGCCTAGTGTTACATCTGGAGTTTGGGCTGGATGCCACCAGCAACGCTGGACCCTGGAGCATCTACAGGTGGATCTTCCAGATTCGGCCTCCTGGAGAAGGTCCATCTTCCAGCATCAGAGTGCTCCTGGAGCTCTATCTTCATTTCCAGGAGGTCCATCTTCCTCCTTCAATAGTGGGTCAGTGATGTTTTTTCAATATGGTGTCCAGATTCAATGGCAGACAACATGCCATCAGACCCGTCCCACTACGGAATATGGCACAAAACCCCCGGTGTATAATTACTAATGTTGGGGCCGGAAGATAGAGTGTTTTTTCTCACCGGCCACCACAGCGGGAAACAGTCCACATTCCCGGCCCCACCATGGGACTTAGTCCCAGATGGGAGTATTTCATATATGGTTTAAAATCTCAGCCTAAAAGAGAAGTTGTTGCTGCACTAAAGAATGTTGCTTATTTCCCAAACATAGCACAGTGGCACGGCGGTTGACACTGCTGCCTCACAGCTCCAGGGACCCGGGTTCAATTCCAGCCTTGGGTCATTGTCTGTGTGGAAGTTTGCACATTCTCCCCCGTGTCTGCGTGGGTTTTCTCCGGGTTCTCCGGTTTCCTCCCACTGTCCCAAGATGTGTAGGTTAGGAGGATTAGCTATGGGAAGTGTGTGGGGTTGCTTGGGGCCTGGGTAGGATGCTCTGTCAGAGGGTCGGTGCAGACTCGATGGGCCGGTGGCCTTTTCTGCACTGTAGGGATTCTATGCTATGACAGACTACAGTTGAGAATCGGCGTTTAAATGTTTGGGACTCAAATGATTCACCAACAGATGGCTCTCATTATAATCCTCTAGCCGAAAATAAATGGAACTTACTTTTTAAGTGGAATGAAATTTGAGTGGATTTCACTCCAGGTGGGTCATCCACCCTCCCACGTTCACTACCCAAGGTAAGATTGAACCCCTTCACCCGCCCCAGGAAGTCATAAACTAACGTGGCAATTAGGTCAAACCGAGTTTAGTGCATGACCACCTCCCCACCGCCAACCTCCCAACAACCCCCTTCATCTCACTCTTCCAGTCATGTTCTTCGTAGCCCAGGCCAAATGCTCTGGAATTAGTTTTAAAATAAATACTGTGCCCAATATTTCTGTAGGATTACCATGGAGAAATTACAATGGATGACCAGGAGATCCCCTGTTGAAATTAGTGGCCAAGATGTTGGGTGAGATTCTCCGGCCTCCCATCCGCGTGTTTCCCGCCAGCAGGAGGTGGCGCGTTGTTTCCTATTGGCAGGATTCTCTGGTCCCGCTGCCGTCAATGGGAATTCCCACTGACGTCACCCCACACCAGCGGGAAAGCTGCGGGCGCGTGTGCGCTGCCGGCGGGACCGGAGAATCCCGCCAGCTTGAACGGCCGGAGAATTCTGGCTGTTATGGTGTCATAAGAAGTCTCACAACACCAGGTTAAAGTCCAACAGGTTTATTTGGTAGCAAATACCATAAGCTTTCGGAGCACTGCTCCTTCGTCATTAATGTTTAAGATGTGGACAAAACAGAAATGTGGGCTGTGGGGATTACCCTGCCTTTAACACACTGAGATTCAGATTTGCAACAAATGCACTCTTGCATCAAAATAATAGAGGGGATATAGAACCGGGTACAAGGCCTATCCCGGCTGCTGTTTCTGTGACCCTGTACTTCTAGCAATAAGATTACGGCAGGCAGTAAAATATTAAAGGCTACTAAAGGAAAGGAAGGAGCAGTGCTCCGAAAGCTTATGGTATTTGCTACCAAATAAACCTGTTGGACTTTAACCTGGTGTTGTGAGACCTCTTACTGTGCTTACCCCAGTCCAACGCCGGCATCTCCACATCATGTTATGGTGTCACCAGTGTTACACAAGTTGAACATTTGAAAACCTCTGTCACAGCGCCACCTGTAAGCATAGCAGGTATTGCGGGAAGTGTGGGCATTTTCAGAATGGATTTTTCATCGGGGCAGATTGACCGAAAAAATTTCAATGCATTTTGAAATGAAATTTTGTTACCTGTCTACCACTCTGAAATAATAATAGAGAAGACGCAATGTCTATAAGTTACTTCTCCATTTTGGTTTTTCATTTTATAAAAATGCTATGATTCGTAAAGTGTATCAAACCAATATCCTTTATGCGTGAAAATGCAATTTATATGGTAAATAACACGGTAAATAGATTCTGATTTCAGCAAGCATCAAACATCTTTTAGCAATAAGACGTGTGTCGGCAGTGGAGAGAATCCTAATGTGAAGGCAAAGCTGCTTGCAATAAAAATAGAAAATGCCAAAAATGCATGGGTGGTTTGTCAGGATCTGGGAGAGAAAAATAGATCGGAACACGTTGAGTGTAAATTCCTGGACAGACCCTTTCAAATATTTCCAGAATTTATCTGTTTTTCTCTTTTCTGTCAGTTTGAATTTCCAGCGTTTGTGGTTTTCTCCTTTTAAAAGAACAGAGATTTGAAGATCAATATTGTGTAAAAATAGCTGAAGGATTTTCCAGTGTCGTCATTGGCAGCCACAGCGTTTTTTATCAGGGGATTTTCTTTCCTTTAGTCGCCTTTAATATTTTACTGCCTGCCGTAATCTTATTGCTAGAAGTACAGGGTCACAGAAACAGCAGCCGGGGTAGGCCTTGTACCCGGTTCTATATCCCCTCTATTATTTTGATGCAAGAGTGCATTTGTTGCAAATCTGAATCTCAGTGTATTAAAGGCAGGGTAATCCCCACAGCCCACATTTCTGTTTTGTCCACATCTTAAACATTAATGACATTTTGTTGTTCTTCATAAAATTCATTAGGAGTCTACATTTTCTAATGAAATATTTAATTTGTTGCGGATATCTTTTTCAGAGATACTTGCCTACAGCCAGATTTTAGTATGAATTATGTTAATTGTATGTTAATTGTATTATTAAGGTTAAGAATACACAATGAAAGGGCATTGATTAAGGATTCTCTCCGACACGCGTCTTGATTAAGAATGTTTTGCATACGTAAAGAGAGACTCCTTCTGTGACCGGTGGGGTCCACAGGGACTGGGGTGCATCATCTCCCCTCCCCCTCAATTAGTTAAATTTCTTTTTTTCCATTTTCCAATTCTCTTCCTGCACCTAATGGTGCACTAAGGCAGACTTTCATCTGTTTCTATAGCTAGCCATTCCCGGAAAAGGTCGCTAATCTGTTGCCAGGGGCTTAGAGTGTGAGGAATGTCACTCCAGATCAAGCGACACTGACCAGGAAGCTCTCCCACTCTTACCACCAGCCATTGGCGTGTTTGGAAGGATTTGCAGATTGACACTCAACCTGTTTGGCCGCATTATGAATGCATCTTCCTTGGCCATCAAGTTGGGTGGGACCTGAACCTGGAGCTTCTGGTTCAGAGTAGGGATCCCAACCACTGCACCACAAGACCTCCACAGTTTCATTTTGACATTTATTTTAGTTCTAGTCCCCACGAGTGTTGTTCACCTCTTTAGTTTGTTTAAATTAGTGATTCTTGTTTATTATTAAAAGAGGATCAATAAGGGTTAAGGCTGTCCATTAGTTGATAAGTTAATTTGTTAATTAGTTTATTTCTATTGGTACTCAAAAGAGCAAAAAGCGGAACTCCTTCTGTGACCAGTGGGCACATTGGGAGTTGGGTGTACCATCAGCCCCAAGAATTACATTTTGATTTAATTCCTTAAGTACCCTTTTGATTTTTTTTTAGCTAATGTAATCATTCCTGTTCACCAGTTAGGCAAATAACAGCAGCAATGTTTATTTACCTATAACTATAATACTGAGACTTGCAGCAGTATGGCTGCCAGTCAGCATCCGAGAAGGTTCTGGAACAGAAACTCTCGCTTACCAGGGTGATCCTCCCCCCAACTTGCTCCCCGATTGCTTTCCCAGGTCATGTGAACCTTACTCTGCAGAATGATTCTTAAAAGGACAATCACCACAGTTACAGAGCCCCACCAGGGGCCCCCTGTCACATTTGTTTAATTTATTGATTATTGTTTTATTTTTTAACAGAAGAGAACAAAGAGAGATTCCACCCAAGCGCAAAGGGGGAGGCGGGGAGGGAGGAGTAAGCCTGCTCCTGGGCCTGGCCAAGCTGTCATTAACATGTCAAGTCAACGGTCAGTCAAAGGGGTCGTCAAACCCGACTGTCTGCCCCTCTTCACAGCTGCATTTGTGGCTGGCTGGCCCATGGGTAGGGAGCATGTGGTGTCCACTGATAGGCCTCAGGCCTTCCATTGCCAGTGGCTGCAGTGGAGGCTGGGATGCATCATCATCCCCGGGAATGAAATTATGATTTAAATAGCTAATTTCCTTTTGACATTTTCCCATCGGCCTCCGCAGTAGCAAACATTCCCCGTCTCCCCATCTCCCCCGCCCATGGCACTTAGTCCCAGATTGGGAGAATTCAGCCTTAGGAAATGAATATAAGTGGAGGAGACACAACAAATGGTATTAATGAGATATTAACATTAAACAAATGGAAAGCTGTCAAGTTGGATGGCACGGAGGCACAGTTGTTAGCACTGCTGTCTCTCAGTGGCATGGATATGGGTTCAATTATGGCCTTGGGTGACTATGTGGAGTTTGCATCTTCTTCCCCTCTCTACGTGGGTTTCCTCCGGGTGCTCCGGCTTCCTCCCACAGTCCAAAGATGTGCGGATTAGGTGGATTGGCCATGCTAAGTTGCCCCTTGGTGTCCAAAGATGCGCAGGTTAGATGGGATTGGCCATGGTAAATCTGCAGGTTTACGGGGATGGGAAGAGGGCTTGGATAAGATACTCTGTCAGAGAGTCAGTGTAGACTCAATGGGCCGAATGGCCTCCTTCTGCACTGTAGGGATTCTACAAAACACTGATCACCTTGCATTGAAACCCTTCAACACTATGTAAATAAGGAATTACAGCAGAAAATCAACCATCATATCAAAGGTATATAATCACTTGGACTTGCAGTGCTGTGTAGCTAAGTAGTCTGTTACTGTTCAGTGGTTTAAACCCACCACTTCTGAAATGTGTGCATTTAAATTGTGAGGATTCATCCCCCAACATCAGTCCATCGGTCTATTGCCATTTTAAAAGCACGAGAGCAATAATTAGAAATCCAGAGTCCATGGGATCGTCGAGCATCTATTTATTTTAATGGAGTAGATGTGCTAGGAATGTAGGGCAGGGGATTCACTTGAAGCATTATTTCTCCACAGCATTGAACATACTGGGTAGATCAGAACCGTGTGCATTAGTGTAGAATGGGTGACAGTGAATCAATTTTACAGCTCTCCCTATTTTTTTATTTCCATTGATGACAATCGGGATATAAGTCAGGAAGGCTGTAAAATTTGTTATTTACACAATGCACAAAGTCGGGATCTACTCCCACTTGATTATAATCTTCATAACGCGATTTTTGTAGACTTCTGACCAACAGCTTTCTTTCGGTCCCTACTGAGCATTTGGTATAACAATCCCTTTCCCTTATATCATCCATCATAGTGCAGCAGGATGGATGCAGCATTTCCCAGTCAGCCCTGAGGTTGCAATTATTTAAAAAACAAGTAAGAAAAAAATATATAAAGAGCAGAAAACTGATGAAGAGATAAAAGTCTGTGATGTCCTTCAACTCTATCTTTTCAGGCATGAACCAGTTTCTAGGCCAATTAATGCAGGTATAGTATGGGTTTAGCATAAAGCTGTGTTAAAGTGGACAAATACATTTTGCTCAGGATGTGGGATATAGAAATCATAGAAACCCTACAGTACAGAAAGAGGCCATTCGGCCCATCGAGTCTGCACCAACCACAATCCCACCCAGGCCCTACCCCTACATCCCCCTAATCTATGCATCCCAGGACACTAAGGGGCAATTTTAGCATGGCCAATCAACCTAACCCGCACATCTTTGGACTGTGGGAGGTAACTGGAGCACCCGGAGGAAACCCACGCACACACGAGGAGAATGTGCAAACTCCACACAGACAGTGAGCCAAGCCAGGAATCGAACCCAGGTCCCTGGAGCTGTGAAGCAGTAGTGCTAACCACTGTGCTACCGTGTTGTTTACAATCAGCTATGTGCAATCTGATGCACTACTGAGGGCCTGACATTTACAGAGAGGCAGGGAGAGTTTAAGGGAGTATGTGGAAAGCCTAAAGCTGGAGGTCCTGTTTAATTTAACAGCAGTACCTTAATATCATTTTGTTTTCTTCCATTTCTCACTCAGCAAATTGCTATGTTGGCAAACTGCCAGGCCAGAAAACCAAAACCAGGAGGCCACAGCCTGAGACACTTGGGGACGGCATCCAACAATTGGAAAGGAGGGTATTGCATCACGGGGCTTGCGTGGAGAGGTCATTGATTGCAATGGGGTGGGGGAGAAAGAGGATGCGATCAGTGGAGAGGGAGGCCAACGGTCAGAAGGATTACTTAAAAAAAAGCATTTGTCTTCTTGAACAAACAGTTCCTGCCTCGTTGTCAATGCCAGGTTTCCTGAGCCCTGGGAAACCTGGCCAGCAACTGGTAATTCAAATCAGGCTTCCAATTGCAGTGTGGGGCTTGATTTGAATGGTTAATGCATTGTCCAAGTTCTGGAGGGTGAAGTGCTCTCATAGCACACTACATTACACAAGAAAAACTCAATCACTGTGCTTTTATTTTGAACCACCCTCAATTATTTCCTCCCATCAAGGGGCATTCATATCAAGGGCAAAATGCCACAGCTCGACAACATAGCAACACTTTATTACTGTACAATGGTGTCATGTTATGAAAGAGTTATTCTAGGTTGTATCTGATGAGTCCTATAAGATTACAATCCAAGTTATGCATTCCATTTCGAACACAATGTCAAGGGCTCATCCTCATCATTATTTCATTGTCATTTTAGAGAAAGGTAAATTCACCAATTTGGTAATTTCAGCAGGGAGCTGCACTCCACAGGGGCAGACTTTAGAGACAAGGTAACAATAATATAGCACCAGTCCTCCAGTCTGTCTTCCCCCAAAGCGAAACATCCTCACACTGCAACTGCCTTTCTTCCCTGTTTCAAAGGACAAAGAACAAAGAAAATTACAGCACAGGAACAGGCCCTTCGGCCCTCCAAGCCTGCACCGACCATGCTGCCCAACTGAACTAAAACCCCCTACACTTCCGGGGACCATATCCCTCTATTCCCATCCTATTCATGTATTTGTCCAGACGCCCCTTAAAAATCACTATCGTATCTGCTTCCACTACCTCCCCCGGGAGCGAGTTCCAGGCTCCCACCACCCTCTGTGCAAAAAACTTGCCTCGTACATCTCCTTTAAACCTTGCCCCTCACACCTTAAATATATGCCCCCTAGTAATTGACTCTTCCATCCTGGGAATAAACTTCTGACTATCCACTCTGTCCATGCCCCTCATAATCTTGTAGACTTCTATCAGGCCGTCCCTCAATCTCCATTGTTCCAGTGAGAACAAACCAAGTTTCTCCAACTTCTCCTCATAGCTAATGCCCTCCATAGGCAATATCCTGGTAATTCTTTTCTATACCCTCTCCAAAGCCTCTACATCCTTCTGGTAGTGTGGCGACCAGAATTGAACACTATATTCCAAGTGCGGCCTAACTAAGGTTCTATAAAGCTATAACATAACTTGTCAATTTTTAAACTCAATGCCTCAGCCGATGAAGGAAAGCGTGCTGTATGCCTTCTTGACTGCCTTCTCCACCTGCGTTTGCACTTTCAGTGACCTGTGTACCTGTACACCCAGATCCTTCTGCCTATCAATACTCTTAAGGGTTCTGCCACTTACAGTATATTTCCTATCTATATTAGACCTTCCAAAATGCATTACCTCACATTTGTCCGGATTAAACTCCATCTGCCATCTCTCTGCCCAAGCCTCCAACCGATCTATATCCTGCTGTATCCTCTGATGATTCTCATTGCTATCCACAAATCCACCAAACTTTGTGTCATCCGCAAACTTACTAATCAAACCAGTTACATTTTCTTCCAAATCATTTATATATGTTACGAACAGCAAAGGTCCCAGCACTGATCCCTGAGGAACGTCACTTGTCACAGCCCTCCATTCAGACACACACACTTCCACTGCTACCCTCTGTCTTCTACGACTGAGTAAGAAGTCTCACAACACCAGGTTAAAGTCCAACAGGTTTATTTGGTAGCAAACACCACTAGGTGCTCCTTCGTCAGGTGAGTGGGAGTTCTGTTCACAAACAGGGCACATAAAGACACAAACTCAATTTACAGAATAATGATTGGAATGCGAGTCTTTACAACGAATCAAGTCTTAAAGGTACAGACAATGTGAGTGGAGAGAGCATTAAGCACAGGTTAAAGAGATGTGTATTGTCTCCAGACAGGACAGTTAGTGAGATTTTGCAAGTCCAGGCAAGTCGTGGGGGTTACAGATAGTGTGACATGAATCCAAGATCCCGGTTGAGGCCGTCCTCATGTGTGCGGAACTTGGCGATCAGTCTCTGCTCAGCGACTCTGCGCTGTCGTGTGTCGTGAAGGCCGCCTCGGAGAACGCTTACCCGAAGATCAGAGGCCGAATGCCCGTGACCACTGAAGTGTTCCCCAACAGGAAGAGAGCAGTCTTGCCTGGTGATTGTTGAGCGGTGTTCATTCATCCATTGTTGTAGCGTCTGCATGGTTTCCCCAATGTACCATGCCTCGGGACATCCTTTCCTGCAGCGTATCAGGTAGACAACGTTGGCCGAGTTGCAAGAGTATGTACCGTGTACCTGGTGAGATGATGGCATCCGTGTCGATGATCCGGCACATCTTCATCTTCATCAATGACATGTTGAAGGCTGCGGAGGAGATGCCGTAGCTTCTCCATCTACGACTGAGCCAGTTCTGTATCCACCTTGCCAGCTCACTTCTGAACCCATGCGACTTTGCCTTCTGCACCAGTCTGCCATGAGGGACCTTGTCAAAGGTCTTACTGAAGTCCATGTAGACAATATCCACTGCCCTACCCTCATTAATCATCTACATCACTTTCTCGAAAAACTCGATCAAGTTAGTGAGACATGACCTCCCCTTCACAAAACCATTCACAAAACTCTCACTAATACGTCCACTTATTTCCAAGTGGGAGTAAATCCTGTATCGAAGAATCCTCTCCAATAATTTCCCTACCACTGACATAAGGCTCACCGACCTGTAATTACCTGGATTATTCTTGCTACCCTTCTTAAAAAAAGGAACAACATTGGCTATTCTCCAATCCTCTGGGACTTCCCCTGTAGCCAGTGAGGATACAAAGATTTCTCTCAGGGAAACAGGGAATTTCCCCCCAGCCTCTCTCAGTATTTTGAGGTATATCCCATCAGGCCCTGGGGACTTGTCTACCTTAATGTTTCTCAAGAATCCCAATATCTCCTTTTTGATCTCAACATGACTCAAACTACCTACACACCCTTTGCCAGATTCGTCATCCACCAAGTCACTACCAAGATACTTGGTAGTGTGGATGAGCAGAGAGATCTCGGTGTCCATGTGCATAGATCCCTGAAAGTTGGCACCCAGGTTGATAGGGTTGTTAAGAAGGCGTACGGTGTGTTAGCCTTTATTGGTAGAGGGATTGAATTTCGGAGCCATGAGGTCATGTTGCAGCTGTACAAAACTCTGGTGCGGCCGCACTTGGAGTATTGCGTACAGTTCTGGCCATCGCATTATAGGAAGGATGTGGAAGCACTGGAAAGGGTGCAAAGGAGATTTACCAGGATGTTGCCTGGTATGGTGGGAAGGTCCTATGAGGAAAGGCTGAGGGACTTGAGGCTGTTTTCGTTAGAGAGAAGAAGGTTAGGAGGTGACTTAATAGAGGCATATAAGATGATCAGAGGATTAGATAGGGTGGACAGTGAGAGCCTTTTTCCTTGGATGGTGATGACTAGCATGAGGGGACATAGCTTTAAATTGAAGGGTGATAGATATAGGACAGATGTCAGAGGTAGGTTCTTTACTCAGAGAGTAGTAAGGGCATGGAATGCCCTGCCTGCAACAGTAGTGGACTCGCCAACATTAAGGGCATTTAAATGGTCATTGGATAAACATATGGATGATATTGGAATAGTATAGGTTAGATGGGGCTTTAGATTCGTTTCACTGGTCGGCGCAACATCGAGGGCCGAAGGGCCTGTACTGCGCTGTAATGTTCTATGTTCTATGTTCGAAGTCCTTCTCTTTGGTGAATACTGATGCAAAGTACTCATTTAATATGTCACCTATTTCCTCTAGCTCCATGCATAGATTCCCTCCCCTGTCCTTGAGTGGGCCAACCCTCTCCCTGGTTACCCTCTTGCTCTTTATATATGTATAAAAAGCCTTGGGATTTTCCTTAATCCTGCTGGCCAATGATTTTTCATGACCCCTTTTAGCCCTCCTTATTCCTTGCTTAAATTTCTTCCTACTTTCCTTGTATTTCACACTTGCTTCGTGTATTCCAAGCCTCCAATCCTTGACAAATGCTTCCTTTTTCTCTTTGACTAGACTCACAATATCTCTCGTTATCCAAGGTTCCCAAAACTTGCCATACTTATCCTTCATCCTTACAGGAATGTGCCGATCCTGAATCCCTATCAACTTACACTTGAAAGCCTCCCACATGCCAGATGTTGATTTGCCCTCGAACATCTGCCCCCAATCTACATTCTTCAGTTCCTGCCTAACATTGTTGTAATTAACCTTCCCCCAGTTTAGCACCTAACTGGAGGGCTACACTTTTCCTTATCCATCAGTATCTTAAAGCTTACTGAATTGTGGTCACTGTTCCCGAGCTGCTCCCCTACTGAAACATTGACCACCTGGCCGGGCTCACTCCCCAATACCAAGTCCAATATGACCCCTTCCCTAGTTGGACTATCTACATACTGTTTCAAGAAGCCCTCCTGGATGCTCCTTACAAACTCTGCCCCATCCATACCCCTAACACTAAGTGAGTCCCAGTCAATATAGGGGAAGTTAAAATCTCCCACCACAACAACACTGTTATTTTTACACCTTGCCAAAATCTGCCTACATATCTGTTCCTTTATCTCCCGCTGGCTGTTGGGCGGCCTATAGTAAATCCCCAACATTGTGACTATACCCTTCCTATTGCTGAGCTCTACCCATATTGCCTCACTGTATGAGCGCTCCGAGGTGTCCTCCCGCAGTACAGCTGTGATATTCTCCTTAACCAGTAGTGCAACTCCCCCACCCCTTTTACATCCCCTTCTATCCCACCTGAATGTTAAACTGCCAATCCTGTCCTCCCCTTAACCAAGTCTCTGTAATAGCAACAAGTGCCTATGTACCAGTGCCTATGTACCAGAGGCTGAGTGGGAGAATTTTGGAATTGCATGTTGTGCCATATTTCTGCAGGGAGTGATGCAGGTACTTGTGGTTATGAAATATATAATTTGTATTGGCTCTTCAAAGTGAAACATACCTTTTTATTTAAAGTATAATTTGCCTCTTAATTCATGTTTAATTATAAGTTGCAAAAAGTGAAATTTTGTTGGTCATTTCTTCATTTGTTTATTTTGGCTTATGGTTCCTCCACGGGCATCAGAATAAATGTCAAACAACTCTTAGACATTTACCTGAGTGTGAAGAATGCCACGGAAGTATAAATTATTGTCTATTAAAAGCCATTCATGAAATCCAAATTTTTGGCCATTATGTTCATGTAAATCTAATAGTGAATTGAGGGAAAACGTTTTGGCCCTAAGAGTGCTTAGAATTTGTGATTCCGAACCATGTGGCGTAGTGGAGGTGAATAAATGCATTTGAGGGGAAGCTAGATAAGCATAAGAGGGAGAAACAAATAGAAGGATCTGTTGATGCGATTAGATGAAGAAAAGGGGCGGAGGTTCATGTGGAGCATAAACACTGAAATGGACCAGATGGACTGAATGGCTGATTTCTGTACCGTAAATACAATGTAATGTTATGCAAGAGCATATAAAATGGTAACATGAGTTATCCATGCCCTGATCCTTAATAAAGCCCATCTGGTCTTTGAGTTTAATTTTGGAGAAAGATCAGTATTCCCACCAGTGTGCTTTAAATGTTTGGATAACGCAGACAATCCTGATTTCAAACATTGTTTTGACTTGAGATGAGGAAGTATTTCAATCTGTGAATGTATAAGTTCTGCAGAAGAAAACAGTGATAGACTTGTGTCATAAACAATTTACTGCAGAACTGCTGACTGTCACGAGTTTGGAGCAGGAAGGATAGCTTATGGTTATGTTCAGCCTTTTAAACTTCTGTGCAAGGAAAGCATGTGACTTTTTCTTCTTCAATAAAAACTAATACTTGCTCGCAAAGAATTTGTATACTGAAACTTCCGGGCATTATTTTTCTGCCAACCATTGAACTGCAAATTGCTATTTAGAACATTTTAGCAAGGAGCTGCATGAACAGTCACAGTCAAATTGATCTTCACTCTATCATTTCCTGACAAAAATACATCTCATCGCATCAGAACTTATGCCTTCCCTGCTTAGATCTTAACACTTGTTCTACTAAATAACAAAACCACTATGAAGTTACTAGAGTATGC
The DNA here is from genome assembly GCF_964213995.1 of Mustelus asterias. NCBI lineage: Eukaryota > Metazoa > Chordata > Chondrichthyes > Carcharhiniformes > Triakidae > Mustelus > Mustelus asterias. The sequence goes on from NC_135805.1 coordinate 103,502,711, forward strand.
ATTATGCTCAGCAAGGAAGGCACATAATTGTTACCATGCATTCAGTGCCGGATTTAGACTTGGTGAGGCCCTAAGCTATATAAAGCTTGGAGGCCCCATGTTAAAAAGTTACACCAAAAGGTCTCACAAAGGTACGTACCAAAACAGGACCTTGGGTCGCCACAAAAAAATTGAAAACCTAATTATGCCTTTTAATTATTTAATAGCAAGGTATTTAAAGTGAAAAATACAAATTATTTTCAAATGAATGCATTTACTGATTACATATTTATCATTTGACTGGCTTGATCTCTCTCATAGATTTTGGTAATTTCGGTAATTTTTTGAGTTGCTCTTCAAGCTGGTGCTTTCTTTTTCTTTTCTGGTATCCGCTCTTAAATGTTCTCTTCATTGTAAACCTTCTGAAATTTTGTGAGGCCCCTGCGGATTGTGAGGCCCTAAGCTGTAGCTTGTTTAGCTTATGCCTAAATCCGGCGCTGCATACATTCATTTAGAGATGTTCTCCTGTCTCTGTTTTTCAATTCAGGCACGTGCTCCTTCGACAACAGTGACCTGGTGTCTGTACCTGATGCACGACAATCGAGCACAAGACACAAGGCTTCGGTAATTGAAGGCTTTTATTGTCTAACAATGGAACTATTTAAACACGAGTACACCATCCAGACTGGAGGGGTCCCGCCCGAGCAGAGGGTCTTATTCCTCTCCCAGGAGGCGGGGCCCGACTGGGATGTGCCACAACAGCAACCACCACAGGTATATTAATCCCACAGTGTAAACACCCTAGCCCAACAACAACATTAGAACAATCCCACAGTGTGAACACCCTAGCCCAACAACAACATTAGAATAACCCCACAGTGGTAACCAACGATGGTTCACCACATTCACCCCTCCTTTGAGAACAAAGGCCGGCGGGGTGCGAAAACAGACTATATATATATTTTAAAAATCAACAATCTACAAGTCCAGACGGTCTGGAGGACCGCACCGCCATTGTGACCTCCTCAATACCGGCTGTGACACCGGAGCAGGTGCTTGCGGTGGCGTTCTCTCCAAAACAGCGTCCGGCTGTCCCCTCGAGGACTCACGGGCCGGTTGACCCTGATGAAGCGGTAGTGCAGGGGATCCCGGTACATTCTGCGATGGCGCCGATCTCCGAGTCTTAGGCAAGCTGTACAGTGGAGTATAACTGTTATGCACTAGTCCCGGTGCTGACCGCGCCACGTCCGGGGGAGAAATAAGAGATAGGGGATTCGTGACTGGGGGTATGGGAGCGACAGGAGTTGCTACGTCCCCTGCGGGCGCCAGGTCTCGGATCGAGACTGTGTCCTCTCGCCCGTCAGGATATGCCACATAGGCATACTGAGGGTTGGCGTGGAGGAGGTGGACCGGTTCAACCAAGGGGTCGGACTTGCGGGCCCTTACATGTCGCCGCAGAAGGACGGGTCCTGGGTACGTCAATCAGGCTGGTAAAGATATCCCCGAGGACGACTTCCGAGGGAATGAGAACATCCTCTCGTGGGGAGTAGCATTGGTTGCCGTACACAGGAGGGAGCGAATGGAGTGAAGCGCATTTGGGAGGACCTCCTGCCAATGGGAGACTGGAAGGCCTTTGGACTTCAGCGCCAATAGGACAGCCTTCCAGACTATAGCATTCTCTCTTTCCACCTGTCCGTTACCCCTAGGGTTGTAACTCGTGGTTCTACTAGAGGCAATCCCGTATGAGAGCAGGAATTGCCTCAAGTCGTTACTCATGAACGACGAGCCCCTGTCGCTATGTATGTAGCTGGGGTACCCGAACAGGGTAAACAGATCACGGAATGCCTTGATCACCGTGGCAGTCGACGTGTCCGCACAGGGGACAACAAACGGGAACCGGGAGTACTCGTCTATGATGTTAAGAAAGTACACGTTCCGGTCTGTTGAGGGAAGGGGGCCCTTAAAATCCACACTCAGCCTCTCGAAGGGGCGAGTGGCCTTGACCAAATGTGCCCGGTCAGGTTGGTAAAAGTGCGGTTTGCATTCCGCGCAAATCCGACAGCTCCTTGTCACTGACCTGACATCCTCCACCGAGTAGGGCAGATTGCGGGCTTTGATGAAGTGGTAGAGCCGAGTGACCCCAGGATGGCACAGGTCATTATGGAGGGCGTTCAAGCGGTCCTCCTGCATAGTAGCGCATGTTCCGCGCGAGAGGGCATCCGAGGGCTCATTGAGTTTCCCTGGATGATACATAATATCGTAATTATAGGTGGAGAGCTCAATTCTCCACCGCAAGATCTTGTCATTCTTGATCTTGCCCCTCTACGTATTATTGAACATAAACGCCACGGACCGCTGGTCCGTGATCAGGGTGAACCGCTTCCCCGCCAGGTAATGGCGCCAGTGTCTGACGGCCTCCACAATAGCCTGAGCCTCCTTTTCCACCGCTGAATGCCGAATTTCGGGACCTTGAAGGGTGCGGGAAAAAAATGCGACGGGCCTGCCTGCCTGGTTTAGTGTGGCGGCCAGGGCGAAATCAGATGCATCACTTTCCACCTGAAAAGGGATGGATTCATCCACCGCGTGCATCGTGGCTTTCGCAATGTCGCTTTTCAATGCCTTGAAGGCCAATTGGGCCTCTGGCGTGAGTGGAAAAGTCGTGGACTTAATAAGCGGACAGACTTTGTCCACGTAGTTGGGGACCCACTGCGCATAATAGGAGAAGAAGCCTAGGCATCTCCTCAGTGCTTTTGCGCTAGCGGGCAGAGGAAGTTCAGCAAGGGGGCGCATACGGTCGGGATCAGGGCCAATGACCCCGTTTTCCACTACGTATCCCAGGATGGCTAACCGGCGCGTACGGAATACACACTTCTCCCTGTTGTAGGTCAGATTCAGGCGAGATGCAGTGCGCAAAAAGTTCTGGAGATTTGTGTCATGGTCCTGCTGATCATGGCCACAGATGGTGACATTATCCAGGTACGGGAAGGTAGCCCGCAGCCCGTTCTGGTCCACCATTCGGTCCATAGCACGCTGGAAGACCGAGACCCCATTGGTGACACCAAATGGAACCCTAAGAAACTGGTACAGACGACCATCCGCCTCAAAAGCCGTGTAATGTTGGTCCTCTGGGCGGATGGGGAGTTGGTGGTAGGCGGACTTAAGGTCTATGGTGGAGAACACCTGGTACTGCGCAATCTGATTGACCATATCAGATATGCGCGGGAGAGGATACGCATCCAGCTGCGTATATCGATTAATGGTCTGACTGTAGTCAATGACCATCCGGGGTTTGTTCCCGCTCTTAACCACCACGACCTGTGCTCTCCACGGACTAACGCTGGGCTGTATGATCCCTTCTTTGAGGAGCCGCTGAACCTCAGATCTGATGAAGATCCGATCTTCAGTGCTGTAACGCCTACTTTTAGTAGCGATGGGCTTGCAGCCTGGTACCAGATTCTTAAATAAAGAGGGTGTGGTGATCTTTAGTGTGGAAAGATTGCATGCGGGGCGCTTTGGACAATTTGGAGGCTGCGGCTGGTCCCCTACTGTCAGCGAAGGGAGTGGCCCACCATACTGTAGGATCACACTCTTCATGTGGACCATAAAGTTTAGTCCGAGGAGAATTGGCGCGCAAAGATGCGGCAACACAAGGAGCCTGTATCGCTCGTAAATTGTGCCCTGCACTTTCAGAGTTACCACACAACGTCCTTGGATCGGTACAGACCAGGACCGTGATGCCATAGAAATTGTCTGTTTGGCAGGTAGAACCCGGAGTCCACACCTCTTTACAGTGTCAGGGTGAATAAAGCTCTCAGTGCTCCCGCTGTCAAACAGACAATAAACAGTACGACCATTTACCTTAATGTTCATCATTGAACAGTCAAGCCTGTGGTGCTTAGCCTGGTCCAGGGTGATCGACGCCACCGTTGGCCCTTGGACGTCACTGCAGGCAGCTGAGGTCGATGCTGAAGACCCCTGCTGGTCGCTCCTGGTCGTCGTCGACTAAAATGGCCGCCCCCATGAATCGCACATGGTTGAGGGCGCCAAGCGTAGCGACTCCTGGTGGTCATCCTCCTCCGACTCCGCCAACCACAATGGCGTCGTCCTGGGCTCGCACGTGGACGGACCTCGTGGGTACTGCGACGTCGATGGAGATGATCTCCGTTCTGGAGGGTCACAGGCTGCACTGCCGTTCTTGGGCTTCGATCTGCAGACTTTCGCGTAGTGCCCCTTTTTACCGCATTGATTGCAGACCACCGCTTTAGCAGGACACTTTTGCCGTGGATGCTTGGCTCCTCCGCAGAAATAGCACCGCGGGCCGCCTGGGGCTGCCGCCGTCGTCGGGTCGATATGGGAGCGCGAGCCCGTGGGGCGAGGAGGGATTTGTGACTGCTCCTGCCACGTTGTCTCCACGTGGTCCTCCGGATACAGGGCCAAGCTCTTCGACGCCGCCTCCAGCATTTCAGCCATCTCCATAGCTTGGGTCAGGTTGAGATTCCCCTTCTCCAACAGCTTGAGCCGGATGTACGAAGACCCTACCCCTGCCACAAACGCATCTCGGGCGAGGTCGTACATGTACTGCTCAGCCGACACAGCTTTGCAGTCACAGCCCCTGGCAAGCTGCAAGAGCTCATTGGCGTAATCCTCCATGGTTTCGCCCGACTGCCGACGTCGTGTAGCGAGGAGGTAACGAGCGTGGATCTCGTTGGGAGGTCTCGTGTAGCGCTTTTTCAAAAGCTCGAGGGCCCTCGGGTAAGTGGTGGCCGCACGAATCGCGAAGTAGACAGTGTCGCTTACCCTCGCATGGAGGACCTGGAGTCTGTCGTTGTCCGTAGTAACTGCTGCAGAGGCTGCCAGGTAGTCCTCGAAACACTTCAGCCAGTGGTCGAAGGTGTTAGAGGCGCCGACCGCACGTGGATCCAGCGTCAGACGCTCTGGCTTTAGCATTTGTTCCATACTCTCCTTTCCGTCGAGAGTTTTGTGTTAGACAATAAAATTGATGCACGACAATCGAGCACAAGACACAAGGCTTCGGTAATTGAAGGCTTTTATTGTCTAACAATGGAACTATTTGAACACGAGTACACCATCCAGACTGGAGGGGTCCCGCCCGAGCAGAGGGTCTTATACCTCTCCCAGGAGGTGGGGCCCGACTGGGATGTGCCACAACAGCAACCACCACAGGTGTATTAATCCCACAGTGTAAACACCCTAGCCCAACAACAACATTAGAACAACCCCACAGTGTGAACACCCTCACCCAACAACAACATTAGAATAACCCCACAGTGGTAACCAACGATGGTTCACCACAGTACCATCCAAATTTTATCAATGAAACTTACTTAATACGGGCTTCACCATTACACAACTTTTCCAGACCTGAAAATAAGCTGTTGTAGTGGAAGACAAATGTTATCGGTGTAGTCTGAAATACAGTAGATAACATTCACAATAGTTTCAGACATTGATACAAGCAGCAGGGTGACCTGGAAACATATATCACCATTCTTCGCTGGGTCAGAATCCTGGAACTCCCTCCCTAACAGGTACACTATGAGTACCACCGGGGCTCAAGAAAGCAATTCACCATCGCCTTCTCAAGGGCTACTAGGGCTGGGCAATAAATGCAGGCCTTGCCTGCAGCTCCCACATCCTGTATATGAATTTTTAAAAAATTATCCCATAACCAGAATTATAATGATTTTTACAAGTTCTCAATCTAACTGGAAACAAAAACTTGCATGTCCAAAGATGTGAAGAGAGGTTGGGTAGGCCTGGGTTGTTTCTGTTGGAGCAGAGAAGGCTGAGGGAGGGATGACCTGATCGAGGTGTACAAGATTGAGGGACATGGACAGAGTGGATAAGGAGCAGCTATTCCCCTTAGTTGAAGGTCAGTCACGAGGGGACATAGGTTCAAGGTGAGATTTAGGAGGGATGTGAGGAAAAGCTTTTTACCCAGAGAGTGGTGATCCTCTGGAATGCGCTGCCCGGAAGGGTGGTAGAGGTGGGTTGCCTCACATTCTTTAGAAAATACCAGGATGAGCACTTGGCACATAACATTCAGCGCTATGTGCCAAGTGCTGGCAGATGGGATTAGGTGGGAGTTTAGGTGTTTCTAATGTGTCAGTGTGGACTCTGGGCCAAAGGGCCTCTTCTGCACTATATGATTCTATGTGCAGGTTAGGGGGACTGGCCTTGCTAAATTGCCCCTTAGTGTCCAAAGATGTGTTGTAGGGGGATTAGAGGGTTAAATATGTGGGGTTACAGGGATAGGGCCTGGATAATATTCTCTGTTGGAGAGTACCATAGATTCCCTTCAGCGCAGAAAGAGGCCATCCGGCCCATCGAGTCTGCATTGAATTTCTGAAAGAGCATCCCACCCAGGCTTGCCCCTCCGCCCTATCCCTGTAACTTTGCTCATTTAGCATGACTAATTCACCTAACCTACACATCTTTGGGCAGTGCAGAAGGAGGTCATTCGGCTCATCAAGCCTGCACTGACAACAATCCCACCCAGGCCCTATCCCCGTAACCCCATGTATTTATCCTGCTAATCTCCCTGACACTAAGGGTCAATTTAGCATGGCCAATCCACCTAACCTGCACATCTTTAGACTGTGGGAGGAAACCGGAGCACCCGGAAGAAACCCACGCAGACACAGGGAGAACGTGCAAACTCCACACCGACAATCACCCAAGGTTGGGATTGAACCTGGATCCCTGGCGCTGAGGCAGCAATGCTAGCCATCGGCATGGTGTCTGCACCTTAAACTAAGGTGCAGACGTGATGGGCTGAATGGCCTCCGTCTGCAATGTAGGGATTCTATGATTCTATGTGCTGGCTCTCTGGGGATAAATTTTGATATCTCTCCTAATTTTCATTTCTTTAGAAGGGAACATATGTAATGGGCAGCTGAAATGATCATGTTTGCTTTACAAAATCAGCCTTAGTCTCTCTATTTGAAGGAGCGAACCAAATAGTCCCATATTCCCTTGTACATTTTGATGCCCTTTCAGACTTTTCTTCCAATATTCCTACACCTTTATTTTTAAAATTATAATAATTCTGGTACTATCGGTGATTTTGTTAGGGCAATCCCATCTTGAATTTTTCTTCTGACATAGCTGTGAAGACAGAAAAAGAGACATCCAGGCCCCACACCTGAAACTGATTTGCACTTGCAAAGGTTTCAAGGCCCCTTTCCAGAATTGGTACTCACTGTATTATGTTGGAGCCTGACCAACTTTGTTCAGGGAACCAAATCTACATCTATAATGTCACCATAACAAAGGCACATTTAAAAACAAACCTGAACATGGAGCCAGGAGGAACAATGATGGCTCTTTGTGGTTCAACAATTGTGTCCGAGAATCTTGCTGGCCCCTACTCAGCTCCTCTCCATTTCCTGCCTCCCCCCCCACTTCCCCTCCACACCCTCACAGTGACACAGTGGTTAGCACTGTTGCCTCACAGTGCCAGAGATCAGGGTTCGATTGCCAGCTTGGGCCACTGGCTGTGCAGAGTCTGCACATTCTCCCCGTGTCAGCGTGGGTTTCCTCCAGGTGCTCCGGTTTCTTCCCACAGTCCGAAAGACGTGCTGGTTCGGTGCATTGGCCATGCCAAATTCTCCCTCCGTGTACCCGAACAGGCACCGGAGCATGGCGACTAGGGGATTTTCACAGTAACTTCACTGCATTGTTAATGTAAGCCTACTTATGACACGAATAAATGAAAAAAAACCCGAGAGTCCTGCTAATACCACAGGAGCTCCAAAATTTGACTCTGATTTGTCAGCAAGCTGCCTGTAACATTCAGCAGGTGTTTGCAGCTGATTAGTTTCATGGAAGGAGGCCTGAGGTCCAACATCAAAGAGTATGTCAGGCCTATCTCTTCTGGAGTTGGAGCTGGTGGGGGGAGGAGGGGAGTCTAAAGGCTGTAAAGTTTTCTAATGAGAATCTCATGAAATAAACTAACAGAGTCAATCATTTTCATTGTTCTTTTAAAATACATGACACAGTGGCACAGTGGTGCATCATAGCGCTCGGGACCCGTGTTCAATTCCAGCCTCGGGTCACTGTCTGTGTGGAGTTTGCACGTTCTCCCCATGTCTGCGTGGATTTCCTCCGGGTGCTCCGGTTTCCTCCCACAGTCCAAAGATGTGCAGTTTAGGTGCAGTGGCCATGCTAAAATTGACCCTATTGTAGGGATTAGCAGGGTAAATGCATGGGATTATGGGAATAGGGCCTGGGTGGGATTGTAGTCAGTACAGACTTGATGGGCCGAATGGCCTCCTTATGTACTGTAGGTATTCAATGATTCTACAGTTCCTACAGTTGAAAGGGAATAGACTCTGGCATAGCCCATTCACAACTCGCCGTGACATAGAGAAATGACAAGTACAATTCCTTCATTACAGTGCCTCATTACATCATAGAGGGGACTTAGGAAAGATAATAATCCTTCAGAGCCAAAGTTCCTGTGACGTGCCAGAGTTTGAACAACTAAATATCCTAAATCAAATTATGCAAGTTTTTGTTTCTTCTTGGGTTGCAAACTTGTAAAAAAAAGAAGCGCGTGCCTGAATAGAGGAACAGAGACTGGGAAACATCTCTAAATGAATGTATGGTAATAAAATATTGAGTTATGTGCCTTCCTTGCTGAGCATAACATATGTTATAGTAACTTCATAGTGGCTTTGTTATTTAGCATAATTAGTGTTAAGACCTAAGCAGAGAAGGCATGTCAATAAGCTCTGATGTGGTGAAATGTATTTTGTTATCAGGCAATAATGTAGTAAAGATCAGCCATCTTTTGGGGGGAGGGGGAGGGGGCGGTGGCGTAGTGGTATTTTCACTAGACTTAATCCAGAGGCCCAGGACAAGATCCATGGACCTGGGTTCAAATCTCGCCATGGCAGATGGTGGAATTTGAGTTTAATAACAATCTGGAATTAAATGTCAAAGGATGACCATGGAACCATTGTCGATTGTTGTAAAAACCCGATTGGTTCACTAATGTCCTTTAGGGAAGGAAGTCTGTCACCCTTAACCGGTCTGACCTACATGTGACTCCAGATCCACAGCAAGGTGGTTGATTCTCAAATGCCCTCTGGAATGGAGGAGAGTTAGGAATGGGCAATAAATGTTGGTCCAGCCAGTGACGTCCGCATCCCGTAAAAAAAAATTAATAAAGGAAAAAACATGCGATTGTTCATACGACTGCTTATAAAATTTGTAGTTCAAGGTTCTTCGATGTTGTAGAATTCTGTTAGTCATTTGAGAAGGAGAACTTTGAAAGTGTGATAGGACCTCAAAACATCCTTTATTATTCAGACATTCCATTATACTTTGCATGTTTACACAAGATAACCCTTGCGATTTATAATGCACCATTTGCCCCTTTTCTCAGAGCACGAATCCTAGTTATTCTAGACTGAAAGCTCACCAAAACATCAAACGTCAGCAACTCTATTTGGGTCAGTCACTAACACAGAGGAACAAACTTTGGAGGAAATGGATAAGGCTTTTTCAGGAGGAATCACTGGATAAGGCATTGAGCTTTGATGATGTAGGGTAGAAATGATGGTGATTGAAGAGAGTACAAGCAATAATGGTCTAGCAAGCTGAGTGCTCCACCTAAATCACCTGGGGTATAAGCCTTCGTGAGGATTCTAGTGATACATCTACTTAATATCACATTCATAGTTTCCCTGGGATTTCTTAAACTTGCTTTGGAAACTAAGGATAGAAGATGCAGCGTGATCATGTGGCTCGTTAAAATTCAGGCAAATGGTGCAATAAATAGTCAGTGCTCACAGCTGCAATGTTACCAGCCCCTGGAAAAAGGTTTCTTCACAGTATTTGGGATCAGAGGTTAGTGGGTACATTGGATGTTTTGAGACTCAGATCTTGATGGGTGAAACCTTGATTGCGTTAGACTGATCTTCTGTTGAGATGGCCAACATTTGAAGCAACAACCTTATCCTGAGAGACCTGCAGATGCTCAATAGAAAATGGAGAAACAGGAAGGGGAGCAGAAGAGAGTATGAGCTTGCAGGAGGTCCCACCCACATAACAGCATGTGCAGGTGAAGGTTCAGCATCCTAGACCTCTTGGAGAAATACATCTCCCTTCTGTCCAATGCAATGAACCCATGAACTGTCCCTTGACCTCTCATGTTTGTAATGATACATTGAAATCTTCTCCTACAATAAACTGGCTGACTCTGACTGAGTGTCCAATACATGTGGAACATTGCAGACTTCTTATTACTCATCTTAGAAAAAGCTTTGTCTTAAACTTGTCATTAACACTCGTTGATCTGTTTTGTGGGGGTAGTTCTGGATAAACAATTTGTTGTGTTACCTTTTACTCACATCTGATTCTCTCTCTAAAATTAGCAAAGTCAGATTTACCTGTAATAACTCACTGCAGAAATATCTTCTGTGATCTTGTGCAGACCTGATGGACAATAAGTAGAGTTTGTGATACTGTTATAATTCAGGTCAGAAACTCCAAAGTCTTTTATGAAGCTCATTTGGATCATAAGTTTTACAATTTGAATTTGGGTAAGTATGTGATGTTTCACTTCAGATATGATTCAACTGACCCACTAGGGAACTTTTATCAAAAAAAAGAATACATTTAACATGTACAGCAAGAAAATTAGCAATAACTATTATCAGTTGCAAACAAGAAAAAAACCCAACCATGATATTGTATAACCCTTGACAAATATATGAAATGTTCCAACCAAACAACCCTCCTTAAACAAAACCCTTGCCACAGGTTCAGCACAGAAAATACATCACATGATGCTGGAACTTAGTTCTTTGGCTGGATAATGCAGCTTTCTTGATATATACACACAGACAAGCTTGAAGTCAGAACAGCTTCCCAAAACACCAGGGAGAGAGAGAGAGCGACTCTAGGTACCAGCTAGCAAACCACCAACAGCAGAATTTTCACTCCAGGAAGGCCAGGAGAGCTGCTTCCAGCAGCCAGCAGAATCTATAATACCAGGGAGAGAGAGAGAGAGAAAAACCTGCTGCCACTTGACAACCAGGGCAGCTTCTGACTCTAAAACCAAAACTGAAAGTGAATCCTTGGATTCTTCTGAGGAGGAACTACCTGACTTTGACTTGTCAATCAATCTTCCCCCTCACAATGCGAAAGGTCATAAAATCCCAGAAAGTACCTGAGGTCCTGAGTGAAAATAAACAAAACACCATTTAAACAACTGAAGCAGACAGCTCAGCAACAATGAAACCCTAAAGGGCTGCTTACAACTGCAGTGAACATGATTTTTAAAAAATTCTTAAAGGTACATTAGCGTCACAATACCCTCCTTCACCCTAGACGTATGTCTCTATGGGGTATTGCCATATGAAGTAAGCCCAGAAAATAGTCAAAAGAATTTGTGGGTCAATAGTTAGTGTTAATAAGACTTCTGCCTGCACCCTTCAGTTCAAATATTTTTTTGTGCTCTAGCTTGCTGGAGGTGTGAGCTTATAATGGTCCAGGAAGTGCAATGGGATGTTTAGGATCTTAGCTGTCAGCAAGACCAACAGCCATTCCCCTTAAATAGTTAGAATTAATAATTGAGAAATAAAAAAATGGAAAGGAAAGATTGGATTAAGAGAGAGGGAAAATATGAAAAGGAGAAACAAGACAAAAACATAAAAAGTAAAAATTTGACATTTTTCAAACATTTTACAAATCTCCAACAACAATTCACTACCTAAAGGAATGAAAATGACTTTTTCACTACCTGGGAAAGAGAGGTTGATTAGAATTAGTAATAATTATTACATTTAAAAGGGTGTTTATGCTATTCATCATTAGACTTAACTTCCTGTGACACATTTAATAGGTAATTAATGTACAAATGCAGCAGGTCCTTAAAAGTAATGGAGTCTATTGGGAAGATGCTATTTATGCAAAGCAAACAGTGGACCGACCAGTAAGTTCTGGACATTCATAACTCTTGATGCATCTCTTAATCCTTTGAACTTGGAGGAGCTGACAATTTGTTCATTAATAATGGTGGCATTGCTGACATGCCATTGTTTTCCTGTAAGTTTCAGCCCATGCTATAAAGTTGAGCAGAATCTAGTGTCTTTTATGTTTCTAGATAATGGCACTCAAAATGAAACTGAATTTGTTTTCTGTGAACGATATGGAATTACTGGTGTACATCAAGTGGTGAATAATGTCTACTCTTCATTGGGCAGGTGTTTCTGACACTTCATGGGAAAGACATCAATAGATAAACACATCATGACATCTGCATCAAGGTCATGCTTGAATTGGGTAGAAGCAATGGCAGAGATAGGTCAGGCCATTTCCTCCTATCCTAAGGAGGACATTAGTCACAACATAGCGATGCACATGAATGCACCAAAGCTTTTCTGTAGACACAAAAACACTCAATATCTGCAATTGCTAGCTAAACCCCTCACCCACTAATCTACCCTTACAGAAATAGAACACTTGCATAACTAATGTTCCTTACAAGGCATCAAGCTTCACCAGCAGAACTGCAAATGCTAGCTGGTCTTGATTTGAGATGCTGGGCTGGCCTTTCCTTACTTGCCTGCTGCACATAATAAGCTAGGCTGCTGGGCCTAGATGCTGGCTAGGTTTCTTTCAAACCTGCTTTTATTTCTGCAACTTCCCTGGGTCACTATAGGAAAGGCAATAGTATTTTACAGAGCTTCCCAGAACAAGTTCAGAAGCTGTCATGGAGAGAGGATTTCAGACATCAATGCAGTGGGACAGCAGTTAAAGTATTTAAGAGGCTAATTAATTGGATTTTACGGCTTATTTTAGATATTACTAATGGTGCACAATGGAAACGACAAGGAAGTGGGGGGTCAGTACTGGCTCTCTCTCAACCAGCCACTGACAAAGCCAGTGTGCTGTGGCAGGGAGGGTGGTGCATAGAGGGCATTGCCAAATGATGGCAGAGTGGGGGTGGGGGCAAGAGGTGCCAGCACTGTGGGACATGGCACCAGAGTCAAATTGGGGCAGTGGCACTTGCCCCCAAAGCAACTAATTAGGGAAAGGCAGAAAGATCTGGATGAAAGGCCTTGCAGAAGGAGAGAGGCCAAGGGCTGTGGGTCTCAAGCATCCAGATTTTGGGGCCCCACAGTGAAGAGGAGGAGGGAGGGAGGTCCAGGAACAGGCACTGGGGAATCAGCAACAAGGGGACCAGGCTAGGAGTGGGCACAAGAGGGGCACGCAAACAGCTGTCTGAGCGCAGACGTTGTTACCCCCACGAGAGAGTCAACACTCTGAGGCATAACGATGTCCAGTTTTCTGAGCACCAGTCTCCGTGAAGACTGAGACTCATCAGGGAGGCTATCACTGATGATGTGTGTCAAGATGGGGAATGAGTCCAAGCATATGGGAGTTGGTGGCCACCCACTGCCAGTGGTGCTGAGGTTTCACCCTGGCATTGAACATTTATACCCTTAGAAACAGATTTTTCCCTGGGTCTATTGGAGATTTGTGTGGGCTCTCGCAGGCCGAGGTTCCCCGGACAGGGGCAGGCAGAAGTTCCCTGAAGACAGGCAGGCAGAGTTTTAGGTTTTGTGGGGGGAGCTTTTTTGAAGCCGGACAATAGTTTTTCAGTCAAATAAAAGCAAAATCCATTTTCTGTTTTGATGTCAGCTTTTCAGAGTTTTGCAGGTTGGCCTGCACAAGTGAGATTAGGGAGGCTGGTTAGACATGACTCAGCTATTGAAAGAAATTATATTAATGTAGGCTCAAAGCATTTTAAGGATGCTGAAGGTAGAACATGCTGAGCCAATGCACTATACGTAAGTCCACAAATTGTAGTATTTAAAGAGAATGGTTACAAAGTAGACCTTCTGACCTTCCTGCCTTAAAGCTTTGCCTCTCTGATTCACTGAGAATTGGATGAAGCAGGAGAATTAGTCTGCAGATAGAAAGAGCTGGAATCACTCGTGGGATGGCTACACACCACCGCACAGCAGGAATAGAATAGATAACGGCTTTGCAATCATTTCCCTAAGCTTGGAAGAAGAATGCAAGCATTATGATATGTATAAATACAGAAGGAATCCCCCTCCTGGGAATTCCATAGAAACTGTGCTGCAGATTTTAATATTTCATCGCTGAAGGCTGCAATTGCCTGAGTTTGTGTGAATGGCTGAGAGTTGCTTCATTGACTAAAACGTAGAACAGGCACAGGGGAGTATTGAAACGAAAAGTGTGGTATTACCACAATTTATCAGCACTATCACAGATATCAGCATATATCCCAATCAGTACAAATAACCTTAATCTATTTATGGCAGTGTAGCTGACTAAAGGTTATGCCTCAATCCTGTAAAAACTGGACTAGATTCGCAGCTGAACCCATAAACTGATCTTGCATTTCATGATGAAATAAAGGAAGTATAAATGTCCCCATTGCAGTGTTAGCGTTTACAATTTTCACATTGGAATAATGAATGCTGTCAAAAAAAGACTGCTACGGCAATTTGCAAAGCATTGTTTTGAAAATACCTGTAGTTTATAGAGGAGCATGAATTCATTTCTGATCAGTATTTGACAGTAAGGAAACCATTCTTCAAACATAGGACCAATGCTTTTCAATGGTTATGGTCAGTGGTTATGGAAATTACTTGGGGGCACAATCCCAACAGTCATAAGAGGGACTGTGCCAACCAATGACATCTGAAACTGTCCACGTTGCTACATGCAAGGTCACTTGGAGGTAGTTCTCCTGCAGGAGCTAAGTGGGTGAGAGAGTCGTTGTAGGCACATCTTCCTCTGTGATTGCAAAATATGGTGGGCATTGGACCATGTGAGAGGGTGTTAGATTCCACCCTCACCATCCCACATAGAGACCGGCCTCTAACAGCAACAGCAAGGAAAGATTCTTTGATTTACAAATATTGCTTCTGAGTCACCATGGTAACTGAATACAAATCGTAAAACATTTAATAACCAGATTGAGCAAAAGAGAGTAACCAAGGCAACGCCGATACCAATATTCACATTTTCTCAGCAAGAATTAAGGAAAGGAAGATTTTGCCACAACCTTGCGTTATACAAACGATGAGTTACATCTGCAACTTAAGTTATGCCAACCTTTTGTCCCACAGCAGTTCCTGTGTGACTAAACTATACTCGGAGCTGGTTGAGCGGCAGCTTTGTTGTAAAAGGGGTTAGTTTTACCCAGGTTTCAATATACGCCATGACTTGGCTGCACATGAACATTTTTAGCCAGGGAATCACTGGCTTATTTTAGCACTCTGAATAAGAGTAACCAACTGAACACTGGATAAAAGCAAATTACTGCGGATGCTGGACTCTAAAACCAAAAGAGAAAATACTGGAAAATCTCAGCAGGTCTGGCAGCATCTGTAAGGAGAGAAAAGAGCTGACGTTTCGAGTCTAGATGACCCTTTGTCTAAGCCCAAGGCGAGAAGCTGGGACTATTCTGATCTGTAGAACTCTTCAATGAAATGTAAGCATTTTTATAGGTTTCACTAAAATATATTGGTAAAAACAGCAGCATAAACAGTGATTGGTGATTAATTGCAAAATGCCTTTATTACACTTATGAAAGGCTGCACAAAGTCAAATTTAAAGGTAGTTTTTTGTGAGGCTCAGCAGTAAAACATAATTGCACACAGACAGTGCTGATCCACAGATTCTGGATGACAAGTTTCGAACCAGTTTTCAGCCAATCAAAAACCATCTCCTCACTCATGCTTCCATCATTAACATGAATGCCTGGGCCAAGGAAACACAGCAAACACAATAGGTTAAAAAAAATTAAAAACACTCTTTTTTAATGAAAAAAGTGTGTAGATAATGTTAATATCGCAGGCTGTATTGGGCTGATGCAAAGTAAATTATTAAGGGGTAATGGTGCTGTAGTGGTAACATTACTGGACATGTAAACCAGAGGCGAAGCCTAATGTCCTGGGGACATGATTCTAAATCTCATTATGACAGCTGGTGAAATTTAAATTCAATTTATTAATGTATTTCATTAATAAGAATCATTTTAAAAAAAATCTTGTTTGATGTTATTTTTAACCTATTGTGTTTGCTGTGTATCCTGGGCCCAGACATTCATTGTAATGATGGAAACATGCGTGAGGAGATGGTTTTTGATTGGCTGAAAACTGGTTCTAAACCTGTCATCCAGAATGTCTGGATTAATAAAAATCTGGAATTGAAAGCTTACCTTTCCATTCAGTCTTTCAAAGAATAGTGCGGTGAAACTATTGATTGTTGGAAATGCTTATCATTTCAGTAATGCCCTTTAGGGATGGAAATCTACTGGTGTATGTGTGAATCCAGACTCGCATCAATGTGGCTGACTGTTTACTGCCCTCTGAAATGGCCTGACAAGCCACTTGGTTCAAGGGCAAATGGGGATTGGCAACAAAATGTTGCCTTGCCAATGATGTCCATTTCCCATGAAAGAATAAAAAAGATGCAGAAATAGAACAGATGAGGGAATTGCTAAAGGGAAGACAGTCAACTCAAGTAAAATAATTTATTTATTAACTATAATTTATTTAAAATTATATAATTGTGTATTCTACCCATTTACATTAAATATTAAAACATGTAACTGCTTCATTACTACCTCGTTGTATTAAAGCTTATATCGGAGGGGCAGTACGTAAGTTGAAATCTTTAAGAAAAAGAATTGTCCAGAGACTGGAAGCCCCTAGAGTGCCTTACCGTTCAAGGATTCAGCTCCTCAATGCAGTAAGTAATTGAACCACGTGGAACAAAAAAAAT
Source organism: Mustelus asterias (assembly GCF_964213995.1). Lineage (NCBI taxonomy): Eukaryota > Metazoa > Chordata > Chondrichthyes > Carcharhiniformes > Triakidae > Mustelus > Mustelus asterias. Next base: position 103,519,490 of record NC_135805.1, read on the forward strand.
TTGATCCTTGGAGTGTGCTAAATTAGTTAATCCAATCAGCACAGCATGTAGAGATGTTATAACTGGCCTCAGTGATTAGCCTGAATTCAAGATGCGAAAATCAGTCAGAATCTTTTAAGTATCCAGGGACTCCTGAGGATGATGGATGAAGATTGGATCAGATAGTGCTGTGATATCTGAGTGAACAACTGTCTATCACCAATCAGTGGTTCACATAAAGAACTGCCATCCAGATGATGTATTGGTGGGTGACTGGGATCCGTGGCACTGCACCTTAACAAAAAAGCAAATGAAAGACTTGCATTTATACAGTACCTTTCACAACCTTAACACATCTCAAAGCCCTTTGCAGCCAGTGCAATACTTTTGAAGTACAGTCACTGTTGTAATATAGGAGATGCGGCAACCAATTTGTGAACAGCAAGCTCACAAAAACAATGGGCCCGATTTTACCAAAATTTCATGCCCGAAATCATGGTAAAGTTGGGCGTCGGGCCTAAAACGCGGTCCAGACCCAACCCAAGGCCAATCACGCCTTTACCAATGGCCGATCCAGGCGCCGATCCGGCGCGCACCAGAATCGGCCAGCGGGCCGATTTAAATGCATTTGCATGCACTTAAATCGGCATAATGAAGCCCGCGCCCAACTTACCCAAGGATTCCCACTTTACGAGGCTCCGATCCGATTGGCGCCCGCGCATTTACCGTGTTGCTGAATTCAAGTCCGATAGGGCTTCAACTCAGCAACTGAACTGCCGAATCGCGCCTGACCACCCTTGATGGACAACCCCCGCGAACCACCCCGGCAGCCCACGCCCCCCCTCCGATCGGATGACCCTGGGACGCAGGCCCCGCTAGCAGCCCCCCCCCTCCCCCCCCCCCCCCCCCCCCCGGAATCGGACCCCCGACCTACCTTGATCGCTGGTGTCCGTCGAAAGCATCTTGCGATCCTGGATCCTGGCCTTGCTCCGGGAGTCCTGATGGTAAGATGACGTCACTTCACTGGGGGGGAGGTAAGGGGGGGATGTGACAAAAGTTTCTTTGTTGGTTAAAAAGAAAAAGGAGGCTTATGTTCGGATGAGACGTGAGCACTCGGGTAGTGCACTAGAAAGCTTTAGATTGGCTAAGAGGGAGTTGAAGAGCGAGCTTAGAAGGGCTAAAAGGGGACATGAGAAGACTTTGGCGGATAGGGTTAAAGAGAATCCTAAGGCGTTCTATAGGTATGTCAAGAACAGAAGGTTGGTTAGGGCAAGTTTAGGGCCAGTTATAGATGGCAGAGGGAAGTTATGTGTGGAACCGGAGGAGATTGGTGAAGCATTGAACCAATATTTCTCTTCGGTGTTCACGCAAGGGGACATGAATATAGCTGAGGAGGACACTGGGTTGCAGGGGAGTAGAATAGACAGTATTACAGTTGATAAGGAGGATGTGCAGGATATTCTGGAGGGTCTGAAAATAGATAAATCCCCTGGTCCGGATGGGATTTATCCAAGGATTCTCTGGGAGGCAAGAGAAGTGATTGCAGAGCCTCTGGCTCTGATCTTCAGGTCGTCGTTGGCCTCTGGTATAGTACCAGAAGATTGGAGGTTAGCGAATGTTGTCCCATTGTTTAAGAAGGGGAACAGAGACTTCCCCGGGAATTATAGACCGGTGAGTCTCACTTCTGTTGTCGGCAAGATGTTGGAAAAAATTATAAGGGATAGGATTTATAGTTATTTGGAGAGTAATGAATTGATAGGTGATAGTCAGCATGGTTTTGTGGCAGGTAGGTCGTGCCTTACTAACCTTATTGAGTTTTTTGAGAAAGTGACCAAGGAGGTGGATGGGGGCAAGGCAGTGGACGTGGTATATATGGATTTTAGTAAGGCGTTTGATAAGGTTCACCATGGTAGGCTTCTACAGAAAATGCAGATGTATGGGATTGGGGGTGATCTAGGAAATTGGATCAGGAATTGGCTAGCGGATAGGAAACAGAGGGTGGTGGTTGATAGTAAATATTCATCATGGAGTGCGGTTACAAGTGGTGTACCTCAGGGATCTGTTTTGGGGCCACTGCTGTTTGTAATATTTATTAATGATCTGGATGAGGGTATAGTTGGGTGGATTAGCAAATTTGCTGATGACACCAAAGTCGGTGGTGTGGTAGACAGTGAGGAAGGGTGTCGTAGTTTGCAGGAAGACTTAGACAGGTTGCAAAGTTGGGCCGAGAGGTGGCGGATGGAGTTTAATGCGGAGAAGTGTGAGGTAATTCACTTTGGTAGGAATAACAGATGTGTTGAGTATAGGGCTAACGGGAGGACTTTGAATAGTGTGGAGGAGCAGAGGGATCTAGGTGTATGTGTGCATAGATCCCTGAAAGTTGGGAATCAAGTAGATAAGGTTGTTAAGAAGGCATATGGTGTCTTGGCGTTTATTGGTAGGGGGATTGAATTTAGGAGTCGTAGCGTTATGTTGCAACTGTACACAACTCTGGTGCGGCCGCACTTGGAGTACTGTGTGCAGTTCTGGTCCCCACATTACAGGAAGGATGTGGAGGCTTTGGAGAGGGTGCAGAGGAGGTTTACCAGGATGTTGCCTGGTATGGAGGGGAGATCCTATGAGGAGAGGCTGAGGGATTTGGGATTGTTTTCGCTGGAAAGGCGGCGGCTAAGAGGGGATCTTATTGAAACATATAAGATGATTAGAGGTTTAGATAGGGTGGATAGTGATAGCCTTTTTCCTCTGATGGAGAAATCCAGCACGAGGGGGCATGGCTTTAAATTGAGGGGGGGTAGTTATAGAACCGATGTCAGGGGTAGGTTCTTTACCCAGAGGGTGGTGAGGGATTGGAATGCCCTGCCAGCATCAGTTGTAAATGCGCCTAGTTTGGGGGCGTTTAAGAGATCCGTAGATAGGTTCATGGACGAAAAGAAATTGGTTTAGGTTGGAGGGTCACAGTTTTTTTTTAACTGGTCGGTGCAACATCGTGGGCCGAAGGGCCTGTTCTGCGCTGTAATGTTCTATGTTCTATGTTCTATCTCTTCCCTGAGTGGGGGGGGGCTGGCGGGGGGGGGGATGTGACAAATCTTCCCTGAGGGGGGGTGAGGGGGGGATGTGACATCCCTTCCCTGAGGGCGGGGGGGGGGGGGGGGGGCGGTAGGGGGGGGGGATGTGACGTATCTTCCCTGAGGGGGGGGTGGTATGGGGGGGGATGTGACGTCTCTTCCCTGAGGGGAGGTAGAGGGGGGATGTGATGTCTCTGCCCCTGCGGGGGGGGGGCTGGGGGGGAGATGTCAGATCCCCCCCATGACCCCCCCCTCCCCCCCCCCAGGGAAGAGACGTCACATTCCCCCCCCCCCCCCCAGGGAAAAGATATCACATCCGCCCCCCTACCCCCCCCCCACTCCCTCAGGGAAGAGACGTCACATCCCACTCCCCCTACCCGCCCCCCCCTCCGCCCCCAGGGAAGAGATATCACATCCCCCCCTACCCCTCCCCCCCCACCCCCCCCCTCCCCCCCCCCCCCACACCAGGGAAAGCCAAAGGCGCGCTGAGTGCTGACGGTTTTGAACTGCGCATGTGCAGTTCTGTGCTCCGACAGATGCAAATGTGCTAGGCCCCGTCCACTGGACCCGCGCCGAAAAAAAGCGTATGGGGGCGCTGGAGCGCGGCTGCCAGGCGCGGGTCTGATTTACGACCTCACCCGGCACTTAGAGCTGATTTGGTAAAATCGGCCCCAATGTGATAATGAACAGATAATCTGTTTTTGTGATGTTGCTTGAGAGAAAAATAATGGCTTAGACACCAAGGATATCTCCACTGCTCTTCTTCAAAATAGTGTCATGGCATATTTAATTCCCCACCTTAGAAAGCCAGTACAGTTTGAGTTTAATACCTCATCTGAAAGAAAGCACCTCCAACCAAGCAGCACACTATCACTCCTGCGCCAGAGTGTCAGTCTAGATGTTCATGTTCATGTTTCTGTCTTGAACCTTTTGACTCAGAATACGTATCTAGGCGACGATCAGAAAATTATCCATTCTTTAAAATTCATTTGTTTGATGTGAGCATAGTTGGCAAGGTCTGCGTTTATTGTCCATCTCTAATTTTCCTTGAGAAGGTGTGGTGAGCTGCCTTCTTGAACCGCGGCAGTCCTTGTGGTGTAGGTACACCCACAGTGCTGTTAAGGAGAGAGCTCCAGAATTTTGACCCAGCGACAGTGAAGGAACGGTGATATAGTTCCACGTCAGGAATGTGAGTGACTCAGGGTAGTACTTGCTAAATGTTTCCATGCGCTTGCTGTCCGTTTAGGTAATAGAGGTCACGAGTTTGGTAGGTGTTGTTGGAGGAACCCCAGTGAGTTGTTTGTAGATGGTGCACACTACTGATACTGTGTGCTGGTGCTATAGAGCGAGTAAATGTTTAAGGTGGTGAATAGGGTACTGATCAAGCGGGTTGCATAGTGTCAAGCTTCAAGCTTCTTGAGTGCTTGAGTTGAAGCGGCATTCATCCAGGCAAACAAATTTTATTACAAAACTAAAACAGTGCAAATGATGGAAATCGGAAATTTAGAACAAAAAATGCTGGAAAAAGTCAGCACAATAGGCAGCACCTTGGAGAGAAACAAAGTTAAGGTTTCAGGATGATGACCTTTTATCAGAATGGAAGAAAGATAGAAATAGATAGATAGATAGATAGATAGATAGATAGATAGATAGATAGATAGATAGATAGATAGATAGATAGATAGATAGATACCCTACAGTGCAGAAAGAGGCCCTTCGGCCCATCGAGTCTGCACCGACTACAATCCCACCCAGGCCCTATCCCCATATGTAAGAGTTTTTAAGCCAATGGATGGAGGGGAGGGGGCAGGAAGAAAAAAGGAGAAGGTGGAGGCCTGGGGGAGATTAAATAAAAGATTTCATGATGGAGTAGCGAAAGAGGGTGGTAAAGATACAAAAGCTGTATCCAAAGTGGCATCAATTGTTAAATCCCTACAGTGCAGAAGGAGGCCATTCAGCCCATCCAATCTGCACCAACCACAATCCCACCCAGGCCCTATCCCCATAGTCCCATGCATTTACCTTGCTAATTCCCCTGACACTAAGGGACAATTTAGCACGGCCAATCCACCTAAACCACACATCTTTGGACTGTGGGAGGAAACCGGAGCCCCCGGAGGAAACCCATACAGACACAGATAGAACATGCAAATTCCACACAGACAGTGAGCCAAGCCAGGAATCGAACCTAGGTCCCTGGCACTGTGAGACAGCAGTGCAAACCACTGTGCCACCGTGCTGCATTGGGATGATGATTAAAAATTAATGCAACATGAAGGGATAAAAAAAGAAGCCAGACCCAGCAAAACAAAATAAGAGATGAAAAAAAACCCGCATACAACAAGTTGGAGGCAAAGCTTATGATTTAAAGTTGTTGCACTCAATGTTGAGTCCAGAAGGTTGCAGAGTGCTGAGTCAAAAGATAAGGTACTATTCCTCAAGTTGGCGATGAGCTTCATTGGAACACTGTAGCAAGCCGTGGACAGTAAGGTCAGCAGATTATATTGCCAGTGTGTGCCAAACTTACAAGTAACATGAAACGTTAACATTGTTTCTCTCTGCACGAATGCTGCTAGAAGAGCTGCTGAGAATTTAATATTTTTATTCCAAGCGAGCCTCTCTGCTGGAAAGTTTCCCCTCAATTGTCTTCAGGGTGAGGGGAAAAAAACCAGATTCAAAATCTAACAAAAACCTCTTTGCACCAAAGTGCTGCTTACAGGTTAGATATAAAACAAGAAGCACAAAAACATACCAATGTCCTGACAGTCTCAACAGCATCGATCTTCATTAAAGCAAAAGACGATCCACAGATAGCGTTAAATATACACATTCCCACAATTTTAGGATTTATTCCTGCAGACAGTGCAAAAAGTTCCCAAATTTTATACGGGCAGCTGACAGTGAGCAATTCAGATCCTCACTTGAGTAATCAAATTTAAGCTTCAGGTAAAGGTATCACATATTGATTTCATCAATGTAGAGATGAATAAATATGCCATTTAAAAGCATCTTCAGCTAATGTATTACCCATCTCTGTAAGTGCTTTTGATTAACTTGCTGACGTAAGGGAACACTTTGCTAGTTTCCCAGTTTGTCTAAAACGAGGGTTGCACAATGTTTATGACTCACAACTTAAGTCATGGGATGAAAGTGCAATGTAAGCAGATTTCAATGGAGACAGGATAAAAGTGCCGGTCCTAGCAACAATTACACAATGAGCTAATGCAATATCTAAAGTTGTTAGGTTCACTTTTAATACCATCTGTAAACAAGATTTCACAAAGACACTACTGGGATACTCTTGTTGTTTTATAATATTTCTGAAGATGCCAGTAATAAAATGGTTATATATCCAGATATATTATTAATGTATCTTTTCTTTTGGGGACGATACACCAGGTTCATGTTCCAAAGCACTTGCTAATGAAGAGTGAGAGGATGCGCCTGTGAAGCCACAACATTGACTATGCATCAGTGGGAGATAGCAAGTGGAGTTTGCCCAGTGCTCATCTGATTAGTTACATCCACTAAGCTGCCATACACTACCCTAAACACTCTTCCTCCTCGTTGTATCCTCCTTATGTTGCAGCCAACTCATTAACTAACCTTCTACTTCCAGTTTACCCCATCCCCCACATTATCATATTCTCAAACTCTTTACACTCCGCAACCTGTTCATCATCTTCCAGTCTTAGCATTTTTAAAACCCAAGCTCCATGTCATCTAATTTAGACACTTTTGTGTTTCTTGAACCTAAGTGGTATCGTGCATGAGGAGTTTGGCCTCATTATTAGTTACATTTACAGAGTTATCTCTTGCATCAAGATGTCTCCATGCATTTTACATAAATAATTATTTTTGAAGCTAATCTCATTTGGTAAAACACCACGAGTTAGATTATTTTGCTGTGATAACAGTGAAGTGGTCTTGTGGTGTCGTGGTGGCATCCCGACCCCTGGACCGGAAGCTCTGGATCCAAGTCTCACTTCAGGACTTGATGATCATGGTTAGTATATGCATAATGTGGCCAAACAGGTTGATTATGAGCCACTTAACCCTTCCAAGACATCTGATGGCAGGTGGCAAAAGCGGGACGGTTTCCTCAGCTATACTATAGAAGTCAAAGACTACCCACTGCAGTACAGTGCCAAGCATAATCATGGACCAATTCAATAGAAGTCCATGGTTATCAATGCCCTCACAGGGCATGGCTCTTGAAGGAGATGGAGGAAGGAATTTGTTCAGGTCATCAGGAGAACTTTTGTTGTCCTTTAATTGGATCAACTCGTCAAGACTCCTTCAACATGCCATCCATTTTGGTAGGAATAACAGCAAAATGGACTATTATTTAAATAGTAAAAAATTGCAGCATGCTGCTGTGCAGAGGGACCTGTGTGTCCTTGTGCAGGAATCTCAAGGAGTTGGTTTGCAGGTGCAGCAGGTAATTAAGAAGGCAAATGGAATTTTGTCCTTTATTGCTAGAGGGATGGAGTTTAAAAACAGCGAGGTTATGTTGCAGCTGTATAAGGTGCTGGTGAGGCCACACCTGGAGTACTGTGTACAGTTTTAGCCTCCTTACTTGAGAAAGGATATACTGGCACTGAAGGGGGTGCAGAGGAGATTCACAAGTTTGATTCCGGAGTTGAGAGAGTTGGCTAATGAGGAGAGACTGGATAGACTGGGGCTATACTCATTGGAATTCAGAAGAATGAGGGGAGATCTTATAGAAACATATAAGATTATGAAAGGAATAGATAAGGTAGAAGCAAGGGTGAAACTAGAACTAGGGGGCATAGCCTCAAAATAAGGGGAAGCAGATTTAGGACTGAGTTGAGAAGGAACTTCTTCACACAAAGGTTTGTGAATCTGTGGAATTCCCTGCCCAGTGAAGCAGTTGAATGAATCTTTGAATGTTTTTAAGGCAAGGATAGATAAATTTTTGAACAGTAAAGGAATTAAGGGTTATGGTGAGCGGGCGGGTAAGTGGAGCCAAGTCCACGAAAAGATCAGCCATGATCTTATTAAATGGTGGAGCAGGCTCGAGGGCCTACTCCTACTCCTAGTTCTTATGTTCTTATAACAGCACCTTCTAAACCCGCAACCACTACCACATAGAAAGACAAGGATAGCCGATGAATGGGAATACCACCACCTCCAAATCACAAACTATTCTAACTTGGAATTACATCCCTGTTCCTTCATTGCTGCTGGATCAAAATCCTGGAACTCCCTTCCTAACAGCACTGTGAGTGTACTCACACCATCGGGATTGCAGCAGTTCAAGAAGATGACTCACCACCACCTTCTCAAGGGCAATTAGGGATGGGCATTAAATTATATTTCAGTATAGATTTTGGTCTCAAGCCCTGGCCTAATAATCCGAGCAATTATTTACTGGTCTACAGGTCAGTGTGAAATAAATAATCTAAGCTAGAACATCTTGGTTTGCCCAGGTTAGTTTTGTGCGGCCCAGAAGAGCACTCCTTCTGGAGTGAGATGTGGGTCAGGGAAAGTGAGTGCGTATTGTGCTCAGTTTTGTCGAAAATGGAAATCCAAGTCCATATTATGTCACAAGATCTCAATTTGAATTTTAATAGACCTTCAGTTCGATGCACTCAAGGAACTCTGCACTTGACCCTTTGATGATGGGCATGAGTGACCATAGCACCAGCATTAAGTATCAACAATCCCTCGTATTAAGGATGATTCTTCCTTTAGGATGGCTGGGGTGGTCCTGGTATGTCAATGTTGGCGATGGAATCACAAATGGCTTATGAATCTTATCTTAGCCATGCTGGCTCTCCCAAAGTGAGGAAATGGATTGTCAGCTGGTATAGATAATGTTGGATTGTTGGCTCAAACAGCTGCCCTGTCTTTCTGTCTCTCTTGCCATCCTCTCTCTCTGAGCACTCTTGTTCATTGGAAGATCTTGATACCATTTTCATGATGTAACTACACTTTGGTCTAATTGGGCCTCTGCTTTCTATGTGCCGATATTAATGGAGCAGACGTTCATGAGGCTTTGAGATTGTCTTTGAAAAGGTTGCTTTGGCTCCCATGATGGGGAGCGCCTGTTACTCCAGTCTTGTGTCAGGCTTTCTGATGACTTGTTCCATCCATCTCGGCTAAGATTAGCATGCCTCTATACTTTACAGAGCTGCGTCTTCGAGGGTGCTCATGTTTGTTCTTTTGTCCTACGACTTGATTCACAAGATCCTTCTAAATCAGAGTTGATGATGTTGTTCTAGGGCTTTGATATGCCATCTATAAGTTGACTATAGCATATATAAGTTGTCCAAGCTTCAGAACCATAGAGAAGCGTGGGGAGAACCACTGCTGATGGACTTTGCTTTAGTGTGGCAGCCAATGTCTTCTCCATCTGGGTGAAGACCTGTAGCTGTGCTTGTCCATGATCAATTAGCTCCTTCCACCTTCGGTTTTGCAAAATCTTATCCTGTAAAAGAGAGGGAGCTGTGTCAGTAAGTGTATTGCAATGTGCTTGGATAAAGTAAAGTTTTAAAATGTAATTATTAATTTCACAAGTAATCTTACATTAACACTGCAATGAAGTTACTGCGGAAATCCCCTGGTCACCACACTCCAGCACCTGTTCAGATTCACTGAGAGAGAATTTAGCATGGCCAATGCACCTAATCAGCATGTCTTTCGGACTGTGGGAGGAAACTGGGGCACCGGGAGGAAACCCACGCAGACACGGGGAGAACGTGCAAACTCCGCACAGACAGTGACCCAAGCTGGGGATCGAACTGGGTCCCTGGAACTATGAGGCAGCACTGCTAACCACTGTGCCACCGTGCTGCCCATATGATGTGACCGTCATTTTGATTTGATTTATTATTGTCACACGTATTAACATACAGTGAGAAGTATTGTTTCTTGCGCGCTATACAGACAAAACGTACCGTTCATAGAGAAGGAAACAGGAGAGTGCAGAATGTAGTGTTACAGTCATAGCTAGGGTGTAAAGAAAGATCAACTTGTTGAATAGCTAGCAGTAAATGTGAGATGTGTGTGTCAGGCTTGCTGTAGTGTGTCTGAGGGCAAAATGAAGCTATGAATGAGTGGTGGGTGATAGAGGTGGTTGATAGGTGAGAGATGGGAATATCACAGTTCGCAAGAACTTGAGTATGTAATTTCCTATAACCTGAACTAGCACATAGGTTCACTGGTGTACCTCTTCACCAACGTCAGTTTTTTGAGATTGATAGCTTCCAAAATATGAGAAGCGAGGGGTATTTTTCCACATGGCACCATGAATTTCAAGTGAGGCACTGGATTTGATGCATTTTGGTGTGGGTTTGTAAAGGACTTTGGTTTCGTGGTGTTCAGGGTCCATGATCTCAATGATTTCAGGGAATGTCAGTTATCCGTTGTGGTTCTTCTTCAGAGTGAGCACTGACGTGCATCACCAGCGTACTGAAGCTCTATCACAGATTGTTATTTTGGTTTTAGCCTTCAGTTGATTGGCATTCAACAGTTTATTATAATGTGATGAGTTATTACCACATCTTGTGAGAGCCTGTCAGCAATAAACTTTAGCATTGTTGCAAGAAAGATTAAGAATAATGATGGTGCAATGACACACTCATTTTGACACGTGTTTTGCGAGGGAAGGGGTGTGTGGTGTAGCTATTGCATAGCACAGTTATTTGCATATTGTCGTGCAGGTGACAGTCAGTGTTTGTGATGGAGGCTGTGTACCCATATTGCTGCAGGACCTTCCAAGGGGCAATTCAATTTTAGCGTGCATGCGTGATTGAAGAAAGTACACAGGGATGTTTAGCGATCTACACTTTTCCTGAGGTGGCTTGCTGTGAAGATCATGTTGACTTTTCTTTTGGTGTGTCAGAAATGGCACCGGGGCTCTGGATAGTCTCCTCTACACTTGGCAAGAGACAATTAGGAAGTGCCTTATCTGGGACGTTACCAAAAGTTGAGAGCAATACACTGGCCCGTGTGGTTGCTACAGTTTGATTTGGCCCCTTTTTTGAAGATTGTGATCAATCTGACTTGGGACTTTCTTCATTCTGCCAAAGCATTATAAATATGGCACGTATCCAAGAGATCAGTACATCTCCTCCAGCACTTCTTCAGGGATATTGTCAGGACCAGAAGCTTTCTTCTTTTTATTGCGTGACAGGAGTTATCACTTTGCCTAAAAGGAAAAGTCTCCTTAGTCCCATGGGCTTCTCTCCCCTTTGAGGGAGAGAGAGAGCTGACAGGTGGTGATATAACCTGAGGATCAGCACACATCAGGCGGGGGTAAGGTTGAGAAGGTGGGGCCTTCATGAATCACCTCAGCCAGTATGGGAATTGAACTCACGCTGTTGGTGTCATTCTGCATCACGAACCAGTCATCCAGCCAACTGAGCTAACCAACTTCTAGCTCACTTTGCTTAGCTTGCCTCCGAATGTATATTGTGGAAGATTCTCAAGGAGGCTATATCTACTGTGGAATTCTGATTGAGTAGTTCTACAAAGCACTGTTTCCATCAGGTATTGATATTATCCATATCTTTGGGAATAATCCTGCCCTGTGGGCGGCACGGTAGCACAGTGGTTAGCACTGCTGCTTCACAGCTCCAGGGACCTGGGTTCGATTCCCGGCTTGGGTCACTGTCTGTGTGGAGTTTGCACATTCTCCTTGTGTCTGCGTGGGTTTCCTCCGGGTGCTCCGGTTTCTTCCCACAGTTCAAAGATGTGCGGGCTAGGTCGATTGGCCATGCTAAAATTGCCCCTTAGTGTCCTGGGATGCGTAGGTTAGAGGGATTAGTGGGTAAAATATATAGGATATAGGGGTAGGGCCTGGGTGGGATTGTGGTTGGTGCAGACTCGATGGGCCGAATGGCCTCTTTCTGTACTGTAGGGTTTCTATGATTTCTATTTGGATCTTACCAGTGTTGGTCCATGTGTTGAGGGCCTATAGATCTTTAGTTGATTGGAAAAAGACAGCTATGCATTAACAGGGCAGTGAGCATTCTCAGGTGTTTACCCACCATTTACATCAACCACCCAGAATTAAGATGTAGCATTGAGTTTATTATTGAGTACAATTGTTAAGTTCACATGCTGTAGGTAGTCATAAAAAAAATTTCGCTGACAATATGATTTATCTGAGAGTTGCAGACTACAGTATGGATATTTCACTTTAAAATGTGAACACACCACTTGAGTAAAATGTTTCATGTAAGGTTTTGGTGCATCCTTAATCATCCTTGATAATTTCTGCTTGTCAAAGTAAATCAAAATTTCATTTGTTTGCACTAGAATCTAGTCCTTTATCCTTTAACTCTTCCCTGCAAGCTGAGGAAAGCAACAGTAAGAAGCAAAATGCTTATACCTTAAATATTGTACCAATGCTTTGACAGTTTATGTATACATGTGTGAGGGTGCATATATAAAGATGGGTGGATAAATATAAAGATGGATAAATCTGTATGCGTACATATTTTAATTGCATGCCTGATGTTTGTACTGATTGGATAAATGCAATGTAAAATGTATATTCTTTTGTAACAATTATTCACTCGTGGTGTGTTGCAGATCACTCTGAGAGTCTGAGTTGCTGTGGCAACATGCACTTGGCATGCATGTTGTAGTCTGGAGCTATGTATAGTAATGGTAGGGCTCCAATTTTCTTTCCATCACTTGGCTGACCAGGACACTCTCCCATTCTTACCACCTGCCATATTGCAGTGTGCTGGAAACATTTGCCATCTGGCTGCATTGTGAACACAACTTCCTTGGCCATCAAGTCCTGAAGTGGGACTTTGTAAGATTTTGATAATTCTACTGATTTTAACAGATTTTAGAATTCTGTTAAATCTATGGATTTTATTCTGTAACGATGTGGAGATGCCGGCGTTGGACTGGGGTAAACACAGTAAGAAGTTTAACAACACCAGGTTAAAGTCCAACAGGTTTATTTGGTAGCAAAAGCCACACTCTTGCTACCAAATAAACCTGTTGGACTTTAACCTGGTGTTGTTAAACTTCTTACTGTATTTTATTCTGTAACCACAGTTTAAATTTAAAAGCTTCATTTTGAATTTCTATTGGACAATTCACAGTCAAGGTAATTGGGAAACAGGAAAGCAGTTGTTTATGAGGAACAATACTTGATGAATTTATGACTTTAATGGTGCTGCAAAGTCTGAATTCAATGGGATTTTCTGCTTTGACAGAATAGTTAACAGCAGTGAGTTCAATAGTCTGAACTTAGGATGACACATAGGGTAGGATTTTCTGGCCCCGAAACTAGAAAATCCCACTCAAGATCAAAAGAACTTTCCATGGTCCACCCCTCGCCCGCTCCAATTCCCTTGGTGGGTGAGACGGTAAAATTCCAGCCCTTATCTTTAAATAGACCATATATTGATTTAATTGATCTGTACCAGAGGGAATCTCTGTTTTCTGATATGTGGGTTTGGGTTAAAATATGTTGATGAGGGAATGTGCCTTTATTAATGGCTTCTCTGTAAATGGAAGAAATATGCATCTGTTTGTAGTTGAATGTAAACTTCTAAGGAAATACGAAATAGAACTGTGCCTCAGTTTACGAATCATGAAATGGGGAAAAGGGATGAATACTTGTCTTCAGTCTGTATTGCTCTAGTTATAAAGGTGGGGTGACACAAGATGACTTGCACCCTGTTGCAAATAAAAGAGGTGAATTTAGACCACTTCCAAAAAAGGAAAGAAGAATGAGAATCTGTGGGATAAAAGTTGGAGTATTAGTGTCTGTGTTGGCACATACCATGGTTTCTGTGGTATGACTCTTCAGGACACAATTAAACATCACTTCAAAGACAGTGAAAAGAGAAAGGCATCGGCTGTGCTGGTAAAACCAAGAACTCCGAGAATCTTGAGAGATTAGAAACTTCTATGTTGTCTTCACTGTTTCTTGTTAAGTATATGGAAAAACTTGCTCAATAAATTCTACTGATTCATAAATATTTGTATCTTGTAAGTCTAGGACAACTGAGAAATTAAGAAGTCGGATCTTAAGATTTTTTTAAATTAGAGAGCATTTATACCTCAAAACCTTAATTTTTATAACTTGAAACCTGAGCTTCTAATTCAGAGATAGGGACTGTAGTGTACAGTTTTTCAACTGTATGGTGTTTGATTGTCTGGTATCTAAGCCTGGGAGTGGGTCACTGAGAACATAGAACATTACAGCGCAGTACAGGCCCTTCAGCCCTCGATGTTGCGCCGACCAGTGAAACCAATCTAAAGCCCCTCTAACCTGCACTATTCCAATATCATCCATATGTTTATCCAATGACCATGTAAATGCCCTTAATGTTGCCGAGACTATTACTGCTGCAGGCAGGGCATTCCACGCCCTTAATACTCTCTGAGAGAAGAACCTACCTCTGACATCTGTCCTATATCTATCACCCCTCAATTTAAAGCTATGCCCCCTTGTGCTAGCTATCACCATCCGAGGAAAAAGGCTCTCACTATCCACCCTATCTAATCCTCTGGTCATCTTGTATGCCTCTATTAAGTCACCTCTTACCCTACTTCTCTCTAACGAAAACAACCTCAAGTCCCTCAGCCTTTCCTCATAAGACCTTCCCACCATACCAGGCAACATCTTAGTAAATCTCCTCTGCACCCTTTCCACTGCTTCCACATCCTTCCTATAATGCGGTGACCTGAACTGTACACAATACTCCAAATGCGACCACACCAGAGTTTTGTACAGCTGCAACATGACCTCATGGCTCCAAAACTCAATCCCTCTACCAATAAAAGCTAACACTCCGTACGCCTTCTTAACAACCCTATCAACCTGGGTGCCAACTTTCAGGGATCTATGCACATGGACACCGAGATCTCTCTGTTCATCCACACTACCAAGTATCTTGCCATTTGCCCAGTACTCTGTAATCCTGTTACTCCTTCCAAAGTGAATAACCCCACACTTTTCCACATTGAACTCCATTTGCCACCTCTCAGCCCAGCACTGCAGCTTATCTATGTCCCTCTGTAACCTGCAACAACCTTCCGCACTGTCCACAACTCCACCGACTTTAGTGTCATCCGCAAATTTACTAACCCATCCATCTACGCCCTCATCCAGGTCATTTATAAAAATGACAAACAGCAGTGGCCCCAAAACGGATCCTTGCAGTACACCACTAGTAACTGAACTCCAGGATGAACATTTCCCATCAACCACCACCCTCTGTCTTCTTACAGCTAGCCAATTCCTGAGCCAAACTGCTAAATTACCCTCAATCGCATGCCTCCGTATCTTCTGCAATAGCTTACCGTGGGCAACCTTATCAAACGCTTTACTGAAATCCATATACACCACATCAACTGCTTTACCCTCATCCATCTCTTTGGTCACCTTCTCAAAGAACTCAATAAGTTTGTGAAGCACGACCAACCCTTCACAAAACCGTGTTGACTATCCCTAATCAAATTATTCCTTTCTGGATGATTATAAATCCTATCTCTTATAATCCTTTCCAAAACTTTGCCCACAACAGAAGTAAAGCTCACTGGTCTATAATTACCAGGGTTGTTTCTACTCCCCTTCTTGAACAAGGGGACAACATTTGCTATCCTCCAGTCTTCTGGCACTATTCCTGTAGACAATGACGACATAAAGATCAAAGCCAAAGGCTCTGCAATCTCCTCCCTAGCCTCCCAGAGAATCCTGGGATAAATCCCATCCGGCCCAGGGGACTTATCTATTTTCACACTTTCCAGAATTGCTAACACCTCCTCCTTATTAACCTCAATCCCATCTAGTCCAATAGCCGGTATCTCAGTATTCTGCTCGACAACATTGTCTTTTTCCCGCGTGAATACTGACGAAAGATAAACTAAAGAGTAGGCAAGCAGCTGGAAGCATGGGAGCAGGAATTTTAAAGCATTGAATTCAACTCATATGTCTGAAGATATCATCTCTGCATATCTCCAAGTAATATACATCAAGGAAACTACCCACTGCACCACAAGCCTCCCAATTATTCAGTACTGCAGTTATATTATTATTTTAGTTCCAGATGCATGCAGAATAGCTGAGCCTAGGTGATTTAACAAGATCAGGTTAATCTGGTGATTGTCACAGGATTAATGTCGGATGGAAGTTCTCTTTTTACTTTTCTTTAAATGGCTTCGACCCCCACCTGAGCTGTCTAACAAGCACCATGAAAGGAAAGGTAAATTGGAAGCAGTGGCACTCTTTTGCACTGTCTAATAGGATTGTACAAGTTAATTCATTTTCTCGAATGTTTCTGCGATCTCACACTGCCGGGGTAAATCTGCTTTGTATTTTTAAATGGTGTTGCTGCCAACTGCAAGGGTAAATAGTGTTTTGATTTTCATCTTTTACTTTAAGCTGCGGCCAGACAATTCACCCAATTCTTAAGCAAAAGCCTGAAAACAGATGATGCAGCAAGGGCAATGAGACTTCTGGGACCTTCGTGGATGTTCAGTCCAATTGTCTATCTCCTTCAGGATTGAAAAAGAAAAGGTGAGGCAGGTGAATTACTGCCAAATCATGTAAAAAAAAGACAAATAAAAAGAGGGAAAAAAAGATTGGATTAAGAAAGAAAAAAGCATCAGAATGAAAAAGTTTAAAAAGTAAACATTTAAATATTAACATATTAAAAATCTCTTACAATTTAATAACTGTAGGATTGAGACTCCAGTATCAGTTCTCTCCTGGTTCATAAATATATTCAAAGGATATTTCACTGTTAAGTAGCAGCCCGAACGTCCTGTGGTAAATTTAATTTGTTTTAACAGCGCAAATGCAGCAACTTCTTAAAACTCAAGGGGAGGTTCACAGCGAGATCTCATTCCCACAAGGCTAGTGGCAGAGTGGCACAAATCACCTCGCTAACTTAATGTTACTCGCAACTCACAAAGTACGATTTAAATATGAATAACGCACGTTAAACTCACTGTTATTTTCCCAGCAAATTCTGGGCCAGTATCCCACCCAGCAAATGAGTGCAGCATAAGGAAACTGAGAGAGGGGCAAGGTGCAATAACGTTATAAATAGAGGTGAATTGGAAAAGAACTGGCAAACTAGTACAAAACATGAACCCTCTGTCTGACCGCAGTTTAAAAAGAAATTAAAATCATAACATTATTTATCCTTGCAATTAGCAGCAACACTATTTAAAAATACAAGGCAGATTTACCCTGACAGTGTGAGATTACAGCAACATTTAGATAATGAATTAACTTGTACAATTTTCTCCAAAAGAATTGGTCAAACAATTATTGACTGACATGTATACATTATTAATAATTTCACAAGCATTGGAATCCACAGCATCCTAAAAAAAATCACATATCCATCCAGATTTCTTCAAATGTTGAACATTGTTCCTGATTCGGAGACATGTGAGATTGATGTGTTATACTAACACATGGTCAATGGTCAAAGTAATTTTTAAAATATAAAAACCAGGGTCATTCAGATGAAAGATGATGAAGTAATGAATGGTTCCAACACTAGAATACTTATTTCATAAGTGAATTTGTTTTCAGAGGAGTTGATTGTTGATTCACCACACCATCTAACCTCTGGTAAAGGAGAATGTACAGAATAGATGGGGGGTGGGTGAAAAGGGGAGAGGGGTGGGGACATAGAAAATCCTATCATCACCATTAATGGAAATAACATGAGATGAATTGAATTTTCATGAAATGGTTGCATTCTGTGGGAAGCATTTTCAGATGAGTGGGCTTATGAACTTTGTAATGAAGGTGTACAGTTCTGCAGATTTGATTTGATTTATTATTGTCACATGTATTAGCATAAAGTGAAAAGTATTGTTTCTAGCACGGCATACCATTCATGGAGAAGGAAAGGAGAGAGTGCAGAATGTAGAGTTACAGTCATAGCTAGGGCGTAGAGAAAGATCAACTTAATGCGAGGTAGGTCCATTCAAAAGTCTGATGGCAGCAGGGAAGAAGCTGTGCTTGAGTCGGTTGGCATGTGATCTCAGACTTTTGTATCTTTTTCCCTGCGGAAGAAGGTGAAAGTGAGTATATTCAGGGTGTGTGAGGTCCTTAATTATGCTGGCTGCATTTCTGAGGCAGCGGGAAGTGTAGACAGTGTCAATGGGTGGGAGGCTGGTTTGAGTGATGGAATGGGCTTCGTTCACGACATTTTGTAGTTTCTTGTGGTCTTGGACAGAGCAGGATCCATACCAAGCTGTGATACAACCAGAAAGAATGCTTTCTATGGTGCATCTATAAAAGTTGGTGCGAGTTGTAGCAGACATGTCAAATTTCCTTAGTCTTCTGAGAAAGTAGAGGCGTTGATGGGCTTTCTTAACTATAGTGTCGGCATGGAGGGACCAGAACAAGTTATTGGTGATCTGGATACCTACAAACTTGAAACTCCCGATCATTTCTCCTTTGTCCACATTGATGAAGACAGGCATATCCTCTGCTACGCTTCCTGAAGTCGATGACAATCTCCTTAATTTTTCTGACATTGAGGGAGAGATTATTGTCGCCGCACCAGTTCACCAGATTCTCTATCTCTTTCCTGTATTCTGTCTCGTCACTGCTTGAGAACTGACCCACAACGGTGGTGTCATCAGCAAACTGAAAAATCAAGTTGGAGGGGAATTTGGCCACACAATCATCAGTGTATAAGGAGTATAGTAAGGAGCTGACGGCAGGGCCTTGTGGAGCACCGGTGTTGAGGATGATTGTGCAGGAGGTGTTATTGCCTATCCTTATTGATTGTGGTCTGTGGGCTGGGAAGTTCAGGATTCAGTCGCAGAGGGAGGAATCGTAGAATCCCTACAGTGCAGAGGGAGACCATTCGGCCCATAGAGCCTGCACCGACCACAATCCCACCCAGGCCCCATCCCTGTAACTCCACACATTCACCCTGCTAATTCTCCTGACACCAAGGGGCAATTTATCATGGCCAATCAACCTAACCCGCACATCTTTGGACTGTGGGAGGAAACCGGAGCACCCGGAGGAAACCCACGCAGACACAGGGAGAACATGCAAACTCCACACAGACGGTGACCCGAGGCTGGGAATTGAACCCTGGTCCCTGGGGGTGTGAGGCAGCAGTGCTAACCACTGTGCCACCATGCCGAGCCGCAGGAGCCGTGCCCCAGGCCACAGAGTTTGGAGATGAATTTCATAGGAATAATGGTGTTGAAGGCTGAGCTATAGTCGATAAATAGGAGTCTAATATAGGTATCTTTGTTATCTAGGTGTTCCAACGTTCAGTGCAGGGCCAGAGAGATGGCATCTGCTATGGACCTGTTGTGCTGGTAGGTGAACTGCTATGGATCCAGGCAATCTTGAAGGGCAGAATTGAGTCGTGCCATGACCAACCTTATGAAGCACTTCATAATGATGGATGTCAGAGCCACCAGATAGGGACCTCAGATTGTTGTAAAGAGAGGTTGAAGATGTCTGGGAATACCCCTGCTAGCTGGTCCATGCAAGATCTGAGTGCTCGTCCCGGGTACCCCATCCGGACCAGTCACTTTCCGTGGGTTGACCTTTGAGAAGGCTGATCTGATGTCTGCAATGGTGACCTCGGATATAGACTCATCCGAAGCTTTCAGGGTGGGGGGGGGGGGGGGGGGGCGGGCATGCTCTCGCTGACCTGTTGCTCAAAACGGGCATAGAATGCATTGAGCTCATCAGGAAGGGGTGCATTGGAGCCGACGATTTTACATGCCTTCATCTTGTATGTGAGATGTGACAATCAGAATGTGCTGATTTCTTTTTATTTACCACTAATACACCATGGCAATGCCAACAATGGCATGAGACTTCATCAGATGTCTAATTACACATGTAATCAAAACAAAAATTCAAACTTAATTGGAAACTAAAGTTCAACATGATGTTTACTTTTTAAAGTTGCCAGTTGTTGGGTCAGATTTTACCTCAGTTGGTGAATCAGATAGTGGGTAAGGCTCGTACAAGGCTGGGGGTAAGTGGGAAGTTTCTGTGATGTGAGTGCGAGGCCAGAGTGTTTTTCAAATGCTTAGAGGGCTGTCCACCCAATGGCACTGGGAGTGGGCTGCCCATCCAGTCCAAAGATGTGCGGGTTAGGTTGATTGGCCAGGTTAAAAAAAAAATTGCCCCTTAGAGTCCTGGGATGCGCAGGTTAGAGGGATTAGCGGGTAAAATATGTGGGGGTAGGGCCTGGGTGGGATTGTGGTCGGTGCAGACTCGATGGGCCGAATGGCCTCCTTCTGCACTGTAGGGTTTCTATGATTTCTATGACACACCCAACATCCCACAGGCATCCCAATGTTGACTTAAAATGCACCCTGTAAAGCTGAATTTTCCTGCTTTAAATTTCAATGAAACAAAGTTGGAAAGACTTTTAATTTAAGAGTACTGTGCGAGACACAATAAAATATCAAGGCTTTCTGATGTCCTCCTGGAGATCCTGGTGGAGGAAATCAGCACAAGGAAAGATGTATCTCAGAAGCCAAAGAAACATCACCAGGGCCAGGTAATTGCAGGTCTGGATTAAAGTGACTGACTATCCCCATAACCCTTAACGTTATTATTAACCAGAAACCTATCCATCTCTATCTTAAACATACTCAGTGACTGAGCTTGCACAGCCCTCTGGGGTAGAGAATTCCAAAGAGTCACAAGCCTCTGTGTAAAGAAATTTCTTCTCATCTCGGTCCTAAGTACCTGCCTCCTTATTTTGAAATTATGTCCCCTGGTTCTAGTCTCCTCAACAAAGGGAAACATCTTACCTGCATCTGCCCTGTCTGTCCCTTCAAGTATTTTGTAGGTTTCGATGAGGTCATCTCACATTCTTTGAAACTCTAGCGAATACAGGCCCAGTTTTCTCAATCTCTCTTCATAAGACAGCCCTACCATCCACAGAACAAGTCTGGTGGATCTTTGTTGCACTCCCTCTATGGCAATAATATCCTTTCTGAAGTAAGGAGACCAAGACTGCCCGCAATACACCAGCTGCAGAATAACCAAGCTTCTATACAGTTGAAGCAAGGCGTCACCATTCCTGTACTCCAATCAACATCCCATTCGCCTTCGTATTGGTTGCTGCACCTGCAATGTGAGCCTTCGGTGACTTATGGACAAAGACACCCAGGTCCCTTTGTACATGTACACTTTCTAATCTCTTACCATTTAGAAAATACTCTGCACATCTGTTCCTCATGTCCCCACATCCAAATCACTGGTACATATTGTGAACTGCTTGGGCCCAAGTACTGATCCTTGCAATACCCCACTGGCCACAGTCTGCCAACATGAGAATGACCCATTTATTTCTGCTCTCTGTTTTCTGCCTGTTAACTAATCCTTAATCCATGCCAATATATTGCCTCCTATCCCATGTGCTTTTACTTTGCTAATCAGCCTCCTGAGGGGGAATTCTGACAATTCAAATGTACTCTGTACATTGACTCTCCTTTATCAATTTTGTTAGCAACATCCTCGAAACGCTCCATCAAGTTTGTCAAATGTGATTTTCCATTTGTAAATCCATGCTGACTATGCCCAATAAGATAGTGATTATCCATGTGTTCATTTATCACATCCTTTATAATAGGTTCTAGCAGTTTCCCTACTACTGATGTAAGGCTAACAATTCTGTGGGTCCCTGTTTCTACGCCCCTCCATTCTTAAATATTGAGTGACAGTGGCCCAGCTTTGGGTCACTGTCTGTGTGGAGTTTGCATTTTCTCCCCGTGTCTACATGGGTTTCCTCCGGGTGCTCCGGTTTCCTCCCACAGTCCAAAGATGTGCGGGTTAGGTTGATTGGCCATGCTAAATTGACCCTAATGTCAGGAAGATTAGAAAGGTTATGGTGATAGGGCCTGGGTGGGATGTGGTCGATACAGACTCATGGGCCAAATGGCCTCCTTCTGTACTATAGGGATTCTATGAATTCTATATTCTACCTTCTAATCTTCAGGAACCATTCCAGATTCTATTGAATTTTGGAAGATGATGACTAATGCATCTACTATCTCTATAGCAACCTCTGTCAACACTCTGGGATGCATGATGTTAGGTCCTGGGGACTTATCAACTTCCAGTCCAATTAATTTCTTCAACACAACTTTCTTACTTATAATAATTTCCTTCAATTCCCTAGCCCTGAATTCAAACTTGAATGTTCTGGCCTCATGACTGACTAAGGCATGATCTCCGCTTTGGTCAGTGGTGCCCTATTAATACACTCATTCTGTGAATTTTAAAGTCCACTGAGGAACAATAGAGATGTAAGATGAGCCTTGACACCATCTAATGATACAAACACTACCGAGACTGAGATGAAGACCAGCCTAAAGTCATGTCATGGGTTCAGGCACTACCACTGAGGAGACCCAAATGCCCTATTGTATCTGAGCTTTCGACCTAACCCCATTAATTGGTGTCCCTTGAGGAAGAAGGGTTAGAAATGGTTCCAATTTACACCCTAACAAAGATTTAAGCACATCTCCCTCACAACACACAAGTGTCTGGAGACTAATTGCACTGAGGTTGACGTTACGTGAATAGAAATCTCAGAATGGGACACTGCCACTTGCATAGTAGGATGACTAAACCTTGACATAAGAGGATTCTAAAGTACAAAATCACAACGTCTTTAGTTGACCAGAATACTCACATACCCATTCAATGAATTTCAATAAATTTAACTTATTCACAGTGATAGAACACCCATGAACCAAAAGTGAAATCAAAATTTTAAAACTTCCCTAACCTTACCACCAAGTCTTGGTGCATCCCCGACATCCACAGCAGGGCCAGAGGCAGCCTGCTGGCTGTGGTGACCTTGGCAGACGCCCTCCTGTGATTCAAGGCCTGGAGGGGCCCATCCTGATGAGAGTCGCTGGCTCAGGGGCAGAAGCACCCTCAGTAGCTTGGACTGCTGGAGTGTGGGCACAAGCAGAGGGGGCTCTGAGCAGCTACCCACCCTTGGAGTATCTTGAGATGAGGCCCAAGGATGCCTGGCTGGCGCTCATCCTCATTGTGGGTGCCAAAGTCCCCAGGCTGACTCCTGCAGGAGATGGGGCACCTGGAGGGAAATCAAGCTGCCTCGACCCCTTGTCACCTACATCTCAATGATGCCCACCAGGGTAGGAGCCATGGAGTGCGTGACCAAGTGCAAATCCGAGAGGACCTGCTGGACCAAGGTCTCCGTGGTGAATGATAACATTCTCATGGTGACCTCAAGACATTAGAAATGTTGGAGCCATGTCATCAGGCTAAACGTGGTCAGACTCCTCCATCGATTGCTCTACACCGACAAGTGACTGTTGAAACTCTGCCCGCTGTTTCGCTTCCTCCCTCTGCATCTCCACCGGTGAGCTGACAGCTGCTTCCAGAGACTCACCATCTGCCTGGGACTGAGCAGGTGGCTGGTCTTCAGTGGCCCCCCCAAGTGTTGGGGACCTCGGGCTGTCCCTGCCTCCAATTCCTGCGAGGACGTGTCTATGAGATGTTCTCCAGAAAGTGACTCCGAGTCTAACCTTGCACGATGCTCCACCAAGCTGTGTCTCTCTGCACTGCTGGAGGGTGCAGGTGAGCGCTCTGATGGTTCTTTGCGAGCCCCCTCATCCTCTGACGTGCTCTGGGGGCTCAGACTGCTGCTCAGCCGTGTGGATGGCCTCACTCTGCTCGTGCCTGGAAAATGGAGATTAGAGTTTTAGTTCATGAGCTTAAGTTATATCAGACTATATTTGATTCACTGTGGTTGTCACGATTTAGAATCAGAGAATCCCTACAGTCGGCCCATCAAGTCTGTACCAACCACAATCCCACCCAGGCCCTATTCCCCACATATTTACCCTGCTAATCCCCCTGACACGAGGGTCAATTTAGCCAATCAACCTAACCCGTACATCTTTGGACTGTGCGAGGAAACCGGAGCACCCGGAGGAAACCCACGCAGACATGGGGAGAAAATGCAAACTCCACACAGACAGTGACCCAAGGCTGGAATTGAACCTGGGACCCTGGTGCTGTGATGCAGCAGTGCTAACCACTGTGCCACTATGATGAAGTGATCGAGCTGTGATCCATACTGGGTTGTTGGGAAAGGTGAATTTCCCCTTCTTCACAGGCACGATCCTTGACCTCCCCAGCAAGGATGGCTGCAGCTTCCTCAGATTCACTGAAGGCAATGATCTTGGCCATCCCTCCCCCTGTCTGGGCTGGCTTGTCTTTGTTGTGTGCCAACTTGGCCTGGGTGATGATGGGGGCAAGGCGTGTGGGCAGAGAGGATGGAGCAGAAGTTGGATGATATCCATGACCCTTTTCTTGTGTGTTGAGCCCTGCCCAGAAAAGCCAGAGGATGGAGTGTGTGTAACAAGACTGACGGGATTCTGGCGATGACACAAAACTAAGTGGAATTGTGAGCGGTGAGGAAGAAGCAAAGAGGCTTCAATGCAATTAAGACAAGTTGAGCGCGTGGGCAAATACATGGCAGATGAGGCATGACGTGGATAAATGTGAAGTTATCCACTTCGGTAGGAAAAACAAAATGGCAGAGTATTATTTAAAGGGTGATAGATTAGGAAATACTGACATACAAAGGGATCTTCATGTCCTGGTACCAGTCACTGAAAGCAAGCATGCAGGTACAGCAAGCAGTTAGGAAGGCAAATATTATAGAACATAGAACATAGAACAGTACAGCACAGAACAGACTCTTCGGCCCACGATGTTGTGCCGAGCTTTATCTGAAACCAAGATCAAGCTATCCCACTCCCTATCATCCTGGTGTGCTCCATGTGCCTATCCAATAACCGCTTAAATGTTCCTAAAGTGTCTGACTCCACTATCACTGCAGGCAGTCCATTCCACACCCCAACCACTCTCTGAGTAAAGAACCTACCTCGGACATCCTTCCTATATCTCCCACCATGAACCCTATAGTTATGCCCCCTTGTAATAGCTCCATCCACCCGAGGAAATAGTCTTTGAACGTTCACTCTATCTATCCCCTTCAGCATTTTATAAACCTCGATTAAGTCTCCCCTCAACCTCCTCCGCTCCAGAGAGAACAGCCCTAGCTCCCTCAACCTTTCCTCATAAGACCTACCCTCCAAACCAGGCAGCATCCTGGTAAATCTCCTTTGCCCTCTTTCCAGTGCTTTCACATCTTCTTATAGTGAAGTGACCAGAACTGCACACAATATTCCAAATGTGGTCTCACCAAGGTCCTGTACAGTTGCAGCATAACCCCACGACTCTTAAACTCCAACCCCCTGTTAATAAACGCTAACACACTATAGGCCTTCTTCACAGCTCTATCCACTTGAGTGGCAACCTTCAGAGATCTGTGCATATGGACCCCAAGATCTCTCTGTTCCTCCACAGTCTTCAGAACCCTACCTTTGACCCTGTAATCCACATTTAAATTTGTCCTACCAAAATGAATCACCTCACATTTATCAGGGTTAAACTCCATCTGCCATTTTTCAGCCCAGCTTTGCATCCTATCTATGTCTCTTTGCAGTCTACAACAGCCCTCCACCTCATCCACCAATCTTGGTGTCATCAGCAAATTTACTGATCCACCCTTCAGCCCCCACCTCTAAGTCATTAATAAAAATCACAAATAGCAGAGGACCAAGCACTGATCCCTGTGGCACTCCGCTAGCAAACTGCCTCCAGTCTGAAAATTTTCCATCCACCACCACCCTCAGCCTTCATTGTGAGAGGACTTGAGTACAGGAGTAGGGATGTCTTACTGCAGCTGTACAGAGCCTTGGTGAGACCTGGAGAATTGTGTACAGTTTTAGTCTCCCTATCTAAGGAAATATATACTTACCATAGAGGGAGTGCAGGAAAGGTTCACCAGACTAATTCTTGGGATAGGAGGATTGTCACATGAGGAGAGATTGGGTTGACTAGAACTGCATTCATTGGAATTTAGAAGAATGAGAGGGGATCTAAGTGAAATGTGTAAAATTCTGACAGGGCTGGACAGACTGGATGCAGGAATCTTGTTTTCTCTGGCTGGAGAATCTAGAACAAGCGATCACAGTCTCAGGATATGGGGTAGGCCATTTGGGACTGCGATGAGGAGAAACACTCAGAGAATGGTGAACCTATGGAATTCTCTACCACAAAAGGCAGTGGAGGCCAAATTGCTGCGAGTATTCAAGAAAGAAATAGATAGATTTCTAGACACAAAGGGGAATTGGGAGAGCATTCGAGTATGGTGTTGAGGCAGAGGATTGTATTGATTGGCGGATCAGGTTCAATGGGCTTAATGGTCTCCTCCTGCTTCTATGTTCTATGTTTCTATGTTGCGAAAGTATCTGTGAGAGAATGAATGTTGCTTTGTGTCTCCTCCTAATGAATGTGCGGGATCCGTGAAAAGAGTAGCTGTCTGAGCACATGATGTCATGTTGAGAGTTTAATACTGAAGGAAACAGAGAGAGGATTTCCCCTGGTGGAGGGGTGAGATCAGTCGTCCGCTTCCTGCATTGCGTGGTGCTTCGGTGCAGTTGTCAGCCATAATGACTTCCAGGGCGATGCCACCCAGGCTGGCAACACGCTTCTTGGAGCCACCCCACAGGTAGAGAGCATGTGCTCGGACTCCATGGATCAAGGCCTCAAGGGCCTGATAGATGAATCAGGTGCTGTCGCCACCTTCAGGCTGCTATCAGTGATGGTCTTGAGAGGACAGGTGGGCTCGAGAGAGAGTGAGATGTGTGCACTGGACTGACATTTAAATATGGCGCCTGGACCTTCAAGCCTGCCATCTGATGGAGGGGGCGGACGACTCAACTCTTGACCCACCAGGTGACTTGGCCTGATACTCACACATACATAATTAATAAGGTTCCAAACATGGAATTGGGCACGAGTTCCTGTCATTCCAGTCAGCTGGAACCACCCGTCATCACAGTTGGACAAATAAATGGAAAATTCCACCCCTCATTCCTGCCAGTTGGTCGGGGTAAAATCAAGCCTTTGATTCCTAAGTCTCTGGAAAGGAATTTAAGGCATGTGACGCAAGCTACTGGAGTATGGGGCTAGAATTTGAGCCCCCACTAGGGGGAGGAATGGAAGCAGCAGGAGCCAAGAATAGTACTGCCAGCCAGCTCTATACTATGCTCAGCCCTTTTCCCAAAGGGGGAAGGTGAAAGGGGGAGGCAGCACTTAAAGGCAATCGAAGGAACTGTACAGGGATTTTCCAGTCGACCACCAGGTTCCCAAAGGTGATAGAAACCATTTTACTTGCCTGCAAGTGCCCTCCTGGTAGCAGAGTGGGGTGGGGGAGTGGAGCTGCGCTCCAGGAAAGCCTAGATAAAGCAACTGCCGCAGGCCACCCTGTGGAGGAGCTTCCACCCATCTCGCAGTTTGGACTGGCTGGCAAAGGCCAATTTTTATCTCAACTTTAAGAAGTTGGGGAGAGGGTGTCTCCTTCTGGGAATGCCCTCTCCTTCACTTTCTTGCCATGGCAAACTGCTGCTGCTTTCAAGTTGGAAGGCCTCTAGTTGCTTCTGGCTTCAAGAACCTGCTGCCATCCTTAAGCAGATGGTCGACCTGCCCTCAGTCTGGCCATTACCTGGTCACTTTGAGGAAAGTCACACTGAGTGACTTTTTTTACACAGTTCAGTATTTTAACCCCCCTATTTGAGCTTGACAGCAGAATCCAGCAGCCCAGTGGGAAAATCCAGCCTATGGATTGCAGGCTCCAACTTTTTAAATGTTCATGTGTAAGGACACTCAAGGACAGGATATCATTTATCATAAAGATCTAGCGTGTACCAGTACCAGAATATTCAGCCATCTAAAAACAAGAATGTGTTATTGTGTAAAAATATCTGTCATCGCAGCTGATGTATTCAGCCAAGCTTGTTGCTCTGGTTATATTGCCAGCTTCAGCATGACGTATTTGTGGAAAGTTGCTCGACATGGGAAGACAGATCAGTTTCTTCTTTCGCAGACTACACTGGACCACTGAGCCAAATACATAACATTATTCCTTGAGTTTAAGTTTCTAGTTCTAGTTTAAAGGGGGGAAAGTCTGTGGGTGTACACACAACAATTATCATATGACCAGTGCTGAAAGGATCATACCCCATTTTAAATCGCACCATGGTAAGAGAATAGAAATCAAATTGAAATTGTTCAGTATTTGCGAAAGCATGCATTGACACAGACAAATCTCCCAACACCACTGAATATTTTTCAGTAGCAATATACCCACGAGAATCAAGGTGTTTTCTAGTCAGGTACCATGGAAGGGAGGGGCAGTTGGGTAGTGGCATTGAAAGACTAGCCCACTTTTGTTGGAATGGAGTTACAGAGAATGAGGGACTCTCTATTTGGTCTGGTTTACATGTGACACAGCCCCATACTTGTGATTAACTCTTAAAACCCTCAGGGCAACTACAAAGGGCCAATAGGTACTGCTTTGTCTTACAACTCATGGACAAATAAGGGAAAAAATAATTTGGCAATTGTTATTAAAGTGTCCTAGATATAGCTTGCACAGTCTCGGTAACAACACACCTTTTTAACAACTCGCAGAGTATGACAAGGCAAACCTACGCTTGCTGTATGTGACAACATAATCACGTTGGTACATTTCCAAGCTACAGTTTGAAGTTCTGTTTCCTAGAAAGATGAAAGAAATTGTGTTCTGTGCTCCACACCCAGTGCCTCAGGTGGAAGAAGGCATATTTTTGCAACTCTTCCAAAACAAATACCTCACGCATAATTCTTACAAGTCAAACGTAGTTCATACGTCAATTGGCCAAGAATCCTATTTCTACTGCATTAATTCACTTAATAAAGGTTCTGCTTTCCTTTTCCTCTGAGTCCGAGTTACCAAGTTTCACTTTTTTTAAAAGCAAGAGCCTTTTGGCTGAATTTTTCATACTATTTGACAGATCTTTTCCTATTTTAACGCCACACAATGGCCCATGATTTCCTGGAATATTTTAGCAAAACTACAGTGCACCTGTTGTGCCATTGTATTCCATGGGAAAGTGACATGGAATTAGTTTCTGTCACTGAATGGTTGGATGGTTTTCTGCTTGTGAATTTTCACTCTACTTCTAAGATGCCGCTGAAGGGGCCAGTGGCGCATGCGCCAATTTCTCAGTATACTGGGAGATCAGTTGACTCGCGCCTCCCCCCATCCCCATTGTCGGCCTTCCTGTTTGACGTCCCCCCGATCGCTGCCTCCCCCCCCCCCCCCCGCCCAACTCCGATCACTGGCACAAAGCACCCCCCGGATGTGGCCAGACACAGTATCCAATCCCTGACCCCACCACCAGCCCCACCACCCACATGCACAAATCCCCCCCCCCCACAACCCCTGTCTGGCTCCGCCCCATCCTCCCCTCAGATTCCACCTGATGGGCAGTGCCAAGGTGCCCAGTGGGCAGTGCCAAGGGGTCTGGTCAGCACTGCCCAAGGGGCAAACTTCCCCGACCCCTGACCTCCCGGGGCCTCTGGTTCCACCAGCGAGGCAAACACTTTGGGGACCATATGTGATCCCTGCTGGTGTGGACCTCCACCAGCGGGGGCAGAAACGTTAGCGAGCCTGGACAATTAAGAGCCCGACTCAATGGATGCGAGCAGCTTCTACATATGGCATTAGCCTCGTGCTGTTCCCCGGAGCGAGACTGATTACGTCCAAAAATAGGACCAGGAAGATTGCGACTGACCAGACTCCACTCACGAATCCCATTTTTTCCGTCCCGCTGATAGTTCCCGGCCCACTGCGCTACTCAAGCAGCGCAGCAGGCCGGGAAAATGGCACCCATGGTTTTTCTGCATTTGCGCAGCATAGATTTTTTAAAAGTTTTCATTCATGAGATGAGGACATCAATGGCTAGGTCAGCATTTATTGCCCATCTCTAACTGCCCTTGAGAAGGTGGTGGTGAACCCAAACATTTCGGGGAAAAAGAGCTGCTGCAAGTCATCTGATGCCAGAATAGGTCAGATTTGGAATTTTTGAAGTTTCATGGAGTTGAGTCTGACTGGCGTTGGTTAGGATATCAGCACGATTCGCTGCTCTCCTTTGAAATGTGCAATCTAAGTTTCCTTATCCCAAGATAGGCAGGGCCTTTGTTTATTACCTCACTGAAAACACAAGTTATTTGAAGGAGTGAACTATCTGGAATGAACTTTAGAAGATTGCAGTTTCACACTTGGCTGTGCAATAAAGATTTCCAAACACGGCGCAGCCATAATTAAAAATGGTGCCCTTGAGGTACTGCTGTGTGCAGTAATGCAAAAGAATGATGTCTTTGTTAGCAGTGCTGACCAGAGCTTCCAGTCTGAGGATACACTCTGTATATCTGGGGCAGATTATTGAATGTGAAATGGTGCTAGGCAGCATTGCTATGACATTTTTCTCTCAGGTTTTGATTTGGTTTGATTTATTATTGTCACATGTATTAGCATACAGTGAAGAGTATTATTTCTTGCGCGCTATACAGACAAAGCATACCATTCATAGAGAAGGAAATAAGAGAGTGCAGAATGTAGTGTTACAGTCATAGCTAGGGTGTAGAGAAAGATCAACTTAATGCGAGGTAGGTCCATTCAAAAGTCTGACAACAGCAGGGAAGAAGCTGTTCTTGAGTCAGTTGGTACATGACCTCAGACTTTTGTATCTTTTTCCCGACGGAAGAAGGTGGAAGAGAGAATGTCCGGGGTGCGTGGGGTCCTTGATTATGCTGGCTGCTTTGCCGAGGCAGCGGGAAGTGTAGACAGTGTAAATGAGTGGGAGGCTGGTTCGCGTAATGGACTGGGCTTCATTCATGACCCTTTGTAGTTTCTTGAGGTCTTGGACAGGGCAGGAGCCGTACCGAGCTGTGATACAACCAGAAAGAAAGCTTTCCATGTTCGCCATCCATATCCATATTTTCAGTCAATTTGGGTCTAGCAGGGAACAGCAGTCACCCCTTCACCCAAACAGTTTGGATCACTTGGCAGAAAATCAATGGAAACTTTCCTCCTTGCTATCGGAAGCTCTCTACCATCTTTGCCAGTTAGCTATCCCTGGAGATATGACTAGCAGCACGACTGTAGATATGAGCAGACTGGAATTGGTGCCACCTGACCTTCCTGGTATGCTTTCTTTGTTCTTCTTCACCCTCTTGTCTGAAATCCTGTGATCATGCAGCACTGAAAGCTTTTCCCATGGCTTTCCTTTCCCACCACCAAAGAGTTGGCAGAGAACTCATCCCTGCTGATCATGTCAGTCCCTTAGCCAGTTAACACACAAGGAGGTTAGTTGGCTGGAGACAGGGCCTCCGTCCTCAATCAAGCCAAAGTCCTATCTAGCAAGCCCCTTAATGCAACAACAATTTTACTGTGCAGACCCACCAGCCTTTCTCCTGTACACTATCCCATCAAAGTCCTCAGCAGAATCCTTTGCAACTGAATTTGTGTGACCTTGCCCACTGGAGAGCTGGAACATGCACTGTCCTTTCCCCTTGGCTTTTCTGCAGCTCACCTGTGCTTGGTGACTCACCACAGACTTGGGTGGCACAGTGGTTAGCACTGCTACCTCACAGCGCCAGGGTCCCAGGTTCAAGTCTGGCCTCGGGTCAGTGACCCGAGGAGTTTGCACGTTTCCATCGTGTCTGCGTAGATTTCCTCTGGATGCCCCGGTTTCCTCTCACAATCCATAGATGTGTGGGTTAGGTGGATTGGCCATGCTAAATTACCCTAGTGTCAGGGGGATTAGCAGGATAAATGTGTGGGATTACGGGAATAGGGACTGGATGGGATTGTGGTCAGTACAGACTCGATAGACCAAATGGCCACCTTCTGTACCGTAGGGATTCTATTAGATGCTGATCCCCCTTCTACACTTCCCTCTTGGTGCAGTCCCAGCATCCGAGTATCAGATAAGGTGATGGTATGCAGATGTGTGTTCCTCCTCTCACCCTTCGTGTTCAGGCTGCACTCACTGAGCAGGCAGCAGGTCTTGGCTATCTGAAAACATAAATGCAGAAAAGAGGCCCAGTGGATGGAAGGGTTGCATGATTACACCATCTGCAGCTTGTACTTCCTATCAGATTGCAAGGTGAGGGTGAAATGGGATTTGAGAAGATGCAGAACATAGGAACATTCCATCATTCTGGATCATTTCAATTCTTGCAATGGCCTCAGTGACAGCAGCACTGATAATTCAGCATACCACCTCCTCCAAGGTGCCAAGGAGATGCAGCCATGCCTGTCCCCCCACCATTTCTTTGTTGCTCTCCCTCAATGTGGGTCAACTTATGCAGGAGTAAGAGTGGCAGTGAGTGTGTTGCACTGTGTTTGTGAGACTTACCTGTCTTAGCTGAATAGTTGGAAGTCTGTGTAGCTGTGAAATGTGAGTGTGAGGCTTGCAGCAATGGTAGGTGTGCGAGGTTTGGGGGAAGCATATGAATGTTAGGCATGAGTCCTGATTGTCAGAGATTGCTGATGGATCAGTAAAGGGATACGGTGCATTTAGCACTTTTCGATATCAGTGATGTGGTGGGGAAGTGATGGCACTTGTGTGAGGTCATTGAATTTCTTTCAACACTGCAGCCAGGCCTTCGGTGCCTGACTCCTTGCAGAGTGCTTTAAGGATACCTGCTCTTATTTCCTTACCACTGTGTCTATGAAGGGCCTCCTGGCCCCAGCAGAAAGATGACCTCTCTTCTCTTTTCCAACTTGTGCTCTAAGGCCTCTTGGCTGAATCTGAGAGGCCTCGCCCTGGCCTGCTACTCCATTGCTCCACGTATTCGATCTGAGAAACTCTTTGCAGCCACTTGCAGTCCCTGCTGCAGCCAGATCTTTGTCAGAATCTTTGGCCATAGTGCAGAACAACATCAAGATTGTAAAAAATGGAAAAGGTAGAATGAGTCAGCAAATAGTCCATAGATACCCAAACCTGGCCTTTACAAGACTGCAGATTGTAAAGGGAAGGACAGGTTGAGGCAAATAAGGTGGGTTTGAGATTCAGGTGAAGATGGGTTAGGAGGAGCCGGTTTAGTTCATTTGGCTGGACAGCTGGTTTGTGATGCAGAACAAAGCCAACAGCAGGGGTTCAATTCCCATACCGGCTGAGGTTATTTATGAAGGCCCCACCTTCTCAACCTTGACCCTCACCTGAGGTGTGATGATCCTCAGGTTTAATCACCACCAGTCAGCTCTCCCCCTCAAAGAGGAGAGCAGCCTATAGTCATCTGGACTATGGTGACTTTACCTAGTTAGGAGTAAAAAATTGCAATGAACCTCGATTTAAGAATGGACCATGGGCGGCACAGTGGTTAGCACTGCTGCCTCACAGCGCCAGGGACCCAGGTTCGATTCCCGGCTTGGGTCTCTGTCTGTGTGGAGTCTGCACATTTTCTCTGTGTCTGGGTGCTCTGGTTTCCTCCCACAGTCCAAAAGACGTGCTGGTTAGATGCATTGGCCATGCTAAATTCTCCCTCAGTGTACCCGAACAGGCACCAGAGTGTGGCGACTAGGGGATTTTCACAGTAACTTTACTGCAGTGTTAATGTAAACCTACTTGTGACACAAACGAATAAACTTTAAAAACTTTTTTAAAATATGAGGGAAGAGGAATTGACCAATTGAAGCTGAAAAGGAGTGGAAGAGGTCATTCTAGGAATGGTGTTAGATACAGGGAATCCTGACAGTAGAACATTTAAAATGGGACACTGAATAAGTTGTAGTTCAATTTTAGATGAAACCTTACTCCCTCTTGTGGTCTATTGTCTTTGATCTCACCATCAGACTTTTCATATCTTTCACTGACCTTGCCTTATCTGGGTCACAATCCTCAGAGCTGGCAGCACCACCTGTTTATATTAAACAACTAAAATAAAATCGCCGGAATCTGATGCTGCACCCAGTGATTAGGCCATAATTGAACTTACATTTATTTGAATGGTTGTTCACCATTATGTGACAGAGAAGGCAATGCGCTTGCTAATACATTGATAGTGAGACTTATAGCTGGGGGTTTTTTAGCAAGTTACTATTTGTGAAGCATGTGATACTTTTCACAGGACAGTGGTTCAGCTCTGCTTGATTTCAACCATTAAAACCTGATACTGAGTGAACCATGTTCCAAAAATTCCCAAGCCTAATTTACAAACAGCCTAAGTACTTAATTAATGAAACCACACGTTACAGCACTTAACCTTAGGAGCCAGAATGACTCCATCATATCAGCATGCAACACAATGGGCTTGTGCGTCGTTAATTTGTATGCTGCTTTAATGAAAGTGCTAACCTATTTACTTTAAATCAGTTAATGGCACCCAAATAGTGGACAAAGTGATTGTTTATGAGCAAATAAAGAATGAACACACTCCCATCACATCGTGTGATTTCTTGGGTCTTATCAACACTCGTAATAAACAGGGGAAAAAATTACATCTGAAAATAGACTTTCCTTCTTTCCACATTAAGCTTCAAGGGGCTGAATTTCTGCAAGCGTTCTCCAGCTCATCAAATGTAGGAAGAGCTGTGAAAACCCAGGGAATACTATTTTCAACACTGTATATCCATTAAACCCCTGTTGAAATTCCTCTTCCCATCACTCCCCACTCCCTTACAATATTATTTGCCTCACTTGCCAGATTGCCCTGACTCTCTAAAGATCGAGCACTGAACACTGTTCATGCTCCGAACAGTCTATTCTTACCTGAACAAAGGCTCTTTTTGCCCATTGTGTTTCATCTCTACTGGGTTTCTCATCACTGAGGATTTTGCAAATAAAATCATATCTCCCATACATGCCAGAGTGTCTGAAAATTAGCTGAATTGGATAACTTGGCTCCTATGAAATGCCCGGTTTGAATACGTTTTAATTTTTGTCAAGGTTCAGCATTCAATTCTGTTGGTCACTAGTGTGTTCAAGAGCTGGTTCATTAGATTATCATAAATACGTGGACCATGAACCGGGTATCA
The DNA here is from genome assembly GCF_964213995.1 of Mustelus asterias. Lineage (NCBI taxonomy): Eukaryota > Metazoa > Chordata > Chondrichthyes > Carcharhiniformes > Triakidae > Mustelus > Mustelus asterias. The sequence continues at coordinate 103,554,474 of NC_135805.1, forward strand.
GATCAGCACAGCAAGAGCTTCATTCATTTCATCATCAGCTCATAGTAACTAATGTGCTTTTGTCACCTTTTATTTGAATGAAGACATAGCGAACTGAGTGATTGCTGCAACTATAGTAATTTAATGTCTTCACAAGCCAACTTGTTTTCACCACAACATATCCTTCAAGATGAGTTTAGCTTAGTGAAGACCAAACAAATTACACCAAACGTATAAAGGTTAGAGTTGAAATCTGACCTCCATTAAGTCTTTCGGTGTTTTTTTTCCAAACCATTTCATTATGCTGTTCTTTTGAAGTGCTTTGAGGGAGAGATGACTCATCCCTGTGTTTTTTGAATGCCGAGTTACGTGTCTGCCACAGTCCACACTGCCTGCAGGCTCACAGTAAACATCCCACCCTGTACTGTTTTACTTTTTTGTTGTCGCTTGCAGTACAACATGAGCAGCTGCAGCAGTGAACAAACACAGGATGCACTCAACCTGATGTCTGGTGATCAGTAAGGCTGCCTGATTTGCCTTGACATTTATCCGTGCCTTGGTATTACTGACTCACCCAGCCTTCCTGCTTGTTTGTATTGCTGAATTGGATGGCCATGCGAAACATTGTAGCAGTGTTGTTAAGCTCGGCAATATCAATATTAAATATGCATTATCAATGAATATTATCTTATTAATGTGGCAGCAAAGTGTTTGCTAACTAAAGTGCTTAACATTGCTCCATCAATATCATTATTAAGTGAATTTTCAACTCGTATCCATTTACTGTTTCTGGTGTTTCCACCTCGTTTTAACTTCTCTGTGATAACAGTTGCTTCGAAGTAATTCTGATAAGGCAACTCATAAATTCAAGACCTATTATTATTTAGCCAAGCAATAGAATTGACAGTATCTGTGAGTAGGCTGACAAGCTGCATTGCCCCACCCTCATGACTGAACAGAAAAGAATGGTTGTGAAATGCTAAGCAGGAGGAAATGAAAAGCAATTAAAACCCAGAACAACCAGCTAGGATTTCTGATCTTAACATTTAACAACCTAAATTTAGCACTAACACCAGAAAATCTAGGCCCAATTGATTATAACCCAATAAATAATCTCAGAATATCGACACATGATCAACAATATGAATGATGGTGCTTCCATTTGAAAATCCAACATCAACAATTCCTGTGGATTTTTCTCCAAATTAATTTGTTCACACCCTGCTGTGATGTCTACCCTGCATCCTTCCTTTGCTCTACTCTCCTCCCTCCCCTTTTTCTTACTCATATTGTTCACCTCCCCTACCTTTCACCTTCTCTTCCCCCCTACACCCAGAGAGGTACTATAGTAGTGTGGCCCTTTAATGGGGGTGTTTCCCAAAGGATCCTATCGATTGTCACAGTGGGAAGCTGAGCCGATCAGCAGGGAGGCTGGCAGGGGGGAGGCGGGGAGACCATTGGTCAAGGAGGGACTCAGAGTTGGACCCACGAAGTTGAGTAAAGCAGTTGCATCGTAACTCAGTCTGACCGTGTTTATATATTATTCTTTATTTGGCAATAAAGCCATTGTGGATTACAAACCACATCGAGTTGCCCTCAATCAGTTACAGGTACCTTCCTCCTCTCTCTTCTCCCATATAGGTCACACCTTTATTGACACTGCTTTTGACAATCCCGCACAAAATGGACGAATGATCAACAAGTGAGAGTTCCTCCAATTGCATTTTTAAAACAGAATTAGGAATTGTTATGTAAAAGGCAGTTTGAATTATATATGGCAGTCATTTCACAGGCATTCATGCCTAGTAACAGCAGGTAAAGTGTCAGCCGACATGGCAAAGTGATGTAATTGGCCTTTGCTTAATTATTGCACCATTTTCCCTTGACTTTTACTATAAATATGTACATCTTATCACCCACTATTATTTACTGCTCATCTCGGCAATTAGTTGGAAGTATCTCTACCCCGACCTCCACCTATAGCATTTAAATTCATCTCTTTCACAATTTACACTTCCCAAGAAGCCTTTTAGTTTGAGCTGTACATTTTATCTATTTTTATGGTTGGCCTTAGGCAGTTAGGCTTCCTATCATAAAATATACTGCTTTTTACTCAGTTTGGATTCTATAGACAAAGGTAGTGAGAGCTCAGATTACAATCAATAAATGAGCAATCAGAGTCAGGAATTTCCCCAGAGTGAGCAGTAGTGGATTTACCTCAGGTGGTAATGGCAGAAAATCTGCCTTTGCACAAAGTTTAAATGTTCCCCTTGGGGGGTATAATTGTCAGATTTAAATTAAATATTCCTGTTGATTGCTAACTGTAATGAATATGTATGCGACAGTTGGGCAGACCGTACATGCAGTAAGGATCACTTTTGTGGGTTTATTTAGTGGCATTTGATGTGCATTATTTCTTGCACTGCAATCTTTTTTAGCAAGACTGAGTGTTGCATTTGATCATTGAATAGAATCATAGAATCCCTACAGTGCAGAAGGAGGCCATTCGGCCCATCTAGCCTGCACCTGCAACAATCCCACCCAGTCTCTATCCACATAACCCCACGTATTTACCCTGTTAATCCCCCTGACACTAAGGGACAATTTACCACGGCCAGCCACCTAACCCACACATCTTTGGAACGTGGGAGGAAACTGGAGCAACCGGAGGAAACCCACGCAGACATTGGGAGATGCCACACAGACAGTCAACCGAGGCCAGAATTGAACCTGGGTCCCTGGATCAGTGAGGCAGCTGTGTGAACCACTGTGCCACCGTTGGATATGCTTTCAGCAGAGCGGCACATAAAATAGAGTGGTGCCCAGGCTCACCCCTATAATATGGGATGGTGTCCGAGCTCTAAAATCAGCAACCCACCTGCCATATTTAAATAGGTAGTCAAAGGTCAGTTAGGCTTGTGACTAAATTAGTTAACCTGATAATACGACACCCATGCCTAAAATGGCTGGTTTAATACCAGTGGATGAGGCCCTTTACTGGTTACTAATTGGCCACTTAAGGGCCTCAATTGATGGCAGGTTGGGAAGGTCAACCAATGGTCTTCCCACCCAAAACTTAATCCTGGCAGAGGGGAAAGGCTGCAGCGTTCTGGGACGCCACCATCCTCCTTATGTAAATATCCCTCCCACCTCCAAACTCAACACCAGCAAGAGCACAAGATTCCAGCCCATGAATCTATCAATGATTGTCATAAAAACCCAGCTAGTTCACTGACACCCTTCAGGAATCCTTATCTAGTCTGGCCTACATTTGACTCCAGATCCACAGTAATGTAGTTGATTCTTAAATGCCCACTGCAATGACCACCAAGCCACTCAGTTCAAGATGGCAGTAGGGAAGAAGCTGTTCTTGAGTCGGTTGGTCCGTGATCCCAGACTTTTGTATCTTTTTCCTGAAGAAGGTGGAAGAGTTATATTCAGGGGGTCCTTGATTATTCTGGCTGCATTTCCGAGGCAGCGGGAAGTATAGACAGAGTCAATGAATGGGAGGCTGGTTTGCGTGATGGATTGGACCACTTTGTAGTTTCTTGTGGTCTTGGACAGAGCAGGAGCCACACCCAGCTGTGATACATCTGGAAAGGATGCTTTCTATGGTGCATCTGTAAAAATTGGTGAGAGTCGTAGCGGGTATGCCAAATTTCCTTAGCCTCCTGAGAAAGTAGAGGCGTTGGTGCGCTTTCTTAACTACAGTGTCGACATGGAGGAACCAGGACAGGTTGTTGGTGACCTGGACAGCTAGAAACTTGAACTTCTCGACCATTTCCACTTCATCCCCATTGATGTAGACAGGGGCATGTCCTCCACTATGCTTCCTGAGGTCGATGACTATCTCCTTTGTTTTACTGACATTAAGGGAGAGATGTTGCACCATTTCACCAGATTCTCTTGCCGGAATTTAACTGCCTTGCCCACTCCAGAATTGGGGCGGGCGAGACTCACAGAACGGCATTCTCTGTTGGCCTCGGATGGAATCTTACGAGCCTCGGACCGGAGAGGCGGTAAAATTCCAGCATCTATCTTTTTCCTGTAATCTGTTTCATCATTGTTTGAGATCTGACCCACTATGGTGGTGTTATCAGCAAACTTGAAAATCGAATTGGAGGGGAATTTAGCCACACCATCATAGGTGTATAAGGAGTATATAAGGGGCTGAGGACACAGCCTTGCGGGACCCTGGTGTTGAGGATAATCGTGAAGGCGTTGTCGTTGCCTATCCTCACTGATTGTGATCTGTGGGTTAGGAAGTCTAGGATCCAGTCTCAGAGAGAGGAGCTGAGTCCTAAGCCATGGAGTTTGGAGATGAGTTTTGTAGGGATAATGGTGTTGAAGGCTGAGCTGTAGTCAATAAATAGGAGTATGATATAAGTGTCTTTGTTATCCAGGTGTTCCAGGGTTGAGTGTAGGGCCTGGGAGATGGTGTCTGCTGTGGACCTGTTGCGGCGATAGACGATCCAGGCAATCTGGGAGACTGGAGTTGATTTGTGCTATGACTAACCTTTCAAAACACTTCATAATGATAGATGTCAGAGCCACTGGGTGATAGTCATTAAGGCACGCTGCCTGGCTTTTCTTTGGTTCGGGATGATGGTCGTCTTCCTGAACAGGTAGGAACCTCAGATTGGTGTAAGGAGAAGTTAAAGATGTCTGTGAATACTCCCGCCAGCTGGTCAGCGTAGGATCTGAGTGCCCGTGCAGGTACCACATCCAGGCCAGTTGCTTTCCATGGGTTAACCTTTAAGAGGGCTGATCTGATGTCTGCGATGTTGATGTCAGATACAGGTTCAGCCGAGGCTTCTGAGGCGGAAGACATTCCCTCGCTGACCTCTTGCTCAAAGCGGGCATAGAAGTTGTTGAGCTCATCGGGGAGGGGTACATTGTTGCTGGCCATTCTATATGCTTTCATCTTGTAGCCTGTTATGTCTTGTAGACCTTGCCATAATTGGTGTGTGTCTGTGTGGCTAGCCTTGGACTTCAGTTTGGTCCAGTACTGTCTCCTGGCATCTTTGGTTCTCCGTAGATTGTATCTGGATTTCTTGCATAGGGCGGCATGGTAAAACAGTCGTTAGCACTGCTGTCTCACAACGCCAGGGACCTGTGTTCGATTCACAGCTTGGATCATGGTCTGTGCAGAGTCTGCACGTTCTCCCTGTGCCTGTGTGGATTTCCCTCAGGTGCTCTGGTTTCCTCCCACAGTCTGAAAGACGTGCTGGTTAGGTGCTAAATTCTCCCTCAGTGTACTCGAACAGGGGCCGGAGTGTGGTGACTCGGGGATTTTCCCAGTAGCTTCATTGCACTGTTAATGTAAGCCTACTTGTGACACTAATAAATAAACGTTTTACTTCGTTATTGGTGACCCCTGTCTTGTAGTGACGTTGGACAGCCTCGTCACGGCTACTGTTGCAATTGAGTGAGAAAGGACATGAGAAGGTGTTGCCTCTACTGAGAAATGCAGCTGTCTCATATTTGATAGGCCTGAAGATTGATTAGTACTGACGATGTCCCTTAAAACTAGCCTGAAAGAAGCCAGAAATATAATAACTGAGGGTGATACTGGCATTGATTGTCTCTGGTAATGAGGGAGGATGGCTGATGGTCTCCTTTGTAACTGGATTTTCACTGAACAGGAGTTCATGAGGACAGTTTTCTTATATTCTGTCTGGAGAGCTGTGCATGGGCTTTTATCGTTGGTGGAAGGCAACCTGTTCACCTCTGGTGTTATCTGATATTCCTGACTACCCATAGATTTGACCTTCATTTTCTATGAAATACAGTCATTACAGTAAATGTACAATTTACCCAATGTCAGTCACTTGGAGTGGCTCTGGCCAATGAGTGCGGGACAGGTCCCCAAGGCGTCACCTCCCTCCTGTCCATCACTGGGGCTGAGGTCATCTTTTAGCTTATCTCATGCTGAAGATCATTTGTTGATTCCTGCCAGACACTTTTATATGTGAGAGCTGACGCAAGGTGTCACACATACATCCTGAGAGCACCATTCTCCACGGCCACTACCTTTTTTTTAATCTTTATGTGTTCTTCCAGAGGGAGGAGAGAAAGAACATTGTCCCAGGTAGCCTGTTGCTCTGCCTGCTAGTTGTATAGGAATTGTATATTTCAGGTGAGCACTGAAAGTAAGCCTTGCAAAGCAAGGGTAGCTGGAAATAAAGGAGTTCCCTTTGTAGCAGCCATTTCCAACCGATCAACCTTTAGGAGTTGAATTTCCCCAAATAGCATTTACACCGTTTTTCCAGAACTTCTACTGATCTGCTGAGAAACAGTGAAAACACCCAGAAGTTAATGGTGTCAATGCTTTTTCTGAAATGGGCAAAGTCAGTTCATTGCACTGTGGTGCAAGAATTTAGGGTGAAAAAAATTACATGGAATGATAGAATCTACAATGCAGAAGGAGGCCATTTGGCCCATCAAGCCTGCACCGAAAACAATTCCACCCAGGTCCTGTCCTATCCCATAACTCTACATATTTACCCTGCTAATCCCCCTGACATTAAGGGGCAATTTATTGTGGCCAATCAACCTAACCAGCACATATTTCGGACTGTGGGAGGAAACTGGACCACTCGGAGGAAATCCACGCAGACACAGAGAGAATGTGCAAACTCCACACAGACAGTGACCCAAGGCTGGCATTGAACCTGGGTCCCTGGCGCTGTGAGGCAGCAGTGCTAACCACTGTGTCACCGTGCTGCCAGAATTATTTATAACAGGGAATGATACAAAAGAACATCCAGAATCCAGTTCTGAAGAAGAAAAGCAAGACAATCAATCAGCCACTCTGGAATTCCGGTAACATTTACATAGCACTAATTTGTTAAAAAGCTCCTTGGTAACCGGAATGACCTTTAAGAAGAAGTCACCAGTTGTTATAATGCCAGTGGAGAGGAACTGTTTCTGACGTGCCATACTTGTGTGAACTTTATTTTTGATTTTCTTTTTAATTTATTGGAAAAATCTGTTGGTGGGACCTTCCGGTTCCACTCGCCGGCAAGATTTACTGGTCAATGGACTTTTGGCTGGCTCGCCACATCTGCCATGGCAGGGCCAGAAAAATAGGCACCTGTGTGTGTTTGCATTCGATATTGCTCATTGTAAACACGTCAATGACTTTATATTCTCACACCCAGGCCAAGCTTTCCCAGCTCTGGCACTGGGGACTATCCAAATTTTCCAGTCACGTCCAGGCGCGATGATGCCTGCTGCTGTCAGGCCCGGAAAGTCTCACCCACAATATTCAAAAATCGCTTCTGATTCTAACCTCCTGGCTTTTTCTATTTCTACGCAAGTCCTTTTGGCTGCAAACTCAGCTCAATCACCCCTGATCTTTCAACATTACAGGTGCCATTTTGAGAACAAAATGGTTGCTGCTTCGTGTGCGTACCCTTCTGGTATAGACTGCGTCAGACACCATTTTGGTGAGGACATGTGCTGGAAACGTGCAGAGTCAGCAGCCCGTGATCACAGTGAGTGTGCTGTGCTGATTTGATTGTTGCTGTGCCATTTTCAATCCCAAAACCTCCAGCTAACTTCTTCTCTTAACCTCACACATATGCATTCAGCAGCAGGAAAGGCAGCGCCACTGAAACAGGCTCCAGTCTATAGTTACTGATTGGTTTCCACTGGCTCTGGCTGAGTCTGTGGAAGTATTAGGAGGTTTGTGCGACTATTTAAAATTGATAAACTTTTGCAGGGAGCGGTGTTGATTGGAGACTGGGAAAATGCAAATTTGACTTGATTTCTCTTTTTCTTGTTCTAAACTTTGTGACAGTTTCTTGATCTGGTAGCCTGCAGGTCATGTGCTGCGTGTGCAGGATCCATTACAAATTTAAATCTCATACGACCCTGCACTGCTGCCTCACAGCGCCAGGGACCCGGTCAATTCCCGGCTTGGGTCGCTGTCTGTGTGGAGTCTGCACATTCTCCCCGTGTCTGCGTGGGTTTCCTCCGGGTGCTCCAGTCTCCTCCCACAGTCCAAAGATGTGTTGATTAGGTGCATTGGCCATGCTAAATTCTCCCTCCGTGTACCCGAACAGGTGCTGGAATGTGGCGACTAGGGGATTTTCACAGTAATTTCATTGCAGTGTTAATGTAAGCCTACTTGTGACTAATAAATAAACTTTAACTTTAATGTGATTTTTTTTTCCCTTTGAAGGCCTTCATTCTCACTTCAAGGGTTTGATCAAGCTGCTTGCCTTCAGTAATGGCTGCTGTAATTATCATCCTCCTTGGCCAGTATCATGACGTGGAGATTGAATGGAGTCAACACAGATTAGAAGATTCAACTCGTCATCCTTGTGTATTCCATTAGTGCCTATCTTGGGTGGCACGGTGCCACAGTGGTCAGCATTGCTGCCTACAGTGTCAGTGACCCGGATTCAATTCCAGCCTCAGGTCACTGTCTGTGTGGAGTTTGCACATTCTCCCCGTGTCTGCATGGATTTCCTCCAGGTGCTCCAGTTTCCTCCCACACTCCAAAGATGTGCGGTTTAAGTTGACTGGTCGTGCTAAATTGCCCCTTAATGTCAGGGGGATTAGTAGGGTAGATAAGTGGGGTTACGGGAATAGGGCCTGGGTGGGATTGTGGTCGGTGCAGACTTGATGAGCCGAATGGCCTCCTTCTGTACTATAGGGATTCTATGATTTCCCTCGCGTACAGCTCCAATCTAGTGTGACCCTAGTGCAGTGTGGCTGGTAGCTCTGAGAGCGCGGGATGCCTTGCAGAACAGCCTCGAGCCCGAGAAAGCCAGGATTTGGACTGCACCAGCTATGACAAAGGGTCATCCAGACTCGAAACGTTGGCTCTATTCTCTCTCCACAGGTGCTGTCAGACCTGCTGAGATTTTCCGGCAGTTTCATTTTTGTTTGGACTGCAACCTTTGCATGTTGGTAGCAGTCTCGATTAGCTGGCCGACAGACAACAGGAGCACTAGCAGCAGTGGTGGGGCGGGGTCGAACATGTTCACCCTTAAGAAACAAAGCAGATTCATGCACCAATGAACCATTGGGTGGCACGGTGGTTAGCACTGCTGCCTCACAGCACCAGGGACCTGGGTTCGATTCCTGGCTTGGGTCACTGTCTGCGTGGAGTCTGCACATTCTCCCCGTGTCTGCATGGGTTTCCTCTGGGTGCTCTGGTTTCCTCCCACACTCCAAAGATGTGTGGGTTAGGCGCATTGGCCATGCTAAATTACCCCTTAGCGTAAGGGGATGCGTAGGTTAGAGGGATTAGTAGGGTAAATATGTGGGATTACGGGGATAGGGCCCAGATGGAATTGTTGTCGGTGCAGCTTTGGTGGGCCAAATGGCCTCCTTGTGCACTGTAGGAATTCTATGGTTTCTAAACACTGCCACTCCGACAGCAATGCGCTGGAGGACAGATTGCTGGAAAGTCATCATACCCTGCAAGCCCATTTGAGCACTGGTTTCCACAGTCATGCTGCAGTCTGAGTTTGCATGGCAGTGAGCTGGGCTGGCTTGGAAAGAAGCTGAGCTTGCGTGACTTTGTTCCGAGTTTCCATTCCAGCACACTCACATGTGGAGTGGCTTCTGCCTGAGCTGCAATGGATGCATTGGCATCAAACACTGCTTCATGATTGGATCCAAAGTGCTCTCATGGAGCTGACCAGCGCATCCACATTGGAAAGGATGTTCTCTTAAATCTGCACAAAGTCCAGTGGCAATTTTGTGTCAGCTTCCTCTGGGCTGTTTGACAGTAGCCACAGGATTTCTGTGTGTGTGTTCCCAGTTTTCTCCTGTATATATCCCAACCTTCTCTGTGTCCTCTGCAGTATAATTGGCAGTTATTGTTGAAGGAATAGTGTACAAATGTAGTGAAATATTGCTGTTACTGCACAAAGCATTAGTCAGACCGCACTTAGAATATTGTGTACAGTTTTGGAGAGGGATGTAGTCGCATTGGAGGCGGTTCAGAGGAAGTTCACTAGATTGATCCCAGAGATGAGAGATTTGTATTGTAAAGAGAGATTGTGCAGTTTAGGCCTGTACTTCCTGGAGTTTAGAAGAATGAGAGGAGATCGAATTGGGGTGTTAAAGATGACAAGCGGTCTTGATTAGGTATCATAGAATCCCCACAGTGCAGAAGGAGGCCATTCGGCCCATCAAGTCTGCACTGACCACAATCCTACCCAGGCCCTAGTCTCGTAACCCCACATATTGACCCTGCTAATCCCCCTGACACTAGGGGCAATTTAGCCTGGTCAATCAACCTAACAAGCACATCTTTGGAGTGGAGAGGAAACCAGAGCACCTGGAAGAAATCCATGCAGACACGGGGAGAACGTGCAGACTACACAGACAGTGACTCGAGACTGGAATTGAACCCTGGTCCCTGGCGCTGTGAGGCAACAGTGGTAACCACTATGCCACCGTGCCGCCCAATGTAGATGTGGAGAGGATGTTTCCTCTTGTAGGGCAAGAGGTCAATGAGAGATCATAATTTTAGAATAAGGGGTGGCAGATTTAAAACAGAGATGAGGAGAAACTACTTCTCTCCAAGGGTTGTGCGTCTATGAAATTCAGTAGTCCAGAGTGTGGCGGATGCCAGAACTTTGAATAAATTTAAGGAAGATGTGGCCAGATTTTTATGATGTGGAGATGCTGGCATTGGACTGGGATGGGTACAGTAAGAGGTCTTACGAGACCAGGTTAAAGTCCAACAGGTTTATTTGGTAGCACAAGCTTTTGGAGCACTGCTCACCTGATGAAGGAGCAGCACTCCGAAAGCTCGTGCTACCAAATAAACCTGTTGGACTTTAACCTGGTGTTGTGAAACTTCTTACTGTGCCAGAATTTTAGTAAGTAAGGGTTTGAAGGGCGATGGTGAACGGGCAAGAAAGTAGAGTTGAGGTTGAGATGAGATGAGATGAGATGGTATTGAATGATGGAGCAGGCTGAAGGGGCTAAATTGCCTATCCCTGCCCCTAGTTCTCATGATTCTTATGATTCCTGAATGAGCTCAAATGCCTGCATGCTTCCACCTATTCTATCCTTTCCTCATTCTCCGACTGCAGGCCACTCAATTCTGTGCAACATGTGCCAGACACATCTCTAAGCTGCCCTCGAAAATACACCCAGTAAAGTATCTGGGCTGTGTGAGTGAGAAATTGATATCGTTTCATCGTCAGTCTCTCCTTCCTCTTTGACATTACACGCCTGCCCCACTGCCCGGCCCAGTGACAGTTCTTGGGTATTTGAAAGGAAAACGACACAAGGGTTGGGGAAGAGGTGAAGTCTTACTATCAGAAGACATTGTGGGATAAGAGGGAAATGGGACATGAAAAGGAGAAATAGTTATGAGCAAACCATCATCTTCGAATGTTTCAATCCCGCTGCTGATCACAACTTCATTCATGGCTGCTACAATGGTAGCCATGATGTGGAGATGCCGGCGTTGGACTGGGGTGAACACAGTAAGAAGTCTCACAACACCAGGTTAAAGGCCAATAGGTTTATTTGGTAGCAAATACCATAAGCTTTCGGAGTGCTGCTCCTTCATCAGATGGAGTGGAAATGTGACATTTCCACTCCATCCCATCTGACGAAGGAGCAGCGCTCCGAAAGCTTATGGTATTTGCTACCAAATAAACCTGTTGGACTTTAACCTGGTGTTGTGAGGCTTCTTACTGTGCTACAATGGTAGCCATGATGTGGAGATGCTACAATGGTGGCAGACAATGTCTTCACTGAGGTGAGGACATGCAGCTGCATCTGCCGCTGGTCAGTTAGCTCCTCCCATCTTCGGTTTTGCAAAATCTTATCCTATAAAAGAGAGGGAGTTGTGTCAGTGAGGGAGATGCATATGTTCAGATGATGTGACTGTCATAGTTGAATAGCTGGCAGTAAACACAAGCTGTGAGCTAGAACATAGAACATTACAGCGCAGTACAGGCCCTTCGGCCCTCGATGTTGCGCCGACCTGTGAAACGAATCTAAAGCCCCTCTAATCTACACTATTCCAATATCATCCATATGTTTATCCAATAACCATTTGAATGCTCTTAATGTTGACGAGTCCACTACTGCTGCAGGCAGGGCATTCCACACCCTTACTACTCTCTGAGTAAAGAACCTACCTCTAACATCTGTCCTATATCTCTCACCCCTCAATTTAAAGCTATGTCCCCTCATGTTAGCCATCACCATCCGAGGAAAAAGGCTCTCACTATCCATCCTATCTAATCCTCTGATCATCTTGTATGCCTCTATTAAGTCACCTCTTAAACTTCTTCTCTCTAACGAAAACAACCTCAAGTCCCTCAGCCTTTCCTCATACGATCTTCCCACCATACCAAGCAACATCCTGGTAAATCTCCTCTGCACCCTTTCCAACACTTCCACATCTTTCCTATAATGCGGCGACCAGAACTGTACACAATACTCCAAGTGCGGCCACACCAAAGTTTTGTACAGTTGCAGCATGACCTCCTGGCTCCGAAACTCAATCCCTCTACCAATAAAGGCTAACACACCGTACGCCTTCTTAACAACCCTATCAACCTGGGTGCCAACTTTCAGGGATCTATGCACATGGACACCGAGATCCCTCTGTTCATCCACACTACCAAGTATCTTACCATTAGCCCAGTACTCTGTATTCCTGTTACTCTTTCCAAAGTGAATCACCTCACACTTTTCCGCATTAAACTCCATTTGCCACCTCTCAGCCCAGCTCTGCAGCTTATCTATGTCCCTCTGTAACCTGCCACTTCCCTCCGCACTGTCTACAACTCCACCGACTTTAGTGTCATCCGCAAATTTACTAATCCATCCTTCTATGCTCTCATCCAGGTCATTTATAAAAATGACAAACAGCAGTGGCCCCAAAACAGATCCTTGTGGTACACCACTAGTAACTGAACTCCAGGATGAATATTTCCCATCAACCACCACCCTCTGTTTTCTTACAGTGAGCCAATTCCTGATCCAAACCACTAAATCACCCTCAATCCCATGCGTCCGTATTTTCTGCAATAGCTTACCATGGGGAACCTTATCAAACGCTTTGCTGAAATCCATATACACCACATCAACTGCTTTACCATCATCCACCTCTTTGGTCACCTTCTCAAAGAACTCAATAAGGTTTGTGAGGCACGACCTACCCTTCACAAAACCGTGCTGACTATCCCTAATCAAATTATTCCTTTCTAGATGATTATAAATCCTATCTCTTATAATCCTTTCCAAAACTTTGCCCACAACAGAAGTAAGGCTCACCGGTCTATAATTACCAGGGTTGTCCCTACTCCCCTTCTTGAACAAGGGGACAACATTTGCTATCTTCCAGTCTTCTGGCACTGTTCCTGTTGACAATGACGACACAAAGATCAAAGCCAAGGGCTCTGCAATCTCCTTTCTAGCCTCCCAGAGAATCCTAGGATAAATCCCATCCGGCCCAGGGGACTTATCTATTTTTACCCTTTCCAGAATTGCTAACACCTCCTCCTTATGAACCTCAATCCCGTCCAGTCCAACAGCCTGCATCTCAGTACTCCCCTCGACAACACTGTGGGTGTCGGGCTTGCTGTAATGTGTCAGAGGACAAAATGAAGTTATGAATGAGTGGTGGTTGACGGAGATAGCTGGTTGGTGACAACTGGGAATATAGTGCTTTCAGAAGTGAGTGAGGCTAATGAGGTATGGCACTTCAAGATGCATTCACTGGCCTTAGCGACTCATGTGAGGTCATTGATCTCATTCTGGTACTGCATCCAGATCCTTGGGACTGCACTGCTCGCACTGACCTGCACAGCTATCTGTTCCCATTATTTTTTATTAATTGTCACTGCATAAGCCAGCATTTATTGCTCATCCCTAATTGTCTTGAGAAGTTGATGGTGAGCTGCCTTCTTGAACCGGCTGTTATAGGAATACCCATAGTTCTGTCAGGAAGGGAGTTCCAGGATTTTGGTCCTCAGACTTTGTCTTCTCAGAGTTTGTTTGAGGACATTCTGGCCCTCTCTCGATGGGCAACCCTCACTTTTCCTGCTGGCCTCCTGCACAAAATCCTTCAGGCTCCATCTGCAAACTTGGAACCTGCTCTCTGCCAGCAATGTGTCATTTCACTGTTTTTCTCAAGTTAAGTGACTTATGCAATGAATTCCAGCAGTGATTCCAACCAAAATGCTCCTCACTTTAAAGAGGTCCAGGCTGCTTTAAATAGCATTTTGATTTGATTTGATTTATTTTTGTCACATGTATTAACATACAGTGAAAAGTATTGTTTCTTGCGCGCTTTACAGACAAAGCATACCGTTCATAGAGAAGGAAAGAAGAGAGTGCAGAATGCAATGTTACAGTCATAGCTAGGATGTAGAGAAAGATCAACTCAATGCAAGGTAAGTCCATTCAAAAGTCTGACAGCAGCAGGGAAAAAGCTGTTCTTGAGTCAGTTGGTACGTGACCTCAGACCTTTGTATCCTTTTCCCGAAGGAAGAAGGTGGAAGAGAGAATGTTCGGGGTGTGTGGGGTCCTTAATTATGCTGGCTGCTTTGCCGAGGCAGCGGGAAGTGTAGACAGAGTCAATGGGTGGAAGGCTTGTTTGCGTGATGGATTGGGCTACATTCATGACCTTTTGTAGTTCCTTGCGATCTTGGGCAGAGCAGGAGCCATACCAAGCTGTGATACAACCAGAAAGAATGCTTTCTATGGTGCATCTGTAAAGGTTGGTGAGAGTTGTAGTTGACATGCCAAATTTCCTTAGTCTTCTGAGAAAGTAGAGGCGTTGGTGGGCTTTCTTAACTATAGTGTCAGCATGGGGGGACCAGGACAGGTTGTTGGTGATCTGGACACCTAAAAACTTGCATAGGCTTGTTTGAACTCATACTAGCCATTCAACGTGGTAAATGACGAAGCATTTTTGCTTTCCCAATCCATCATTCTCATTGACTGATTCAGTGGCCAGAACTCTACCACCTCGCCCACCACAGAATTGGAGCAGGCGAGGGTCCGACAACGGAAATCTCCATTTACCTTGGGCGGGAATTTCCGGTCTCGCTCGAGTAAGGCTGTAAATTCCCGTCCAGTACTGTGTTGAAGGCAATGCTCGTAGATTAAAGCAGCAAATTCTTCAGTAATGTAAATTCTCACAGCAAGTTTCAGTAGGCCATGTGCCTGTGAATAATGCACGGGCAGGAATTTCTAGGTTAGTATAAGCTTCTGGATAAAGCAGAAAATGATGGCAATGTGCTGCTGGATTGCTTTCATTAACAAAAAACAAGGTAGAATTCCCATGGGGATTCCTGCAATTATCAATCTTAACTTAGACAGGAGGTTAGCAGGAACCTTGTTGAAATCTCAGAAATAGCTGTTTTCACCAATTCTCTCGGAATTTCCGCTGATCCGCTGAAGTTTAGGCGGATGCTCCGATGTGTCCCTACACAAGTCACAGCCAAACAATTTCAAAAATACTCGGTACACAATACAAAATTCACAAACACCTGCCAAACGAACTTGGCAGTCCATCCCATGAGTCAAAGGTGATTACCACTGAGTTCAACAGTGACTCGATACATGGCCAATCTTGATCTCCTGCAACATTACATCTCTGACAATTTGCATGATCCTACATTGGATGCACAATTATTGCCTGTCAGACATCTGCCATCTAAGCTGAGCCGAAGCTTTATTACTGTTGCCCCATAGACTTTGGAGTATGATGGTTGGAGCACATCCAACTTCACACAGTTCCATTGTAGAGGTGCCAGTATACAAAAGAGAATTAAACATAAGTTTGATATATTTACCCAGCAGTTTGCACAGTCATTGGCAGGAATGAAAAGTGATAAGAATTAATGTGATTTTTAAAAATGATCAAAAGGTTGTTGGTCCTTGACAATAAGAACTTAACTAATCAATATAAAATAGTTTATTTTTTTCTTTTAATCAATTTCCCATTTAATAAGCTTATTAACTTTGAATCATCTAGCTTTATCATTCTGTCTATAAAATTGAGAGTCTTGCATCTACTGTGCATCCATTATTGGGTGGCATGGTGGCACTGCTGCCTCACAGCTCCAGGGTCCTGGATTCAATTCCAGCCTTGGGCCACTCTCTGTGTGGGGTTTGCACATTCTCCCTGTGTTTGCGCGGGTTTTCTCCTGGATCTTTAGTTTCCTTCCACAGTCCAAAGATGTGCAAGTTAGGTAGATTGGCCATGCTAAATTGTCCTTTAGTGGCCCAAGATACATAGGTTAGATGGATTAGCCATGATAAATGTGTGGGGTTACAGGGATAGGGCAGGGAAGATGACCTGGGTAAGATACTCTATCAGAGAGTCAGTGCAGACTGGATGAGCTGAATTGCCTCTTCTGTACTGTGGGGATTCTATGATTATATCATTCTTTTCAAAGGCATCACACCAGAATGTGTGGTCTCAGATGTGTCAATTTCAGGAAATCATCATTTTCCATCTATTGGTTAAAATGTTCCTGACTCATGAAGATAAATGAAGATTTAACAGTTAAGTTACTTATCAAACATCCAGCTGACCGTATGAACATATTAACAATGACTTGATTTGATTGCTAAGTGTCAAAGAGGAATGCCTGCAGAAAATTAGGCACAGTGAGTTTTTAAATTGTTTGCTTTTCCTAAGGTTACCAATTCTGAACTGATGATGAAATAATTCCTTCGAGGCCAAAGTCTCTTCACTATATTCCCCTTATTTACAAACTTATCTCCACTGCTAAGACTGCTTCTGGTACAAAGTCAGAATCCAGAGTCCCAGTAGACCTGACACTCCTCATTATATACACAGGCGAGACTCCCTGATTGGGCAGGCAATCATTACCTCAATCAGGGAGATCATACTCCGGGAGGCCCACCTCATGGGCCTCATTGAGGTCATTACACACCCCCCTCCCCCCTTACGTCCAAAGAACTTTGGCGGTTCATGTCTCTCGTGGGTCTCTGGCGACATTTCAGCACGGATCCAATTCCTCCAACTTGGCATCTAACATGGGCGGTGTGTATTGAACAGATGCTCGTCTGTTACCACATGAGCCATGGAGATCAGGTTCACTTCATTCCCTAGGAGGCAAAGGAGTAGCCACGGCTTTGTCCGCGGTGTCCATTTTGGACTCTGAAGTCTTAACGAGTGACGATCACCTGGGGGAAACAGATCTGGGAGGACTCTCCTCGGTTCTCGGCCCACTGGGCCTAGTTGACTCCTGGACAAAATGTGAATTCAAGGCCCGCACCTGATCCAGATGTTTTTCGGATGACCTTACCCATGCATGTTTTGTAGGATACTCGTCCCGTCCTAGAGTCAACTGTTCCCTGGTAGGCGTGCGGGACCCTTGGCATAATTCTTTACCAGTAATTTTTCACTGGCTTCCAATTGTCTCTCCCAGCTGCTGTTGTCATGACCTCTGCATCGGGCTTCATTTTGCCGTTCCACCTTCACCATCCCCTCGATCTAGTGCGGAGTCATCTACCCATTCCACGAACTGGACAGGTTTTATGATACCTTCTTGTTCCAGTCTTCGAATTTCTGTTTCCACATTTTCCCTTTAAAGCAAACAATAGCAGACAGACCTTGCAAAACCGCACTACTTCTTCCTGGTTGACATGTAAAGTCGTCTTGGCTCCTTTTATAGTTCCTAGAACTTCCTGGAAAACTTCCGGATATTTGAGCAGGACTTCACTCAAGTGAGCATTTTCTAACCGGAAAATGTTTACCAATCCAGGTGGACTTCTCTCGACCAGTTTCACCCTGTTAGTCTCAGGCCTGAGCCGTCAGTGGCAGTGGAGTGTGAACGGCCAGAGAATCCCAGCTGACATATCTCAGCGATGTGCTCCATTGCAAAGGAGGACAATAGGGGTTTGGTGGATAAGAGAAAGGTGTTGAATTTCTTTGCTTCATCGGAGATTTAGGGAATTGGACAATATGGCAATGCGATTAACTGTTAAAATGGCTTATAATTAGTTACTTAAATAAACATTCATCTCTACAGTTAGTTACATGACCGGGTCCCTGGCACTGTGAGGCAGCAGTGCTAACCATTGTGCCACCGTGCCAGTTAAAACTAGTTCATGTCTTTGCAGCTATGAGTAATTGTTTTCTGACTTTGTTATTAGCATTTGTCAACATTGCATAGGAGAGGGGTGAGGCAATGTTTCCAAACAACTCTGTGAATCTTTTTATGTAGATCATTAAAAAAATCACCCACGAGACCAAAATGCAGGGTGTTTGTTAGATTCAGGAGGAAGGAGACTTACATTACTTTTTGAAGTAGCTTATAGTGATTGGCATGACCTGCAGTAATCAAAATGAGCAAAGACATGAGCAGAAACCATACAGTACAGAAAGAGGCCATTTGGCCCAATGAGTCTGCACCGACCACAATCCCACCCAGGCCCTACCCCCATATCCCACCCACTAATCCCTCTAACCTATGCATCTCAGGACACTAAGGGGCAATTTTAGCATGGCCAATCAACCTAACCTGCACATCTTTGGACTGTGGGAGGAAACCGGAGCACCCGGAGGAAACCCACGTAGACAATGTGCAAACTCCACACAGACAGTGACCCAAGCCAGGAATTGAACCCAGGTCCCTGGAGCTGTGAAGCAGCAGTGCTAACCACTGTGCTACCATGCGGCCCAGAGAAAAAAGACAGGCAATAACTTAATAATTGATGCTTCAACCAAGCATTCAAGATGCCTGATACAAGAATAGACCTTTGCAAGAAAACAAGTTTCCAGTGATTACCACACTGTGCATGCTACTTTCAGTAATAATCAGCATTTTACTGATTTTTGCAATGGTTTTCTTATTGTCTGAAGTTGATTACACAGTTATAACCATTAGCTAGATGAAAAATCAAGAAGGCAACGGAAACAAAGTCTGCAAAATAACTTAAACCATTTAATTGGTCAATCGCTGATACTTAGCAGTTCAGATCTAACTTTAGAAAAATTAAGCAATTTGATCGCTCACTCTGCCCAATACAAATTGAATCAAATTGCTGTTAATTTTGCTCATATGTGATCAAACGGAAATTTTGTGTTGAATGGATAAAGGGAATTAAAGCATTAAAGTGTGGTTATCATTGTTTTACCTTCAATTGTGCAATTCTTTTATTAAAGGCTTCTATTAAAGGCTCCAGTTAACAATGGCCAGATGGTGTCTACAATTTTCTGTGTGTTATTCTTGTATTTCAGTCAGTTACTTTTAAGATCGGAGAAACTTCAAATTTTACCATGTATCGTTATGAAGATTTTCCATGTAATATATTGATTGTAAATGTCACCTGCTGGGTATATATAGAACCTGTTAAAACAACATTTTGTGCTAGATTTAAAACCTTTCTGTTAATAATTTCTGTGTCTTTACTTGAGTGAGTTTTATCGTTATAATTTCCTTGTGAACTCAAGGATCTGGCTAGCTTGATTCTTACACCAAGCTATATAAATACATATTGAATTGGCAGTATCTCCTTTTTAAATTCATACACTGTAATAATTAGCCAGGAGTGGGAGAAAAAGAGGTCATCATAGAAATCCTACAGTGCAGAAGGAGGCCATTCGGCCCATCGAGACTGCACCGACCACAATCCCACCCAGGCCCGACCCCCACATATTTACCCGCTAATCCCTCTAACCTACGCATCTCAGGGGCAATTTTTAACCTGGCCAATCAACCTAACCCACACATCTTTGGACTGTGGGAGGAAACCGGAGCACCCGGAGGAAACCCACGCAGACACGAGGAGAATGTGCAAACTCCACACACAGTGACCCAAGCCGGGAATCGAACCCAGGTCTCTGGAGCTGTGAAGCAGCAGTGCTAACCACTGTGCTACCGTGCCGCCCTCCTAACCTGTTCATAAAAGTATTCTAAGCAAAACATTGGAAACTTTCTTTTTAATTTTGCTGTAGTAACGTATCTGAAGTGTTCGAACATGTATAAATCTAATGACTTCCTTTGAGATTTAGAAGCTAACTTTATTTTACAAATCATAAGTTCTGATCCAAATCACATGTTTTTATTTGCATTTATGGCAGGCACCATTGAAACAATTTACATGTCTGCTGGAAATCAACCACAACATTTTACAACAACACGGAGAAAGAATTATCAGTAAATTCACCATTAAAATTTATTGGAAATTGAATTTTGCCCAAATTCATTGTAATTTCTACTCATTGTTAAAAATAGATAGAAGAGTATTTCTAAGAAGTTATTGATTCCAACTGTTAAAACCAATATTTAGTGTAGTTGAGATATAAACTATACTCCCACAATGAAATAAGGGGATAGCTACTGTGGAACTGAGTGGGTGAGATTCTCCGGCCACGCTCACCTCAAAACCGGAGAATCCTGCCCGAGGTCAATGGACTTTTGCATGGCCCGCTACAATTCCCGTGGCGGGCGGGACAGGAGAATTCCAGCCAATGTCTAAAAGCATTAGTTGATAATAGACAAAGAACAAACACCACGACGTGAGGATGTGTGGGTTCAGTAGGGATGTCATAGTGAAGGTAGGCCGACACTTCAATAATCCATATGTACTTGTATTAACAAGATGGAATTCCTTTCCCTGGACATGCAAATTATGCAAGATACCCTAAACATTATAATGTTGATTGCTGGCAAATTTTCCCGGGATCCATGGATCATCCTGCAAAACTCTTGTGGCCCAGATGTTTTGAGAATAGCTGATTTGGGAGGCACAAGCTGAGCACCAACCATAAAACCACAATCCAATTGTACAATACACATTTGAAATTCTAGAAACAAGAACAGAGATGCTTAATCATATTTGATGATGTCTTAGCAATAT
The DNA here is from genome assembly GCF_964213995.1 of Mustelus asterias. Classification (NCBI taxonomy): domain Eukaryota; kingdom Metazoa; phylum Chordata; class Chondrichthyes; order Carcharhiniformes; family Triakidae; genus Mustelus; species Mustelus asterias. The sequence continues at coordinate 103,575,297 of NC_135805.1, forward strand.
TGTCCGAGAACAAATTGTTTGCAAAATCGTTATTGTGCGATCTGCAGCAACAATCAGATGCTAACCAGAATACATATTCAACCAATGAGTAATGTATGTATTTTTAATAATATGAGGGGGAGTTACAAGTAAAATATCCAGACAGTGAAGATCCAGAATGGACAGACACGTTAGGAATCGTCTCAGCTAGAATGTTTAAAATATTTTCAACACATTTACAAATAGCACTTAAATTATTTTATTTTGAATTACTAGGCTTTACAATATGTTTTTCAGTAAATGGTGTTTAGAATTGTGCTGTATAGAATGACCGTATTATTTTATTAACCTATCAAGGCAACATTAACACAATGTTCCAATTACCTTTATGCCTTTGTTTTGCATGGGGACATGCTTATTGCCTGCAGCATACTTTCGACTTCCACTGGGAATGTCTGACAGATTTCATTCAAGTTACATAAAACAAAGTATGAATTCATTTCCTGAAAATAATTGTAGTCATAGTAACTGACCAGAATTTCCTGGTCAGCTGCAAACATTGGAATTAAAACAACTTTGACTTGCTCCAGCATGTAGCAAGACTTGTCCTTCAGAACCCTGCATCCCTCATTACTATCCCTCCCTGCACAGTAAGTCTGTCCACTTGCTTCCTTGTACACATGACTTCAACCTCCTGTCTGTTGCCATGACACTAACTAAAAATGAATTTTACACACAGATTATCAGCACAGACATATGTGCCACTGATTAACTGCCAGTTGTCTTAGCGATAGCTACTCCGTCGTCAATGATGTTTAAATATAAATTAAGTGTTAATTTATAATTCAGATACATCAGAAATATTTGAGATCTGTCAAGATTAAAACAAGCTTCTTATTTAACAATCCCCACACTGAGCTAAGTTTTCAAACCAATTCTTTGTGTAATCTATTTTTCAAAGCTACGGTAGGGAACAATAGTTGAGACAAATGGACAAGTATAGCTTAATATCAGTTCCACATTTAGTACAAGTATATGAAGTATCTTAGAAAGAATCTTAGAAACCCTACAGCACAGAAAGAGGCCATTCGGCCCATCGAGTCTGCACCGACCACAATCCGACCGAGGCCCTACCCCCATATCCCTAGATATTTACCCACTAATCCCTCTAACCTACGCATCCCAGGACACTAAGGGCAATTTTTTTAGCATGGCCAATCAACCTAACCCGCACATCTTTGGACTGTGGGAGGAAACCGGAGCACCCGGAGGAAACCCACGCAGACACAAGGAGAATGTGCAAACTCCACACAGACAGTGACCCAAGCCGGGAATCGAACCCGGGTCCCTGGAGCTGTGAAGCAGCAGTGCTAACCACTGTGCTACCGTGCCAAATATACCAAAGTATATTTGAGGGTGGCACAGTGGTTAGCACTGCTGCCTCACAGCACCAGGGACCTGGGTTCGATTCCCAGCTTGGGTCACTGTATGTGTGGAGTCTGCATGTTTTCCCCGTTACTGCATGGGTTTCCTCCCAAAAGATGTGCTGTTTAGGTGGATTGGCCATGCTAAATTTTCCATCAGTGTACCCGAACAGGTGCCAGAATGTGGTGACTAGGGGATTTTCACCAGCTTCATTGCAGTGTTAATGTAAACTACTTGTGACACCAATAAATAGACTAAGCATTAAATTAAATAAATAGTCAATTTCTCATAGCAGAATTTCATATTGATTGTTATTTTTAGCAGTTGTTCAATTGGCAATACTACAGTTAAGATTATTTAAATTAACAAGACATTTTAGCAGGATTATTATCCTCATCATGTTGCTCTTAAGTAATGCTGGTAAGACTACAAGGGTAATTTATGACTTTCCACTTCTGGCAAGGGGCTTCTCACACTGAGAAGTCATGTCAAAAGTTTATAAAATTGCTGTGCACTATTTTCCAATCAATGTTTTAAATCATTGACAAATTGTGTGCATTATAATCGCATTATAATCAATCTGCCATGTTCTTGCCCATTCACTTTGCCTGTCTAGGTCCCCTTGAAGGGGCGGTATGGAGGCACAGTGGTTAGCACTACTGTCTCATAGTGACAGTAACCCGGGTTCAATTCCAGCCTTGGGTGATTGTCTGTGTGGAGTTTGCATGCTCTCCCTGCGTCCGTGTGGGTTTCCTCCAGGTGCTCCGGTTTCCTCCCACACTCCAAAGATGTGCAGGTTAGGTGGACTGGCCAGGCTAAATTGCCCCTTGGTGTCCAATAATGTGTAGGCTAGATGGATTAGCCATGGTAAATGAGCAGGGTTATGGGGATAGGGTGGGGAGGTGGCTTGGGTAAGATGCTCTTTAGGAGAGTTGGTGCAGACTTGATGGGCCAAGTGGCCTCCTTCTGCACTGAAGGAATTCTATGAAGCTCCTTGCATCCTTTTTCCAATTATATTCTGACCTAATATTGCATCATCAGTAAATCTGGAAATGTTACAATTAGTCCCCACCTACAAATCATTTATCTAGATTATGAACAGTTGCAGCCTCAGTACTGATCCTTGCAGAACCCCACTAGTAATAGGCTGCCATTCTGAAAATGCCTCTTTTATTCCAACTGTCTGCTTTCTGTCCGTTAACCAATTCACAATCCATACAAGTTCCTTTTCTCCAATCTCTTGAGCTCAAATTTTGTTTACAAACATCCTGTGTGGGACCTTATCAAAGGACAAGCCAGCAAAGGACACTTATTGTTTTACCTTTAGAACTTGTACTGATTCCACAGCTCCACCTTAGAACAATGAGATTTCCATATTATGGCACTAGGGAGGGAACAGGGACCTGCATGTACTCATTAATGTGCCATAATAGATGCTGCTGCCATTGATACAACTGCATTGAAAGTTCCTTACTGTGTTATCCTTTCCAGATTCAGCTTCTTCAAGCTACACCACAGTATCACCACTAGCCTCCTTGGCTTTCCTGGGGTCTCAAATGCTTCATTAGCTGCTACATTTAGGCGAATTGGCCATGCTAAATTCTCCCTCCGTGTACCCAAACAGGTGCCGGAGTGTGGCAACTAGGGGATTTTCACAGTAACTTCATTGCAGTGTTAATGTAAGCCTACTTGTGACACTAATACTTAAACTAAACTAAGCTGCTACATATGCCAAAAGAAAAAGTGAACATCACACAACCACGGCATGCAATGTAAGCTGCAAATTACATATTTTATAAAGTTTTATGTCTGTTTCAGGCCAGCAGCCCACTCACCCATTGACAGGTCTGGCTGAATATTGCATCAGGGGAAACTTGATCATCAAAAGGACTGCCTCTCGAACAATGCCCCATCAGTTTTCCGTGTTTAAATGCATTTCAGATATGTCTCTGCTATCCATTAGCTGTAAGGTATCCAATATGGAATGCATTTGGTCACTCTCAATTCATTCCTTTGGGGCCAAGAATCCACAAGACAACATATTGTCCTCCACTAATTTGAGAATTTTTTCAGAGACATTACCGAATGAATGGCTGACATGGAAATTGTCACATTGCCATTTTTTTTAAGTTGGGGTTGATGCGCGATATAACACATGAGAGGCTGGATGTACTCGGGAAATAAAGGCTTTTATTGCCAACAATAACAGAGCTACTATATACAGTATACGATCCCAGACTAAAGGGTCACCAGGCAGAGCAGTGACCTTTATACCTCTCCCAGGAGGCGGAGCCAACTGGGGTGTACCATAGGACTATATTAACAGGTAGAACAGCCCAACCCTAACCCCAACAGTAACATATCTACAGACTCATAGTACTGGCCAGACCATGGCTCAGCACTACCTGGTGGGAATCAACAATGGTTCACCACAGGGTCAAGTCATATTGTTGAGCCAATGCTTCTATGTTACACCTAACCTGGGATTATGCTTGTTCCTGACACTGGAAGTATTACAAATTCTAGCACTATCATGAAGAGAGCTGAATTTCCATAGTGCCTTTAATGTACTGTACTTGCTGTCTCTTTTGAATGTGTTGAGATTTTTCCCCTAGGCATAAGCATACTTGATTGTTTTCCATGATTGTTCATGCATGTGCGTTCAGTGGAACTAATGTCATTATATCTGACTTTGGGTTATAACTTCTGAGCTCAAGGGCAGTGTAACTGGGCGGGGTACCACAAAATGCGCCAGGGGAACATGCTACTCTCCCCCACCCACCACCAGAGGTTCTCAGGTAAGGTTTACATGGCAATTGCCCGACAAGTCAAATTTCCCCTGGCAATTGCCCTGCACTGGGAATAATCTGCAAATGTGCTTTAAATCACTAACTTTGGTTCTGACAGGGTTACATCAGTAATTGCCCAGAAACCGTCTGAAGAATTAAAACTTCCTCTAGCTTCTGGGTAGCTATTGTATAGACCCACAGCAACACCCCCCGCCCCCCCCTCACCCCCCATGGGACTCCCACCACCACTGAACCCCCAGGGAACTTACCCCACCCACAGGATTCCCCATCAATGGGACTATGCTACCCCCTCCCCCATTGAACTACACCCCTCTAGGTCCGACTCGACCCAACATGACCCCTCCCTGCAAGTGACCAACCTCCCATACCATAATAGCAAAGTACTGCATTGAAAACCAGCATTGGAAAAGCATTGCCTTTTGCAATGTTCCAGCGAACCACAATGCAAACTGGAGGAACACCACCTCATCTTCCGATTGGGCACTTTACAACCTTCCAGACTGAACATTGAGTTCAACTACTTCAGAGCATGAACCCTCGCCTCCACCCCATTTCCATTTATTTTGTTTCATTTTGTTTCGTCTCATTCATCCATTTTATCATTCTTCTTTATCACTTCCATTTTTCCACTTCTCCATTCTGGCTCTCCTTCTTGCTTCCTCCACCCCACCTCCCTCCATCCCCTTTCAGGGCAGCTGCCATAATCCCCAGGCAGTCCTTTAATAATCTGATCCTCTGTTCTGCCATTCTCACATTCTGATCACTTAATGGACACTTTTAGCACCTTCTCAGCCTTCTGTATCCTCATTTACATTCCCTTTGTCCTATTCCACACCCACCCCCCATAGTATAAATCTCTGCTGATTCTCTTTGCTCTTTGCTCTGATGAAGGGTCACCTAGACTCGCAACGTTGGCTCCATTCTCTCTCCACAGATGCTGTCAGACCTGCTGAGACTTTCCAGCATTTTGTTTTTATTTCAACCTCCCATACCACCCTGCTGACTGCCCAACCTTCCCCTAGTACCCTCCACCCACCCCTGATTGTAAATTCCAGCACTAACATGAAGAGAGCTGAATTTCTGTAGTGCCATAGTGACTATCATAGTAACATAGTATATGCCATAGTAACATGCCATAGTAACATAGTGGTTGTCTCTTTTGAATGTGTTGAAATTCTTCCCTTAGGCATAAACATGCTTGATCGTGCAAGTGCGATCTGCGGAAATAACAAAATTATATAATAAGTTGGACCATAACCTCCGAGCACCAGTGTAGTGTATCTGGGTGGGACGTCCCAAAGATGCACCGGGGAACCACTCCCTGACTCCTCCCCATTGCCTGACCCCTTTTTCCCTGCCTCAGCTCCTCCACCCACCCCCCCGCCCCCCCACCCCACTGGCCAAAACCCCACGACGGTCCAACCCCATCCACACGCCCCCCCTCCGTGCATCCCCTGCCACCGCCGAATCCACTCCTGACTCCGATCCCTTCTCCCCACCACCTGATAGCATCCAGCCTCATCCCCCCCACCCCCCACCCACCCACCCACACCACCACCAACTACCCAACTCCTTTCCCCTGACTGACCGGCTCCATCCACCCCGATTCTACAAACCATCCCCCACCCACCGACTACCCCCTGACTCTAAGGTAAGAAAGTAGAAGCGGAGAGGCAATCTGACTTGGATTGTCACTCCACGGGAGTGCATGCTGTTTGTGTTGGCTCAGTGGCGATGGATCCAGGAAAGTTCTGCAATGGAATGTGGAGATAAAAAGAATAATTATGAATGTTGCAATCGCAAATAAATCAGAAAATGTTGGCAATGCATGAAGGGATTGCTGTCTTCAACTCCATTTTCAAACCTCTCCCTCTATTTCTTTGTCCTTCTGTTTCTACAGCTGGGCATTTCTCTATACAATCTTTTGGCTGGCTGAGTGGGGTGGTGAGGGTTCACCGGTTACAAACACTACAGAAACACAGCTCTCTTTCAGTTAACGTTAGTGCTGCAATTTGCAATACTTCCCATTCTGAACATCCAGTGTCAGGAACAAGCATAGTCCCAGGTCAGATATAACATAGTTAGAAGAATGGTTCAATAATGTGCCTCAACCCTAACAAATCAACGTTATAATTACCATGCCAGCCATTCAGCAATGTCTCTGAGAAAAACTTCTGAATTAGTGTTGTATGAAGGGCAGTTTATGGTACTGTGGATTCATGCCCCCTAAGGAATGGATTGAGAGTGACCAAATGCATTCTTTACAGGATACCTTATAGCTAATAAGACAGCATCATGTTTGGATGCATTTAAAGCCAGTTACCCAGCATGCAAGGTGACTGTGGATCATTTAAACTTCTGGCTATGGTGGAAAAGGAATAATGTAAATTTGATCATCCATTGCTCAATTTCTTTTATGAGAAGTCACTGGAAAGAAAGGTGAAAGTGGGGTGTATAATGATCCAAGCCCTCCCATTCTAAATTTAAAGTGAAGTTTATTTATTAGTCACAAGTAGACTTACATTAACACTGCAATGAAGTTACTGTGCAAATTCCCTAGTCGCCACACTCCGGTGCCTGTTCAGGCACACTGAGGGAGAATTTAGCATGGCCAATGCACCTAACCAGCATATTTTTTGGATTGTGGGAGGAAACCGGAGCACCCGAAGGAAACACACACAGACAGGGGGAGAACGTGTAGTCTCCGCGCAGACAGTGACCTGGGCCGGGAATCGAACCCGGGCGCTGTGAGGCAGCAGTGCAAACCACTCTTGAAAGTTAAAATTACCCCATGTGCCCAATGCCTCCTTCTGACCAAACTCTAACTGTTTGTTTTTAAACCCTTTTTGCTAAACAGTTTTTCCCTTGTCTTGAAATTAAAAGATTAAGCTGAACTGGCTTGGAGCCAGCAGGACAAATATTCAACACTGCTGCTCTATGATCAAAGAATTATTGTTCAAAAGGATGTGTGTTGTTGAGAAAAGGGTTAACTCTAATAGTTGCTACTGAGCATGTGCATAAGGAGCCATGTTACAGTGATGTCACTCACTGAGAGTAAATGACTGGGGAGAATTTTAGAGAATAGTCCAGCTCTGTCTTGGTCTTGCATAACCTTTCTAAATAAATGTGTTTCTGACAAAAGACCATTGGAAATTAATGAATCCCATGAAAAGAAGCCCTTGCAGTTGATGAACATCAAGGGCTGCCGTCAGGGAGCCCATTTAGTCAGTTGGATGCAGTCTATTGCTCCCTGCACTCTTGGGAACCCAGAGATAGCTGGGAAGTCCGTGAATTTCTGAGGCTGGCTATCCTCCTCCACAGCAAAGTCTACATAATGATGGGCTCTCCTGTAAAGAGCATGGGTCTCGTTCTTTATGCACTGGTTGCTCCTTCGAAAGACCAGAGGAAAGAAATTGAATACTGCCGTAACCTTCAGGACCACTGGCAGGGGTAAGCACCCAAACCCATAATGCATTAGGTCTTCTCAGTGCATGTAGCATATGTGGCGGACCAGATCGCTGGATAATCGCAGCCTTGACTTGCACTGCCTCTCACTCATTTGTAGAAAGGAGATTCATGGGCAATAGAATCTTGGTGTTGTTGCCAGTCATGTCTGCTGTCTGGGTCTCTGCTTCTCAGCCTCCCATTCATGATCATGTTCCCCCTGACCTTGTCCCATATGCAATGCCTCCTGCTGGAGCTCCCAATGCCAATGCCTTTCCCTACTTTGCCTCCCGCCTCAAATGAGGATTCGTATACAAGCTCCCTGGACACTAGATCCATTATCACTTTTCCTTGCCTCTGAAAAGATATATTGAAGACCAGAATGGTTAAAGGGTGCTGAAAAGAAAGGTGTGAATGAGGGACCTATGGGAGGAGTTGGGAGCTAAGATTTGGTACCCCCAGCACTGCTCCTGTGGCACAGGTTGGCAGTGCTGACCTGGCAGTGACATGTGCCAAGGACCAGGGGCCAGTGCGAGGAGTGGGCCCTCTTGGGAGACCCCCTGGGGGGGGAGGGGGGGATTTCGGCTGATGCTTGATAGTGAGGAGGGCTGGTAACTCAAGTGGGGGAGGCTTATCTGTGAAGATGGGGTCATGATGGCTGTGAGGGGGGAACGTGCCCACGATACTGCCAGGGGGGTGGGGCAAGTGGAAAGAGAACCCCCAGTACTTGTGTGTGTCGGCAGGGGGGAAGAAAGAGTGCCACTGATACCTGCATGATGGGGGGCGGGGGTTGCCCTAATACTTGTGGGAGTGACGATCCTCTGTGTCCATGGGAGAGGGTGGGGGGAAGTGTAATTCCAGTGCTGATTGGGGTCCCCTTTAAAGAGGAGCCAGCTCTATCAGGCCCCGCCCCATCAGAGTGACTGCATAAGCCACGCCTCCAGATTTTATTTTGCACTGAGTGCCAGATCATCTGGTCTGAAAACTCAGCTGCGTTTCTGGAGAGATACACACTGGTTTTCAGTCACAGCCTGACACTCTGACGAAGTATGGCAAAATTCCACCCCTTGTGTTTGCTCTTTCCCTACCCCCTTCCTTGCGGAGGCCTCCTTCCATATTGCCACTCTAAGGCAGTATTGCCCCCCCCCACCCTCTGCCCCACGGCATGTTTTCTGGTGGCAGAGGCAGCTCGTCATTGGCTGACGGCAGAATCTCCCAATCCCGCCGATGTCTACGGTGTTTCGCGTGGCTCGCCCATCCTGCCACCAGGGAACCCGTTGCGGTGGGTCACCTTCAGTGGGACCGGAAGACCCACCGGTGGGAAGGGCTGGAAGATTCCACCCATAGACATGCCTTAATTCTCTCAGTTTCCTGCATGGCATTCTCCCGAGCTCTCTCACAAAGTGTTCTACATTTCTTTACACGACGGGCACCACAGGAATGGCAGTGGTGGTGATTTATGAATGAGGCTGCAGTGTTAACAGTTGGGCAGCCAACTGAAGAGGTTGTTATGTCTGTTGTAGTAAGATATCACATTGCAGAAAAAGCTACCAAGGTACAATATTTCTGCAACACAAATCATAAGAAATATCAGTCGTCTTATTACATAATAGATTCCTTTTTAACATCCACATTTGCTCGTGTGCAGCCAGGCTGCTCAATATAAATCATAGAAACTCTACAGTGCAGAAGGAGGCCATTCGGCCCATTAAGTCTGCACTGACAACAATCCCACCCCAGGCTCTATCCCCACACATTTAGCCCACTAACCTACACATCCCAGGACACTATGGGCAAATCAGTATGGCCAATCAACCTAACCCACACATCTTTGGATTATGGGAGGAAACTGGAGCACCCGGAGGAAACCCATGCAGACACAGGGAGAATGTGCAAACTCCACACAGACAGTGACCCAAACCAGGAATTGAACCCAGATCCCTGGAGCTGTGAGGCAGCAGTGCTAACCACTGTACCACTCATAGCACTGCATTCCAACCAAAGCAGCACTTTCGGATCAACGTGTGATAAGGTGCTACATAAATTCTTTCCATGGCATATCACTCAGTTCTGTGTGGCTTGTAATATATCATCACACTGATTCTGGGCCATGCACATCATGCAAGGGTAAATTATACCCCGGGGAGTTGTTGAACTAAAAATGTATCCAATTTATGATCACATTCCAGCCACCAGTAATAAAGAATCACCTCAACACTCCTGCCTCCCTTGTTTTAATGCTACACTAATGGACTGGTTATGATCCTGAAGTCGTGTAATTTCATTCGGTGTGAGCAGACGCAGTGATAGAAATGGAGGGGTTTGAATCGTATCAAATCACAAAGGAAAGGTTCAAACGGGGTTGGCGGCGGTGGGCGGGGGGGGGGGGGGGGCTGCGGGGGTGGAGAATCTGAAAGTTGCAGCTGCTCCGGGTCGGTAGACGTCTCTGCATCGTTTCAAAGCCGTCAGGCTGGCTGGCTGAGCAGCAAGACTGGATTCACACTCAGCATCTGAGCGTACAAGCCCGCTGGGATCAATTTGCCCCCTTCATTCATTCACACGGAGCAGAAGAATGCGCTGATGTCACCAATGCAGCAAGAGCTGTGATGTGATTTGGAAAGAAATCCATTGCCACTCGAAGACTTGCCTCCATTCATCGCTGTCATTCAGGCTGATTGATCCGATCCGCTTCAGTCTCCTGACAGCCTCGCACTCCCCTCCATGTCACTGTCTCACGCCGGCATCTCCACATCATGACTGTCTCTTTTTACCAGCGATGCAGCTGATTGCATTTTGTTTCAACCTCAGGAGTTAACTCAGATTTTAAAGAAAGAGGATCAGTCCAATGTCAACGCGATTGATTGTAGTGTTTACATTACCACAGGCGAAGTTGTAGAATTAATGGAAAATTCACCCTTGAACAAAGTGCAATTTAAAATTGAGATTAAACTTTGAAGCATAAAATGTAACAGCACTGCCAACAACATGAATTTTCTGCTTTAGCACTGAAAGAATTATAAAATAAAATCCAAATGCTAGTTATGATCATTCACGGCATGCACATTCACGCTACTTGACATGGTAACCAAGGTAACTTGGTTGGAATTTGATGTTGTCATTGTTAATTCAGGTGGAAAGACCTGCATTGGAGGATTCCTCGGATGACATAATTGTAGCATTTGGTGCTGTGTGTTCTTGTTGGAGTTGGATATTTAAAATGTAATATTCCTCGTAGTTTCAAGCTTCTTGCTTTGATGGAAAACAAGCCTTTTATCCACTCTTTGTCCCTACTCCCTCAATTTACCATCTCCTTCCTTACACACTGCTAGTTTCGTGTTAATACCCAGCCCCTCATCACCTCCTTCCTCCTCTCCTCTGGAGGGCAGTGCCATCCCCACCGAGTGACAACTTTGTCACCAGAATTTCCAAATTTCAGGGTAAAACTTGCATTATTTATTTATTTTCCCAAACGTTTTGTAGGTGGTTGCGCAAAAGGGGGGTTTCTCTTTGAAAGCAAAGGAGCCGAGAAAGTTTGCTGTCCAGTATCCATTTTTTAGACAGCATTCCCTGCGGTTGTCCAGGTCACTGTATCCTCCGTTGTTATATCTTGGGTTCAGGCTGCAGCAGGTAACATCAGCAACACACAGTTCACAGTCCTCACCTGTATCAGGGAGATCACTGAGGCTCCCTACACCAGGACAAACACCTACCTTCTCTTTTTGTGCTGACAACAAAAGGCAGAACAAGAAAGAACTGGGTCTCACATCCGTGGCAAGATTCCTCACAGGGTGCCACTGAGTGCACTGACGTTGTCTTGTGTGCTCCCTATCAGTAGCCAGGTATCTTTAACAGCCAAAGGTTTAGAGGGAAATGGGCCAAACACAGGCAAATGGGACTGGTTCAGTTCAGGAAACCTGGTTGGCACGGACAAGTTGGACTGAAGGGTCTATTTCTGTGCTGTATATCTCTATGACTCTTTAAAAACGCTGATCACTCACTGTGCCAGTCTCCCCCGCTCTCCCCAATCACCACCACTGCCGATCAAACTCCACCCCCGCCCACCGATCGCCACCCCAATTGATCACCCCGCCCTGCACCTGATTAACGTGCCAATCTCCACCCCCTTCCCGATTGCAGAGTTCCTCCATTCCCTCCACTCCCCTCACCCACCCACTACGGAGCTCCCCCTTGCCACTCCCATCCCCTTAGGCCCGCCCTCTTGGCACTGCCCAGTGCCTGGTGGGCAGTGTCAGGGTGCCAGGCTGGTACTGCCCAAGGGGCATTGCCCTACCTCTGACCACCCAGGAGCTTCAATGGCCACCGGTTCCACCGGCGAGGCCATCACATCTGGTCCCTATTGATGGGGACCCCCATCTGTGATCCTCGCCGGTGAGGATCTCAACCAGCAAGGTCGTTAAGGCAAGTGAGCCCAGACGATTGCATTCTGGGACTCACAAATTATGTTTAAATTAAGTTACGAATATTGAAATCAGCTTGATTCTCTTTACGGGAGCCCCTTAAGAGAGGGCTCCTTTTTTTCCAACCAGTGATCGGGGCCCCCCTTTTAAGGTGCTGGACAATATAGCGAGAAAAACCAGCTGTGCAGCCCAGCACTTAAAAAAGGAACATGCTGTCAAAAGTCTTCAGTCTTCCCAATAATTAATTCAAGGAAATTTCTGCTCATCCAGTATTGGATGTCAGATAAGCTATCTGATAATTGAGTAACAGCGGAGGAGTTGAGAGAGGTGGACCTTGGTGCCCACATCTTCCATTCTTCAGCTATTTCTTGATCAAGTTGTTACTTTCAGCCTGAAAAGTCCTTTCAAGAGGCTCTGGCTCCCTTTGGGAGGAACTGTCTGCATTGATAGGAACTGCCGCAGGCAATTTGTGGCCCCACATGCCCCCCCCCTTTGGGTGCATTTTCATATCTAGGTCTATGATCTCTCCCGTGAGGGGTCAGTTAGCTCAGTTGGCTGGACAGCTAGCATGTGGATCAGGTTAAAGCCACCAGCACGGGGTTCAATCCCCCACTTTGTTTGAGGCAGACTCATCTGCATTGGAAAAAATCTTTCCATGACTCAGCAAATAAATTGCCTAGGACCTGCCTGTCGGCAGAAAAAGGGGAAGAATTTTCTCACAACACATTTGTTCATGAGCTGTGCAGCTGCATCACTTCTGTTAGGTTATTTTTGGTGAACCAGCAGTCGACCTTTAACCTCCATGAATCTCTTTCGAAAAGGAAAATTCTGTGGCACCTCGTCTGAGCATGATATTCAAACACAGCCCAGGGGGACGCAGATATATTGTCCTTGATGCTTCACAAATGAGTCATTCGCTCTATAATGCTGTTTTTTTACCATTTTGTTTGTGGAGACAGCATGGCTTAAATGACAGCTACTTCACTAGAGACCGAGAGAGAGCACGCTTCTGCCAGTAAATGCATTGATTTGTGGGACCTGATACAGGATTTGTGGAGAATTAAAAATAAAACCGAAGCAGCTAAAAGCTGAATGTATTTTTAGCGCACAGAGAACCCGCTTTGCAGACTTGAATGAATTAAAAGATTGGCTGGCTTTGCAGATATACACTGTCAGTAGAAAAATAAATGCATTTTATAACAGGGTTAAAAATCATTAAGGGACGATACACTACAGCTCTTTGGAGACTGAGACTGATGTCTCTTCTTGCATTAGTCTTTACCTTGCTGTGGTGATGATAATAAATGCGAATGACTAGCATTTGAATGGAAAGCTGCCATTCATAAAAGCTGGAAAGCGAAAAGATCATATCTTGCCCTGTTTTTATTGGTGGACTGTGAATTATCTTTGTTTCAAAAGTGTGATTTGACCCTTATTTACAAAGTGTCCTTTGAAGAGCTACAAAATAATAAAGAAACATTTGGGATTTTAACCAAGCTTCTCTCTCTCTCACTGCATGTGAAGATGAATGGACGGCAGTAGAAATTATGATGTCATGGGAGCGAACCATGGAGAATATTTGTAGTTGTGAGGTGTTCGATTAAATCCTGTTCTTGCCGTCAACAAGAGACATGCTGGGTTTTCATCCCAGGGTGTTAATCACTTGATGATGTGATTAAAAGGGGATTGTCATTAAAAGGAGATTGTCCTGATGATAACTTGTTTATAAAACCTTGTGTTTTAATTTGAAACGGTGGAGTCGCAGAGGAACCATAGAAACAAAAAAATAGAAGCAGGAGTAGACCATTCGGCCCTCCAAGCCTGCTCCACTATTCATTTTGATCATGACTGACCATCAAATTCAATATCCTGATCCTGCCTTCCCCCCATATCCTTTGATCCCTTTGGCCCCAAGAGCGATATCTAATTCCTTCTTGAAATCACAAAACGTTTTGACCTCCATTATTTTCTGTGGTAGTGAACTCCACAGATTCACCACTCTCTGGGTGAAGAAATTTCTCCTCACCTCAGTCCTAAAAGGTTTATCCCTTAGCCTCAAGTTATGATCCGAAGTTCTAGACTCCCCCATCATCAGGAACATTCTTTCTGAACTCTGTTAGAATTTTATAAGTGCATAGTTTTCATTATTGTGACTTCACACGCAAGAGATGTGATAAGTGAAGCACTCAAGAGGTGGAGATAGTGCAGATAAGAATCATACTGGTGATTGTTAGTGTTAGAGATCTATGTTATGAGGAATGGTGGGCAGAGCATACCCAGGAATGATGAAGGAGAACTCAGTTGGCTGAAAATCAGTGAGTGTGACTGTTATTTGGCTAGTTTATGAAATAACTTCCTTAATTTTGGCATAGATCCCTTGGTATCGGTGAGGAGGACTTTGCAGTGTTGACTGCACTGGGCTTGCTTTTGTCATGTCCTCATGACTACAATGGAGTAATAAGGATTGGAGACACAATGAGAGTGTTTATGAAGCCAAAGCTGAAGCTCTGATCCTGATTGTGAAGTCTCTCTGATGCACTGTTGAACACGGATACCTCTAACAGTTTGCTAGGAAACACAGAGGCGATGGCCAGTGGTATTATCACGAGACTATAAATCCAGAAACTCAACGAATGGTCTGGGGACCTGGGTTTGAATCCCGCCATAGCAGATGGTGGGATTTGAATTCAATAAAAAAATCTGGAATTAAGAATCTACTGATGACCATGAAAACCATTGTCGATTATTGTAAAAACCCACCTAGTTCACTAATATCCTTCAGGGAAGGTAATCTGCCATCTGTTCTGGCCTACATGTGACCCTAGAGACATGGTAATGTGGTTGACTCTCAACTGTCCTACACCCATGGCCCACGAATGAATTTTTTAAAAACAGGATACTTTTCAATCCATAATCAGAAAATGGAGGCAGTTACCTGCTCTTCTACAGCCCTCTACAATGCATGTGTTCAGATTACAGCTGTTATAAGAAGTGAAATATCCATACTGTTTCATTAGATTGTGCGCCTAGCCCAGGAAAGTTAGCATATAATTTCATGAAAGTGAATGTACTCATCACCTAATAAGATGCATAACATAGACAACCATAAGTCATAATGCCTGTAGCATCGTGATTAAACATTCCCTATCCACTCTGCCTAGAGTTGCCAAACAAAATAGATTAAAACACATTGCCAATTGGAGAAAGAAAATAATGACAATTCTTTTCCAACTGGCTTAACCGATCAATACCAGCACAGGAAGTCACTTTGAAAAAAAAGTAAAGTTTAATTATTAGTCACAAGTAAGACTTACATTAACATTGCAATGAAGTTACTGTGAAATTCCCCGAGTTGCCGCAGTCTGGTGCCTGTTCTGGTCAATGCACCTAAGCGGCACACCTTTCAGAATGTGGGAGGAAACCAGAGCACCTGGAGGAAACCCACACAGACACGGGGAGAACGTGCAAACTCCGCAAACACAGTGACCCAAGCCAGGAATCGAACCCTGGTCCCTGGCGCTGTGAAGCAGCTGTGCTAACCACTGTGCCGCTCAATGTGTGTATATTATCTGGTTTTTCACCAACCTTTTATTTTCTACTGGCCTATATCTTCCAAGTCAGCAACTGTGCCAGACCCAGTGCCACTGCCCATGAATTTTTCTCCAACCCAATGATCCTATCTGTTTTCAGCTATACCTTCCGATCACAGCTCAAGCAGAAATGGGCACAACACTTCAGGGTCAATGAGGGTAGAGGAGTAGGGGCAAGGAGAGGACACACTACCTTTCTACAGCTGCCATATTCAGGTACGTTTGGTGCTCCCTGAGCTTCTGAGTGCTTAAAACATTTCTGTGTTTATTTCAGATTTCCAGAACCCACAATAGTTTGCTTTTGCATTATTATGACAGTAACCTTTTCAAAATGTTGTGGTCATTTGAACTAGATCTTACATAAGTTGTTGAAGGATTTGCTCATTTTAAACCCAATTAAATGCTTTTATTTTCTCCAGGAGTTATTTTCAGGATGAGTCACAGTGGGCGGAATTTTACCAGCACGTCCTCCCAAGGTTTGTACGATCCTGCCCAAGTCCAACTGAGAATGCCATTCTCCGAGCCTCGCCCACCTCTGGGATCGGGGCAGGTGTGCCGGTAAAATTCCAGTCTGTGTATGTATTGGTCAGAGTGCCAATGGTATTCCCTTGAGGAGAAATTGGATAAAACCAGACAAACGTACATGTGGATCATGATTTGCGAATCTCGAGTCGCCTGATAAGTTCAGTGATATTCTAAACAAGCCACTGAGTCGATGCATGCCTCACCAACCTCTTAAACCTCGCACTAAGTTGATCTTTCTCTACACCCTAGCTATAACTGTAACATTACATTCTGCACTCTCTCATTTCCTTCTCTATGAACGGTATGTTTTGTCTGTATAGCACGCAAAAAACAACACTTTTCACTGTGTGCTAATACATGTGACAATAATAGGTCAAATCAAATCAGATCACCAGAGGTCCATCTTCGTGTCAGGTTAGCACCAGTTAAATCTAGTGAGCACTATTTAAAACCCACGTGAACCTCTTAAAAGGAGGAACATTCTGGCTGCAGCAGATACTGCAAGAGTGTCTGACCCAAGAGTGAACAACAGAGCGGAGAGCCTACTCCCAGTTTTTCTCATGCAGCACTGGAGGCGTCTATGCTGGAGGTGGAGAGGAGGAGAGAAGTCCTCTAACCACAAAGAACAAAGAACAATACAGCACAGGAACAGGCCCTTCGGCCCTCCAAGCCCGCGCCGCTCCCCGGTCCAGGATTGAATCCTGAATCCAGGATCCCCGCCCAATTTTCCAGCCTATCTACATCCTATTATCTTATCCACCGAGCTGTCCCTCACAGCTACGATGCTTTGTTCATCACAACCTATTAACTCACCCCCACCCCCCCATTCCAGACCATGTGATCTCCAGGGAGAGGCGAAAACCCAGAGTGAAAACCCCAGGGCCAATATGGGGAAAAAAAATCTGGGAAATTCCTCTCCGACCCCCTGTGGCGATCGAAACGAGTCCAGGAGATCACACTGGCCCTGATCAGAAAATGCTTCCCAACCCTATTAATTTCCACTTCTGCTTTACGAACACCATCTGAATTCCCTGCCCCCGAGACAGGTTCCCAACTATCCGCAGTCTCGCTCTGTACTGGCACCAGCAAGATGATCATAGAATGAAGCCTTGAAACGAGATACAAAGAACAATTAGCCCGCGCCGCTCCCTGGTCCAAACTAGACCACTCCTTTGTATCCCTCCATTCCCACTCCGTTCATATAGCTGTCTAGATAAGTCTTAAACGTTCCCAGTGTGTCCGCCTCCACCACCTTGCCCGGCAACACATTCCAGGCCCCCACGACCCTCTGTGTAAAATATGTCCTTCTGATATCTGTGTTAAACCTCCCCCCCCTTCACCTTGAACCTATGACCCCCTCGTGAACATCACCACCGACCCGGGGAAAAGCTTCCCACCGTTCACCCTATCTATGCCTTTCATAATTTTATACACCTCTATTAAGTCTCCCCTCATCCTCCGTCTTTCCAAGGAGAACAACCCCAGTTTCCCCAATCTCTCCTCATAACCAAGCCCCTCCATACCAGGCAACATCCTGGTAAACCTCCTCTGTACTCTCTCCAAAGCCTCCATGTCCTTCTGGTAGTGTGGCGACCAGAACTGGACGCAGTATTCCAAATGCGGCCGAACCAACGTTCTATACATCTGCAACATCAGACCCCAACTTTTATCCTCTATGCCCCGTCCTATAAAGGCAAGCATGCCATATGCCTTCTTCACCACCTTCTCCACCTGTGACGTCACCTTCAAAGATCTGTGGACTTGCACACCCAGGTCCCTCTGCGTCTCTACACCCTTTATGGTTCTGCCATTTATCGTGTAGCTCCTCCCTACATTATTCCCACCAAAATGCATCACTTCGCATTTATCAGGATTGAACTCCATCTGCCATTTCTTTGCCCAAATTTCCAGCCTATCTATATCCTTCTGTAGCCTCTGACAATGTTCCTCACTATCTGCAAGTCCTGCCAGCTTTGTGTCGTCCGCAAACTTACTGATCACCCCAGTTACTCCTTCTTCCAGATCATTTATATAAATCACAAACAGCAGAGGTCCCAATACAGAGCCCTGCGGAACACCACTAGTCACAGGCCTCCAGCCGGAAAAAGACCCTTCCACTACCACCCTCTGTCTTCTATGACCAAGCCAGTTCTCCACCCATCTAGCCACCTCCCCCTTTATCCCATGAGATCCAACCTTTTTCACTAGCCTACCATGAGGGACTTTGTCAAACGCTTTACTAAAGTCCATATAGACAACATCCACGGCCCTTCCTTCATCAACCATTCTGGTCACTTCTTCAAAAAACACCACCAGGTTAGTGAGGCATGACCTCCCTCTCACAAAACCATGCTGACTATCGTTAATGAGTTTATTCCTTTCTAAATGCGCATACATCCTATCTCTAAGAATCTTCTCCAACAACTTCTCCACCACGGACGTCAAGGTCACCGGCCTATAATTACCCGGGTTATCCTTCCTACCCTTCTTAAATAACGGGACCACATTAGCTATCCTCCAATCCTCTGGGACCTCACCTGCGTCCAGTGACGAGACAAAGATTTGCGTCAGAGGCCCAACGATTTCACCTCTCGTCTCCCTGAGCAGCCTTGGATAGATTCCATCAGGCCCTGGGGATTTGTCAGTCTTTATATTTTCTAACAAACCTAACACTTCCTCCTTTGTAATGGAGATTTTCTCCAACGGTTCAACACTCCCCTCCGAGACACTCCCAGTCAACACATCCCTCTCCTTTGTGAATACCGACGCAAAGTATTCATTTAGGATCTCCCCTACTTCTTTGGGCTCCAAGCATAAGTCCCCACTTTTGTCCCTGAGAGGTCCGATTTTTTCCCTAACAACCCTTTTGTTCCTAACGTATGAATAAAATGCCTTGGGATTCTCCTTAATCCTGTCTGCCAAGAACATTTCGTGACCCCTTTTTGCTCTTCTAATTCCCCGTTTGAGTACTTTCCTACTTTCTTTGTACTCCTCCAGAGCTCCCTCCGTTTTTAGCTGCTTGGACCTAACATACGCCTCTCTTTTCTTTTTGACCAGTCCCTCAATTTCCCTGGTTATCCACGGTTCTCTAATCCTACCCTTCCTATCCTTCTTTTTTACAGGCACATGCTTGTCCTGTAGCCCTAACAACCGTTCCTTAAAAGACTGCCACATACCAGATGTGGATTTACCCTCAAACAGCCTCTCCCAATCAAGAGCTGCCAATTTCTGCCTGATCCCACTAAAGTTAGCCTTCCCCCAATCCAACACCTTACCCTTGGGACACCACTCATCCTTTTCCATCACTATCCTAAAGCTAACAGAATTGTGGTCACTATTTGCCACATGTTCCCCTACCAAAACTTTGAAGACCTGACCGGGCTCATTCCCCAGTACCAGGTCCAGTATAGCCCCCTCTCTAGTCGGGCTGTCTACATATTGTTCCAACGAACCCTCCTGTACACATTTTACAAATTCCTCCCCATCCAGAGTCCCTGCCCTCAGCGATTTCCAGTCTATACCAGGGAAATTGAAGTCTCCCACTACAACAACCCTATTTTTCCTGCACCTATCCAGTATCTCCTGACATATCCATTCTTCCACTTCCCTTGGGCTGTTGGGGGGCCTGTAGTACACCCCCAACATAGTGACTGCGCCTTTCCTGTTTCTAAGCTCCACCCAGAGTGACTCGTTACACGACCCCTCTGAATTGTCCTCCCTCTGCACTGCTGTAATATGCTCTCCAACTAATACCGCTACTCCCCCACCTCCTTTGGCCCCTCCTCTGTCTCGCCTAAAACACTTGTACCCTGGAATATTCAGCTGCCAGTCCTGTCCCTCTTTCAACCAAGTCTCTGTCACCGCAACCACATCCAAATTCCTCGTGCGCATTAAGGCCCCAAGTTCGTCTGTCTTACCTGCTATGCTCCTTGCATTGAAGTATAAGCACTCCAGACCTCCAGGCCCAGTGACGTCGTCCTCCCCCAGAGTGCTCTTCTTCTTTGCCAGCCTTGTCCCAGCCCCAAGCTCGTCCCCAGCCTCCACACTTGTACACCAAAGGACCAGAAGAGGCTCCAGATGAACACTAAGAAGGCAGTGGAAGAAGATTGCCATCGCTCTTAATGCCAACAGTGTAGCCCCAAGGACCTGGATGCCTGAGAGTTCAAGATCTTTAAAAGCCATGCCCTTACACATCAACCACTCACCTCCCACGTTTCTCAATACATCACCCATCTACCTTACCTACCACTCACTCAAACACAACTCATATTGTGATAATACTGTGCCTTTAAGAAATGTATTTTTATCATGTTTCTCATAAGGGATATGTTTAAAATCCAGCTCTGTTTTACATGATGCCAATTTGTCTGGGCAACAGGCAACTCAGATGTTGATTATGCAGAATAATAACTCATTTTAGCTATTAGTGTGTTTATCTAAACAAGTTAATGGATTTTTGTTTACTTATTTCCTTTGGGGTTTTAGAGTAGGGTTTTGATTTGGTTGATTGAAAGAGACAGAGTCTTATATTAATGGGAGGAACTTGCAGGGAAAACACATAGGAGGGCAATTCTCCCAAAAAAAATTCTGAGTGCCAAATTCACGAAAAACTGGAGTAACTCCCATTGTATTTTTTTAGTGGGATTTTCAAAATGAACTTCCTACACTCACAGAATGCCTCAAGCTGAAAATCTGGGGGCGGGGCCTATTCCCGCTGGAGAGGCCAGCAGCATAGCAGTGAGTGGGCCACTGCGCATGCGCAGGTCTGTCAGCATTCCTGGCCTCCTGATCGCTGGCCATCACAGAAACCCCCATCATTGGCTTACTGACTGCTCCCCCCCCCCCCCCCCCCCCCCACTCCCCGATCGCTGACCTCCCAGACCTCTCCGGGCCAGCCTCGATATCTTCCCCCTCCGACAGTCCTGATCGCCCCACCCCACCTGGATGGCCAGCCCCCGATCACCTACTTCCTTCCTCTGCCCGCAATCCAAATCCAGAGTGGCAGCAGGACCCCCCACCAATCGTCTCACCCCCTCTGATCCCACCCTTTTGGCACTGCCTGATGCCTAGTGGTCAGTGCCAGTGTGCCCTTTGGGCATTGTCACTTTGCCCCTTGGGTAGTGCCAGGGTCCAGGCTGGCAGTGCCAGGCTGGCAATGTCCAGGAATTTCCCGGGCAATACCCTTACCTCCGACCTCCTGGCATCCCTTCATTCCAGCGGGGTCGAACACCAGTTCCCTGCTAGTGGGGGGCTGTTGTAAACTCTGCTGGAATGAAACACTCCTAGCAGAGAGAGGCGGGGAGGAGATGTTGGCAGGCACGGGACTGAAGTCTGCGGGCACGGGACTGAAGTCTTCAGGCCCGCTAATGAGATTTAAATCCAAATTTTAACATTTAAATCAACCCTACGCTGATTTCCAGCATGGAGCTGATGACTCCGGACATCCTGTTTCCAGAGATGCACAGATGCTGTGGTGCCCAGTGGGGAACTAGCTAAATGGCCTCTGCTGATGTCTCCCAGCCCATTGTGCAACGGCTGGGAGAATCACCCCTATAGCTTCTCTTTCATTTTAAAACATTCGATTTATACTGATTCTGAAAGAAGCAAGAAGTGTATTTCTGCCTATCTCTCTCTCTCTCTCTCTCTCTTTGGAGGCTACTGTTTGGTGTTGTCAGAAGCCTGGTATCTCTCTGTCTCCCTCTCTCTCCAGAAGTGTTCAAAAAGATCTAGGCCTATTATCAAGTCAAATCACATAAACCTGTGTGTTGTTAACTGGTTTGGAAGAGGGATTCGAAGTCTGTATGAAGAATATTTTTGAATTGGAACTCGTAGAGATAGATTAGCAGTTAAGAACTGTATCTGGTTGTGTTTAAATATTATTGTTCAATTAGTAAATGTTAAGCTAATTCATTTGTTATAGTTAAACTATGTTGTTAAATAATGTTTGTTTTGATAAAAGCTTCCCAATTTGTCAGTAGAATCACGCCTGGAGTGAAATATCAAAGCCTCACATTAATGCCAAAATAGCAAGTAGTTGGGGTCTAGTCTAACTTCATAACATACCTTGGGGTTTCGGATCTCGTACCCTAACAGTACCCAAATTTCATAGCCTCATTTCATCCTCATTCCTATAAATGCTGAGTGCCCCACACCTCACAGCATTCACACAATGACAGGCACATCGTCCAAACACATTGCTAAATACTTACTGACACATTTTCCTCTCTCTAGTAACACAAAGGGTTGAATGTTACAGTGCATTTCGGTGGGCGGGAGTTCACACCTGGAAATGGGTAGCTCACCAACCCCTGCCGCTGCCGTCATATTTTGTCACACTTATGCCCGCAGGGCAGGTTTACAGCCCATGACATCACTGAATTACCATTCTCCCAACCAATCCGATATGGAAGACAGAATGTCTGACAGCCGAAATTGCAAGCAGTGACCCAGGAGGAGGTCACAGCTATTAATTTAAAGGGGCACCTACCACGGGACAGTGTCACTCTTGTAAAACAATAATAAATCCATAAAACAAACTAATTACAAGGAAATGTCCCTCTAAAAGGGACACTGTAACAAAAGGACAAAACATTTAAGAGAAACTAAATAAAAATGTCATTCGCAGAGCTGATGATGCACTGCAGCCTCCACAGTGCCCACCAGTCATGGAAGGCCTCAAACATGTTAGTGGACACTGTGTCCTCCCTCTCCAGGGACACCTGGCCATGAACGTAGCTACGAAAGAGGGGCAGACAGTCAGGCTTGTTGATTATTGACTGCACCTGCCTAGACCAGTTAATGGCCACATTGGCCAAGTCCAGGTGCAGGCTCACGGGATGAGACCAGCCACACCTGTGATTTACTGCAGCTGAAAACAAGAAGGAAGTTTTTGAATTCTGCAAGATTGAGGGGCACTGACTGAAAGAAGTATTATTAAACTGAATAATGTTTAAAATTCCACAGGGAGTTAGAATTAAGTGTTTTTTGGCAGTGAACACACTTGGCATGCATTCTGATCATCCTCATCATTTTAAGATCTGAATATTGAGCAGCTGAATCATTCTCACATTTATTCCTCTATAGATAGCCGTAAAGGGAGGGAGGGGAGGTGGTGATGGTGGGGGAGGGGGGGGGGGGGAAGGTGGAGGAGGGGAGGGGAAGTGGAGGGAGGGGAGTGCTGAACCGCCCTATGTTTTGATGATGACTCGGTCTGAGCCCTTCGGGCTGTGACTGCCAGGCCTGAGCTACTGATGACAATGGATGGGATTGGAAGACCTTCTGCAATGACCCAAGCTGTTTGGACGGAGTATGCTGTAGAGATTAACAGTGAAGCTGTGGGCAATGCTGGAAGAGGCTAAATGGCCTTTTGAGATCCACAAGGATGAGTAGGTCTGCACTTTGTCAGTTCACACATAAGGGAAATGAAGGCTCGATAAGGGTTGAGCATTGTGAGTAACTCTGAAGTCTGCAGCAGCATTATGGATAAATCACAGCCTCTATGGTGGTGTTGTGGTTCTGGGGGGTGCGGGGAGGGGGGTGTTGGCCTCAAACTTGAGGAAGGCACACAGCGCAATGGCTGACAATCATTGTGCAAAGTATACACTCCCCACAACGCTTGGGTATGTGACAAAATTAACGTAACTGAGAATAACCATCACTGTCACACCTCATTGCAGAAAAGCGACTGGCCTGGATGGGATACCCTGACGAGCACTCAAATCCTGTGCGGGTCAGCTGGCAGGAGTATTCACAGACATCTTCAACCTCTCTTTACAACAATCTGAGGTCCCAATCTGCTTCAAGAAGATGACCATCATCCCGGTACCTAAGAAAAACCAAGCAGCGTGCCTTAATGATTATCGGCCAGTGGCTCTGACATCCATCATTATGAAGTGCTTCGAAAGGTTAGTCATGGCACGAATCAATTCTAGCTTCCCGGACTGCCTGGATCCACTACAGTTTGCCTCCTGCCGCAACAGGTCCACAGCAGACGCCATTCCCCTGGCCCTGCACTCAACCCTGGAACACCTAGATAACAAAGGCACCTATGTCAGACTCCTATTTATTGACTACAGCTCAGCCTTCAACACTATTATTTCCATGAAACTCATCTCTAAACTCCATGGCCTGGGCCTTGGCACCTCCCACTCCTGAACTTCCTAACCCACAGACCACAATCAGTAAGGATAGGCAACAACACTTCCTCCACGATTATCCTCAATACCAGCGCCCCACAAGGCTGTGTTCTCAGCCCCCTACTATACTCCTTATACACCTGTGACTGTGTGGCCAAATTCTCCTCCAATTCGATCTTCAAGTTTGCTGACGACACCACCGTAGTGGGTCGGATCTCAAACAATGACGAGACAGAGTACAGGAATGAGATAGAGAATCTGGTGAACTGGTGCGGCAACAATAATCTCTCCCTCAATGTCAACAAAACGAAGGAGATTGTCATTGACTTCAGGAAGCGTAAAAGAGAACATGCCCCTGTCTACATCAATGAGGATGAAGTAGAAAGGGTCGAGAGCTTCAAGTTTTTAGGTGTCCAGATCACCAACAACCTGTCCTGATCCCCCCGTGCCGACACTATAGTTAAGAAAGCCCACCAATGCCTCTACTTTCTCAGAAGGCTAAGGAAATTTGGCATGTCAGCTATGACTCTCACCAACCTTTACAGATGCACCATAGAAAGCATTCTTTCTGGTTGTATCATAGCTTGGTATGTCTCCTGCTCTGCCCAAGACCGCAAGGAACTACAAAAGGTCATGAATGTAGCCCAATCCATCACGCAAACCAGCCTCCCATCCATTGACTCTGTCTACACTTCCCACTGCCTTGGCAAAGCAGCCAGCATAATTAAGGACTCCATGCACCCCGGACATTCTCTCTTCTACCTTCTGTCGGGAAGAAGATACAAAAGTCTGAGATCACATACCAACCAACTCAAAAGCAGCTTCTTCCCTGCTGCTGTCAGACTTTTGAATGGACCTACCTCACATTAAGTTGATATTTCCCTACACCCTAGCTATGACTAACACTACATTCTGCACTCTCTCGTTTCCTTCTCTATGAACGGTATGTTTTGTCTGTATAGCGCGCAAGAAACAATACTTTTCACTGTATGTTAATACATGTGACAATAATAAATCAAATCAAATACCCAGGAGAGAAACAGGACTGGAGGTGGCATGCCCGACCTAATAATCCTCACACTGCTGCAGGAGGAGGTTCAGCTGTGGTCCTCTCCAGAATGGAGCCGCTAAATTGGCAGAGGTGAAATTGGAGCAAAGTCTTGGAGTGGAGAAATTACAAGAAGCATTATCCAAATTTGGGACAGAGATGGGAAGAGGGCTGAGGGGAGGGTGAATGATACCTGACATGGTTACATGAAATGTAATTGTTTTTGCATTTAAAGGCTGGAATGCTTCCTGATTGAAACCTTGTGAAGATGTTATAGGTGGTTCAGTGGTTACAAGGTGTCTTACTCATAATCCATATTGTGCTAATCCTGCCCTCATCAGCTACTAGTGCCAGTGCAGGTCTGCCACCCTCCAATGCATCCTGCCCCTGACCACCTGGCCTTCTCCCTCGCAGTCTCCTCCTTCTTACTGGAAGAAGTGTCTCCCACAGAGACCACTGTCCCCATGTTCTTACAATCAAACAGGCTGTAGTGCAGATGTGCACAAACTGTACATTTCTACAGATTCATTTAAGCCTTAATACCCTGGAACTATACCTTCTAAAAGCAAATGGTGACAGTACTCACAGCAACCTGAGCTGCTGAAGCCAAACAAAGGACCCCACAGCTGACTGTAAACTTGCCCTTCTAATCATTCAGGGCAAAAACAATCTCTCCTCCTGATGTGCTTCACATTCTCTAACTGTATTGTCGTACATATTACTGCAGTACATTGCATTTTTAATAAATCTAACTAATCAATTTTTAAACAATTTGAATATGGTGGGCAGTCCCCCAATTTCAAGGGCCACCCTCCTAGCATATTTTGCTTTCCGGCCTCAGAAGAACTAGGAGCAGGAGTAGGCCATTTGGCCCCTCAAGCCTGCTCTGCCATTCAATAAGATCATGGCTGATCTTTTCGTGGATTCAGCTCCACTTACCCGCCCGCTCACCATAACCTTTAATTCCTTTACTATTCAAAAATGTATCTATCTTTGCCTTAAAATCATTCAAGGAGGTAGCATCAACTGCTTCACTGGGCAGGGAATTCCACAGATTCACAACCCTGTGGGTGAAGAAGTTCCTCCTCAACTCAGTCCTAAATCTGCACCCCCCCCCCCCCCCCCCCCCCCGCCCTTCTTATTTTGAGGCTACGCCTCTTAGTTCTGGTTTCACCCGCTAGTGGAAACAACCTCCCTTCTTCTATCTTATCTATTCCCTTCATAATTTTATATGTTTCTATAAGATCCCCCCTCATTCTTCTCAATTCCAATGAGTATAGTTCCAGTCTACTCAATCTCTCCTCGTAAGCCAACCCTCTCAATTCCAGAATCAATCTCATGAATCTCCTCTGCATCCTCACCAGTGCCAGTACATCCTTTCCAAAATAAGGAGACCAAAACTGTACACAGTACTCCAGGTGTGGCCTCACCAGCATCTTATACAGCTGCAACATAGCCTCCCTGTTTTTAAATTCCATCTCTCTAGCAATGAAGGACAAAATTCCATTTGCCTTCTTAATTACCTTAATTTGTTGCACCTGCAAACCAACTTTTTGTGATTCATGCACAAGGACACCCAGGTCCCTCTGTACAGCAGCATGCTGCAATTTTTTACCATTTAAATAATAGTCCATTTTGCTGTTATTCTGACCAAAATGGATGACCTCACGTTTATCAAAATTGTACTCCATCTGTCAGAACCTTGACCACTCACTTAGACTATCTATATCCCTTTGCGGATGTTCAGTGTCCTCTACATACTTTGCTCTACCACTCATCTTACTGTCATCTGTAAATTTTGACACACTACACTTAATCCTTAATTCCAAATCATCTCTATAAATTGTAAACAACTGCGGTCCCAACACTGATCCCTGAGGCACACCACTAGTCACTGATCGCCAACCAGAAAAACACCCATTTATCCCCACTCTTTGCTTTCTGTTAGTTAATCAATCCTCGATCCATGCCAATACATTACCATAACACTGTGCACCTTTATCTTATGCAGCAGTCTTTTGTGTGGCACCTTGTTGAATGCCTTCTGAAATCCAGATACACCACATCCACAGATTCCCCATTGTCCACTGCGCTCATAATGTCCTCAAAAAATTCCATTAAATTAGTTAAACGCGACCCACCTTTCATGAACCCATACTGTGTCTTCACAATGGGGCAATGACTGAGTTCATTAGGAGCAGAACTGAAGCCATAAATAATGTCAATATATTCCAACCTAATCTTCTCACATTCTGATTAACCCTCATCCCACCACCTTTTGCTGCAAACTGAGTTTTTAATATTCTTTCATGGGATGTTGGTATCACTGCTAAGGCCATAATTCATTGCTTAGCCCTATAATTACCCTTGAGAAGATGATGGTCTGCCACCTTCTTGAAGCCCTGCAATCCATGTGGTGCAGATGCAGGGAGGGAGTTGCAGGATTTTCACCCAACAGTGAAGAATCTGATCCAGTGATACAGTTCCAAATCAGGATGGTGTGTGGCTCTGAGGAGAACTTCAAGGTGGTGGGATGATGGTGTACTGGTAATGTTACTGGACTAACAATCCAAAGGCCCTGCCTAACACTTTGGGGCACAGGTTTAAATTCCGCTATAGTGGAATTTAAATTCATTTAATTTTAAATTGATAAATCTGGAATTAAAACTAATCTCAGTCATGGTGTTCATGAAAAACTATGAGATTATTGTAAAAACCTATCTGGTTCACTAATGACCTTTTAGGAAGGAAATGTGTCATGGAATCATAGAATTCCTGCAGTGCAGAAGGAGGCCATTCAGCCCATCAATGCCACCCAGGTCCCATCCCCATAACCCCACGTATTTATCCTGCTTGTCCCCCTGACACTAAGGGGAAATTTACCATGGCCAATCAACCTAACCTGCACATCTTTGGACTGTGGGAGGAAACCGGAGCACCCGGAGGAAACCCACGCAGACAGGAGGGAGAACATGCAAACTCCACAGTGACCTAAGGCCGGAATTGAATCTGGGTCCTGGCTCTGTAAGGCAACAGTGCTAATCACTGTGCCACCGTGCCCTCTGGTCTGGCCTACATGTGACTCCAAACACACAACAATATGTCTGACTCTGAAATGGCCAAGCAAGCCATTCAAACCACTACAGAAATGTCTACTGATGGAGTAAGAATGCGCCTCTTGCTATTTCCAGTTCCCTCATTACAACCCTGTCCTTGTGCCGCCTTTCTTTCAGAATAGGAATTGCCACCTGGTCAAACATTGATGGAAGAGAATGAATTGGAAGAGGAGCAGCCACTGATGATGGGGAAATAGCATCACTTGACCTGACACTGACAGTGACCGGCTCAGATACTGAAACTGAACATAGTATCAGGACCAGATCTTAATGTGATGAGTCACGAGCATGAGTGACCTACAGCCAGGTCAGGGAGGAAGGATAGCAGGGAGACCAACTCCCCAATAGATAAGGTAGCAGCCGGCTTCTTGCTATAGAGGACCACAATGACTTTGATGAGGTTCGGCGGCACGGTGGCACAGTGATTATCACTGCTGACTCACAGCACAAGGGACCCTGGTTCAATTCCAGCCTCGGGTGAGTGTCTGTGTGGAGTCTACACATTCTCCCCATGCCTGCGTGGGTTTCCTCCTGGAGCTTGGTTTCCTCCAGCAGTCCAAAGATGTGCAGATCAGGTTGATTGGCCATGCTAAATTGACCCTAGTGTCAGGGGGATTAGCAGGATAAATATTTGAGATTACGAGAATAGGGCCTAGGTGGGATTGTGGTCGGTGCAGACTCAATGGGCTGAATGGCCTCCCTCTGCACTGTAGGGATTCTATGATGGCCAGACACAGTAAATGCTTAGTGGGTTGGCAGGTCTGCCAGAAAACCTGCTGTCACTGTCACAGTCTGACTCTAACTTGGCGCTGGGCTTTGAGCAGAGCTTTCCAACACGCAAGTGGTGATCAAACTCCACGACAGCTCTTGTGGACCTTACAATGACTCAGCATCTGATGGCTAAAGTCTCAACTTCTATTGTATCAAAGGCAGAAGCCACACAATATCTAAGTGCTGCTGTGGAAACTCAAACTGAAGTCAGGGAATCTCAGCTGCGAAGTAGGTTCAGACTGCTCCCACCATTGCTGCAGAGACGAGTGCTCAAACAGGCTTGCAGGCACTCACCGAGG
The DNA here is from genome assembly GCF_964213995.1 of Mustelus asterias. Classification (NCBI taxonomy): domain Eukaryota; kingdom Metazoa; phylum Chordata; class Chondrichthyes; order Carcharhiniformes; family Triakidae; genus Mustelus; species Mustelus asterias. The sequence goes on from NC_135805.1 coordinate 103,604,857, forward strand.
TCCAGTAATCTGTCCTCCAGCAGATTATTAGGTTTCCTGACATGGCATGGCACTGACTTTGGGTGGCAAACACCTGCTGTCCTCTCTCAGGATGACAGTGTCCTCCCACTACTGCCACTCTGTCACTGTCAGCCAGCTAACCCATGTTCAGATGATACAGTTGAAATCCAGGCTTTCTCTGGCCAGAGCTGCTCGATGCTGTCCAGTAAGATCACCAGGCATGCTGCAGCCACTGGGGTAGCAATGTTTACGAGTAAGAGGTCAGGCCCTCAAGGCAGCCACAAGATTGAGTAGTTGACCTTTGTATAGAATATTGTCTGGTTTGCTGGATAAGGTCAGTTTGGAATGTTTGTTTAATGGTTTTTTTTGTTTTGGTATTGTGGTTGTGATGGTTAGTACAGAGTTGTATGACTGTTACAGAAAGGAGGTTTTGGAATGTGCTTTGCTGTTCTGTGGAACTCTTTGCCGCAGAAGGCTGTGGAGATCAGGTCATTGAGTGACTTTAAGATAGAAATAGATAGGTTCTTGATTAATAAGAGGATCGGGGGTTATGGGGAAAAGGCAGGAGAATGGGGATGAGAAAAATATCAGCCATGATTGAATGGCAGAGTAGACTCGATGGGCCGAGTGGCCTAATTCTGCTCCTATGTCTTATGGTCTTATGGTCTTCTGTTGTCGAATGAGGTAACCACAGATGAGGTAACCAGGATAGTTGAATAGCAAGGCAGACTTTTTTTAATTGACTTTCAGGATGTGGGTGACATTGGCCAGAACACACCTCTGCTATTGAAAAGATGGTGATGTTGGGCCTTCTTATTTCATCAGGATTTTTGAACAATTGAGTGGCTAGCTCGGTTTCTTCAAAGAAAATTATCAGATGGTGTGGACCGGACAGGTCCTGCCAGATAAAAGTGTCCAAATATTTCCCAGAGGATACAATACTAATGGATTTTGAGAACAATCCAGCATCTTGATATGGTCTTTCTTTCCCAGGGAGCAACCCACAAAGTACCAGATTTATTGAATTCAGTTGTACAACTTCTTGTAGAATCCCTACAATACTGGAGGAGGCTATTTGGCCCATCGAGTCTGCACCGACTCTCTGGCAGAGTATCTTACCCAGACCTTCTCCCTCACCCTAACCCCATAACCCCTTACATTTACCATGGCTAATCCCCCTAACCTACACATCTTGGGACGTTAAGGGGCAAATTTTACCATGGCCAATCCACCTAACCTGCACATCTTTGGACTTGCCAAGGTCACTAGAGCACATGTTGAGAAAGAAGGTGTCTCACGATTATCACTGCAGCATCTGTTCTACCTGCCTAATATCGATATGGAAAACCATTTTCTGTTGGCTATCTTTTGACCAATGCCAGTGAGTCGCGGGCAAGCAAATGACTATCTGACTGTTGAGGGTGAGAAATTAGCCAATTTCTACGCTGATTGTGCCGACAAGAAGGGTCCTGGGTATTTTTGGGGTAGAGGTGATCCCGGGGAAGGTATTGAATGGCTGGGTATTGGCTCACAGCTATTTTTGCGGATCTGGAGGAGCAGCAATGTCATTTTTAGGGCATTTTCTGAGTTGATTCTCCAGTAGTCCATTTAAACACTATATACCGGGCAGATGGTGGCATAGTGGTATTGTCGCTGGACTAGCAATCCAAAGTCCCAGGGTAGTGCTCTGGGGACATGGATTCAAATCCCATCGTGGCGAATGGTGAAATCTGGAAATTAATTAATTAATTAAAATCTGGAATTAAAAGTCCAATGATAAACTCCCATCTGGTTCACTAATGCCCTTTAAGGAAGGAAATTTGCCATCCTTACCTGGTCTGGCCTACATGTGACTCCAGATCCACAGCAATGTGATTAATTCTGAAATGGCCGAACAAGCCACTCAGTTGAAGGGCAATGAGGGATGAGCAACAAGTGCTGTCACAGCTGGCAACACCCACATCCATAGAATATCAAAAAATTATCGCTATGGCCCAAACCATTTGTACCTGAATAATGCAATTGGGGTCTACAATCAACCGAGAGCCTGATTTTCACACAAAAGCACCTTCAGGGTGTGGTCTGGATTTCTTCACCTTGTGCACATTTTCCCTAATTTGCCCCAGGGCATGGATATTTATTGGGATGTCTTGGCCCACCACCTGACTTTCAACTGCCAGTTGCCTGCTTTTCAGTTGAGAAACATCAATGAAATGTAGCTGTAAATTGTCTCAAGATCTTTAGGTCACTCATTCAGTATTTGTTATAATGCAATTTCAGAGACTTCGATCGGGAACCGCCACTGCCAGCGGGAAAGGAGAATTTAGCATTCAGCTTAATCTTCATTCACTGCACTGGGACCGGATAATCCCAGCCCCAGGCGAAGTTGGAGAATTCCAGCCTTCATTCATGAGGAAGGGATTTATTAACAAGTCCTGTAGAGCAGCTGCATGTTTGCAGTTAGCTCTAAAATACCTCTGCCGAAGAGAACTCCTCCCCCTGGAGTGATTCCCCACTCTGAGTGCCCATTGGTCACGTAGGCCAGGTGATCCTTACTCTGCTGTGTTGCCCTTAAAGAGACAGTCACCACAATACTGCAATCACACCTTATTCATGTATTGCTCCACGAATTATGTCACGGTTTGGGACATGTGGCTCTTCATATCTAGTTAATAGGACATGAGTTATTTGAGTCGTGCAGCCAAATTGTTGAAAGAGGTGGTAATTTTACCAAATGCATCAACATTGGTTGTGAAGAATTATTTCTTTTGCCCATTTAATTTTGTTTTAATTGTAATAACTCTCAAACTGAGTTATGTCACATTTATTTGTAAACATTATGTGAAACATTGGTCTCTATATAAAAAAATACAATCAAAAGATGGAGCAATGCCATGCTGAGGAAGTTTCATTACAATCAAGGTTTGTGGTTGTGCAAGGATTCAGGACTTGAACTTCGTAAAATAATAGGTTCTAATGAAAGATCTGGTCTGTATGTTAAATGATGTCCGAGTCAAAGATTTATTTAAATCTACAAATCTTTGCATTTAATCCCATCACTCTCTGCATAATTGCATTTCAGCTGTTTCCATGATCACATCTGCAGATGAAAAATCTTGGTAACAAGATCATTCTCCTCTAATGAACCGTAAATTTTAGTTTCCTTTTACACCCACTATCATCTAAATATTTATCAGAGTGGCAGAACATAGAACAGTACAGCACAGTACAGGCCCTTCGGCCCTCGATGTTGTGCCGAGCTTTGTCCGAAGCCAAGATCAAACTATCCCACTCCCTATCATCCTGGTGTGCTCCATGTGCCCATCCAATAACCGCTTGAAAGTTCCTAAAGTGTCCGACTCCACTAACACAGCAGGCAGTCCATTCCACACCCCAACCACTCTCTGAGTAAAGAACCTACCTCGGACATCCCTCCTATATCTCCCACCATGAACCTTATAGTTATGCCCCCAAGTAACAGCTACATCCACCTGAGGAAATAGTCTCTGAACGTCCACTCTATCTATCCCCCTCATCATCTTATAAACCTCTATTAAGTCACCTCTCATCCTCCTCCGCTCTAAAGAGAAAAACCCTAGCTCCCTCAACCTTACCTCATAAGACCTACCCTCCAAACCAGGCAGCATCCTGGTAAATCTCCTCTGCACTCTTTCCAATGCTTCCACGTCCTTCTTATAGTGAGGTGTCCAGAACTGCACACAATATTCCAAATGTGGTCTCACCAAGGTCCTGTACAGTTGCAGCATAACCCCACGGCTCTTAAACTCAAACCCCCTGTTAATAAACGCTCACACACTATAGGCCTTCTTCACGGCTCTATCCACTTGAGTGGCAACCTTCAGAGATCTGTCGATATGAACCCCAAGATCTCTCTGTTCCTCCACATTCCTCAGAACGCTGCCGTTGACCCTGTAATCCACATTTAAATTTGTCCTACCAAAATGAATCATCTCACATTTATCAGGGTTCAACTCCATCTGCCATTTTTCAGCCCAGCTCTGCATCCTAACAATGTCTCTTTGCAGCCTACAACAGCCCTCCACCTCATCCACTACTCCACCAATCTTGGTGTCATCAGCAAATTTACTGACCCACCCTTCAGCCCCCTCCTCCAAGTCATTGATAAAAATCACAAATAGCAGAGGACCCAGCACTGATCCCTGTGGTACACCGCTGGTAACTGGTCTCCAGTCTGAAAATTTTCCATCCACCACCACCCTCTGTCTTCTACGAGATAGCCAGTTACTTATCCAATCGGCCAAATTTCCCTCTATCCCACACCTCCTTACTTTCTTCTTGAGCCAACCATGGGGGGACCTTATCAAACGCCTTACTAAAATCCATGTATATGACATCAACTGCTCTACCTTCATCTACACACTTAGTTACCTCCTCAAAGAATTCAATCAAATTTGTGAGGCAAGACTTCCCCTTCACAAATCCGTGTTGACTATCCCAGATTAAGCTGCATCTATCCAAGTGGTCATAAATCCTATCCCTCAGGACCTTTTCCATTAACTTACCGACCACCGAAGTAAGACTAACCGGACAATAATTACCAGGGTCATTCCTATTTCCTTTCTTGAACAGAGGAACAATATTCGCCACTCTCCAGTCCTCTGGCACTATCCCCGTGGACAGTGAGGACCAAAGATCAAAGCCAAAGGCTCCACAACCTCATCCCTAGCCTCCCAAAGAATGCTAGGATATATCCCATCTGGCCTAGGGGACTTATTGACCCTCAGGTTTTTCAAAATTGCTAATACATCTTCCCTCAGAACATCTACCTCCTCCAGCCCATCAGCCAGTATCTCACACTCATCCTCAAAAACATGGCCTCTCTCCTTGGTGAACACTGAAGAAAAGTATTCATTCATCGCCTCTCCTATCTCTTCTGACTCCATGCACAAGTTCCCACTACTATCCTTGACCGGCCCTAACCTCACCCTGGTCATTCTTTTATTTCTCACATAAGAGTAAAAAGCCTTGGGGTTTTCCTTGATCTGACCCGCCAAGGACTTCTCATGCCCCGTCCTAGCTCTCCTAAGCCCTTTTTTAAGCTAATTCCTTGCTACCTTGTACCCCTCAAGCGACCCAACTGAACTTGTTTTCTCATCCTTACCTACGCTTCTTTTTTCCTCTTGACAAGACTTTCAACCTCTTTTGTGAGCCCTGGTTCCCTCACTCGGCCATTTCCTCCCTGCCTGACAGGGACATACCTATCAAGGACACTCAGTATATGTTCCTTGAACAAGCTCCACTTTTCATTTGTGCCTTTCCCTGACAGTTTCTGTTCCCATCTTATGCTCCCTAATTCCTGCCTAATCGCGTCATAATTGCCCCTCCCCCAATTATAAACCTTGCCCTGCCGTAAGGCCCTATCCCTCTCCATTGCATCAATGCATCATGCATCAATCATCTGTCAATTATTGGCAGGAAGTTTGTTAAAAGCTATTTCAACAGTTGAACACATGAAACTCCTTTTTGATATGTCTTACCGACAACTGGATGAAGTTAGGAGAATACAGTACAGAAGCAATAACACTAATAAAACAAATTGGTTCTTGCAATAAAGCCATGTAAGAAAATGATTGCTCAATTTATCCATCAGTCTATTTTTCAAACAGATGTTGAGATATTGGCCGGAATTCTCCGGTCATTCACACCGGCGGGATTCTCCAGTCCCGCCGGCAGCGCGCGCCCGCCCGTGGGTTTCCCATTGGCATGGGGTGATGTCAATGGGAATTCCCATTGATAGCGGCAGGACCAGAGAATCCCATCGTTAGCAAACAATGTGCCACTTCCTGCCAGAGGAAAACACACCTGGGAGGCCGGAGAATCTTACTTATTTAGTCGGAACAATGGGAATTAGGACATTCATGACTGCAGGGCTACAGTGAACAGGCAAGGGAGTGGGACGAGCAGAGTTGCACTCACAGAGCCCGTATGGACATAGTGGGTCAAATCCCCTCCTTCTGTGTCGTAACCATTCTATGATTCTATCAACCTATTTTCTGAACTTGTTTTTATTTTTTTTAAGTAAAAGCTTGCTTTTAGGAATGTTTCTGCTGTACATGGGATTATTTTCCTCAGTGACTTTCTCTCCTCCTTCTCTTGAAGGTACATTTCCACATTCATGCTCGCCCATAACCTTTGGTGCCTTGTTTATATACCCATTATGTAGGAATGATCCATAGAGTCATACAGCACAATATGAGTCAATTCGGTTCACTGTGGCTATTCTGGCTCTTTGAGCTATCCATTCGGTCCCACTTCTCTGCCCTTTCTCCACAGCCCTACAAATGTTTCCTTTCTAAGTATTTATCCACTTTCTTTTTGAAAATTACCATTAAATCTGCTCAAGTCACCCTTTCAGGCGTTGCTTTCCAGATCATAATGACATAAAAGCACTTCTCCTTGTCTCCTTCTTTAACTTTTCCCGCAACTTCCTCTGCCTCAACCTCTTCAGTGCCACAGATCTACATAGACTTTCCATTAATGTGGGTCAATTTTGACATTGACCTGAGATCGCAGCATATAAATCAACCCAGCATGTGAGATGACCCTGTTATTTAGCTTGAAATGTATATTTAGGCCTGTACTTAGCAAATATGTCAACTGCTCCCCCCATTGTTCCAACTAATAAATGCATGTTTAGGGCTATTCTCGCATTGGGAGTTGGCCTCAGTTTTTCAGCTCAGAGATACATGTTTAGGGGTCATACTTGCCTTATAATCGGCGCATGGGATCAAGCAGATAATGTGGACCATGTTGGCAAGAAGATATGCCCACACAGAGCAGAGTATGCATGGTGACCGATGAACAGAAATGAGTGCTCCTGCACCAACACCAGTGGTACACATTTTATGCTACACGTTTAAATCAAACCCCCTCCACCCCCAGCCTTATGGAAGGACTTTTCGAAACTTTAGAGATTGACTTATACACTGCAATCATACACAGCGTCAACACAAACTGTCCAGCCATCCAATAGACTTTGCAGATATTTACAAGATTAGCAATTGATTAAATTATGAGCAGAAACTCATTTCAAACTGGGTGAAGTTCAGCTAAAAGCTGCCTGGTGTGACCTGGTGTGACCTGGTGTCAAGGATCTTTTCTTGTCATTCAGATCCCTAGGTAAGGCACCCGACAAAGCACGACTTTAACTTTAGCTATTGCAGCAGAGACATGGCTTCAGCTTCATAGTAAAAGCAAGAGTGATGACAAAAGGATTTTGCAATCTGAACTCCAAAAGCTGATAAAACCAAAGTAAATTGTTTGTTTTACTGTCTTGTAAATTGCTCAGACGCTTTTATATGAGTAAATGTTTGCAATATAGGTGCATGCTTTGCTACATATGCAGTCAATACACTCGACAAGAGGCCACAATTTTATGAGATGATGTGGGGTGTGAACGTAGTTTCTGCCCTTTGATCCAGGAAGTATCTGGTTACAGTTTTGACCAGCAATGTTCTAGTTCCAAGTCATGATGTGGAGATGCCGGCGTTGGACTGGGGTAAACACAGTAAGAAGTTTAACAACACCAGGTTAAAGTCCAACAGGTTTATTTGGTAGCAAAAGCCACACAAGCTTTCGAGGCTCTGAGCCCCTTCTTCAGGTGAGTGGGAATTCTGTTCACAAACAGAACTTATAAGACACAGACTCAATTTACATGAATAATGGTTGGAATGCGAATACTTACAACTAATCCAGTCTTTAAGAAACAAAACAATGGGAGTGGAGAGAGCATCAAGACAGGCTAAAAAGATGTGTATTGTCTCCAGACAAGACAGCCAGTGAAACTCTGCAGGTCCACGCAACTAGTCCACACACTATTTGTAACTCCCACAGTTGCGTGGACCTGCAGAGTTTCACTGGCTGTCTTGTCTGGAGACAATACACATCTTTTTAGCCTGTCTTGATGCTCTCTCCACTCCCATTGTTTTGTTTCTTAAAGACTGGATTAGTTGTAAGTATTCGCATTCCAACCATTATTCATGTAAATTGAGTCTGTGTCTTATAAGTTCTGTTTGTGAACAGAATTCCCACTCACCTGAAGAAGGGGCTCAGAGCCTCGAAAGCTTGTGTGGCTTTTGCTACCAAATAAACCTGTTGGACTTTAACCTGGTGTTGTTAAACTTCTTACTAGTTCCAAGTCCCATCGCAAAAGCAGAGGGAGGTACAAAAATTATTTCAGTGTCACATTTTTAAAAAAAATCAAATCTGGCTGTCTGGCAAGAGGGCAGCACCTGCATTATGTTTCCCTGTGGTCTTAGTCTTGGTGCTTTCCAGATACATTTTCCCAGCACATGGAACCCCTTTCTTATGAACTGAAGAAAGGCCTTAAAAGCAAATTAATCTGGGAAACAGCATGCCCTTGATGAAAAATCATTGTCTATACCACAATTGGCAATCTCTCTAACTGAGGAACGAATCATACTCTAAAAGGTTGTATATCTTGGCCAGCAACCTGGAATCAGGTAGCTAAAGAAATAAAATTAAACAGAAAAGAGAAACAGAGAAGACTTCACAAGATTACAATAAATGAATACTCTATTTCTCACCAATACTTCAAACCCTAAAATAATAGATACCCCAAAATATTAATTATTTTCTTCATTCAGAATATGTCTGAGAGGAAACTTAGATACTCACTTAGGTTTTCTAATAGTCCAAACTTGTTCAACAGCTAGCAATACAGGATTCACTCTACAGTATGTTATAGGGCAGCAATTATATCCGCTATTTTCTTATTATTTGTTCATGGGATGTGGGTGTCATTGGCATTTATTTCCCAATCCTAATTGCCCTTGAGAACATAGTGGTGAGCTGCCTTCTTGAACTGCTTCAGTTCATTTAGTGTAGGTACACCCAGAGTGTTGTTAGGGAGGGTGTTTCAGGATTTTGACGCAATGATAGTGAAGGAACAATGATTAATTCCAAGTCAGAATTGTGTGCAACTTAAAATGGAAGAGTGAAGGGGTTCTAATGTGCCTCCTGCCCTTGTTCCTTGAGGTGATATACATTGCGGGTTTGGAAAGTTCTGTTGAAGGAGACTTGGCAAGTTACTACAACGCATGTTGTAGATAGTACAGATTGCAGTAATTATGTTCCAGTGGTGGAGGGGATGAAGGTTTCTATGTTGCTGATCCAGTTACATTAAAACACACCACAGGAAGTTAATGGTGGTGGCTTCCATGATGGTAACACCATTGGATGTCAAAAGGAGGTTGTTACAATCTCTCCTGTCCAGGATGATCATTGCATGGCTCTTGTGTGGCATGAATGTTCCTTGTCACTTAACACCCCAGGCGTGAATGCTGTTCAGCTTGCTCTTTGCAGGCATGGGCTGTTTCATTATCTGAGGAATTGTATATAGAAGTAAAGATTGCAATTATCAGCAAACATCCACACTTCTGACCTAATAAAGGAGCAGAGATTATTAATGAAGCAACTGAAGATGGTTGTACCTAGGATAAGAATTCTTGTAGCAATGTCCAAGCACTGAGGCCCCCAACAAAGGCAAGCATCTTCCTTTGCGCTAGGTATGACTCTGGTTAGTGGAGAGTTTTCCCCCAATTCCCATTGTTTTCTGTTTTATTTAGGTTCCTTGATGCTACACTCCATGAAATGCAGCTTTGATATCTAGTCAGCCAGTGTCAGTTCACCACTGGATTAAAGGTTTTTTGTTCATGTTTGGACAAAGACTATAATGAGGTCAGGTGTCAAGTAACCCTAGCGGAACACAAACTGAGTGTTAGTGAGCAGGTTATTGCTGTGTAAGTGCCACATGATAGCACTGTTGATCACACCTTCCATGACTTTGATGATTGACAAATAGGTTAATAGGATGGTAATTGTTCGGGTTGGATTTTTCCTGCTTTTTTTGAAAGGGGCATAATTGGACAATTTTTCACATTTCCAGGAGGATAAGAGTGCTCATGTTACAATTATGAAGATTATTAAAACAGTATGTTTTGGGACTGTGTCTTAAAGTTAAGATAAAATGAAAGGGTCATTTTTCCTGTTCTGAAATCTGCCTGACAACAACCCCCCTCCTCCCCCTCCCCCTGCGCTCCACCTATCAACCTACTGACCTCACCCAACTACCACCTCATGCACCTACCCATTCACCCATCTACCATTTACTCACTCATTCACTCACCCACTCGTCCATTCATCACTCATCCATTCACTAGCATTCAAGCTGAACATTTAACCATGAGACAGCGAGAGTTGTAAAAAGGAGGCATGTCTTGTCTTCCCCCAACTCTTCTCTGTTCCAGTGGAGTTCTCTGAGGGACACTGAACTGCACGTTTCTGTGAAAACCAGGTTCAAAAGACCGTAGAATAATTGCGCAACAGTATCAAGTTGGAGGAGTTTTTGAGTGCGGCAATAATCCAATGATCATTGTCATGGATGGGAAGATCCAGGTATTTATCTTCCTGCACAGCTCAGTGACATGTTTTGTTTTATAATGCTCCTGTGATGTGCCTTGGGGCATGTTAAAGGTGATAGAAAATACATTTTTTTGTTGCTGTTAACTTTACTTTCACTTGTTGATCAGTGGACCTAAATAGAACAGAGTCATCTGCTCTTGAAGTGGCTACCTGCATACCATCAGCCACGGAGGGCCTGATTTTACCATTTTGAGTCTAAGTGCCAAATCTGGGCGTCAAATAGATCCGCGCCTGGAATCCTCTTTTCAGCGCGCCCCTACGCGTTTTGCCGGCTCCGGTCCGATCCGCGCTGTGGCTTAGCACTGGTGGACCGATCAGAGCTCTGAACTGCGCATGCGCAGTTTGAAAAAAATCTAACAGATCGCTCCCGGGTGCGAAAGAAAAAAAAAGCAGAAAGCGGAGAGAGCGGCTCTCTGACGGTCATCCTTGGGGGGGGTGGGGGGGGGGGGGGGGTGGTGTGGGAGGAGGAGGGGGGGCGGGACCCAGATCATCCTCTGGTCGGTGGGGGGGGTTCTGCTGCCAGTCTACGACCGATCCCTCCTCCCGGAGTGGACGTGCGGCCATGCCATCCCACAAAACATTCAGGATGAAGCGATTCCTCGCTAAGAAGATGAAGCAGAACCGGCCGATTCCACAGTGGATCCGTATGAAAACCGGCTACAAGATCAGAACAAGTCCAAGAGGAGACACTGGAGAAGGACCAAGCTGGGCCTGTAAAGGGATACTCCATCACTGGTACACTACCAGCCACAGATTACTCCTCCCTGCAGGGGCAAGAGAGCGGGAGAGATGGCTGTGGCTGGTAGTGTACCAATGATGGTGTATCCCTTTACAGGCCCAGCTTGGTCCTTCTGCAGTGTCTCCTCTTGGACTTGTACTGATCTTGTAGCCGGTTTTCATGCGGATCCACTGTGGAATCGGCCGGTTCTGCTTCATCTTCTTAGCGAGGAATCGCTTCATCCTGAAGGTTTTGTGGGATGGCATGGCCGCACGTCCACTCCGGGAGGAGGGATTGGCCGCAGACTGGCAGCGGACCCCCCCGCCCCGACCAGAGGATGATCTGGGCCCCCCCCCCCCCCCCCCGGCCAGAGGATGACCTGGGTCTGAGAGCCGTTGGAAGCTCTGACCCCGCTCTTCGGAAGCTGCAGCGGCGACTTCAGACTTTTATTTTACAGGTCGCTTACAGCGCGGATGCAGAACGGGCCAGAAGACGGGAAAGTGGGATTTGGCGGTAGAGTTGAGCGCGCGGTTCATTAAGTCGATTTAAATGCATCCTAATGCAGTTAAATCGTCGGGCCGCCCGATTCGGGCACGGGCCGGACCCGCACCCGAATCGGGTTTCGGTAAAGCTGCGATCTGCTCAGAATCGGGTGCAGATCGCGGTATAGGCCCGACGCCCAACTTTACCGCGATTTCGTGCCCAAAAATGGGCGTGAAGTTTTGGTAAAATCGGGCCCGTAGAAACACTTTCAACAGAACAAAATCAACTTAGCAGAGAATTTCTTGCATTATGCAATTGCCAGAAATCATGTCAAGTGGCCACAACACTGATCTATCACAGACTCAGAATGAAATACAGAAATCCAGTCTGACAAAATTGCAGTGTTTGAGGTCAAGAAGACCCATTCACCAAACTCAGCAATGGCTTCCTGTTAAAATAATGGAGTATTATTTCTATTGACAACCAGTTGGGTATTCAATGTCTACAGTCAGTGGAAAATCCACTCTCTACAATCAGTTGATTGCTCACAGTTTAAATCAATGGAGGATCTACTTTCTACTGCCATCAGGAGATCCAATACCGACAAGCAATAGGAGGTCTGCCGTCTACGGCCATTGGGAAATTCACTTTGTGCAACCAGTGGGTGATCCACTCTCTTCAACCAGCGGGTGATCGATTCTCTTCAACCAGAAAGGGATCTGCCAAATGCAGTAACCAGGAGACCCACTGTCTGCAGCCAGTGGGTCTACAACGACTATCTACAATTAGGAGCGATCCACAACCAGTATGCGTGTGTCGGAGTGGGTGACTGCTTCACTGCCTATCAGTGTAAGATTACTTTCTCTAACTAGCTGCGTTTCTCCTGTCTATAACCAGCTGTCTATAATCCACTGAGAGCAATCAGCAGATCAATTGATGACAGTTCTCCAGTGCCAAATATGAGTGAGGGATTCATTGCATAAAATCAGTTGGAATCCACCATCTCCAACTAATGGGGTATTCACAGTATATAACCAGTTGGGTGTTCAATGTCAACAGCAATGGAAAATTCTAGGAAAGAATTACCTGCCATCAGCCAGAGATCCACGAGTCTACAACCAGTGGGATCATGACTGTCCAGAGCCATTGGTCTGTCACCAGTGAGGAAAAGAGGGGGTGATTCTTCCAAAAGTGCTGAATTGGCAGGAAAACTAGTCCAGAACACGATTGTTTTTTCAGTGCAACTTCAGACCCGAATCTCCCCACTCTGTGCAATGCAGAGGTCACAATTGTGAATATTATTAAAAGCTCAGGGAGCGGGGCCTATTCACGCCAAAGAGCCTGAAATCGGCCGGATAAGCGGGAACCCGCACATGCACACATCTCTGAGAGATCGCTGAAAAGACCTCCCAGCATCCAGATCTCTGCATCCAACCCCACAGACATCGCTGGCCTCATCGCTAGCCCCCACAACCCCCCACAGACATCGCTAGCCCCTCAACTCAATACAGACATCGCTGCCCCCACAACGTCCCCACAGACATCACTGCCCCACCTCCCCCCACACACAGACATGGCTGCCCACTCACCCCATGCCCCCATGGATCTGGATAATGCGGGAACGCAATCCCTCCATCCCTTGAACATACTGTCCTCACTGCTGCCCTGCAGAGAACTAGCATTGTGCTGACATGCACGACCCCAGCTTGTGATCATTCCCTCTCTTGAATGGGAGCCTTGAGTATTGCACCCCCCCTGGACACAGAGACTATGGCAGCCAATCAGCACCCTGAGGGCTGAATGACACTCAACTGAATGTAGCCTTCAAAATCTCTCACAAGGGTTTGTTGTCAACGGGCCCTTGACTGGCCACACTCACTGCACCTGCACTCCCCTAATAAGCCAGAGCAGTATATAAGCTGCAGGAATGGACACACAGCCAGTCACACCACAAAGATGGCTGCTCATAAACCTGCACCCAGATTCACAGAGGCCGACCAGGAGCACCTGCTAATGCTGTGGAGGAGCGGCGAGAGCGGATCTTCCCCAGCCAGGGCCCCAACCAAGGGGTGCATCTGCCACGGCATTGTGGGAGGAGGTGACAGAAGTGGTGAATGCCAGTGATGCGCTATCAATTAGGCAAAAGACTACTTGTGTGCCAATACAACTGTAGGCTTTTATTCATAACAGAATCAGGAGCACATCCCAACAGGTAACCGACCCGAACTGAACAAGGGGGAGGAAACAGCCACCTTTATACTAGGTGACAAGGGGAGGAGCCGAGCCGGCAGGGGATGTGTCCAGGCATAACAACACACAACGGTGGTCCAGGTAGGACAAAGGCACAACTGAAGTCCACCACAGCCAGGAACCTGACACCACGCTCTGGCCGGCAGTGTCGCAAAAAAGTGAACAACCTTCTTCGAGCAGCAAGGGTGAGTGAGCATCCCACATGCTAGGCAGATCTCAAACCCTGCTTAGACACCTGGAGGGCATGCAATAAATTACCCTTCCCCCAAGAACAGAATCTAATCCCTTCCCCTCATCCTTCAACGAGCACCCTTCAGTGGTGACCGCTTTCCCTGAAACTGCCAGCACATCGCCCGAGACACAGGCACGCATTGCGCACCATGTACTACAACATATTAATGCTTGCTGTCCACCTTATGTTCCCACAGGAAAAGAACATTCACAACGTACGTGAGACGACACAGACTGGTGGTGGTGTGCCTGACCTGTGGCAGCTGAGTAGCATTGAAGAGCGTGCCATGGAGCTTGCAGGGGGTGATGGGCCATCCCGAATGGTCACCAATAGCCAGGTCGGCATCCAGCATGCAAGTGAACAGGAGTGCACCCTCAACCTAGATCCTCCTCGAAGTAAGTGCGATGCTGCATAGAATGTTTTACCTCCCTTCCCCTAATGTGTGTTATTTTTTCCAGCTCTGGACCCAGAGGAACCCGGCCCTTCGGGTGTTGCTGCCGCCTCTGCTGTTCTGGAGCAAACTGCCCACGACCCCCTGGATGACACCTCGGAGGGAGGCTCTGAGGAATCCTCCAAGGGCAGCACCACTGAAGCGTCACCGGCATGTACCACACAACCCACCAACACAGAGACTATCACCACAGTGGGTACCTTTAGTGTTGAGGCTTTTGGGTCATGAACTGGTGAGCACATCACAGCTGCTGATGCTCATCGCGTGGAGGCGGGGACACATCCGAGGGCTCCAGCATACGGAGGTCTGCAGAAGGCCAGGATTCATCTGTCCCCAAGCCAGATGCCAGGCCTTCGGTGTGTTCCTCCCAAGGCTGGTGGAGATGCATCAGCAAACCCGGGGAGTTGTGGAAAGGCTGTCAGCAACCATGCTGCGACTGCAAGGCTGTTTAGAGGAGTCAAACAGAGTGCTGTTGCGGGAGGTGGTGCCGACACCATGAGACCCAGGACAACACTGCAAGGGTGGCGACCGCAGTGGAAAGTCTGGCTCAGGGGTCTGTCCTCATGGGTGACAGGGTCCAGGCCATCCTGGAGACACAACAGGCCACGGGCGAGTGTGTTTCTGGCATCCAGGCGGCACAGTGTTCGATGGCTATGTGTGTCAGGGGCATTCTGGAGACACAGCAGGCCGTGGCTGTGATCCTCGACAACTTAGCCCCGGCTCAGAGGGTTACTGCTGAGGGGCTCCAGAGCCTGGCTCGCTCACAGAATGCTGTAGCCGAGGGACTCCAGAGCTTGGCCGAGTCTCCGACAGCCAGGACTTAGGGATCATACATTAGGGGCAGACGCATCTAGGCCTGCAGGACTGGCAGAGCCAGGTGACGCCGGAGCTTCTGGAGTTCAATCCAGCTACCCTGGCGTCCCATGGAGTGCCCCCGGGGCCTCTGGGCACCCCAAGGGAGGAGGAAGGACTTGAGCCCATGCCGGGGTCTTCCACCCAGGAGATCCCGGACGTTCAGAGACCTTCCGATTCCTCCCTTCCTCACACCAGGGCATCTTAGGGCCAGTGAGATGAACAGGGTGGCACTGAAACAATGCCATCCGCAAGTCAGCCCCTCCAGGTCCCGGCCACCCAGGGGCTGTCCGCCAAGGGCATCACAGGCAATGGGGCATGCATCATAGCTGGACATCTCCACCTCCGATGTGCATCCTGGGATAGCACCGAGAAGAAGCAGTAGACAGCACAAAGTTAGAAAGTTGTAGTTCACTAAGAGGGCACGGGTGAAGGTCACCAGGAGTCAGGGTTTATTAATCAATAATGTTAAGAACACAATAAACTGTTAATTGCACCTCACAGCTGTGACTAATGTGTCTCCGATTCTCCACCCCCCTCCCCCCACCCCACCCCACTCCTCGATAGGGTGGTAGGATGACAGGAGCAGGGGAAGGGTGATGTGGTGGTTTGAGGGCCCAGGTTGGTTTGGAGGGGGAATAGCGGCTGCACTTGCTCCTGGGGTGTGGTGGGTGTGAGTTGGTTGCAGCCCCCCCACTGCACAGCACCAGCTGGGTGAAGCGGGCTGCAATCAAGGTGTCCCTCGCTGCCCTTCCCTGCCGGACACCTGCCATCGCCGCCCGCCCTCTTTCCTCCGGCTCTGCATATGGTGGGGCGCCCTCCTCACCTGCTCACCGCTCCTCCTCCTGCTCCGGCTGGTCTCCCCGCTACTGGGCGATGTTGTAAAGAGCGCAGCAAACGATGCTGATGCGTGAAGCACGGACAGGGCCATACTGGAGGGCCCCCCCAGAGCGGTCCAAGCAGCAGAACCGCATCTCCAGCAGGCCGATGCACCGCTCTACAATGGACCGGGTGGCTGCATGGGCCTCGTTGTAGTGGGTCTCTGCCTCGGTCTCAGGCCTCTGCACTGGCACCATCAGCCATGACCTTAGTGGGTAACCCTTGTCACCCAGTAACCATCCCAGGAGCCTGGGCTGGTCTTCAAAGAGCCCAGGGACCTCTGACTGCTTGAGCACAAAGCTGTCATGGACACTCCCTGGGTGCCGTGCATCGACCTGCATGATCGTCATTTAATAGTCGCAGACAATTTGGACGTTCAGGGAGTGGAACCCCTTCCTGTTCACAAATTGCTGCGGCCTTGCATGTGGGGCCCGCAAAGCGATGTGTGTCCCATCCACTGCTCCCTGGACATTGGGAATCCCAGCGATGGAAGCGAAGCTCAGAGCCCCGCCTCCTGCTGTGCACGGCCCACATCGAAATTAATGTACTGCCCTGCCCGGGCATACAGGGCATCAGTGACCTGCTGCACACATCTGTGCACAGAGGCCTGGCAGATCCCAACTAGATCACCACTAGCTGCCTGAAATGAGCCGGAGGCATAAAAATTCAGGGCAGCCGTAACCTTCACGTCCACAGGGAACGGGTGGCCGCCCTCCCCTGAGGTGCCAGGTGTGAGAGCATCTCACAAATGTCTTGCACCGTGATCTTGGAGAGCCGCAGCCAGCGACGGCACATCTCCTCCGAGATGGGCTCGAAGGAATTGCGGGGCCTGTACCTCCTTACCCTCAGCACCCGCCGCCTACTGTGCACCCTCTCGGTAGCCTGCTCACTCACCTCCTGGCCCTCAGCGGCAGTCCCCTGCCCTCCTTCCTGAGGGACTGGTAGTGGCTGCTCCTGCGGTGGTCTCTCCACAGCCGCTACCTCCTGAGCCGCCTCCTCCTCCTCCGCCCCTGCTGCCACCAACATGGCCAGTTCCAGATCGAGCAAACCAAGATCCATCTGCACAGTGGGGTTTGGAAAGAGCATAGAATGACGGATTATTATCATTGGCTGCATAGACCCAGCACCACCCTAATTCCTCATTTGAGCCAGTACCCCCACTTGTGGGAGCTGGCAACCCCACACAATCCATGGTGCCATGCGTGGCCCGATTAGGGTTGTGTGAGATTCCCATCTTGACAAATGCTGGCACAGATTATGCAGGTCGGTGTGCAGACATGGGCAATGTGCCCCCTTGAGCCATTGCTCTGTGTGCAACCGCAGCATCTGTTACAGGCATGTGTTGCTGGTCCGTGTCACAGGGCAGGGACAGACTGCAAAGCAGCACCAGATGTGAGCCCAGTGACAGCAGATTCCATGCAGTCCATGTCTGAACCTCTGCACCCCGGCCTGGAGCAGCAGCTGCTTCATCTGGTTAGGCCTCAGTCAGCACCTGGTGCACTCCTCCCCCAACCCAGAACACCAGCACTCAGTCGAGTCCCTGACCAACCCCACGGCTAGACAATGCCACTGCAAAGTGCCCTGGAGTGGAGGGGTCAGCAGGACTCCTTGATGGGGCCTCCCACACTGAGCTACTGCGCTGCCCTGGAGGGGAAGGGTCAGCAGGACTCCTTGATGGGGCCTCCCACACTGATCTAAGCGCTGCCCTGGAGGGGAAGGGTCAGCAGGACTCCTTCACGGAATCTCACCCAGAGAGCTCTGAGAAAATAGAAACCCCCCCACCCTTCCACCCTGGATATCACTGGTCCATGAGCCAGTGACACCTGAAGTCAGCAGGAGGAAGGCCACCCGGCATCTCCAGAGCCTGCCTACAACATCCCCCACACTCCGCTAGCAGCACTTACCTCCTCAGGCCAGTTCAAGGCCACCACGCCAGGTTGAGACTTTTATAAACCTACTCTGATTCGTGCTGAGGTGACATCACACCGAAGAGGTGGGAAACGCAAACGTGGGCGGAGATTGCCGCGTCAATCCCGATAATGACATGCTAAGGTATGTAAAGTCATGCAAATCAGCAGCACAATGGTTTTCTGCGCAGTCCTGGCGGCGCCATTTGTTTCCAGTTGGGAGATGCTCGCTATTGGGAGTTGGGAGTAAACACTAGCGGGGAACCCGTGAAATTGCCGGCACGCACATCTCCCAACCCGACCCACCAGAAAATGTGCCAGTCGCGATGGGAGAATCGCCCCCACACTGTCCATAACCAGTTGGCTTGTGTGGGGGAGTGACAAGAGTGACAAGAAGCCAGGGGAGGGATGTCGAGCAGAGAGTTCCAGTTATGCTATTCATTGTTTCATTTAATTGAGTGTCATCAAGATGCGTGTGGTGACCTTTGCCAGACAGGCACACACTACTCTGCTACAGAGTATGATAGAGCAAGTGCTGGGGGTCCAGAGTGTTGTGGCAGCAACACCCCACATAGATCCAGCGAGTTTGCTTACTAGGTTGCCTCTGGTTTTGACCTTTGCTGCTGTTTGTGGGTGGTAAAACATCCAATGAGATTTGGCTCATTGGCGGATCATTCCTCGGCATTAAGTTGTATGATTTGGGGAATATTGGCCAATTGCCAAAAAGCCAGAGGGCTGCTCAATATCGAGACAGGTGGTTCTGGGGGGACTGGGATTCTGCAGGGGGTTCTTTTGGAATCCTTTAATTATCTCTTGGAATTCAGTCTGCTGGTAGGATCATTCACTTCCCAGGGAATGGCTGGGTACTGTTGGGGATGGGACATGAACGCTGATACATTGTTCTTCTAAACAAATGGCCTTTGCCAACCAGCAAGGGATCCATTAACTACAATAGCAGGGGATCCGCTGTCTCCAACCAGCCAGGGATCCCTACAATAGCAGGGGATCCGCTGTCTCCAACCAGCAGGAGATCCACTACCTACAATAGCAGGGGATCCGCTATGTGCAATTACAGGGGATCCACTGTTCACATCCTGTGGAGGATTCACTCTATCACTAACAGGAAATTCACCATCAACAGAAAGTTGGAAGACTGTCTGCAACCAGTGGGGCATTCAGTATCTATAACTATCTGGTGATCTGATGTTTATGATCAGTGAGAGATCCAATGTCCACAACCAGAGTTTCGCTGTATACAACTAGTGTGGCGATTCACTGTGTACAATTAGTTGGGGATACACTGTCTATAACTAGTATAACTAGCAGTAAATCCACTGTTTGCAGCCAGCAGAATATTCACTGTTTATAACCAGGGGGAAATTCAGTGACTACAACAACAACAGGAGATCCACAGTCTACTACAACTGGGAAGTCCACTGTCTACAACTAGTGGGAGATCTATTATCTACAAAAAGGGAATCCCCTATCTAGAACCAACATTGGAGATACACTGTCCACAATAAGTGGGTGATCCACTGATTGTACCAATGGGAGATCAGCTGTCTCCAACCAGTGGGAGATCCACTCTGCCTGATTACCATCCAGGTGGTCAAGATTAAAATCTACCCTAGTGAGTGAACTGTGTGACAATGAAAAACGACTGACTATTTTGTTGTAGTCTTAAGGTACCTTTACTTTGCAATTGTAATGTCAATTATAGTGTTAATGAAGCAGAATTCATAGTGAGGGTTCGGATTGACATTAAATGCGATAGCCTGAGGAAGAGGGCCTCACTATGTTCTCTCAAGAGGCAAATTGCAGGTTTGTGTCTGGATTTGCATTCCACACTCGTTTCGTATCAATCAGTAACTATGTGCAGTGGTATTAAACTATTTGTACACATTTATCCTGCATCACACACACACAAAAACACACTCATGCTTTGCTTTATATCAGATCAGATACAATTATTATTTTCTTCATGCGTCCCTTTTCCAATTGAATTTGATTGTAGATTGCTGTCAAAACACTTCCAATACGCGCATCAGTCAAAGGCCTGACACCCTCGCAATGTTTGAGTGCAAGTATTGAATAAGTTAATAACTACAACTTGATCTGCTCTGGTGCTGCTCAGGGAAAAGAATCTTTGGGGATAGTTTCAAATCCAGATTGGGTGGAGGAAGGAGGCAGCATCAAAGTTAAAAACTTCAGAAACCTTCCAGTTTTAATAGAGGCAGGCTGGGGGCAGGTGACTCATTTGCTCTCAGGCGACGAATCCTGAATGAAAATATTCTAATGAGGCTTCATGCTTCACATTTTACCTTTGTTTTTTAAGCTTTCTCTTGCTGAATGGGATTCCCAGGTCTTGTGAACTCTGACAGCTGAAGGGAGATGAGAAGGGCTGGATGGGTCAGGTAAGTGCCTCTCCCGTCCTGCCTGAGGGTCAGGAAGAGTAGGAGTGCTTTAACCATGACAACCTCAGCAATGTCCAAACCCCTCCCAATGTCTGCTTCCCTCCTGATGTCAAATAACAAAGACTTGCATTTATATAGCATCTTTAAAATAGTAAAATCACCTGAGGCACTTCACAGGAGCAAGCAAAACCTGACACCAGGCCTCATAAGGGGATTCAAACAGGTGGCCAAATCTTCGACAATGAGATAGGTTTTATGCAGTGTCATAAAGGAGGAAAGAAAGGGAGAGATAGGGAAAGTTAAAGGACGGAATTTCTGACCTTAGGGCTTATAGGCAGCTGAAGTTATCAATGCCAGTGTTGAAGTGAATGAAGTGCGCAAAAGGCCAGAATTGGAGGAGTGAGGAGATCTTAGGAAGTTGTAGGACTGGAGGAGGTTGCAGAAATAAGGACGGGCGAAACTATGTGGGCGGCATGGTGGCACAGTGGCTAGCACTGCTGCCTCACAACGCCAGGGACTCGGAATCAAATCCAGGCTTGGGTCACTGTCTGTGCGGAGTCTGCACGTTCTCCCCGTGTCTGTGTGGGTTTCCTCCGGGTGCTCTGGTTTCCTCCCACAGTCCGAAAGACGTGCTGGTTAGGTGCATTGGCCGTGCTAAATTCTCTGCTAAGCGTATCCAAACAGGCGCTGGAGTGTGGCGACTAGGGGATTTTTACAGTAACTTCATTGCAATGTAAGCCTACTTGTGACAACAAATAAACTTATGCAGGGATTTGAAAACATGGACCAAAAGAATTTTAAAAATAAGGTGCTGCCAATTTATGAGCCAATGTGGATCAGAAAGCAATGGGCTAATGAGTAAATGGAACTTGGTACGAGTTAAGATATAGGCAGCAGACTTTTAGATAGGCACAAATTGATGGCAGTAGAAGATGGGAGGCCATCCAGGCGAGCATTGAATAGACAAGTCTAGAGATTACATACGCATGGATGAAGTTTGCAGCAACAGGTGAGCTGAGATAGGACAGAGACAGACAATGTTATGCAGGTGGAAGCAGGCAGTGTTTGTAATGGACAGAAATAGGCTCAGAAGCTCATCTCAGGCTTAACTAAGATGCCAAGGTTGCAAACAATCTGGGTCAACTTTAAAACTGATCCAGGAGAGGGACGCAAGTCAGTGACAAGGGAACAGAGTTTGCGGCAATTACTGCACACAGTGGATTTAGTTTTCCCAAAGTAAATTGAAGGAAACCTCTGCTCAACCACTGGTTTTTTTTTTGTTTATATCCAATTCAATCCAACCAAAGTCCAATTCAAAGTCTCAGCAAGTGAGACATTCCAGATCCAAGCTGACAAGACAGGGCTCACTTCCTGTCTTGGGCCTGATCTACATGATCCAAGCTGATTGGAGCAGGCATTGCACCTCCTCCAAGGCTTGATTTCATTTGCATCTCAGCCAAAAGGCCAAGTTGCCGCTTTAGAAAATTGCTTCAAATGAAGCCACAATGTAACCTTATGACTTCAACCAAGTACAGCATGTCGATACTACACTTGATCTTAGCCAAAAGGTCTGCTCAACCACTGTTGGGTGTCAGATAAGTAGCATGACCAATCAGAAACAGTGAAGAAGCTGAGGAAACTGGTGATGAGGTCACGCTGGGTGTCAACAGGATGGATTTGATGTCGTGCTTCTGGAAGATGTCACTGAGGGGCAGCAAATAAATGAGAAATAGGAGGGAACAAGGGTAGGTCCATGGGAGATACAAGAGGTAACATTGTGGGAGGGAGAAGAGAAGCCATTTGAAGTGATTCTCTGAATCAAGTGTGGCAGCCCCCGCCCCACTCCCCCACCAACAGCTGAACAACAATGAAAACAGGTCAAAGGAGAATTTCGTGGTCAACTGTGTCAAAGGCACAGACAGATCGAGAAGAAGATCAGCTTCTCCCCTCAATGCTTGATCCCATTCCTGAGGTCAGATCCCTGGCTGCGGCCTGGAGCTACAGTTTGACTCACCCAACAGCCAGCCGGCTTCTCAATCTATCTGGATGCAGCTGAGAAGCAGAGATTGTTTTCATTCAACGAAACTTCAAGGAAACACATACATCTGGGTTTTCTGGCCATTAAACCTCACTCCATTCTGCCTCTGCTTCCTCCCACCCTCACGTTTATTACTGAGGCTTATGTCTGCCCAGTTGTAATTGTTTCATTGCTTCTGTTAGTGACCACAACTCTGTTAACTTTAGGATAGCAATGGACAAGGATGAGTGCTGTCCTACGGGCAGGGTGCTAAATTGGGGGAAGGCTAACTATAGCCGGATTAGGCAGGAATTGGTGGATGTTGATTGGGAGAGGATGTTCGAGGGTAAGTCCGCATCTGGCATGTGGGAGTCTTTTAAGGAACTATTGATAAGGCTGCAGGATAGGCATGTGCCTGTAAAAAGGAAAGATAGGAAAGGTAGGATTCGAGAGCCGTGGATAACCAGGGAAATTGAGGATCTGATTAAAATGAAAAGGGAGGCGTACGTTAAGTCCAGGCAACAGAAAACAGATGGAGCTCTGGAGGAATACAGAGAGAGTAGGAAAGAACTCAAACGGGGAGTTAGAAGGGCAAAAAGAGGTCACGAGATGTTCTTGACAGGCAGGATTAAGGAGAATCCTAAGGCATTCTATTCATACGTTAGGAACAAAAGAGTTGTCAGGGAGAAAATCGGACCTCTCAGGGACAAAGGAGGGGACTTATGCTTAGAACCCAAGGGACTAGGGGAGATCCTAAATGAATACTTTGTATCGGTATTCACGAAGGAGAGGGGCGTGTTAAGCGGGAGTGTCTCGGAGGGAGGTGTTGACCCGTTAGAGAAAATCTCCATTACAAGAGAGGAAGTGTTATGTTTTTTAGGGAACATTAAAACTGACAGCCCCAGGGCCTGATGGCATCTATCCTCGACTGCTCAGGGAGACGAGAGATGAAATTGCTGGGCCCCTGACGGAAATCTTTGTCGCTTCTTTGGACACGGGTGAGGTCCCTGAGGATTGGAGGATAGCGAATGTGGTCCCGTTGTTTAAGAAGGGTAGCAGGGATAACCCAGGAAATTATAGGCCGGTGAGCTTGACGTCCGTGGTAGGGAAGTTGTTGGAGAGGATTCTTAGAGACAGGATGTATGTGCATTTAGAACGGAACAATCTCATTAGTGACAGACAGCATGGTTTTGTAAGAGGGAGGTCTTGCCTTACAAATTTGGTGGAGTTTTTTGAGGAAGTGACAAAAACGGTTGATGAAGGAAGGGCCGTGGATGTCGTCTATATGGATTTCAGTAAGGCATTTGACAAAGTCCCACATGGCAGGTTAGTTAAGAAGGTTAAGGCTCATGGGATACAAGGAGAAGTGGCTAGATGGGTGGAGAACTGGCTTGGCCATAGGAGACAGAGGGTAATGGTCGAAGAGTCTTTTTCCGGCTGGAGGTCTGTGACCAGTGGTGTTCCGCAGGCCTCTGTACTGGGACCTCTGCTATTTGTGATATATATAAATGATTTGGAAGAAGGTGTAACTGGTGTAATCAGCAAGTTTGCGGATGACACGAAGATGGCTGGACTTGTAGATAGCGAAGAGCATTGTCGGGCAATACAGCAGGATATAGATAGGCTGGAAAATTGGGCGGAGAGGTGGCAGATGGAGTTTAATCCGGATAAATGTGAAGTGATGCATTTTGGAAGAAATAATGTAGGGAGGAGTTATACAATAAATGGCAGAGTCATCAGGAGTATAGAAACACAGAGGGACCTAGGTGTGCAAGTCCACAAATCCTTGAAGGTGGCAACACAGGTGGAGAAGGTGGTGAAGGAGGCATATGGTATGCTTGCCTTTATAGGACGGGGTATAGAGTATAAAAGCTAGTCTGATGATGCAGCTGTATAGAACGCTGGTTAGGCCACATTTGGAGTACCGCGTCCAGTTCTGGTCGCCGCACTGCCAGAAGAACGTGGAGGCGTTAGAGAGAGTGCAGAGAAGGTTTACCAGGATGTTGCCTGGTATGGAGGGTCTTAGCTATGAGGAGAGATTGGGTAAACTGGGGTTGTTCTCCCTGGAAAGACAGAGAATGAGGGGAGATCTAATAGAAGTGTACAAGATTATGAAGGGGATAGATAGGGTGAACGGTGAGAAGCTTTTTCCCAGATCAGAAGTGACGTTCACGAGGGGTCACGGGCTCAAGGTGAGAGGGGTGAAGTATAACTCAGATATTAGAGGGATGTTTTTTACACAGAGGGTGGTGGGGGCCTGGAATGCGCTGCCAAGTAGGGTGGTGGAGGCAGGCACGCTGACATCGTTTAAGACTTACCTGGATAGTCACATGAGCAGCCTGGGAATGGAGGGATACAAACGATTGGTCTAGTTGGACCAAGGAGCGGCACAGGCTTGGAGGGCCGAAGGGCCTGTTTCCTGTGCTGTACTGTTCTTTGTTCTTTGTTCTTTGTTATAATCTTTCTGTTTTATTCTGTCTTCCATTCTTCTGAATCCTTTATCTTCCCCAAGAATCTCTCTCATTATCATAGAATCCCTACAGTACAGAAGGAGGCAATTCGGCCCATCGAGTCTGCACCGACCACAATCCCACCCAGGCCCTATCCCCATAACCCCATGTATTTACCCTCGCTGGTCCCCCTAATTATTATCTTTCCTTTTCCCTCTGACTTTTTTAATTAATTTCCCCCCCGCTCCTCTTTTCTCCTTTCTATTAATTATTTTCTTGTCCATTCGTTCATATTTTCCCATTTCCATCTGTCTCCCTTTCTCCTTCCCTCTGGTGGCCTGTCATTTATTGGAGCAACTTTGGCCACTGCTGAGGTTGCCTTGTCCTGTGCAGGTTCCAGAAGGTCAGCACTGAGTACCATTGAAGACACTGCGCACAAGAAGTAGGATGAGAAGCATGAGCGGGGAGGGGGAAGACATAGCTGAGAGGCAAGTGGCGCTGAAGGCAAAGTTGAGCCCTCTTAGCCAACAATTTTAATTTGTGCTTGTGACTGCTTTAAGAACCCATTGAATGGCCTGTTTATCTTTCACATTCACGAGAAAACACTCAAGGTGTTTGATGACCGGCAGACATTCTCTCACACCCTTTAGACACACCAGACACGTGTCAGATTCAGAATGTTCAATGAAAGAGAGTGGAAGTGCTGGCTACATCTGTGTCATTGCTGCCCTCTACTGAACTGCTGAACACGATTCTACATGCACTGGGTTGTGTGGGCAAAGCTCCATAACACCATGACAAAACCCCATAATGCTCCGTCAGTTCATTGTATTTACTGACAAAATCCAAGAAATATTCAAAGTTAGTTCATCTGTGGAGAGCATTGTCACTAATAAATTCACACAACATAAATTGGCATTGAAAAGGCTTCAATATCTGAATTGAAATTTCACTTGGAAACAGATTTTAGATTTCTAATGAACCGTGCAACATTATCCTGGAAACAAGTATTAGTTTTTGGTCATGGAAGATATAACAAGACAAGATGATTGATTAAATTAGCACCTATTTACTTATTAGCTCATTAGTGAAAAGACAGTACTGCTGGAATTGGGTAGTATAGCAGATTATAATCCCTT
Organism: Mustelus asterias; assembly: GCF_964213995.1. Taxonomy (NCBI): domain Eukaryota; kingdom Metazoa; phylum Chordata; class Chondrichthyes; order Carcharhiniformes; family Triakidae; genus Mustelus; species Mustelus asterias. The sequence goes on from NC_135805.1 coordinate 103,631,134, forward strand.
GTGTATTCACTCAGAAAGCTCATTTCAAACATATGGTTCAAATCCCAATTAGCACCTTTTTCCTGCAGTGTTTCACTTTGAAGTCAGATTGTGATTCAGCTAAAGTTAAACAAACATTGCCCATGGGCTGCAATAAATATCTTTAAGAAGTCTTGTGTTGATTAATATATTGTATTTTGTATTTTTCCGTCCTTTATTATTATTAAGGGTGGCACAGTAGCACAATAGTTAGCATTGCTGTCTCACAGGGCCAGGGACCTGGGTTTGATTCCGGCCTCAGGTGACTGTGAGGAGTTTGCACGTTCCCCCCGTGTCTGCGTGGGTTTCCTCCGGGTGCTCAGGTTTCCTCCCACACTCCAAAGATGTGCATGGTAGGTGGATTGGCCATGTTAAATTGTCCCTTAGTGTGCCAATCTGTATAGGTTAGGGGGATTAGTAGGGTAAATAAGTGAGGCTACGAGGATAGGGCCCAGGTGGGATGCTCTTTTGGAGAGTCAGTGCAGACTCGATGGGCTGAATGGTCTCCTTCTGCACTGCAGGGATTCAATGATTGTATGATTGTTATCTATACTGAACCACGAATTCAACCTGAATTTGTGGCACACACTGATGAACACAGTTCAGGTGACAAGGTCTTTGCCAAGGAGAAAAAGTTTTGTTGGAAAGTCCTGCCTTTTAGGAAGGACACCTTAACTAGAAGTACGTGGTGTGATGGGAAGGGTTGGGGCTGAGATAAAGGAGAGATGTTGGACAACGTTATATGTTGTTTTGGGGGTCCCCACCCCTGTCACCTCCACCCATCCAGCTGTCAATTTCAGGGTCAAGCATCCAAGAATTACTGGCCAATCAAATGGCCAACAGCACTCTCATCCCGGGAATAGAGGCCACGACTGGGGTGGCACCCAGTCCCCAAACAACGAACTTCACTGGAACCTGATGGGGAATGAAATGGGAGAGGATATGGAAAGGGGTTGACGGGCCTTGCTAACAGACCCTAGGAAGGGTGGGGAGGGGTGTTAGGCACTGGGGTGGACACACCGGGTTGGGGGGAGGGGAAGCCACAGAGGGGAGAAGATTGTTTTCTATGGGCCCAAAGTGGTTGTAAGGGAGGTACCCTGCACTCACCTTACTTACTACAAGCCCCAGAAATGCCAATTTAGCACCAGCTTCCACCCAATGTCAGGGTAAAAATTACAGCACGAGTTTGGAAAAGGCCCTTAGGAGGCCATTAATTAGCAAGGGGGGCCACGGCATTGTGCACAATTTTATATCCCAATCAAACTTTCCAAGCCACACTTTTTAAAATAGCTTTGTTAAACTGCTTTGAGCAGATTGGTAAAAGGGCAATTTTTTTCAGATTACTTTGTGGTGTTTAGGTTCTCGAACATCACCCCGTTCCATTATGTACAGTGAAGGTACTTGTAACCTTTTACAGCGTCCAAACCACATTGGCTTCATGGAAGTAATTATCATTCCTGAGGTTAAATTGTTTTGCTTCATCAGTTTATTCATCATCAACAGCAGCAACTGCTGAATATTAACATGTTTAAGGTCTCCTCATGAGCAACAGTGGGAGATGCCGACTCCCACAATGTGTGCTGCTTCTTTTTTGAAAGTCACTCTTTGAGAAGACATTCGTCCAAATGCATTAGTAATTGCTTTCCTTTTATTCCTTTTCAGGTAGCAGTGTAAAAGCAGCATTCAGCTCAAGAGAAGAATTGATGGGCTATTCCTGCAACACTCTGACCCAGTTTTATTCAGTAGGTATTGTAGCAATTTTCCTGAATGTTGATAATGGAATGCAACATCTCTGAGTTGCAGTGAAGCAGCTCTGTGTTCCATACAAGGTAACACACCAATGGAGAATGTAAAGCTGCTACTATAATTGGAAAGTGGCAAAAGGAAAAATTGCAAAATGGTGAGACAATGAGAGGAATTTTCCCCCAAAAATTGAGAATAATGGAGTGATCCACGCCGGTCTCTCAGGTGCACTCTGCAATGTAATCTTCGCGCACTCAGTCATTTTTTTGGAGAGTTGGGAGCTTTGCTCTGGTATGGGTGGATCAAGGCCTAAACACACTGGTGTGCCTGGCTTCTGAGCACTTGGGTGCCATTTTGCAAGGGTGTCCCGATCAGAGAGAGCACTGGGAGACACCCTCCGTCACCCCACGGACATCGGGGACAACCCCCCCCCCCCACCCACCCCCCAACAACCCCATTGACAGCATGTTCCCTCACCTCCTCCCCAACATGGGTCACCGGCCCTCCTGATTGGTCCCCCCCTGCCTATCACCGACATGGCCCCACCCATCAAGACCTCCTGCACAATCCACCATATGGCACCGCCCCCCCCCCCCCCCCCCCACCCACCTGCACCACCCCACCCACCCCTGCCCCAGGTTGCATAGCCCTCCCACCCCCAACATGGCCCACACTCAGGCCCCACCCACTCAGCACTGCCCTGGCACCCGAACAGTATCCAACTGGCACCACCGGGCTGTCCAATGGCCACAGCTGGGCACCGCTTGTTTGCCAGTTGGGCATTGACAGTGCCAGGTACATCATCTGGCCATGTCCCCAACTACCCAGGGGCTTTAGTGGCCTCCGAGCCCCCCGGCGTGACCAATGCATCATGTCTCCACATGTGGAGACCAGTAGTGATTCTTGCCGTTATCGCGCCGCACCCAAAGGCCGGTGAATTCTGTGTGCTGGAACTTGAATGGGCTGTGCATATTTAAATGCTACTTTAAATGTGCTGACCAGACTCACCCCTGGTTGGCGCCATTTGGAAGGGGGTAGGAGAAATGGAAACTGTTTGGTGCTGGGTGTGAAACTGATTTTTAGGCCTTCACGCTATTCTCCGGGACTGACGCGATCTATTAAGTGCAGCGAGGTCAGAGAATCACTGCCAATATATATCAATATCTTCCCTTTGCCTGCCAATGTTCTCTTCCCTCTATCCACTTGTGGAACCAGTGAACTGTGATGATTGCAGCTCCTCCAACAACTTCAACAATTCTGCATCACCTATAATTGGTCATTCTGCATGTGTGACTTAAGAAAATTGGAGACAACAGGCTACTTGACTGGGGCGTCACATCAAGTCAACATTCTTTCTTCTCCTCATTACCAGACACCAGCACAGCCATATCTTCTAACAGGCATTACTAATTATGAGTGTTGATTTTAACTCTACTCTTTCTGCATTGAAAGGTGGGGAGAGGCAGTTAAGACTGAGCAGGTGGTTCGGAACTTGTCCCATAACCACGAGGGTTCTCCTGGTGACTGAGGAACGTACCGAAACCAGGCTGGAGCACCCTGGATGTATGCAAAACACACTCCTCTTATATTAATATGACCCTTTGTATTTTAACCCACTCCTGAGTGAAGAAGGCGAGAGTAGGTCAACAGCTGCTGGGGAGGATGAAGAGGCCCAAATGACGTCTAATACTGTCCTTTGTGGGATCAGAGAAATTTAAGTGTGCTCCGTCAGACTCAACAGTAAACATTGTGGTTTCTCCAGCTCAGGAGCCCCCGATCCTTTGCAAGCTTCACCCGGAACGAGTCCCTAAACTGCCACTTCCTTGGGCTCCAAGCCCACTATGGTCAGTGTATTTATATGAATAAGATGATTCCAGTCATTCAAGTGCCTGTGTCATTCTTTCCAAAAGACATTTACTGCTGAAAATTACCGTTACCCGTTTGCTGTTTGTCAGAAAAATTCCATTAATTCATAGCAATGACCTAGTTTGGAACAACAGGATGTGAATGAATTTCTCAGCAGAAGTGTCAAAGAGGTAAGTTGTTTTATTTCATTACATGTAAATGATAGCAACAGATGTTATTCATCTTTTTAACAATTTCACCCACATGCCGGATAAAATGTAGCATGATCTCAATGCTAAATGCAAAATGATAATATTGAATTTTTGGGATGCTATTGGCACGAAAAGACTTCTGCCCAGAAGTGACAGTTTTGCTATCGCTTGTTTTACATTATCACGTGAAGTCAAAATTACCACCATTATCTCCTTTGGTATCACAGAGAAACTAAGGCCAATCAAAAAATCCCACCTATTCACATTCGTTAAGTCAGCACAGAGCAAATGACAATAGCAGCTCCCATTTATATGGAGCTGTTATTATAGAAAACCTTGGGGCCTTTCTGACCTGTGTGTTGGAGTGTAACATCATGTGGCATTAGAAATTAAGGGCAGGGGCTTGAAGGAGAAATAGTGGATGGAAAGTCGTAGTGAGTTTGTGTACACGAATTTCCACTCTGCATTCTCGGAATGTCTGTGATCTCTAAGCCAAGGCACTAAGATGAAAATTTACTCAAGTACTTAATGTTGCATTCGAGAAATCTACTTCCTGTGTAAATATTTCTTTGACAAATACTTCAGTCTAATGTGAGGGAATCTTTTATTTGTTTCCGAACTTCAATGCTTGCGCATTTATGATTTGTCACAGTGATGCTGTGCTGTGCTCTCTTTGCAAATTCCTTTCCACATGCATTCTCTTATTGACCTGTTAAACCTCAACCTGTCAGAGATTATTTAGATGTAGGCTTACTGTAAGTGCCTGTGGTCTCCTGATCACTACCCACTTCATTGGAAACTTGGATGATAGAAATGATAAGAATTTTTTATTTGGAGCTGGGTAGTTAATGAACAGTGATTGCAATTACATATTGAAATTACAATAAAAGTGCTTCAATAGGTTAAGGGCTGGATGTAACTGTATTAGAAATAGAATGGTATCGAGAGATCCTATGTATGCTTAGCCCTGTTTGCTTTAGTCTACACAAAGGCTTCATTTTAAGATATTTGTGCTGATGCAACTAACTCTGCTAACTTAACTACATGTAGAATCAGAAGGCTAAAGGTTAGTTAAAAATGGACTGCATTCCTGAAGGGTACAAATGCAGGAAAACAACAGTCCTATAACCGCAGCTGCAGGGATTGTTTTTCTAAGTCAGAGACAGACTGCGAAAACTGCTGCAATTCTCCCATCGCGACCCGCAACCTTTCTGGTGGGTCGCGGAAGGAGCTGTGCGTCGCCGACCTTGTTCCGGGATTTGCGTATGCACCGGGAATGACTGTCGCCGGTCAGACCACGCTAGAAACTGGCGGGAAGACAGGTAAGTCATTTAAATTTGTTTTAAATGTATTTTAAATATGTTTTCAATCTAATTATCGGGACCTTTCAGGTCCCGATTGAATCTCCCACCCCGCCAGGAGTGCTTCATTCCGGCAGGGTTTATACTAGCTCCCCACGTTCAGGGAACTAGCGGGAGATCCCACCGGAATGAAGGGAGGCAATCGGGGTCCCCCAGAGGGTCGGGTGGTGCCCCCTGGGCATGGGCACGCTGGCAGTTCCAGCCTATGCCTCCTGGCACTGCCCAAGGGGCAATGTGCCCATGCCCAGGGGGCACCTTGACACCGCCCACAGGGCATCGGGCAGTGCCAAGGGGGCAGGGCCTATTGTGGGCGGAGCCTAGGGGCAATCGGTGGGGTTGGGGGGTCCCACTGCAGACAGGATCAGTCTGGGATGGAGGGAGGGCAGCAATTGGGGCAGGCTGGAGGGGGGGGTGCGGTCTGCTAGGGGGGCTGGCTCCGGGGAGGGGTCTGAACCTGGGGGGAGATCAGCGGAGGGGAGGTCTGCCAGGGTGAGCGGGGTGGGGGGAATCGCCACTGCTGGGGTGTGGGGCTGGACATCGGGGTGCTCCAGGACGGGTGGGGTGGTCAGGGCTGGCCTGGGAACTTATGTAAAAATGCAAAGCCATATAACCTTTCCAATGGATGCACAGGGAATTATTGCAACATTGACACCTGTTGGGTCCATTCGTTCATTTGAACAGACAAGGGAACAGCACTGATATGTTTTAAAATGGCTTTCTTTTGTTGAACAGAACTTAAAACATTATTGTGACAGAAGCGAAAAGAAAATGAACTTGGAGACTGGCTTCTAAGCAAGGTAGCCCCTGCACTGAATAGATCTGAATGGTGTTGAAATCCAAACTGAAAAACACACAGTAAAATCCAAACTATGGCCACGATTATTCCAAAAGCGCTGAATTGGCAGGAAAACTGTTCTAGATCCCAACTGTTGTGTGGGGGCCGCGATCGAACTGGCCAGCAAATGGGGAGGCTGACAGATCGGGGCCACTGCGCAGAGTTCCAGAACTGTCAAACTCCGGCGCAAATAGGCCCCGCCCCCTGGGTTTTTAATGAGATTCACGATTGTGGCCTCTGCAGTGCACAGAGTGCGGAGATTCGGGTGAGAAGCTGAACTGACAAAACAGTCGGGATCTAGAACAGTTTTCTTGCCAATTCAGCACTTTTGGGAGAATCGCGGCCATAGTTTGGATTTTAGTGTCTGTTTTTCAGAACTTGCAATCGATTTACCATGTCGGTGCATGAGTCAATACAGGTTGACCTGTATGCTGAGTATGAAAGCCAAATGCTGACACGGGTGTGCATGGTCACCATTTTGAAATCTGCTTCCAATGCACAGAGTAAGTGCGTCTTAAACTCCCGCAGACATTCTCAAGACATTTTGTATCACCAACTTGATCCCCTATGCCCAGTTATCAGGTATCGGTAAGTAAAAAATACATTTTTGGGGAAGAAAATAGAGGCTGACTACTAATGCAAGTATTAGCATGTTCTGGCTGAAACGTGGGGGTTGTCAACATATACGCTGAGCCTATGCAAAGACAGGATTTTGGGGCCAGAAGATGCAGTTATCTTATATGCCAGGTTGATTTATGAATTGAGATTTATGGTAATCATTTAAATTGTACTTTCCGTGGCATTAACTTGACCATAATCATTACAAGTTTTCAATGCTGTAAGCATTAATATCATTAAGATGAGTGCTTGCAACTTTAAACTGTTGGGCCTGGATTTTCACCAAGTCAATTTGTCTTGGAAGCCCTTTAAAAATGTCAGGCAGGTCTCGATTCACAGGCTGCGTGGCTTTTGGGAGTGCCTTTAAAGGATGTGGGCTGCTTCCTGTCAAAAGTCTGCATCTGGTACTCATGGCGTGGCTGATGCATTGACAAGATAAATATCTCCTACCCATCTTTTCCAATTTTCGTGGAATTGGGCCAGGTTTGAGTCGTGGTACACTGCCCCTTCGAGGAATCGCAACCCCTGGTGTGCAAGAGGGGGCCTTTTAAAAAGTAAGTTCAAAAGGTCCCCCTCATGCCCCCTATGCCAGGTTATGAATACATCCACTCATCCCCGCAGGCCCTCATGCCCCCATGCCACGTTCCACTCTTTCACCCATCCCCTCGGGCCCCTCATACCCCAATGCCAAACTCTGGCACTCCCATACCAATTGACCTACTGTATACTTCCTAGAACCACAGCGTAAAGTACCATGTGTAAAAAAATTTCTTTGAAAAATTGTAATCCTTTGATCACTTTATCCCAGTGCTTGAAAAAAAATCTGGACAAGCTAATAAAAGTATCAATCATCCAGGCCCTTTGATGTTTCATAAACCACAAAACACAAACATTGTAATCACTTACTTTTGTCAACAAACATTGACCATAGAGATCAGAGAGCCTGAACTTGCAATCAAAAAATGTTTCCTTTGGGACACAGGTAATCTGTTATTCGAATAGATGTTTAGGCTTTCAACCAAGCATACATAATAAGGCTTGACTGAGAGCCCGGACATCAATTAGAATCAGAAAACACCTGCTTCCCAGAGGAAACATTATTTGATTGACAGCCCAGGCTCTCTGATCTCTGCTGTTAATTTCATAGCAGGAACATAGCTATCACTGTTGCTACCTCTGTACCTCTTCCTGTATCAACTCGACTGACTCCAGCTTGAACCCAGTCCCCAGCAATGAAGATCCCACCTTTGTGGGCAAGCTGAACCAAAAGTGGGCAGGCCGAGCCAGGAATTATTCCATCTCCTCCATTTAGCTTAAGGAAGAAAATCCAGGGCTTGATATTGGTGAAAGTTTTATTTCGTATAATGTCATCAGGAAAATAATCACTGTATTCCAATCCTGTCCAATCTGTATCCTCAATGGCATCAAAAAAGCCAAACTGGTAAACTTCTCCTGTAATCCTATAAAGAGTTGAATAATGGTGATTTTTTAGTGGAAGAGGGAGAGGTGAAGATTCTCCACCTCAGTGATTTAAAAAAAATTAAGTTTGCTTTTAAATAAATTGGTCTATCACTGGACCCCAAGGAGTTCACAATGTCATCATATTTCCATTCATCTATCATCAGATTTCTGCAGGCTTTTTTCACCAAACACTATGTTTCAATGTGTCAGATATGTAGCGTCTTGGGTCCGTTACTGGCCCAGTGACCCAGAGAATGAGAATACAAATCCCACTATAGCAGCTGGAGAATTTTTAATTTTTTAAAATTTAAAAATCTGGAAATAAAAGCACAAACATCAGTAGAGAACTCACCACGACACCACTGGATTGTAGTAAACACTAAACTGGTTCTCTCATGTCCTTTAAACAAATAAGTTTGTCATCCATTCTCAGTCTTGTATGACCCCCTCAATCTCGCAGCCCGTGGCTGACTTTTATCTGAAATCACCCAGCAAGTTATTCAGCTATAATAAATATAAGGTGAGACGATGGCAACGAATGATGGAGAATAGAGACACTACATAAATGCAAGTTTTTCTTGTCTTTTTACAGTTAAAGTTTATTTATTAGTCACAAGTAGATTTACATTTACTGTGAAAATCCCCTAGTAATTGGTTTTGGATGGATCTTATATTATGCTTCACACAAACCTTCAAAGGAAATAAAACATCACACCAAACCCCATTCCTAAACTTAAAATATTGCAAAAGGTTGAGGCAATGATACCCAACAGTCCTTTAATGTAATTATGCATCTATAGGAAGCCTTCTTCCACTTAACATTTTGAGTGATTTAGGGCTGACCCCATCCTTTGCAAACAATGTCTAAATAAAGGACCTAATGATCCAAACAGTCCTAAGCGAGGTGACTGAGTTGTAGCTTTGCCTGCGGAACGCATGAAATAGAATGGGATAGGGAACTTCAACCAGCCTTGTTGGGGAGTCTGCTGAACCCAAGCTCACCATCCACAAATTAGGTTTACTTTTTCATAAATTGATGCAAAACACAGCTCGTACATTTTACTGACTATGGGATTCTGACTAATCCAAACTATCTTTTGGAAATTAAAATTCAGTTTTTCACTTTTCCTCAAGTAAGGTCCACCATGGATTCTCCGCTGTCTCCGTCAACAAGAGCATCAATCATTGTGGCACTCTGCCAAATATACCAGAAAAGATTCAGGGACAGAGTTTCCACCTTGGTGTAACTGGGAAATTGCAAACAAATTGTTCCTGAACAATTTGTTAGGTTACAGTTACAGCTAAAGTTCATTTGTGTAATCATAAACAAGCACAATCTTCCATGAAGCAGCACCATCGGGCTGAGTAATAGTACATAACAATCTTTTCTTTACTTCTTTTCATTAAAACGTATTCCTTAATGCATTTAAGAAAGGTTACCTGGAGCAATTTTATTATTAAAACTTAAAATTGGTTTTCAATCAAATATATGCATTTTGATAAGGGTGTCCAGTCCTTCTCCTGTAAATAACTTAGTTTCAAATCACAGAAAATGTGCTTAATAATGTCAATAATCAGGTTGCGTCTCATACTGATGAGGTTGTTTTTGGGGTCTGCCTCTTCCATCTTCCCCTTGCTCCATTGTGCTGGCATGGCATCATGAAGGCATGTTTATTCATCCTCGGACAATGAGGATTGAATGGGAAGAGAGAGAGAGAAAGAAATTGAAACATTTAACAGTTGTGTTGGTGTACACTGATCTGTTCCTTGGTCATTTAAGTATTTTTTAATATGAGTCATCTTTAAAAATGTTGCTATTTTTACTTTTGCATCTAAGAAAATGAATACAATATGAAGGGGCTTCCTGAACCATTGAAATCACAGAAGCAATTTTGACCTGTTATTGTGGTTAGTTTGTGCGAGGAACCTGATCTTGATGAAATGAATCTCGAACAAAGTTAAAGAGTCAGGAAATATGATTTTGGGAGTCCTTCAGTTACATTTTATATTCCCTAATTATTTGTACTGATTGGACCTATTTCCCTACAGTCTGGAGCGTCAGCAGAAGCAAGCGTGATCTTTGCCAATTTTAAATGCTGATCCTTTCTAAATGCACTGACCCATTTATGCCCTCAGAATGGGAGGAAGAAGGCACAGAGCAAGTGCAACTTGAGGCTTACCCATCACCATTTTGCCAACAAATATCAGTAAGGCAGTCAGCCGGTGCTGCTCTGAGGCCACCTCAGAGTGTTGGCATGGCAAAACATTGCTGTATGCAGATCAAGTGGCTTCCATGCTTAAGAACTGTCAAGTCTCTCTATTTCTTATCAAATGGTGGAGCAGCGCAAGGGATCTTTGTATCTCACTGTTTCCAAATGTTTGCCTATCTAAAGTGGTGCTTAAAGTTTGTTCTAGACATCAACTTCTGTGCAACTTCTTCCTTACCACTACACCAAGTTCTTTATGGGTCAGAGAAACAAGAACTTAGTGTTTCTGCACCCCTGACCAAGCCAGCTACAAGGGAGTGGATAGAGATACTGTTCATTACAAGGCTAGGGTTGCCAACTTTGAGTAAATGTATTCCTGGAGGTATCATCACAAGACTTGCCTCCACGCTCAAGCCAACAATCAGCAAACACATTCATTCAATTTGATTTGATTTGATTTATTATTGTCACATATATTAGTATACAATGAAAAGTATTGTTTCTTGCGCGCTATGCAGACAAAGCATTCCGTACATAGAGAAGGAAAGGAGAGGGTGAAGAATGTAATGTTGCAGTCATAGCTAGGGTGCAGAGAAAGATCTACTTAATACAAGGTAGGTCCATTCAAATGTCTAACGGCAGCAGGGAAGAAGCTGTTTTTGGGTCAGTTGGTACATGACCTCAGACATTTGTATATTTTTCCTGATGGAAGAAGGTGGAAGAGAGTATGTCTGGGGTGCATGGGGTTCTTGATTATGCTGAATACTTTTCTGAGGCAGCGGGAAGTGTAGACAGAGTCAATGGATGGGAGGCTGGTTTGCATGATGGACTGGGCTTCTTTCATGACCCTTTGTGGTTTCTTGCGGTCTTGGATAGAGCAGGAGCCATACCAAGCTGTGATACAACCAAAAAGAATGCTTTCTATGGTGCATCTGTAAAAGTTGATGAGAATCATAGGGGGCATGCCAAATTTCCTTAGCCTCCAGAGAAAGTACAGGCATTGATGGGCTTTCTTAACTATAATGACAGCATGCGGGACCAAGGCAGGTTGTTGGTGATCTGGACACCTAGAAATGTGAAGCTCTCGACCCTTTCTACTTAGTTCCCATTGATGTAGAAAGTGTGCATGTCCTCCACTACGCTTCCTGAAGTTGATGACTATCTCCTTCGTTTTGTTGACATTGAGGGAGAGATTATTGTCATTGCAACAGTTCACCAGATTCTCTATCTCTTTCCTGTACTCCGTCTCATCATTGTTTGAGATCCAACCCACTACTGTAGTCTCATCAGCAAACTTGAAAATTCAGTTGGAGGGGAATTTGGCCACAGTCATTTGTATATAAGGAGTATAGTAGGGGGCTGAGAACACAACCTTGTGGGACACTGGTGTTGAGGATGATCGTGGAGGGGGTGTTGTTGCTTATCCTTAATGATTGTGGGCTGTGGGTTAGGAAGTTCAGGGTCCAGTTGCAGACGGAGTAGCCGAGCCCCAGGCCTCGGAATTTGGAGTTGAGTTTCGTAGGAATAATGGTGTTGAAGGCTGAGCTGTAGATGATAAATAGGAATCTGGCATAGATGTCTTTGTTACCCAGGTGCTCCAGGGTTGAGTGTAGAGCCTGGGGGATAGTGTCTGCTGTGGACCTGTTGCAACGATAGGTGAACTGTTGTGGATCCAGGCAATCTGGGATGCTGGAATTGATTTGTGCCATGACTAACCTTTCGAAGCACTTCATAATGATGTCAGAGCCACAGGATGATAGTCATTAAGGCACATTTCCTAGTTTTCCTTTGCTACAGGGATGATGGTCATCTTCTTGAAGTAGACAGGGACTCAGATTGGTGTAAAGAGAGGTTAAAGATGTCTGTGATGACCCCCACCAGCTGGTCCATACAGGATCTGAGTGCTCGTCCGGATACCCCATCCGGGCCAGTCACTTTCCGTGGGTTGACTTTTGACAAGGCTGATCTGATGTCTGCAATGGTGACCTCGGATACGGGGTCGGCCGAGGCTTCTGGGGTGGAGGGCGTGCTCTTGCTGACCTCTTGCTCAAAATGGGCATAGAATGAATTGAGCTCATCAGGGAGGGGTGCGTTGGTGCCGACAATTCTACGTGCCTTCATGTTATAGCCTGTTATGTCTTGTAGACATTGCCATAGTCGGTGGGAGTCCGTGTGGCTAACCTGGGACTCCAGCTTAGTCTGGTACTGTCTTCTGGCATCTTTGATGGATCTCCATAGATCATATCTGGATTTCTTGTACAGGTCAGGGCCGTCTGACTTGAACGCCTCAGACCTGGATTTCAGCAAGCAGTGGATATTCATCCATGGTTTCCGGTTGGGAAACATATAGGTTTGCTTCTTTGACACACAGTCTTCTACACACTTGTTAATGAAGTCTGTTACTGAAGTGGCGTACTCGTTCAGGTTGGTCACTTAGTTTTAAAATATTTACCAGTCTACTGACTCAAAGCAGTCCTGTAAGAGATTATCTGATTCCTCAGACCAACGGATTCTCCCATTTCAGTTTTTGCGTGTAAGCCGGGAGCAGGAGCACAGCCTTGTTGCCTGATTTGCCAAAGTGTGGGCAGGCGGTAGGCATGTTCGATATTGGTGTAGCAGTGGTCTAGAATACTTGGGCCTCTGGTGGGACAGGAGATGTGTTGGTGGTATCTTGGTAGGATGCTCTTGAGCACGGCCTGATTGAAGTCCCGGCCACGATGAACAAGGCCTTGGGATGTTTCGTCTCAAGGCTATTTGTGGTGGTGTATATTTCATCCAGCGTGGGATGGGATGTTAACTGCTGTCAGGATAATAGAGGTGAATGTCCGCAGAAGGTAGTAGGGGTGGCATTTTAGCGTCAGGTATTCTAGGTCCTGGGAACAGTCTAGGCCCCAAGAGGTGTTGATTAGAAGGCAGACTCCACCTCCCATAGCCTTGCCTGAGGCCACTGTATGGTCCATTTGGTGGATTGAGAAGCCCTCTGGTTGTAGCGCACAGTCCTAAGCAGGAGTGAGCCATGTCCCCATGAAACAGAGTACACAGCAGTCCCTCAGTTCCCTTTGAAAAGTGAGTCAGACTTTAAGTTCGTCTAGCTTGTTTTCCAGAGATTGGACATTTGCCAGGAGTAAGCTGGGGAGGGGGCCTTGGGACCACGTTGTTTCATTCTCACCATTCATCCTTTTGACATATTTATTGTCTTCCTCTACCAACTGGAAAGCAAAAAGTCTCTTTACCTAATTGGATGATGCTTGACTGTCCCAATGATTTTACTGCAGAGTTGCACACAGCAGTGTCCTGGAGATTGGTCCTCAATTCCTGGAGGCTCCAGGGTTATCCTGGAGTGCTGGCAACCCTCGGCTAATGTGAATTTCTCAATTAAATTCAAGGTCCGGCATACTTTGGCCTTGAGCTTTCCCCTAATAGTTTCTCATCTCTCCTACTGGATTTATGAAATGTGTGTTATTTTGGGGATTGGGGATTGGCCATCCGACAGGAAGCAGAGAGTCGCAATAAATGGGTGCTTTTCTGGTTGGCGGATGGTAACTAGTGGCGTGCTGCAGGGATCGGTACTGGGGCCTCAACTATTTACCATTTATTTAGACGATCTGGAGGAGGGGACTGAGTGTCGAGTAACAAAGTTTGCAGACGACACAAAGATAAGTGGAAAAGTGAATCGTGTGGAGGGCGTAGAAGGTCTGCAGAGAGATTTGGACAGGCTAAGTGAGTGGGCGAGGAGTATAACGTTGACAAATGTGAGGTTATTCACTTTGGAGGAAATAATAGCAAATTGGATTATTATCTAAATGGAAAAAAATCACAACATGCTACTGTGCAAAGGGACCTGGGGGTCCTTGTGCATGAGACGCAAAAACCCAGTCTGCAGGTACAACAGGTGATCAAGAAGGCAAATGGGATGTTGGCCTATATTGCAAGGGGGATAGAATATAAAAGCAGAGATGTCTTGCTGCATCTGTACAGGGCATTGGTGAGGCCGCAGCTGGAATACTGTGTGCAGTATTGGTCCCCTTATTTGCGGAAGGATATATTGGCCTTGGAGGGAGTGCAGAGAAGGTTCACCAGGTTGATACCAGAGATGAGGGGTGTTGATTATGAGGAGAGACTGAGCAGATTGGGTTTGTATTCGTTGGAATTTAGAAGGCTGAGGGGGGATCTTATAGAGACCTATAAGATAATCAAGGGGCTGGATAGGGTAGAGGTTTAGAGATTCTTTCCACTTAGAAAGGAAGCTAGAACTAGCGGGCACAGCCTCAAAATAAAGGGGGGTCAGTTTAGGACAGAGTTGAGGAGGAACTTCTTCTCTCAGAGGGTGGTGAATCTCTGGAATTCTCTACCCACTGAAGTGGTGGAGGCTACCTCGTTGAATATGTTTAAATCACGGATAGATGGATTCCTGATCGGTAAGGGAATTAGGGGTTATGGGGATCAGGCGGGTAAGTGAAACTGATCCACTTCAGATCAGCCATGATCTTATTGAATGGCGGGGCAGGCTCGAGGGGCTAGATGGCCTACTCCTGCTCCTATTTCTTATGTTCTTATGTTCTTGTATACCTCTGCGAACGAAGGGGCATAAAGAATCACAAGGTAGGCTTGAATACTTCAATACTGGGAGCTGTTTATTGAAGGTATGCGCTTATTCAGTCAGGTATAACATTGCTAAGGCTGCCCAACAGGGGTGGGGCGTGTGGTGGGGTGGGGGGGGTGGGTTTGGGGTCACACACTGGGCAGGGCTAATAGCCCAGGGGTCACCTAAAGGGACAGTCCACATCTCAAACCCAACATACTATATATATTTACTATGAAAAAGGCTATCGAGGATTGCAGCGGGACCTTGATCAATTGGGCCAGTGGGCTGACAATTGGCAGATGGAGTTTAATTTAGATGAATGCAAGGTGATGCATTTTCGTAGAACCAGGGCAGGATTTACTCAGTTAATGGTAGGGCATTGGGGAGAGTTATAGAACAAAGAGATCCAGGGGTAAAGGTTCATAGCTCCATGAAAGTGGAGTCACAGGTGGACAGAGTGGTGAAGAAGGCATTCGGCATGTTTGGTTTCATTGGTCAGAGCATTGAATACAGGAGTTGGGACTACTGGAGTTGTACAAGACATTGGTAAGGCCACACTTGGAATACTGTATACAGTTCTGGTCACCCTATTATAGAAAGGATATTATTAAACTAGAAAGAGTGCAGAAAAGATTTACTAGGATGCTACTTGATGGTTTGAGTTATAAGGAGAGGCTGGATAGACTGGGACTTTTTTCTCTGGAGCGTGGGAGGCTTAAGGGTGATCTTCTATAGGTCTATAAAATGAGGGGCATAGATCAGCTAGATAGTCAATATCTTTTCCCAAAGGTAGGGGAGTCTAAAACTAGTGGGCGTAGGTTTAAGGTGAGAGGGGAGAGATACAAAAGGGTCCAGAGGGGCAATTTTTTCACACAGAGGGTGGTGAGTGTCTTGAACAAGCTGCCAGAGGTAGCAGTAGAGGCGGGTACAATTTGTCTTTTAAAAAGCGTTTAGACAGTTACATGGGTCAGATGGGCATAGAGGGATATGGGCTAAACGCGGGCAATTGGGACTAGCCTAGGGGTTAAAAAAAGGGGCGGCATAGACACGTTGGGCCGAAGGGCCTGTTCCATGCTGTAAACCTCTATGACTCTATACATCGCAGGCGTGGGAACTCAAACTTCCTATCAGTGACCCACTTTAGTTCACATTTTTAATCTCCATCCTTACTAATTAATTCTAGATGTCAGTTTTATTAATAAACCACAATTTCTGATTTACAAGCAATATTTAAGGTCATTTAGCCAAAAATAAAAGTGCTCTACAGTGGAACAAAATTCAATCTAGGGCCTTGAAGTGAAATATTTTTATTGTTCAGCAGAATAGCAATTAGATATTCTTTTAACTAATTTACAAATAGCTGTTAATTCATCTGAACAATCATTAAATAGTTGCTGTGTATATAGGATAAAATAGTTGTTTTTATTGATTCTTACATGGTGCTCACAACTGATGGAGCTTTTCCTTCTCCATTAACATTCGAAACTGGCACTTTACCTGAACAATTCAGCTAACTTTGGCTCATGCTCATGTCAATAAAAATGATTCCTGAGCAATTGAATGATGGCTTTCCTATGAACCGTTGTTAAAATTATGATGCCAAAATTCCTCAGGTCACCATCGCTTATGTTGGAATGGTTCCTGATGACTTCCTTGAGTGTGGGCCCTGCAGCAGTTTACTGGATTACTGGGATGGTATCCCATTTGCATGAGATAAGTCATTGCAATAATTACACCATCAGTCACGTGCCTACACCTTCCAGGAATTCTGGCACTCACTCACCCTATGGAGAGGTGGCGGTGACAGGAGAGGGGGGGGGGGGGGGTGGCGGTGGGTACGATGGGTGGTCGAGGGATTGCCCACTTTTGCCTGACTCAAGTTGCAATCCTATCAGCCTTATAGGAATCTGTGAAGTGCAGAAAAGAATGTACCTCTTTTCAGTTCAAGCCATTCGGCAATGAGGCCTGATTGAGACCCAGGAGTGACAGCTGTTAGTTGAGGTAGCTCTTGTGCTTGTCTCCAGCTACTGAGAGTCATTTACCTTGAAAGGGTGGGGTAGAGACGTATGAAATCAAAACAGTTGGGAAACTCCCAAATGGGACTGATCCATGTTCTTGGGTATTGTACTCATCTCCCAATGGAGTCCCGACATTACAACACCAACTACATCTGAAAAGCACTCCAGCTGTAAAACATTTGAAGGCATCCAGTAGTCGGGAAAAGCACTATACAGATGTGATGTGGAGGTGCTGGCGTTGGACTGGGGTGGGCACAGTAAGAAGTCTCACAACACCAGGTTAAAGTCCAACAAGTTTATTTGGTATCACGAGCTTTCGAAGCGCTGTTCCTTCATCAGGTGAGCTGTGCTCCGAAAGCTCGTGATACCCAATAAACCTGTTGGGCTTTAACTTGGTGTTGTGAGACTTCTTACTATATAGATGCAAACCGTTTTTTTCATGTCCTTTCTTTCTGTGGGAGACTGGCAAAGTCCCTGAAAAAATTAACACACCCGTATGTTTTATATTTGAAAGTAAAAACTGATAGTCATGTAAATGAATCACCTCAGTCAACTGTGGTCTTGCACATGTGGATCTTAGCTGTGATTTGCTACCAAAGCGACAAACTGTGTGCACTGGTTTGCACGCGCACCAATCGAACTTGGTAATTCAAAAATCCCATCAGACTGGCACACTATTAATCTTGCACTATACTAACCATACGTCATCTTGACAGAACTATTAAGTGGCATTAGTGTTAAAAATCTGTGAATACTTTTCTATGCTTCCACCTAAATTGCTGAATATGAGAAACAATGATGGTGGATAAATCAGGAAGTTATCTTTCTAATGTCCAGATAAAAGCATGACATGTTAAAAAAGTTCAATCGCACTCTCGACAATTCCTGGCCTGATATATTGAAGAAGGTTCACTGATTTATTTGAAGTTTTCATTCTGTTGTATGGCTGATCTCTTATTGATTTTGAGAGGTCCTAAATTTGTGCCTCATCGTTATCTTTTTTATTGCGAACAGTAATGATCATTATTTCTGTGTGAGGAAGGAGATTCTCGCTTCTTCCATGATTTACAATTTGAAAGGTTTTCAAGGTCATGTTAATCAAGACAATGTCAAATGGAGTCTGGCAACTTTGGTAGCTTTTTATTGAGACCAACATAATAAACCTCCTGAAGAAAGATCCTGAAAGTTTGTCGGGAGGTTCCTGGGCAATATAAAATGCTACATTTGCTACTATCTGTGTTTTAATGCTGGGGCAGAATTTTATCAACAGCCTCCCCCACATGCCAACAGGTGGATCTGCAGGCAGCGTGGTCCCATAAATGTCCCACGGTAGCCTTCCCACCCCCCTCTTGCCCACTCCCTGCCTGTCTGCAACTTTACAAGAGGCGGGCGATGCCTAGGACAGTCCACCCACCCTCACCTCAACTGACGCTTTTCAGTTGCCAACTTTTTTTCTTCATTTGTGGGATGTGGATACCGCTGGCTGGCAAACATTTATTGCCCATTCTTAGTTGTCCCAGGGCAATTGAGAGTCAACCACATTGCTGTGGCTCTGGAGTCATATGTAGGTCAGACCAGCTAAGGACATGCAAATTTCCTTCCCTAAAGGACATTAATGAACCAGATGGGTTTTTCCGACAATTGACAATGGTTTCATGGTCATCAGAAGATTCTTAATTCCAGATATTTTTTATTGAATTCAAATTCCTCCATCTGCTGAAGTGGGATTCGAACAATGGTCCCCTAGACCATTGCATCCCCACTTCCCTATCATCACAATTTTTCAACCAGTTAGGAGGAGGGATGGCTGTTTGGGGGAGAGCTAACCAGGTTAGCCTGCTCAGACCTTGGGCAGAAAGGGAGGGGGAGTGGCGTCTCTATCACTACCCCATTTCTAGAACTGGTGCCCCCGCACCTACCCCCCCCCCCCCCACCACCCCGCACCCCCACCCCCCACCTCCTCCAGGTGTTTTCTCACGCCTGGCCTTGCCGTCATATGTAATGACATGTGTTCATCCAATGGATGAAGAGCATTTGATAAGAGTAACTATCAGTGAGAAACATTTCATAAACACGAAGGTGCAGGTGAGTGGTGGATGGTGAAATCGGAATGAGAGGAAATGCATAGAATGGGAAGAATGGGTGCATCAGCAAATTAAGTGAGTGTGAGGAGTGATGTGATGGAATAGGCTTGAAATAGCAGAATGGGTAGATGTACACATAAGGATTCTGGTGAATTTATTCACCTTTCCCGACCTTCCCAGGTCATTAAACTGCTAAAACTGAAATTAAACTTACATTGAACCCTGGAGTAAGGCACTATGTTCCTGCTGTGGACCTTCTCTGCAACCTCTAACCCTGCCCTCTTAGTCTCAGCAAGCCTCATTTTTAGGGACAGTCTCTCTCTCCCTCATCCTCAGAAAAGGTGTCACAGGATCTTCACAGGGAGAGTCGATCAGATAGATTCACCCAATTGGTCCCCCGAGACTGAAGTCTGTCAATTCCTTCTCTCTTATTCCTACCCGAAACTCCTTCATTTGCAAGTTCAGATGGTACTTGAGATGGTGGAGTTGAAATCATGGCTTGTGGGCCAATATTACATCTGTTGATTGAATCATAGAATCCGTAGAATCCTACAGTGCAGAAGGAGGCCATTTGGCCCATCAAGTCTGCATCAACCACAATCCCATCCAGGCCCTATCCCCATAACCCCACTGTTTACCCTAGCTGGTCCCTCTGACCAGCAATTTAGCATTGCCAATCAACCTAACCCGCACATCTTTGGATTGTGGGAGGAAACCAGAGCACCCGGAGGAAACCCACACAGACACGGGGAGAATGTGCAAACTCCACACAGACAGTGACCCAAGCCAGGAATCAAACCAGGTCCCTGGCACTGTAAGGCAGCAGTGCTAACCACTGTGCCACAGGAAACCCGAAAATAAAATTACAATGAGGAGTTTGCATCACAAGATCACTGACAGATCTGCTAAGGTTACTTCCAGGTTTCTAAGCACTCCAGGGACTCCACTTCCAGCACATCGCAAACCTAAAATTGAGGCATTTTTTTATTTTTTGGCTTTCTGTTCAAAATGCATAAAAGTACATTACCTTTTTAACGTTAATTATTGCATGCGACAAATGATTAATTATTTTGTCTTCAAAGTTTGCAGTGAGACATTAGTTTTACTGATGAGAACATAAAAAACATGGAAAGAAAACACTTGAATATTCATTTGGTACAACCAAGTGTACATTTTGTATTGACATCAAAACAACTACAGGGACAGGCATCACTTCACACTTCTTCCAGAGGGGCTGATTCCAAATGGTTATGGCCAGTCAGCCGAGTGGAGCTGGAAGCTGTTCAGCCATTCCTTACAGCTTGATTTCCAGAAGTCTCAAAGAACTTTTCAAAGTTCTGAAAAGGTGGATGCTCCTATGACTAGATTAACTCAGACTCAACCTTGCCTGCCAACTCATCTGAGTCACATCACATTTATCAGATGCTGTCATTGTCAGGTCAATGCACACAGAGGTGAAAGCAGGCTACTCAGCTGGCATTTTGAATACCTTGCAGACAATGCTGTAATTCTGCGTGCTCTCGGAGTGTGTGGAATGGCCAGTACTTGTCCATTGTGTCACTTTACTTTAAACCAGTTAATTGAAATGGCAATCCAGGTATGGCTTTATGTCCAATTCTGCGGATTCAATAGAATTTCATGCTATTTTGACAGCACAGAAACAGGCTATTTGGCCCAATAGATCTTTCTTGGATTTTATACCTCATAGTAGTATGACCTATTGCAACCTCAGCTTTTCTTCTACTTTTTAATAGCATTTTATTAACTCATGCCTTTCTAAAAATTAATCTAAATGAATGAATGGAAAATGCAAGGGGTTCTGTAAGGGGCAAACATTCTCAAAGAAAGCTGGATGTTTTTTTCAGCTTCGTTGTTTACGAAGGAAATTAGAGTAACGAACCCCAAGCTTACTTGCATTCGTAGGTGAGATTTCAATCTCACTGGTGCACTTTGGTGTGCCGGAAATGATATTTAAACAGTAATTTCAATTACAATGAAAGGCTCACAGTGTCAGTGCTAATAGTTCATGAAAAATGGGTCCTTCAGTATTGAAAGACTTTCTCAGCTTTCAATTCATCAACTTCTCTTCCAGCTGACATCTTGTGAACAGTAATGTGACATCAATTTCTAATTATAGATGTTACAAAGCCAAAGTCAGCACACAAAAGCAAAAAGACAGGTAACATTAAGTTGGATTCTGTATACATAAGGAGATCATAAATTTAAATAAATTATTTTTAGTACTGTTTACAGCTTACTCCTTGCCCTGCACTGTAGTTCGGTTGTCTTACCTAATAGTTCCACTTAAAACACAACAGATTCCATCCCATAAGTGTGGAATATTTTAAATGGTACGTGTTATCTTTTTATAAATTTTTTTTGTTTAAAGTTTATTTATCAGTGTAACAAGTAGGCTTACATTAACACTACAATAAAGTTACTGTGAAAATCCCCTAGCCACCCCACTCCGGCGCCTGTTCGGATATTTAGCATGGCCAATGCACCTAACCAGGATGTCTTTCAGACTGTGGGAGGAAACCGGAGTACCCAGAGGAAACCACACAGACACGGGGAAAACGTGCAGACTCCACGCAGACAGTTACCCAAGCCAGGAATCGAACCCGGGTCCCTGACGCTGAGGTAGCAGTTCTAACACCATTGTGCCACCGTGCCACCCAATTTATCAGATAAGAACAAAGAACAAAGAAAATTACAGCACAGGAACAAGCCCTTCGGCCCTCCAAGCCTGCACCGACCATGCTGCCCGACTGAACTAAAGCCCTTACCCTTCCGGGCACCATATCCCTCTATTCCCATCCTATTTATGTATTTGTCAAGACGTCCCTTAAAAGTCACTATCATATCTGTTTCCACCCTCGGCAGCGAGTTCCAAGCACCCTCCACTCTTTGTGTATAAAACTTGCCAGTCTAAGCCTTTATCTCATTTACCTTTCATTTAAGCACTCATAGCACATTTGTCATTACATCAGTGGATAAGGTGTTCAATTAAACTACTCAATAGTAATTAAATAGCATGGCACAGGTTTATATTTGCAAAGTAAATCCTTTAGGTTTCCACTGCTTCTTTACATGGAGATCAATGAAATGCATCATTCACTTTTAATTGAATTGCATGTATGTGTTCTGTTTAGCTTCAAATGTTGGGTTGCGACAAAACATGTGACATTAAGTCAGCAGCATGTATAAAGCGTGACCCTGATCTGCAGCTGTATCTAGCCTTGGGTTGCTAGGCACAGCATACTAATACAGTGAATTTCAAAAGAGCAAATGTTATCAGTACAAGTGCAAAAGTACATTTCCATCCTGGCTGTTATCAGAGGACATACAAAGCAACTGCTTCCTGCAAATGAAACATATCAGCCCTAATAACTCCATGGATATTCTTTATCAGCCTCGTGAGCATCAACAGGCATATTAACGTAATTTGATGATATGGTGTGAACTATAAATATAAAGCCTGTGCTTCGTGGGTTTCATTTTAGTTTCATGACAAACTCTCAAACAGCAGTTCTTATAATGGAGACCACTTTTTTCAGATACAATCCTCTGCATTACCACAAATACATGTTTTCAGAATTACAATTAATGAGTGTAGATCTGTGACTTGATAATTTCCCAACATTGTTGATGAGCTGTAGCACTGGCAAACGTTTGCCATGTTACGAAAGATCTTGACTAACCACAGCACACTGCACCACGCCCTTTTTCGAAACATTAAACAGCAATTAGAGGTGGCTTGAAAGATGGAGATCACAGCAAAAGATTAATTCCTTTTTGTGTCAAAATTGGGTGAAGGACGGGAGATTACACCGTGGATTGACTAATCTTCCCCCTTTAGTCAGTTGCAATGACCTCCTTTCACCTCTGGGACCTGGCTTGAATTCAAAGAAAGTGCTGGGAGGAAACCAGACAAAAGAAGCTGACACGTCTATTTCCTTACTGCAGACCTTCTGGCTGCTGCTGCAAACATCACCCTGAATCAATACAGCCTGTGGAAAATCCAGGTATGATACAGATCACATCTGATTTCAGGGTGTGACCGAAAAACACAACCAGACGTTCTTTTGCTGAAATGCTTTTTATTTAGCCTGTGAAGAACAATACTTTCTGAGCCCAGTGCTGAAGTAGCAGGACCGGAGGCCAGCAGGTTTTGTGCCCAGCAAAATTGTCCCACCAGATTTCCCAGGGTCAACTCACAATGGATGGAAAGCTCCTGGTCCAAATTGGGCTTTCCACTGGGGCATCACAAAAGGAAGGGACAAGAATCATGAACCAGCCTGTGCAGGGTCAGCTCAGGAATATCACCAGACAAGCAGAGTTGGTTGGGTAGGCCCTCACTCACTTTGGGAGACACAGGGGATGAGAGAAAGCTCGAAGACACATCAGCCAGATCGGGATTTCCAAAGCTGGAAAACAGGCCAGACACCCAGTAGATCCGTGTCCTGCTCTGAAATGCATTAAATTACACTCCACACCTGGCCTGGATTGCACCAGATTTCTTTCTTCTCCCTCCTTGAGATTTAGGCCAGAATAAAGTCATAGAGTCATCGAGGTTTACAGCATGGAAACAAGCCCTTCGGCCCAACTTGTCCATGCCGTCCAGTTTGTACCAATAAGCTAGTCCCTATTGCCTACATTTGGCCCATATCCCTCTATACCAATCTTACCCATGTAACTGTCTAAATGCTTTTTAAAAGACAAAATTGTACCCGCCTCTACTATTACCTCTGGCAGCTCATTCCAGATACTCACCACACTCTGAGTGAAAAAATTGCCCCTCTGGACCCTTTTGTATCTCCCCTCTCTCAATTTAAACCTATGCCCTCTAGTTTTAGACTCCCCTGTCTTTGGGAAAAGATCTTGGCTATCTACCTGATCTATGCCTCTCATTATTTCACAGACCACTATAGGATCACCCCTGAGCCTCCGACACTCCAGGAAAAAACTCCCAGTCTATTCAGCCTCTCCTTATAACTCAAACCATCAGGTCCCGGTAGTATTCTCTCATTGCCTGGCCATGTCCCTCTCGCCTGAGGGCTGTACTCACCTTTATACCCCCGGGGAGACCCCCCCTACGACAGATTTACATCCAGATGAACCTGTTGCAAATGGCGTTGGCATGCGTCGGCGCCTGCTGAATATCCATCGAGGGGATAGTCCTGGAGAGAGTGCTTGCTAATGACATGCTGTTGTATCAAAATGAGCTTCCTGGGGTCCTGCAGCATGTTTCATGCAAGGGGGTTGGAAGACCAGAACTTGGAAACTTGCTGGCACGAACAGTGCTTTCTGAGTCTTTCTTGATTTTGAGTACGCCGCCATTCCCACGGACGGAGCACATGGGCTCAAAGTCAGCTCCAACGTCGCTACTTTTACAGACCAAATACAAGGAAAGAGCACAGGGAATGTGGGATGTCCAATAAACCAGGATACCATGGTCAGGTTTTTCTGGCCTGGGCTAACTATATTTTCTAGATACCTTCAGGCAAAAGTACACTCTCGGGTCATGCGTGCACCTGTGAAACTGTTTTATTCTAAACATTTACCAGGCAAGAATGGACTGGTCATGCCTTCTAAAAACTTTCCCAAGGATGGCAGAGAGCCGTGGGCAGTAAATTAGTTTGTGAAAGGCATGACCCCTGCAGCAGAATCCCGCTCCAGCTTTGGCTCGAATTCCACCGTAACAGCCATAACATCAGGTTTTTTGATTCCTGTAGCCTCATATGAGTCAGACCCCATTACAAGGCCTCTGATGCCACAGAGGACGGGGCCAGCCAGGGCTAAGGGTATTCTAAGTTGACAGACTTTGCTCCTTGGCTTTTAATCAGGACATGATTTAGCACCCCCATGTGGGAGACGTGTGGGTTAGGTTGCTTGGCCATGCTAAATTGACCCTAGTGTCAGGGGAACTAGCAGGGTAAATATGAGGGGTTACGGGAATAGGGCCTGGGTGGGATTGTGGTCGGTACAAATTCGATGGGCCGAATGGTCTCCTTCTGTACTGTAAGGACTCTATGATTTTATGATTGGATGGCTTCTGCTGGTATTTCAGATACCTGTGGCAGGGACCCCACAAAATACAAGGGCCATTCCTCGCAGACCCGTCCCCTGCAGGTGTCCGTGTGGTTCAGCAGCAGGCGTGAGAGCATTAAGCAGAAAAGCTGGGAGCTGCTCAATTTCCAGGAGATAATGGTGGCTGATTTCCTCAGGTTTCTGCTGCTTTGCCACTTTGTTTTCGACGGAAACCCCAAACGGGCACAAAATAAAAGTGGTTGAGAGCCTGCCCAACATCACACAAAGCTCCAATGTTCACCACCATCACTGCCAGAGAGAACCACAGTCCTGCAACAGGGACTTTCCACTAAATGAAAATTATACTTTAGTTGTATTTATTCATACACTAAAGAGCAAATGTGGCAGCAGAATTGTATCTGTCAGCATAGCTCTGTGGGTGAGTTCCCCTCAGTACATTATCAATCTCAAAAGAAAAGCTGTCCTTCGAAAATATGCCTTTACTGATAACTGCTGTGAAAGCTGTTAACAATCTGAAGCTGTCATTTTATACAGTTATCTTTAAGAGTAAGCTAAAAATGCTAATGGGGGAATTTAATGTGAATGGAAAAGAGCAGATTAGAGTTTGTGATCCACTTAATGGCATTGAGATATTAATCAACCTTCAAGGTCATTGAGTGCAAAAAACCTTTTATTCTATTCTCCTTCCTTCCAAGTAAGGGAGAGGAAGTGGGAGCTACAGATCAAACTGAATTCCTAAATATCGAGGCCGTGAATCTCCATGTAGTACCATATGGTGTGTACCCACCTCAGACTTCCTTGCTGAGCTCGCCCACTTACTGGAAAATGAGAGTTCTTATTGTTTCCCAACCATTGGCAGATGTCAATGTTAACTTGGCAACATACTGCACCCACCCCTGGAAACTTGGGCACAAAGCCAGGATCTGGCCTACCTAGACCCAAGCCCAATTTGGTATTGTTACTGTGGACTCTGACCAAAGTGATGGTGGGATTCCACCAGAAAGGCCAGGGTGTCATGACAGTTAAGTTCTGGGAACAGAAAAATACAATTCGGCCCAAACAAACCTGTCCGTTTTTCATAGATCAAAACTATTTTTCTTTCCCAAATTGTTTTTTGAACCCATGAACGCCATCTACTTCAAATCTTCCCTGCTGCTGTCAGACCTTTGAATGGATTTACCTTGCATTAAGTTGATCTTTCTCTACACCCTAGCTATGACTGTAACACTACCTTCTGCACTCTCTCGTTTCCTTCTCTATGAATGGTACGTTTTGTCTGTATAGCGCGCAAGAAACAATACTTTTCACTGTATGTTAATAAATGTGACAATAATAAATCAAATCAAATCAAATCAAGGTAACTAATTGCAAAACTTTATTACTTTTTGGATAAAAGAAGTACTACTTGTGCAAGAAATGTTACATTCAATGGACTAATTTGGGACGGAAAATCCAGAGTCCCAGTGTAAATAGCAGGAGCAGCCTCCTATAATCCTCTGCTGCTGTCCCTTCATTTCATTCTTCCATATAATAATACTATATGAAATGCCCAAAGTACCAAGAGGTAAGCAGAGAGAGGAGAGATAGTGACAGTGCAGGAAAGGTCAGGAATGGCAGCAATAGACAACCAGCAGCTCTGCAATTTTTAAGATGGTAGGCCCTTTATAAGAAAGCTGTTTCCTGCCCAATGTGGACTGTTTTCTGCAGGGGCCTGGGTCAGAACTCAATCTGGTCACCCAGGTGGGCATATCCACTAAACAGGCAACCTGCATGCACTTGTTTTCTTATACCCCTGTCACGCAGGCCAGAGACAAGGACCCAAACAAAGACCCACTTTCCTAAACCACATCCCCTCAGACACGGGCAGTGGGGGGAGGGGAGGTGGGGGTAGCTATGTTTGAAGTGAGTAGAGGTCATTTGTTCCATCTGGAAATGGCAAGCATCAAAGTTGTTGATGTGTTCCTATCCCATGACACGATTTTGAGAAAAAAGCAGAAGAGTTACCCCTGGTGTCCTGACCTATATTTATCCCGCAATTAACATCACTCAAACAGATTATCTGGCCAATATCCCATTGCTGTTTGTGAAAGGTTGTTGTGTGCAGTAGGATGCAATATTTCCTGCATTACGGCAGCAATGACAATTCAAAGAATAATACTTCCTTGGCTGTAAAACACTTTAGGACATTCTGAAGTCATAAAAGTTGCTCTATAAATACAAGTCTTTCTTTTTTTTCACAGACACAGGCAAGGCGTTGCCAGAAAGCGGATTCTCTCACGAAATGTAAATCAGCCTTATGATATATACGCAAATCTTCAATAACATTAGTACTAATGCTGAAAAATAATGGCTGGAATTCTCCGATCGTTCACATCCCCCCTGCCGCTGCCAGCGAGGATGGAGAATTTGACGCTCAGCCAAATCTCTGTTCACTGCAGCGAGACTGGAGAATCCCAGCCGCGGCTGAGGTCGGAGATTCTGGCCCAATGTTAAGGATTGATGAAGAAGGAGTTTGTTCAATATTTAAATACTTGCTTTTTGGAAATTATTCTGAAAGCCTCCAGTGAAAGCTGCTGTTTGATAATTGACTTCTGTGTTGATTTCACTTTCTGAAATGTTTTATAATTTATATTCATTTTGTTTAAATCAACCATGGCAAGAATTGTAAGGCAGATTATTTGATAGCTATGATTTTTGGTTTGCTGCAAATGCCCATTTTCTAACAACATTTTATTCAAAAATTGTAGTGTGGTCTGGCATTATGAATTCTCAACTTGTGAATCAGTGTTTCTCCATATTGAACGCCACTGGGAGAGTTGATTAGATTTTCCCATCATTTCAACAGTTGAATGTTCAGTCAAAAAAAAGACCAGTTTACAGTCGAGATTAATGACTTTTAATGTGTAACATTTGGCCAAGTCTCTATTTGCATAACCAATTGCAAATGCTGTATATTAAGTCAGTGTTGGAAGATTGGATGGAGACATTGGTTTTATGCCACGCTCACTTATCCTGAGGGCACTTCATTCTGTCCTCCTCAAATGTCAAGTAAGCGTGAAGCCTAGGACTTATCCATTTGAGTTTGTCCAAGATCATTTTTTCCCATGCGTTGGGATCCAGTTTGCAACCTCTGAAATTGGCTTTCAGATTACCTTTATATCTAAGTTTGGGATGTCCTGTGGCACAGGTTCCCGTGCTCATCTGGCAATAGAATGCTGCCTTTGGAATGCAGGCATCCTTCATACAAAAAGCATGACAGACCCAGCGAAGCTGAGCTCTGATGAATATGTTCTCAATGCAAGACATGCAGCACTTTGCAGAAACCTTGGTGTTGCAAATAGATCCCAGATAGTGAAGTTGGAATACTTCTAGTTGCCTTACGTGGTGCTGGTAGGTTGTCCAATTCTCATGCCCATAAGGAAGTGATGTAAGAACGACTGTCTGGCAGACTTTGATCTTTATTCTGAGACAAACTTCAGAGTCTTTCTGAAGTCTGTGAGTGAGCCTGCCAAAGGTTGAGCTAGCTTTTCCAGGAAATGGTTGATTTTCTCATCTGGCATGGTGCTATCCGTAAACAAGCGTTCACTTTTCCGTAACTTTTGTGCAAGCCATGAGACTTTGCAAGTTGAAGGGGTTGCTGTCTATCCCGAATTGAATGTGTACTCCTGTGTCAAGATCTTTAAGTGCATACGGACCATGGCCAAGAAGTCTAGGGCAAACAGAGCTGAAGCCAGCACAGAGCCTTGCTTGCTGCCATTGGTGATTGGAAAGGAATCTGATAACATACCACTTTGCATCACACTTGCCACCAAGCTTTTGCGAAACAAGCAAATGACAAGCAAATCGTTTCTGGGTCCTCTCCTGCCATAGCCTTCTTGTCATCAATTTTTGGCATGTTATTTATTTCTTCCACTGTGAAGACCGACACAAAATATCTGTTCAATGCCTCAGTCATTTCCTCATTTTCTGTTACTAAATCCCCCTTCTCATCCTCTAAAGGACCAATGTTTACCTTAGCCACTCTTTATCTTTTAATATTTTACTCTACTGCTCTTTGGAAAAATTACTTTGAACTTGTATGATACATCATGTGGTGGGGAAGGCAATTTGTTGCCTACTTTTCTATAGACAGAGTTCTGTCTGAAAGCCATCGAACCAGCTCTGAGTCATCTAAGCAGCCAAGACAATAAAAAGCAATATCTTGAAAGTGGAAGAAGGATGTCCCTCAACATGTTCCAAATCCGAGTCCACCTGAGAATAAAACTGCTTGGAAATTCAACTCCACTTCATAGCTTACTGAGAATCCTTTGCTTTGCAATACCTTTACTTCAACTAAATCCGCAACTCATCTCAGAAACTACAGGCCTGCCATGAAAGAGACTGAGACTATCATAAATTGTAATTGTATTCTTTTACATTCAACTAATCTTTGTGTTTGTGATAGTGTGTATGAGTCGAGTGAGTGAGACATCATGTTTTAAGCATGTCAGGCAAGTAATAATAACCTATTTTTTTTAAATAACAAAAAGTTTGGATTATTTAAATTGGGACAATTGGGGTAATAAGACGTGCACCGTTTATAAACAAACATATTGATCTCAGGCAATAAAAAAGGACACCTAAATTTAGCTGTGATGTATATTTGTACAGATCCTTCCACAGGCTTTTCGGCTTACTGCTTCAGTAGCCTTAGTCAGGTCAACAAACACCATATGGAGGTCCTTATTCTGTTTGCAGGACTTTGCTTGAATTTGCCATGCTGCAAAAATAATTTCTACTGTTCTCTGTTCTGCACAGAAACCTCACTAGGATCCTGGGTACATTGAGTTAATGAGGTGAGTGATAATCCAATTAATAACTCTTGCAAGAACTTTTCTACTGTTGAAAGAAATGATATTCCGTGATGATCGTCACCGACGGACTTGCTACCTGTCCAGTTTCTCCTGACAGAGTTGAGAGCTGTTCACTCCTCAGTGACCTGTCTTCAACTGTTCTGGCTTCCAGTTAGAACTAAGACTTAAAAGCTTTGTTTATCCTTACAAGGCTCCAGTTGTTACGCAACCACTGAGAGTTTATTTATTTTTCATACCGTAACCCTCTTTAAGCACAATAGAATCACAGTTGGAACTTAACCAATCCCTATACAAACACCTTTGTCCAGCATGAATTTAACTATAGATTTTACCTTCCAAGCACAGAAAAATTACATTAAACACACTTAAAACCATATCTTATTTCTAACATTTACCAATACAAATATAAATCCCTTAAAACTAGCTTTCTTTTCCTAACAAAGTAGACTAGTTTACCCGATCCTCATCTACTTATATGCTGTAGACAGATTGCCTGTCTCCATTGTGTAGGGATGCTACATCAGAAGGAATGGTATAACTATTATGCTAAGTAGACAGCATCCTAAAATGTGATATCCCTAAGATACTGTGGGCCATCACCAGCAGCTGAATTGCATACCTCCACAACATGTTGTCAGGATGGTGTAGGTTGCAGAACATATCTATCTGTTTAAGAAGTCTTCATAGTCATATGTGTATTAACAACAAGTCTTTATTAACTACATGTAAACTATATACAACTGTACAGTAAAGTGTACCATCCTAAGTCTTATCTTGTCCCTGGCCAATACCACACTGACCCCAGTTTTAGGTCATGTGCCTTCATACATCATTGTGTGGGTGATACTTTATTCAGTCCCACATTAACCCTTCATGGACCAGGCCCTACAACTATATATGATCCAGCATATCCTCACGCCCTAATCATCATCAAACCAGAGGACCAAACCTGACTCAATGCACTGTTGTGGGATAAAATAAACCACTCCCAAGTCTATAAGCTTTGAGTCATCATGGACTTTATTTGCAAGCATAAGCTGTGATTGGTCATACTAAGTTGCTCCTTAGTGTCAGTGGGGCTAGCAGGGTAACTATGTGGGGTTACAGGGATAGGGCGTGGATGGGATTGTGGTCGGTGCAGACTCGATGGGCCAAATGGCCTCCTTCTGCACTGTGGAGATTCTATGATTCTATGACATGGCCTGATTCTGCAGGGTGTCTCCCCGATATAAAGTATACATAACATATTTACATATTTTAGTTATCACATTTCCCTATACCACCTAGTACAACCTCCAATTACATACCTAATGAGCAGAATTATTCAGGCTGCACAGAAGAATGTGACGTTAATCTACTAACACTACTGCACAGGGCTAAGCTCACCCCAAACACTAAAAACAACCGGTTATTGCTAAAACTGAGCTGTCCATAAACCAACGAGTTAGATCAATGCTTTGGAGCATGGCCACATACAGAGTACAAATATGAAAAATGCCTGTGATGAGTAAAAGCTGTTGGATTAAATGTTGCAATGGAGTTAGGCCAGAAAGCTAAATGTAGTGGAAAATTCCTTGGGAACTGCTCTGCCTGTTGACTGCTGCTCCCCACCAGTTCTAGGATTTCCCACTGGAAGTTATGATGATTGGGCATTAAATACACACCCAAATATGCATGAGAAGTTTTAAAGATGAGGCCAACAACAGTAATACATACATGACATAATTCCTATCAGTTCATCCATGACATCAGGTGTTGTATGGGTGACAGAATGATCCTTTAAAGTGATCACCAAGGGGAAGCTAGTTAAGTACGTTAAGGAGAAAGAATGCAAGGATATGCTGACAGAATGAGGTAAAGTAGAGGGTGAGGAGTAGGCTCGAGTGTGAGGAGTGGGCTCGAGTGTGAGGAGTGGGCTCGAGTGTGAGGAGTGGGCTCGAGTGTGAGGAGTGGGCTCGAGTGTGAGGAGTGGGCTTGAGTGTGAGGAGTGGGCTTGAGTGTGAGGAGTGAGCTCAAGTGTGAGGAGTGGGCTTGAGTGTGAGGAGTGGGCTCAAGTGTGAGGAGTGGGCTCGAGTGTGAGGAGTGGGCTTGAGTGAAGCATAAACACCTGCATGGATGAGTTGGGCTGTGTGATATGTTTCTGTGCTGTGATTTCAATGTAAGATAAAACTATGTAAAAGCCTTTGAAATCAAGTGTTGTTGAAAAACAAATCAGCAAAATGTTTCTTCTTCAATTCGTGATTATTCAACTCGCAGCTCGTCAGCCCTGTCACAGGCATTCCCGATCTCTCAAGCGAAAGCAAGGGAGCTTACCAAGATAATCAAAATGACACCAAATGCAGAAAATAAGGTGGAGGTCAGGAATCCAAACTTTGCAACAAGTAGATGAGTTCTCCTGCCAGCGCCACCATGCAGCACAAGATCCAGTCCGTTGTTTCAAAATTAAGTTGCCTGATCGACATGGGAAGGGAAGATATGCGCTGAGAAGTAGTAAACTAACCTCAGACTCAAGAGTAGAGGGTTCATTGCAACTAGTCAGATTCACAGTAGAAAGCTGAGGTTCCTTTTTATCTCTGGTGACACAAATCCCATTAAACGTTCAAAAACTATTTAATTTGTTCCCACACGGATTCACTGGCTTCCTCCCCACTGGCCATGCCCCACACAAATTTTTACCATAACAGAAATACAAATTTAGGACTTCCTGTGATTAATTGGACCATTTTAAATTTGGCAACATGCTTAACTACTGATTAATTCAGACAGGTTTCTAAATGAAGAGACAGCAGAAGGAGCTAGCCCATGGTTTAGTGGATGAATGCACCAGTGGATGCTGTGCAGATCAGTAAGGTGTCAAGTTCAATGCCTGATCTGAGTGGAATTAGCTGATTTTTAATCACAAATGGAACAGCAGTGCAATTGGAACATAGAACAGTACAGCACAGGAACCTTTAGCCCACGATGTTCTGATAGATAGGAAAG
Source organism: Mustelus asterias (assembly GCF_964213995.1). Taxonomy (NCBI): domain Eukaryota; kingdom Metazoa; phylum Chordata; class Chondrichthyes; order Carcharhiniformes; family Triakidae; genus Mustelus; species Mustelus asterias. The sequence continues at coordinate 103,664,007 of NC_135805.1, forward strand.
CAAGCTGTGAGGAGAATTCAGAGTCTACAAATAGATATAAATAGCTTAAAACAGCAGAAAAATAATTGGTAGATGGAGTGTAATGTGAGGTTGTCCACTCTGCCACAAGAATAGAAAAGCTGAATGTTATTTAAATAGAGAGATGCTACAGTACAGAGGGATCTGATTGTTTTTATTCCTGAAACACAAATAGTTAGCTTGCGGGTACAGCAAGCAATGAGGAAGGCAAATGTGCCTTTATTGCAAGGGTCGATGGAGCATAAAAGTAGGAAGACTTGCTGCTACCTTGCAGCATGCTGGTGGAACCATCTCTGGAGTACTGTGTACAATTCTGCCTTACTCAAGGTGGATATACTTGCATTGGAAGCAGTTCAGAGAAGTTTCATTAAGTGATGAAGAGATAGTCATAGGAGGAAAAAAAGGCTGAACAGGATAGATGGAACATAGAACATAGAACATTACAGCGCAGTATAGGCCCTTCGGCCCTCGATGTTGCACCGACCAGTGAAACCAATCTAAAGCCCCACTAATCTACACTATTCCAATATCATCCATATGTTTATCCAATAACCATTTGAATGCTCTTAATGTTGACGAGTCCACTACTGCTGCAGGCAGGGCATTCCACACTCTTACTACTCTCTGAGTAAAGAACCTACCTCTAACATCTGTCCTATATCTCTCACCCCTCAATTTAAAGCTATGTCCCCTCGTGTTAGCCATCACCATCCGAGGAAAAAGGCTCTCACTATCCACCCTATCTAATCCTCTGATCATCTTGTATGCCTCTATTAAGTCACCTCTTAAACTTCTTCTCTCTAACGAAAACAACCTCAAGTCCCTCAGCCTTTCCTCATACGATCTTCCCACCATACCAGGCAACATCCTGGTAAATCTCCTTTGCACCCTTTCCAACGCTTCTACATCTTTCCTATAATGCAGCGACCAGAACTGTACACAATATTCCAAGTGCGGCTGCACCAGAGTTTTGTACAGTTGCAGCATGACCTCATGGCTCTGAAACTCAATCCCTCTACCAATAAAAGCTAACACACTGTATGCCTTCTTAACAACCCTATCAACCTGGGTGCCAACTTTCAGGGATCTATGCACATGGACACCCAGATCCCTCTGTTCATCCACACTACCAAGTATCTTACCATTAGCCCAGTACTCTGTATTCCTGTTACTCCTTCCAAAGTGAATCACCTCACATTTTTCCGCATTAAACTCCATTTGCCACCTCTCAGCCCAGCTCTGCAGCTTATCTATGTCCCTCTGTAACCTGCCACTTCCCTCCGCACTATCTACAACTCTACCGACTTTAGTGTCATCCGCAAATTTACTCATCCATCCTTCTACACCCTCATCCAGGTCATTTATAAAAATGACAAACAGCAGTGGCCCCAAAACAGATCCTTGCGGTACACCACTCGTAACTGAACTCCAGGATGAATATTTCCCATCAACCACCACCCTCTGTTTTCTTACAGCTAGCCAATTCCTGACCCAAACCACTAAATCACCCTCAATCCCATGTGTCCGTATTTTCTGCAATAGCTTACCATGGGGAACCTTATCAAATGCTTTGCTGAAATCCATATACACCACATCAACCACTTTACCGTCATCCACCTCTTTGGTCACCTTCTCAAAGAACTCAATAAGGTTTGTGAGGCACGACCTACCCTTCACAAAACCGTGCTGACTATCCCTAATCAAATTATTCCTTTCTGGATGATTATAAATCCTATCTCTTATAATCCTTTCCAAACCTTTGCCCACAACAGAAGTAAGGCTCACCGGTCTACAATTACCAGGGTTGTCCCTACTCCCCTTCTTGAACAAGGGGACAACATTTGCTATCCTCCAGTCTTCTGGCACTGTTCCTGTAGACAATGACGACACAAAGATCAAAGCCAAAGGCTCTGCAATCTCCCCTCGAGCCTCCCAGAGAATCCTAGGATAAATCCCATCCGGCCCAGGATGTCTATTTTTACCCTTTCCAGAATTGCTAACACCTCCTCCTTATGAACCTCAATCCCATCCAGTCCAACAGCCTGCATCTCAGTACTCCCCTCGACAACACTGTCCCTCTCCTGTGTGAATAAGAACATTGTGTAACTTCAGTTGAAAACAGAAGACATCAAATCAAACGGAGGAAAAGAAGCATATTGTCCATTCTTAAACATACAAGTAAATGAATACCTATAATACCTATAAGATCTATAATCATTGGAATTTAGGAGAAATGGAGGTGATCTTATTGAAACATGTCAGATTCCAGGTGGTACTTGAAAGGATAGGTGTTGAAAGGATGTTTCCTCTTTTGGGGGAATCTAGAACTAGGGGCACAATTTAAAAATAAGGGAATTTTTCATTTAAGCTGGAGGTTTTTGATTTGATTTATTATTGTCACATGTAGTATACAGTGAAAAGTATTGTTTCTTGCGCGCTGTACAGACAAAGCATACCGTACATAGGGAAAGAAAGGAGAGGGTGCAGAATGTAATGTTACAGAGGAATTTCTTCTCTCAGTTGCCTGGGGCTGCCAACCACTGGGAATTACAATAATCTGTGGGACAACACCTTGAATAACAGAAGAAAATTCCTAGGATCATTGTGTATTTTCACTTTTTCTTAACTTTATTAGTTATACTGATGGAAAGTTATGAGTCTCGAAGAGTCCATTTGCATTGTGGGGTCTTGTTTTCTTGCACTTGGACCAGGTTTTAAGTCATGTCAGCATTTGCAGCAAAAACGGCAATAGGTCTTCCTATTACAGCGCTTAACAGATCATTGACTGAAGTGTAGAACTGAAAATCTGCTTCTTATTGTACTTTGCTGAACAAAATGCCTATTGTGCAGAAGTAATTAAATTCCTTTGTATATCTGACCTTTCTGGATGAGTCCTTACTGAAGGCTTCTGGGATTCAATTCCATTTCATGTTTGTGCGTCATCATGTAAATGCTTGGACTGTTCTTTTTAAATGTGTAATTAAGCAGAGTTAAAACCTAATGGATTCCAACTTTGGAAAATTCTGGAAATGCACAACGAGAATAAAGAAGAACAGGTTAAAAAATGATCTGTTCATTGCAATTTGAGGAGTTTTGCTGTATGTAAGTTGACTGGCACCTTTTCCTATATTACGATGGTAACTGGTGATAAGGTACTTTATTATTTGTAAAGTGATTTGGAATGTCCTGAGGTCATGAAATGATTTGATTTGATTTGATTTGATTTATTATTGTCACATATATTAGTTTCCAGTGAAAAGTATTGTTTCTTACGCGCTATATAGACAAAACATTCTGTACATAAAGAAGGAAAGGAGTGCAGAATGTAGTGTTACAGTCATAGCTAGATTGTAAAGAAAGATCAACTTAATACATTATAATGTGTAAATAAATAATTATTTTTGAATAATATTATCAGATATTTCCATTCAGTCTGTACAATTTATTAATCTGACTTTACAGTTGCTGATAGTTTCATTGGCCATTTAATAACCACTTAAGGGCCTATTCCCACCCAGCCTCAATTTTAGATTGGTGGACATCTGATAGTTTATTTTTGGGTCCAAAGCAACCCCTCCTCCCTCCCCGTCCGGTGATCTAAGGTCAGCGGGCAACCTTCCAACTGGGGGCCTGTGGCCTAAAGACCTCCCACACCTCCAACCTATCCCATGAGACCCCAACCCTTGCCACTTGCTTCTCCTTCTGTTCCTGGCACTTAGTTCCTGGCAGCTAATTGCTGTGCCTCTTCTGGCCATTGCCATGCTCTTCCTGGAATGACTGCAGAGCTGCCAGAATTAGATTGGCCAGTGGCTCTCCAAGGCAGAATATCTTCCCAGTGATTGGTGGAAGTCCTGCCTCCTGCCAATCAATGCCTGTTAGAGCATAGCATAGCATCGGGCCTGCTGGAGTCTGAAGGGATATGCACTCCACTGACTGCACAGACAGTGGATGCTGAGTGCCCGCCGTTCTGAAAATTCAGACCATTGCACATTTCCAGTATTTTTTGCTTTCATAACAGAATGTGAAGTTATCTTGTATAAAACGCCAGCACTTGAATATAAGGCACCGTGGCATAATGGTTAGCACTGCTGCCCCACAGCACCAGAATCTGTGTTCAATTCCCGGCTTGGTCTGTCTGTGCGGAGCCTGACCATTCTCCCCATGTCTGCATGGATTTCCTCTGAGTGCTCTGGTTTCCTCCCACAGTCCGAAAGACGTGCTGGTTAGGTGAATTGGACGTGCTAAATTCTCCCTCAGTTGTACCCGAACAGGCACCGGAGGGTGGTGACGGGGGGATTTTCACAGTAACTTCATTGCAGTGTTAATGTAAGCCTACTTGTGACACCAATAAATCAACTTAAATAATAGCTCTTCATTCTAAAAACTCCTTTACACTGGAAGCAGTACCATAATTGAGTGATTCATTTTAAACTGCAGGAACATTGGAATCTCAGAAGTCAATCAACACCTGTGGAGAGAACAGAGAAGATAACATTTCACGTCTAACCCTTCATTAGAACAATTACATCAGTGAAACAAGAACAGCAAATGTTGGAAACCAGAGTGTCAGTCAGTATCAGTGGAGAGGTAAGGTTCAGGTATATACTGAAGCGAGATTTCCAAACGGGGAATGGGAGTTTGCAGGCAGGAGTTCTGGTTGGGCAACCTGAAATTAAAATGATATGTGAGCCTAACAAGTTTTCCCAAACTAATTGCAAAGTCACAGATGATATCCGATGTGATGGTGACAAAAGTAATCTTTCCCTCCTGATCCTTCTTTACCTGTCTGCAACCTTTGACACAGTTGACCACACCATCCTCCTTCATCATCCAGCTGGACGGGACTGGTATTAACTGGTTCCATCCTTATTTATCTAACACAACCAGAGAATCACTTGCAATGCCTTCTCTTCTTGCTCCCCACAGTTGTGCCCCAAGGATCAATTCTTATGGCCCCCTCCTGTTTCTGATCCATGCGCTGCCACTGAGTGTTATCATCCGATGGCACAATGTTAGTTTTCACATATGCGCTGATGGCACCCAGCTCTACCTCATCACCACCTCTCCCTCACCAACACCACTCCCTCACTACCACCTCTCCCTCATCACCACCTCTCCCTCACTACCACCTCTCCCTCACTACCACCTCTCCCTCACTACCATCTCTCCCTCACTACCATCTCTCCCTCACTACCATTTCTCCCTCACTACCACCTCTCCCTCACTACCACCTCTCCCTCACCACCACCTCTCCCTCATCACCACCTCTCCCTCACTACCACCTCTCTCTCACTACCACCTCTCCCTCACTACCACCTCCCTCAGCTCCTTCACTGTTGCTAGATTAATCCAGCATTCAGTGCTGGATGAGAAGAAATTTCCTCCAGTGAAATACTGTGAAGACTGAAGCCATTGTTGTCTGTTCGCACTCTAAAATCCATTGACTAAACACTCCATCCCTCTCCCTGGCAACAGTCTGAAATTAAACCAGTCTGTTCGCAACTTTGGTGTTACATTTGATCCCAAGATTAACTTCCACAGATGCTGCCAGACCGGCTGAGATTTTCCAGCACTTATTGGGCGGGATTCTCTGATCTCGTCCGTACCCACCCTGCTGCCAGCGAGAATGGAGAATTCGGCACTCAGCCAAATCTCTATTCACTGTAGCAGCGCCAGAAAATCTCAGCCGTGGACGAGGTCGGAGATCTTCAGCGATTATTTTTATTTCAGATCTCCAGCATCCGCACTATTTTACTTTTATAATAGAGAGACAGACAGAAACGTAGATATATAGACAGATAGATCAAAGCATTGTTGTTTATAGACTTTATTTATAATGGTTGAAATCAACCAAATCGACAACAGGATAATATTATAAATAGTTACACAAGCAGCAAATGTGCCTTTGACCTAATTTCCAATGTGCAATCTCACTCCCTCAATGGTGTTGCCATGCTGACATGAAACCAATCTGACTGTAATTACAGTTGATATATCTTAAATAGACAAAATAATATTGTATTAATAGCTTCCTAATTGGATCCAACTTCACAGAAAAATTTTGGATCGAATCCAGTGAGGTGCCATCAAATAACCGAGGACGTTTCTGACCAAGGTAATCCGCTGGGAATCATTTTTAATGTAATTTTGTCCAAGCCTCATCCAATAAAGCTCACGGCTCACGTTCACTGGAATTCAGGTAGAGACTGAAAAACAGCACAGAGGAGAAATACTTGACAGGATAAGACCAGACACATGCAGTTTCAGTGATAGGAATAATTTTGCTGAAATTGATCTCAAAAGCTGCCGGAGAACTCTGAGTCACTGTTTAAATGCACACCATTTACACCATGTGTGCACATGAGTCATCCTCATTAAATTCTGGGAGTCTAGGAACATCTGTGAAAGCCTAAATTGAATTTTAACACCCTAAATGAACAGTGAATTAGATTCATTGTTCAGTACGTGATAAGAATACTTCATGATGAATTAGCCATTCCGATAGTACTGAAAAGGGCTTAAGTTCTAAAATGAAGTGACAGAATCATTGTTAAAAACAGACCTGTAGTATAGAATGTGATTCATAAATATATGTAGGATTTAATGCTATAATTTAATGTAGTACTTGGACTCACTAAATAACAGTTCAAATAGATCGCTGAAGAAGATTTTCTTCTGGCAATACATTATTTTTTTAATTATTATGCAAATAAGCATGTAAGTTCTCCTTAATTTGTTCCCACTCAATTCATAAACCAGTGAGAAAATATTAAAAAGTCATTGGAGAGTCCAGATTCCCGCATGAATGGTGATTTGGTTAAGCGACAGGAAGTTGCGGCCTATGGAAGCACCTTCCAGTGTAATTCACTGGGGTCGATCTTCACTTTGTGATGATAGTCTAAATGGGGTGTGTGGTAGCGTGCCCCTTTAAGGGGCAGGTGCTCGGAAGGTCATGTGACCAAATGGGAGCAGAGCACGTGAATCCTGGGGCTGAGCGCGGGTTTTCCCTGCAGTTAAGAGTTGTGGAGTACGGCAGCTTTTATATCACTCTCTGTAAATAGTAATTTATCTTCAGCCATTCATTCATTAATCTACCTGGTGGTCACCCGCCTTTGAGATACTACATTTGGTGATGAGAATTAATCAAAGTGTCTTCATACTGCTGCAGAAATCAGGAAAGCAAACATCGTCCGGAACCCTTTTTGCAGCAAACTCATTCAATAGCCTATGAATGTTAAAATCCCCCTTTTGGAAAACTAGACCCATTCGACCCTAACACGGAGCAGTGAGGCCAATGAAATCGGGGGTGGGGGGGAGAAGCAGCAGATAATCCTACTGATAGCCTGCAGAACTCCAACCTAAAGCCTGATAAAGAGTCTGACTTGTCCAAATGCCCCTGACTCCAAAACCTTCAAGGAGCTTGAGGAATTAGTTAAGGACCATTATCAACTGAAGCCCACAGTGATCATGCAGTGATAGAAATATAATTCTGTCACAAGAATCCCAGGGAAGTCAATGACAGCATACATAGCACAGCTAAGACAAACAGCTGAACAGTGTGTGTTTGGATCTGCACTCATCTACACTCACATGTTGAGAGACAGACTAGTCTGCAGTACAAACAACACAACTATACATATAACTATACATATAAAAGTACAATTTGAAGAAGGCATTAGAGGTTGCCCAGGCCACAGAAAGCATGGTAGCACAGTGGTTAGCATTGCTGCCTCACAGCGCCAGGGACCCGGGTTCGATTCCCGGCTTAGGTCGCTGTCTGTGTGGAGTTTGCACATTCTCCCCGTGTCTGCGTGGGTTTCCTCCGGGGGCTCCGGTTTCCTCCCACAATCCAAAAAATGTGCTCGTTAGGTGGATTGGCCATGTTAAATTCTCCCTCAGTGTACCCGAACAGGCGCCGGAGTCTAGCAACCAGGGGATTTTCACAGTAATTTCATTGCAGTGTTAATGTAAGCCTACTTGTGACTAATAAATAAACTTTACAAAAGCTATTATTAGAAGAGGCAGAGATTAATTTGAAGACGGCATTAAAGATTGCCTAGGCCATATTAAGCACCGAAAGGGGGCGATGGAACTACAGAGCATGCAAGCAGGAGAGGTCTACCAAGTTTGGCAGGAAGCCGCTAGTAGTCAAAGCGCCAGGGAGGAGGGCACAGGAAGTAATGAGCACAGAGACTTGTAGCAAATGGGAGTACAGAGGTATAGGGAATTTGATCCACAGACCCGAAGCTATGAAGAATGCTATTGGTGTGGGGGTGATCACCCCCAGGAGAGGTGTAAATTCAGGGAAGCTACGTGTTATGCCTGGACTAAGAGGGGGCACATTAGGAGCAAAAACAGGACCAAGCAGAACCTACCGAGGGCCAAAAAAAAAATCCACTCCAGTATACAGTGTTGAGAATAACCCTGAAAACGATTCTGAAGCATAAAAGTCAAATATTAGGTTTGCAAGATGGCTCCAATTACAATTGTCTTGGTAATAAACTTGGTATTAAAGGGCGGTATGGTGGCACAGTGGTTAGCACTGGTGCTTCACAGCTCAAGGACGCAGGCTCAATTCCAGCCTTGGGTCACTGTCTGTGTGGAGTTGGCACATTCTCCCTGTCTCTGCATAGGTTTCCTCCACAGTCCAAAGATATACAGGTTAGGAATATTGGCCAGGGGAAATGTGTGGGCTAATGGGGATAGGGTGGGGGAGAGGGCAGGTAAAATGCTGTATCAGAGAGTCAGTGCAGCCTCGATGGGACTAATGGGATTCTATGTTTCGAAATGGTCAGCCACTCAGAATGGAGGTGGACACTGTTGCCTCTGCTACAGTTATGGAGGAACAACCATTTCAGTATTTACAAAGAGGGGGTTAGCCCCTACAGTTAAGAAGCACGACAGCCAGGCTAGCAGCATAAGCTGGGAAGCTTTAAGGATCCCAGGACATCAACAATGCCCATAAGCTACTGACATCAGTCAGCTCAACTGCCTCTAAAAGTAGTAGAGGACCAAGGGCCCAGTTTGATGGGCCGAGATTAGCTTTACTACATTAAACTAATTTGGCTGGAAATCTTCAAGGTCAACAATGAAAACTTCCAGAGTGTCTTTAAAAGTATCAGGAGGTGATCCAAGGTTAGTTAGGGCATTATTCAGTGCCTAAATTGAAACTTTACGTGGATCCTGAGCCCGATCTGTATCCTATGCCTTACATGATAAGGTCGCATCTGAGCTCAAGCGGCTGGGAGAATTAGGCATTATTAAACCTGTACAGTTTTCGGAGTGGGCAGCTCCAATCATGCCTGTGGTTAAGCCAAGTAGAACCATCAGGGTATGTTGGGACTACAAAATAACCATGAATCAAGCAGCAAATTAGATCGATACAGTTACATGTGGGTACGATAGAGGAACATGTGCCAAACATGGGCAATTGGGACGAGCTTAGTGGTTAAAGAAAAAGGCAGCATGGACAAGTTGGGTCAGAGGGTCTGTTTCCATGCCGTAAACTTCTATGACTGTATGATACCCAATACCAAGGATTGAAGATTTGTGCATCAAGTTAGCAGGAGGCTCAACTTCTACTAAACTTTATATGAGCCATGTGTATCAACAATTAGAATTAGATGAAGAACCTAGAGAATTTGTTACAATAAACACCCACAGAGGCCAGTGTACACCAGTATACTCGACTGCCCTTTGGAGTCTCATCGGCATGTGCAGCTTTCCAGTGCATGATGGACAGTTTACTACAGGACCAACTGAAGATGGCTGTCCAGTTTAAATGATGTACTGAATACAGGAGCATCCAAAGAGAAGCATCTGGCAAATGTCATAGAAGTTTTAAAAAGATTTAAACAGGCCAGAGTGAGGGAGAAATGTACATTCCAGACTCACAAAGTAACATATTTATGGTTCAAAGTGGACGCAAAAGGGCTGCACCCAATGGGAGAGAAGTTAAAAGAAATTAAGGGGGCTTTGTGGGAGCTGGAGTGTGAGGAGCATAGCAGCTACTGATTGTGGGCAGGAGGAAGGGTCCCGGTGCCTGGTGTTGGCAAAAGTCAAGGTGGCTGAGTGAGAGAAAGGTTTGAGGGTGTGAGGAGTGCCAGTGGGGGTCCAGTGGGAGACTGGGGATGATTCACTTACCCTTGCTAAATGAAGGTCATTCATCGTCTTCTGACACTGCTGCCCCGTGCTCTTCTGCATCCCAGGCAGGGGTGGTGACCCTGCTGGAACGCCATTGCCTAGAGCAGGGGTAGAGTGTGTCCCGTATCTGCTGCATTCCATCCTGCATCCTGGTGAGGGCCCCTTCCGAAAAGTGCGGTGTGGCCTTCTAGCCTGCCACTCCCTGAAGTTGTTGTGGAATGAGTGCTGGGGAGCCGTTTATATGGAGTTCCCCAGTGTTTGCAGCAGTGAATTGTTGCAAGGCAGCTGAATCAGTTGGAACACGCCGCCAGTGATACTCCTGAGCATAAAAATTATTACTAGTGAGACATAAGATTTGGTCTGAAATCACGCTGGCACAGTCAAGGGGAATCACTGTTTATTGTTCCAGAACCAACACTCTGCCATTTCTTGGTAAAATTGGATGAGAAAACTGGTGTGATTTTCCCACACCATCATTTTTTGGGAGGGGCAGGTTTTGCACTGGTTCCGAGAGGGGGGTGGGCCTAAACATGCCAGTAAGGCCAGCTTCAAAAAATGCAGCCCGATCACAAAGTGAAGACTGCCCTCCTCCCACTGACAGCAGACTGCCCCTCCCCCCCCACCCCACCCCGCCAACCGCCCCGTCATTGAAGGCATGTTTCCCTACCCCCTCCCCAACACAGATCACCAACATTGGGGCATTGGGGTTCTCCCAATGGTTCCCCCTTCATAACCCCCTTCATGCCCCCCGCCCCCCTTCATAGCCCAGTTCATGCCCCCTTCAGGCCCCAATCCCCCTCAGGCCCCATCCTCTTTGCACATGAGCACTGCCCAGCCGTGTCCCTAACCACCATGGGGCTTCAATTACCTTTCAGCACTCTCCCCTCCACCCCTCCTCCTCCTCCACCCCGCCATCCCTCGCCTGGCATGGCCATCACACCTAATCTCCGTTGGTGGAGACTAGCAGAGTTTCTCGCCGGGTTCCCAATGCACCAGAGAGTCCAAGAATCCATGGAGTGCACAGAATCTGGCCTCAAATGGACTAAGCATCTTTAAATGCTTATTTGAATATGCTAATCTGGTTCCTGCCCTCACTTGGTGGGAACCTTATTACACCTGGGCACAGTGGCTGGGAGAATTCGAACGAGTGGCATGGCAGTACAGTGGTTAGCACTGCTGCCTCATAGCGCCAGGGACCCAGTTTCAATCACAGCCTCGGGTCACTGTCTGTGTGGAGTTTGCACTTTCTCCCCGTGTCTGCGTGGGTTTCCTCCGGGTGCTTCAGTTTCCTCCCACAGTCCAAAGATGTGCGGGTTAGGTTGATGGGCCATGCTAAATCGACCCTAGTGCTAGGGGAATTAATAGGGTAAATGAGGGCTACAGGAATAGGACCTGGGTACTGACCCGATGGGCCGAGCGACCTCCTTCTGTACTGTATGGATTCTAAGGGTTTTCCCACTGGCGCTGAATGTTCTGGACCCCTTATCTGCGATTCTCTGACCCCATGCCACCCCAGTACCATCTGCGCCTGGCTCGAAGCATTCGAAAAATCACTGCCATTAATCCTGTTGCTCTCTCCACAGTTGCTGCCAGAACTGATGCGTTTTTCCAGGACTTTCTGTTCATATGTTAGATCCCCAGCATTTGCAGTATTTCACTTTCATACTAAAACTGCATGATGCCTTCTGGATTTAATGAACAAAGTTTCCTCAGATGATTCCTCAATGCACACTGAATCCCATTAAATGATTGGGGAAATGGCTTTTACTACATGAGATTTTAAAAAAATTAAATGAAATATTTCTCAGTGGTTTACCGTGGTTGACTGTCCTGTTATTTGATGCGACCTTCAAGAGATTTGTTACAAGATCGAGTATATTGAATATAAATTGAAATAAAAGAAGCTTTGAAGAAATATTTGTAACTTGTCTCTGAACATGAACTGACAGATTTTTTGCTTGGAGCAAAACAGCTGTGCAATCCTCAACACCGATGTCCCACAAGGCTGTGTCCTTAGCCCCCTACTATACTCCTTATACACCTATGACTGTGTGGCCAAATTCCCCTCCAATTCGATTTTCAAGTTTGCTGATGATGCCACCATCGTGGGTCGGATCTCGAACAATGGCAAGACGGAGTACAGGAAAGAGATAGAGAATCTGGTGAAATGGTGCGACAACAATAATCTCTCCCTTAATGTCAGTAAAACAAAGGAGATGGTCATCGAACTCAGGAAGCATAGTGGAGGACATGCACCTGTCTACATCAACAGGGACAAAGTGGAAATGGCCGAGAGCTTCAAATTTTTAGGTGTCCAGATCACCAACAACCTGCCCTGGTTCCTCCACGCCAACGCTATAGTTAAGGAAACCCACCAATGCCACTACTTTCTCAGAAATCTAAGGAAATTTGGCATGTCCACTACAACTCTCACCAACTTTTACAGATGTACTATAGGAAGCATTCTTTCTGGTTGTATCACAGCTTGGTATGGCTCCTGCTCTGCCCAAGACTGCAAAAAACTACAAATGGTCGTGAACGAAGTCCAGTCCATCACACAAACCAGCCTCCCATCCATTGACTCTGTCTATACTTCCCGCTGCCTCAGAAGAGCATTCAGCTCAAGGACCACACGCACCCTGGACATTCTCTCTTCCACCTTCTTCCGTCAGGAACAAGATATAAAAGTCTGATGTCACATACCAACCGACTCAAGAACAGCTTCTTCCCTGCTGCCATCAGACTTCTGAATGGACCTACCTCATATTAAGTTGATCTTTCTCTACACCCTAGCTATGACTGTAATACTACATTCTGCACTCTCTTCTTTCCTTCTCTATGTACGGTATGCTTTGTATGGTGAGAAAGAAATAGTACTTTTCATTGTATACTAATACATGTAACAATAATAAATCAAATCAAATCAAACGTGTAGTGTATGAGTTCATCGCCTAGTACAACAGGCACATAGAGATAGCTTCACGCAAAGATAAACTCACAGTATTTTCCAAGGATCTTTCATTTAAATGAATGAAGCAAGACTTCCTAATATTAATTGGGCCAGGAGTGTGCAAGCTGTAGGCCTGAGGTGAAGATATATAAAGATATACCTGTGCTCCAGAACTAACTGCACCCTTAGCTAAGCTGTTCCAGTGCATCTACAACACTGGCATCTACCCAGCAAAATGGAAAGTTTCCCAAGTATGTCCTGTCCACAAAAAGCAGGACAAATCCAACCCAGGCAATTACCACCCCATTGGTCTGCTCTCAATCATCAACAAAATGATGGAAATGATCGTCGACAGTGCAATCAAGTGGCACTTAAACAGCAATAGCCTGTTCATTAACGTTCAGTTTGGGTTCCGCCAGAGCCACTGAACTCCTAATCTCCTTACAACCTTAATCCAAAACATGGACAAATAAGTTGAACTCAAGAGGAAGAGTGGGAGTGACTGCCCTTGACATCAAGGCAGCAGTTGACCAAGCCCTTGCAAAATTGGAGTCAATGGTAATCAGGGGGCAATCTCTCCACTGGTATCTAGCACAAAGGAAGATTGTTGCGGTTATCATAGGGTCAATCATTTCAGTCCCAGGACATCATTACAGTCGTAGCATCTGAGGCTGAACCATCTTCAGCTGCTATTCTATGTCCGAGCTGTATTTCATTAAGAAACATGAGGATTTGTACTTTTTAAGCCTGATTAAACCTTTACAATATGCTGATCATTCAGTGGTGGCATTTCTTGTGTGAAAACCAGGAATTTGCTCATGTTTTTGAATGCCTATTCAAAATAAGCACTGCAACCTCTTCCATTTGGATATTGCATTCTGATTGATTCCATTTGGATATTGCATTCTGATTGATTCTTTAGCTATAGGCCATTATAAGCTGTAATATTCATTTAGTTTTTAAAAATAGTGTTGTTGTGATATTTAACGTTATTTTGACTGCGGCCTAGTTTTTGCAATTTACTGATTTAATTGTGGTCCTTCTTGCGGGTAAGTCTTGTTGGCAGCTGTGTTTCATATGGTCACCATTCTGAATCCCATACAAACACAGAATAATTACAGCAGAGAAGGGGGCCATTCGGCTTATCAAGCCTATTCTGTCTCTCTGTAGAAAAATCCAGACAGTCCCATTCCTCAGCTCTATTCCTGTAGCTCTGCCAAGTTTATTTTCCTCAAATGCCCATCCAATTCCCTTTTGAAATCAATGTTCACCTCTGCATACACCACCCTCATTGGCAAGATGATCCAGGTCATCACCACAATTACATAAATAGCTCTTCCTCACATCTCATGGCCGCACCTCCCACTGCCAGCCACACTCCATACACTGCACCCCCAACTCCAACCATATCTCTTGTCCAAAACCTTCAATCCTTGTGCCCTATTCCTTGTACCATCAGCTAATGAGAACAACTTACTTTTGTCTTCCTTATCCAATCCTGTCATAAGCTTATACACAATTTTTCAGCCTTCACCTTAACCTCAGTTGCTCCAAGAAAAACAATTCCAGCTTCTCCCACTAAATGTTATGGCTGAATTCGCTCATCCCTGGAGCCATTCCTCTGAACCCCCTCAAGGAATTTCACATCTTTCCTAAAGTGTGGCACCTGAGTTGTGATCTAATCAGATCTTTGTAAAGAGTTAGCTCGCCTTCCCTGATTTTGTGCTCGCAATAACTCTACTGATGAAGCTCAAGATCAATATGCTTTGCTAAATACTTTCTCAATATGTAGTGGTATGTTCAAAAAACGATGCATTTATACTCCCAGGTCGCTCTGCCCCTGGGCACTCTTTAGAACTTTGTCTCTCCCCATCTCTTTTGCCAAAAGGCATCACCTCATACTTAACTCAATTAAATTTGATCTGCCGCTTGTCAGCCCATTCTACTCGTCTTACCATGTTCTGTTGCAGTCAATTGCTATCATCCTCGCTATCATACCTCCAACTTTGATGTCATTAGATAAACTTTCACCATGATTCATTGTTTTCTGTCCTTAAACCAAATTTTAATCCAATCTGACACTGAATCTCCTATATCATGGGCCACAATATTGTTAACCAGCTTTTTATGAGGTACTTTGGCAAATACTTTTTTGTAGCACAGTGGTTAGCACTGCTGCCTCACAGCTCCAGGGACCTGGGTTTGATTGCCGGCTTGGGTCACTATCTGTGTGGAGTTTGCATGTTCTTCCCATGTCTGTGTGAGTTTCCTCCGGGTGCTCTGATTTCCTCCCACAGTCCAAAGGTGTGCAGGTTAGGTTGATTGGCCATGCTAAATGGCCCCTTAGTTTCCTGGGATGTGTATGTTGGAGGGATTAACAGGAGGTAAATATGTGGGGTTTCGGGGATAGGGCCAGGGTGTATTGTTTCGGTGCAGTCTCGATGGGCCAAATGGGCTCCTTCTGCACTATAGGGATTCTATGGTTCCTATGATTCTATAATCAACATCCACAGCATTCCCTTCAACAGCCTGTTACTTCATCATTTTTAAAAAATTAATCAAATACGATATGCCTTTTACAAACCCATGTTGGCTCTCTTTAATTAACTCAAATATCTCCAAGAGCTTGTTAATTTCTGACTGTTATTTCCAAAACATCACCCTCCGCTGATGTTAAACTGACTGGCCTGTAGATACTAAGAAGAAATTTATATAAAACATAAAAATAGATTGTAAGAGATTTTTCAAGTATACAAAAAGGAGGAGAGTAGCAAAAGTAAATGTTGGTTCCTTTTAGGGTGAGGCAAGGGAAGTTATCATGGGGAATGAGGAATTGGCAAAGACTTTGAAGAAATAATTTGTGTCTGCCTCCACAATGGAAGACACTAACATACCAGAAATAGAGGGTAATCTAGGGCTAAAAAAAGTGAGGAAATTTAAGTAATTAATATCAGCAGAGGAAGAGTGCTGGGGAAAACTTAGGGGACTAAAATCTGACAAACCTCTAGGGCCTGATGGCCTACAACCAAGGGTTCTAAAAGAGATAGCTGCAGAGATAGTGAATGACCTCGTTATGATTTTCCATGACTAAATGAACCATTATTGCGTGTTTCTGCTAATGGTAATCATTTGTGGACCTTCAAGTAAGCTGTAAAAATTAAGCTGGGATTTTCAGCACAGGAGCGCAAATGAGTGTGTTTTCAAAGATTTGGAATTTTCTTATTACTTTGAAAATGATTACAGTGCGCCAATATAATGAGAAAACGCTGCTATATATGCTTTGTAAAGTCATTTACATTGATTTAAAATCAATAATGATCTAGGTATTCTAATACAAAATGTATATTTTGTGATAATAAAACCAAGCTGCCATTCCTAAATATGTGAAGGAGTATATTTTAAAGGGAAACATCCTTTTCTTTAAACTGTATTCTGACCCATGGCTCAATTACACCGACTCATGGAAGATTACATTTGGAAATGTGCAAATGCATGAAATAGGAACTTGAGAGAGAAAAGCACATCTCAAAACTTGTTGTTCTCATCGTAATTTGTGCCAGAATTGTCAATTGCCGCCAAAATTGAAACTTAGCTTCAAGGTGTTTTTAATCTGGATTCACGTATGTGTGAGATCTCCTGAATCAGTTATTAAGATGCCAGGGGTATGCATGCCAAGAATTCATGCTCTGCACAAAAACAGTTGGCATTGGCAGTCAGCATTTGGACCAGACTTCCACACTGTCTTCACACTTAGCTGGTAATCAAGAAGAATTCAAACATCCTGCATTGCTCCAAGATTACCCCATGAGTCACCGTGATTCAGTCCCTCCATGCATGTGAAACATACAATTATGTCCACTGCACATGATCAAACAAGTCAGCGAGGAAAGGGAGAGGGAACAACATGGGAGGCCACAGAAGGACTGCAATTATATTTCAGTGTTTATTTTCTATAGGCCCATGTCTAAGCATGTTGCCAAGGACTGTGATGTGCATCAGAGGCTGAGAACTATTGGAAATAGTTTAAAAACAAAAAAAAACAGATGCAAGCTGGATGTTATACCCTGTGAGGGCAGCTAGAAGGAGAGGAGGTGGTGTGTATTGGAAAAAGATAGTATGTATAAGAAAATTACTATTACAAAGCTCAATCTGAAGATAGCCAGAGCTTTTAGGCAATGTTAAGAAGGAAAGCATTCAAGGGTAATCCTGCTCTTGTCTAAAAGCCTTTTTTCTCAGAAAGTTGGTATCCAACTGAAAGCCTCAACGCTAAAATCTACTCTTAGAATTTTATGCATTTCAGACCCAATGTCTACCTGCATTGTGTTTGCAAAGTCAGTAAGGATGCAGACATAGCAGCCGGAATTTTCTGGTCGTTCATATCGGCAGGACTCTCTGGTCCTGCTGCAAGCGAATGGAGATTTGGCTGAGCACCAAATTCTCCGTCCCCGCTTGCAGTGGCAAAATCCCAGCCTGCGTGTTTTGCAGAAGATGTCCATTTACCATGCACAAGTACTGTCACTTCTCAAGTCTCTCTCAGTCAGTGAGATAGATTGAAGTGAGAATCAGGATTGGAGTTCCGTTGCAGATTGCAAACTTAGCAGTTAAATTGTCATTTGGATGAAATAGAACATAGAACATAGAACATAGAACATAGAACATTACAGCGCAGAACAGGCCCTTCGGCCCACGATGTTGCACCGACCAGTTAAAAAAAAAACTGTGACCCTCCAACCTAAACCAATTTCTTTTCGTCCATGAACCTATCTACGGATCTCTTAAACGCCCCCAAACTAGGCGCATTTACTACTGATGCTGGCAGGGCATTCCAATCCCTCACCACCCTCTGGGTAAAGAACCTACCCCTGACATCGGTTCTATAACTACCCCCCCTCAATTTAAAGCCATGCCCCCTCGTGCTGGATTTCTCCATCAGAGGAAAAAGGCTATCACTATCCACCCTATCTAAACCTCTAATCATCTTATATGTTTCAATAAGATCCCCTCTTAGCCGCCGCCTTTCCAGCGAAAACAATCCCAAATCCCTCAGCCTCTCCTCATAGGATCTCCCCTCCATACCAGGCAACATCCTGGTAAACCTCCTCTGCACCCTCTCCAAAGCCTCCACATCCTTCCTGTAATGTGGGGACCAGAACTGCACACAGTACTCCAAGTGCGGCCGCACCAGAGTTGTGTACAGTTGCAACATAACGCTACGACTCCTAAATTCAATCCCCCTACCAATAAACGCCAAGACACCATATGCCTTCTTAACAACCTTATCTACTTGATTCCCAACTTTCAGGGATCTATGCACACATACACCTAGATCCCTCTGCTCCTCCACACTATTCAAAGTCCTCCCGTTAGCCCTATACTCAACACATCTGTTATTCCTACCAAAGTGAATTACCTCACACTTCTCCGCATTAAACTCCATCCGCCACCTCTCGGCCCAACTTTGCAACCTGTCTAAGTCTTCCTGCAAACTACGACACCCTTCCTCACTGTCTACCACACCACCGACTTTGGTGTCATCAGCAAATTTGCTAATCCACCCAACTATACCCTCATCCAGATCATTAATAAATATTACAAACAGCAGTGGCCCCAAAACAGATCCCTGAGGTACACCACTTGTAACCGCACTCCATGATGAATATTTACTATCAACCACCACCCTCTGTTTCCTATCCGCTAGCCAATTCCTGATCCAATTTCCTAGATCACCCCCAATCCCATACATCTGCATTTTCTGCAGAAGCCTACCATGGTGAACCTTATCAAACGCCTTACTAAAATCCATATATACCACGTCCACTGCCTTGCCCCCATCCACCTCCTTGGTCACTTTCTCAAAAAACTCAATAAGGTTAGTAAGGCACGACCTACCTGCCACAAAACCATGCTGACTATCACCTATCAATTCATTACTCTCCAAATAACTATAAATCCTATCCCTTATAATTTTTTCCAACATCTTGCCGACAACAGAAGTGAGACTCACCGGTCTATAATTCCCGGGGAAGTCTCTGTTCCCCTTCTTAAACAATGGGACAACATTCGCTAACCTCCAATCTTCTGGTACTATACCAGAGGCCAACGACGACCTGAAGATCAGAGCCAGAGGCTCTGCAATCACTTCTCTTGCCTCCCAGAGAATCCTTGGATAAATCCCATCCGGACCAGGGGATTTATCTATTTTCAGACCCTCCAGAATATCCTGCACATCCTCCTTATCAACTGTAATACTGTCTATTCTACTCCCTTGCAACCCAGTGTCCTCCTCAGCTATATTCATGTCCCCTTGCGTGAACACCGAAGAGAAATATTGGTTCAATGCTTCACCAATCTCCTCCGGTTCCACACATAACTTCCCTCTGCCATCTATAACTGGCCCTAAACTTGCCCTAACCAACCTTCTGTTCTTGACATACCTATAGAACGCCTTAGGATTCTCTTTAACCCTATCCGCCAAAGTCTTCTCATGTCCCCTTTTAGCCCTTCTAAGCTCGCTCTTCAACTCCCTCTTAGCCAATCTAAAGCTTTCTAGTGCACTACCCGAGTGCTCACGTCTCATCCGAACATAAGCCTCCTTTTTCTTTTTAACCAACAAAGAAACTTTTTTGGTGCACCACGGTTCCCTAGCCCTACCAATTCCTCCTTGCCTGACAGGGACATACCTATCACAGACTCGCAGTAGCTGCTCCTTGAAAAAACTCCACATGTCGGACGTTCCCAGTCCCTGTAATCTCCTAGTCCAACCTATGTTTCCTAATTCTCTCCTAATAGCCTCATAATTACCCTTCCCCCAGCTAAAACCACTGGCCCGAGGTTCATGCCTATCCCTTTCCATCACTAAGGTGAACGTAACCGAATTGTGGTCACTATCACCAAAATGCACACCAACTTCCAAGTCTAGCACCTGGTCTGGCTCATTTCCCAGCACCAGATCCAATATAGCCTCACCTCTAGTTGGCCTGTCTACATACTGAGTCAAAAAACCTTTGGGATCCACCAATCATATAAAAAGGCATATGTTTACCATTTGTAATTTTTGGCTCTGGGATTTCAATCCTTCCAGTGAGGCTTGTCTGCCTGGAATGAAGGGTAATATTAGACTACAGTTCAAGAAAATAGGATAAAACCAGGTTGACAGCTGCTTACTGGATTCCCAAGAGTTACAGTGAAAGAAGTAAGGTTACTGGATTAATCCCATGGCTCTGGGTGCCTTTGATAGAAAAGGGCTGGAAACCATGCTGTTGAAAACAGTGACCTATTCTTGACTATCTACGCTATTTATAGAGGCAGACATTATCAGGACTCCATTAGAATGTTCTTCCTTCTGGTTCCAGTTACATGTGATCTAACATCACTGATGATGTACTATAACAATTAGCATAACAGCTGTTACTCTTTATACTAACCATCCCCATAAGTCTCTGATGAAGGGTCATCTAGACTCAAAACATTGGTTGTACTCTCTCTCCACAGATGCTGCCGGACCTGCTGAGATTTTCCAGCATTTTTCTGCTTTTGTTTCAGATTCCAGCATCTGCAGTATTTTGCATTTATCTCCCCATAAGTCTTTTGTGCTACTTGTTAACGTTAACTATTTACACATCCATCCTACTCACGCTGCCAACTCCTATCCCAACTCCCACAATGAACAGCCACCACCCACCACCGCCAGTCTCTTGTGCCATTGGCACCAATTTCCACAGTATTCTTGGCTCTCTCTCAGGATGTGTAGCATGTGTGTTCTCCATTTTCTTCTCCTTGGAAGGCAGTGAACTCTGCAAGCAGAGATTTCTGCTTCTGGTCCACAGAATAAAGGCAATGAACAGAGATTTTCATTTTCTTCTGTTTTCTCTTTCCCCCCATTCTGGGAGAACTATTGGTTGCTCTTCATTGAAAGGATGAAGCTTGTTCAGCTGCGATGGAAATATGTCCAGCTGTAGACAGTCTGCAAACAATGAAGCATTGTGTAATAACATACCCATCACTGAGTCAGGTGGATGAAGGGAAGGATGAAGAATATCCTGACAAAAAAGTGACAATTGTCCTGCTAATGCTGAAGGGTTTTCTTTCTCTGCAGGTATTGGTTCAATCTGCACATTCTTTTCAGTGTGACTCTACTCCTCCGCAGGCTTGAACATCTCTGGAACTTCATCAGGGTATGTGCTGCCACCAGCATCAACAGTGAAAGAAACATGCAGAGGCAGAGAAATTACACTTTCTTGTACATCTCTGGTGTTACTGAGATCTGTAGTAAGCACTTCTGTTTTTTTTAATTTCCAGATATAACTTGAGATTGAGCAATAACAGTTCTACAATAGTAAGAACTTCTAGCCTTGGTTCCACATTGCATAAAAAAGTTGCTGCATCAGGTTGTCATTGTAAGTCATGGATGTTTTCAGTAGAATGAACAGGTGGATTTACATCTTCATCTCATTCTTCAATAATATGCTGATCACTCTCAGCAGGTGTACTGGGGCTAATACTGCCATCAAAAAATAAAGTGAGCTGCAGGATCTCCTCCTATGATGAATCATTGAGCTCAGTGGCAGCTTGGTTCACATCCTCTTCCACTCTTCCCCAAAAGAGCAAATGAAAGTCTAGAATGTCATCTTAGAATAGAATAGAATAGAATAGCTACTGTGCAGAAGGAGAACAATCGGTCCGTCGGGTCTGCATCGACTCTTCGACAGAGCATCTTCCCCAGGCCCTATCCCCATAACCCTACATATTTACCCTGCCAATTCCCGAACCCACATATCTTGGGACACTAAGGGGCAATTTAGCATTCTCAATCCACCTAACCCGCGCATCTTTGGACGGTGGGAGGAAACCGGAGCACCCGGAGGAAATCCACGCAGACACTGGAAGAATGCGCAAACTCCCCACAGACAGTCACCCAAGGCCGGAATTGAGCCTGGGTCCCTGGCACTGTGAGGCAGCAGTGCTAACCACTGTGCCACTGTGCTGCCCGCATCCTGTGGCTAATCATCCTCATCTTTGGTGTACCTGTCTCCCACTTATTCTTGCCTCTTCTCAAAGAGAGATGTAAGAACTATGATGTCTTTCTGTGGTTATAGGGCTGGGGTTTTGTGCACTAAGACTGATTCACAGCGTCTGAATCAGCTTGAGTTTCTTCTGCAACTGGTGAATAAAGAATATGTGAAGTTATAACAATCTTCTCTGCTCCAAAGAACAATGCTGATTTGGAATGATACAAAGGCTATCAATGACCTCTATACCATTATAAAGAAATGTAGCAGTCTCCACTCCTCCCGCCTTGAGTGGACTACCTCCTGCACATAGAACATAGAACATAGAACAGTACAGCACAGAACAGGCCCTTCGGCCCACGATGTTGTGCCGAGCTTTATCTGAAACCAAGATCAAGCTATCCCACTCCCTATCATCCTGGTGTGCTCCATGTGCCTATCCAATAACCGCTTAAATGTTCCTAAAGTGTCTGACTACACTATCACTGCAGGCAGTCCATTCCACACCCCAACCACTCTCTGCGTAAAGAACCTACCTCTGATATCCTTCCTATATCTTCCACCACGAACCCTATAGTTATGCCCCCTTGTAGTAGCTCCATCCACCCGAGGAAATAGTCTTTGAACATTCACTCTATCTATCCCCTTCATCATTTTATAAACCTCTATTAAGTCTCCCCTCAGCCTCCTCTGCTCCAGAGAGAACAGCCCTAGCTCCCTCAACCTTTCCTCATAAGACCTACCCTCCAAACCAGGCAGCATCCTGGTAAATCGCCTCTGCATTCTTTCCAGCGCTTCCACATCCTTCTTATAGTGAGGTGACCAGAACTGCACGCAATATTCCAAATGCGGTCTCACCAAGGTCCTGTACAGTTGCAGCATAACCCCACGGCTCTTAAACTCCAACCCCCTGTTAATAAAAGCTAACACACTATAGGCCTTCTTCACAGCTCTATCCACTTGAGTGGCAACCTTTAGAGATCTGTGGATATGGACCCCAAGATCTCTCTGTTCCTCCACAGTCTTCAGAACCCTACCTTTGACCCTGTAATCCACATTTAAATTAGTCCTACCAAAATGAATCACCTCACATTTACCAGGGTTAAACTCCATTTGCCATTTTTCAGCCCAGCTTTGCAGCCTATCTCTTTGCAGCCTACAACAGCCCTCCACCTCATCCACTACTCCACCAATCTTGGTGTCATCAGCAAATTTACTGATCCACCCTTCAGCCCCCTCCTCTAAGTCATTAATAAAAATCACAAAGAGCAGAGGACCAAGCACTGATCCCTGTGGCACTCCGCTAGCAACCTGCCTCCAATCCGAAAATTTTCCATCCACCACCACCCTCTGTCGTCGATCAGACAGCCAGTTACCTATCCAATCGGCCAACTTTCCCTCTATCCCACACCTCCTCACTTTCATCATAAGCCGACCATGGGGGACCTTATCAAACGCCTTACTAAAATCCATGTATATGACATCAACTGCCCTACCTTCATCAAATCACTTTTTTACCTCCTCAAAAAATTCAATCAAATTTGTGAGGCACGACTTGCCCTTCACGAATCCGTGCTGACTATCCCGGATTAATCCGCATCTTTCTAAATGGTCGTAAATCCCATCCCTAAGGACCTTTTCCATCAATTTACCAACCACCGAAGTAAGACTAACCGGTCTATAATTACCAGGGTCACTTCTATTCCCTTTCTTAAACAGAGGAACAACATTCGCCATTCTCCAGTCCTCTGGCACTATCCCCGTGGACAGCGAGGACCCAAAGATCAAAGCCAAAGGCTCTGCAATCTCATCCCTTGCCTCCCAAAGAATCCTAGGATACATTTCATCAGGCCCAGGGGACTTATCGACCTTCAGTTTATTCAAAACTGCCAGGACATCCTCCCTCCGAACATCTATTTCCTCCAGCCTATTAGCCTGTAACACCTTCTCTTCCTCAAAAACATGGCCCCTCTCCTTGGTGAACACTGAAGAAAAGTATTCATTCATCACCTAGCCTATCTCTACTGACTCCATACACAAGTTCCCACTACTGTCCTTGACCGGCCCTAACCTCACCCTGGTCATTCTTTTATTCCTCACATAAGAATAAAAAGCCTTGGGGTTTTCCTTGATCCGACCCGCCAAGGACTTCTCATGTCCCCTCCTAGCTCTCCTAAGCCCCTTTTTCAGCTCATTCCTTGCTAACTTGTAACCCTCAATCGAGCCATCTGAACCTTGTTTCCTCATCCCTACATAAGCTTCCCTCTTCCTTTTCACAAGACATTCCACCTCTTTCGTGAACCATGGTTCCCTCACTCGGCCATTTCCTCCCTGCCTGACAGGGACATACCTATCAAGGACACCCAGTATTTGTTCCTTGAAAAAGTTCCACTTTTCATTAGTTCCTTTCCCTGATAGTTTCTGTTCCCAACTTACGCCCCCTAATTCTTGCCTAATCGCATCATAATTACCTCTCCCCCAATTGTAAACCTTACCCTGCCGTACGGCCCTATCCCTCTCCATTGCAATAACAAAAGACACCGAATTGTGGTCATGAGGCTGAATGGTAAATGGCTGGAGAAATTCAGACTTCAGCCATAGTGTGATATGAAAAGGATGGCCACTCCTGTTTCCAGTTTAAAATTCATCTCCAGGCCATTAACCTTGATTTCTGCATACCAGAAATACGACGATGGCTCGTCGTATACTTAGATACTTAGATGTGATGTTGTACCAAGGCCCTGTCTCCTCTCCTAGCTGTAGATAAAAGACCCCTTGGCATTATTCAAAGAGTTTTCTTGGTACCCTGGCCCCAGGGGCAGTAAGGAATTTGCTACTGTGGGAGGGTGAGGAAGACCCCGCAGTTTTCCAATCCCAGGGGTGAGGGAGGTGGTTCCTTGATTTTTTTATTCATTTGCCGGACATGGGCGTCGCTGGCTGGCCAGTATTTATTGCCCATCCCTAATTGTCTGAGGAGAGTTGAGAGTCCACCACATTGCTGTGGCTCTGGAGTCACATGTAGCCCAGCCCAGGTCAGGGTGGCAGATTTCCTTCCCTAAAGGACATTAGTGAACCAGATGGGTTCATCCAACAATCAACAATGGTTTAATGGTCATCAGTAGATTCTTAATTCCAGATTTTTTTCTTATTGACTTCAAATTCCACCATCTGCCGTGGCAGGATTCGAACCCGGGTCCCCAGAACATTAGCTGAACTTCGCGATTGATAGTCTAGTGACAATATCACTGGGCCATCGCCTCCCTGACTAGAGGGATGGGGGTGGAGGAAAGATGCCCGGTCCCAGAGGCTTGATCCCAGAATGGAAATGCAAAGGAAGAGTATATGCCTCAGCAGCTGAGGGAAAATTCTTGTTCCACCTAGCCCACAAGAAGTGCTTGAAAAGCACTTACCTTTCCAGGTCCACAGCTGTCCTCACTTCCCTTAAGCTGACAGATTTCCAGAGGTGTGGGGATGCCGGCGTTGGACTAGGGTAAACACAGTAAGAAGTTTAACAACACCAGGTTAAAGTCCAACAGGTTTATTTGTTGGACTTTAACCTGGTGTTGTTAAACTTCTTACTGTGTTTACCCCAGTCCAACGCCAGCATCTCCACATCAAACAGGGCATACAGAGACACAAAATCAAGTCACAGAATACTGATTAGAATCTAATCAGTATTCTGTAACTTGATTTTGTGTCTCTGTGCCCTGTTTGAGAGCAGATTTCCACTCCATCTGACGAAGGAGCAATGCTCCGAAAGCTAATGGCATTTGCTACCAAATAAACCTGTTGGACTTTAACCTGGTGTTGTTAAAACTCTTACCGAGATTTCCAGAGGAGCAGAAAACTCTGTTAGCCAAGGTTAAACCTGTGAGATAAGTTAAATATAAGGCTCCTAGCCTTATTATAATATTTAAATGGCATTTAAACCCTGAAGTAATTTATTTTTAAAAAAGTACATCCTACACAACCCCAACCTACCCAGTTTGAGTTAAAATTACTCTCATAGTAGCCTTACAAGAGATGATCAGATACAGCCACACCCCAATATGTTCACACAAAGTAGACAAGCAATCTGCTGTATTAGAGATTTCTAAAATTACTTTCCTATCTTATTGAGGGCATCTTAAAGCTTTTTAAATGAAGAAACAAAAACCTTATTTGAGGAACGAACAGCGTCAAAAAATGAAAGGAGGAGGATCTTCTGTTGCAGTATTTTCCAATTATTATAACCTTGTGCTGATTTGTGATGAAGTAACTGATATAAAAAATCAGCAATAATCTTTGGAACAATGATATTCATCAATTTAATTGAGACCTATCACACACGGCGTGACCTTGCATTTCTTGTTGCTTTTGTTCAATTTTCAATTATCCTCTATTCCTCTTCAGTGAGTCATGTTGCAGACTGTTCCAAAAATGGTAGCAATCATCAAGCATCTTGCCAAAGTAGCCATTCTTCAAGTATGATTGCAGACTGTGAATTTCAATAGCCTTTTCCACTACTGAGCCATCAGAGCCAAGTCCAATTCTAGCCTCTTTTGTCATCCAATGTCATAGTTGAGAACAGATAACTCAGTTCAAGCATGAATTTGAACTCATGACCGTCCTAGTTTATATGTACAGTATTACAATGCATCAAGTCACTGATGAAACATTTATAATTATAGGCACATAGCAATGTTGCCAACAGGGTCCAATACTGTACAGGGAGATTTTCTGAAGTTGTTTCGAAATACTCTCAAATCCCAACAGGAGAAACTAAGGACACCAAAATCCATTGATAAAATAAAAACCCAAACAGACAAGAAAACAAAACAAAACCTCCCTCACTCTATCTAATATTATATATTTAATTTAATACATTTTAATGTCTCTTATTCCAACTTTTATTTTAACAGATTTTTTTCTTTATAAATTATGGAATAAAGGTGTGCTGTGCAATATTAATATGTTAGTAATTAGTCACAGAGATGACATTACATGACCTTAAAGGCCAATTCACCCAATGGTGCAACACAATCTCTGTCCCTCAGAAACAAAACAATTATTTGTCAAGTGTATTTAAAAACTGCTCAACAAATATAAGGGGCTGAAAACTGGAGTAATTCACACTGTTTTTTTCAGTGGGAGTCCAGAGAAGAATCTCCCACACTCTGTGCACTGCAGAGGCCACCAGCGTGAATATTATTAACTTTCAGGCGGCGGGGTCTATTCCCGCTGGAGAGGCTGAGTGGGCCATTGCGCATGCGCCGCTCTGTCAGCGCTAAGATCGGCGAGGTCGCCGAGGTCAGGCCGCTAGCTCCCCGAAGGTGGGGAGCTACTCTAAACCCCACGAGAGTGAAACACTCTGGTGGTCTGGGAGACACTAGCTGGCCCGGAGACTTCAGTCCCAGGACTGTTAATGATATTGAAATAATATTAAAATGACCATTTAAATGGTCTGTGCGGCTCCCTATCAATTTCCGGCACGGAGTAGACACCTCCGGAAATCCAGTGCTGGGAGACGCGAGCACAAACCCCACAAATCGGCACCTGTGAGATTCTCCCGGCCCACTGCGCTAAAAAATTAGCGCAGCAAGATGGGAGAAGCGCAGTCAAGATCTATATGGTAGGGCAGCAATAGAATTTACAGGTCCGGTGACTTCATCTTTTGTGTAATAAAGCATTGGTACAACTCCCTGCAATAGAGAAGCAGAGAAAATGCAGTAACAGCTGTTAGACAGACAGATACAGCAGCCATCGTACACAATAAGATTTCAAAAATAGTGATGTGATGAGTGACTGGTTAATCAAGTGTTGATGGAAGGAGGAATGTTGAGCAGAGTAGCAAGCAAATACTCCCCTTCGTAGAATAATCTGTGGGCCATAACATCCTGCAGACCAACAGACAGGTCCTTGGTTTTTCTAATATGAAGAACAACAACTATATCAATACTGTTCCCATTCAATGTTCCACATGTCAGCCAAAGGTATGCGCTCAAGACCTGAATCCATAAACCTTTGACTCAGAAATGAGAATGCCACCCACTGAACTAATCTACAGGATCATTTTCTGATCACTTTCAGTAGGGACCTTCGGTAGGGTCTTGTCATTCTTGACCATATCTAACAAAGCTCTATGCAAGTGAGAGGGTTGGTAAACTTGATTGCTGGTAGATATGATATTCATCAATTTAATTGAGACCTATGCATATGGTATTGAATTAAGATCCATTGTGCTATTTTCTATTTTCCAGCTGCCCTGGTGTACAATTAAAGTCCTACTCTTCTTCTAAATGTCAGAAATGTTGCGCTCAGTAAGTTTCATTTTCTTTTCAAACACCAGAATGCGTTTGCAACATAAGCTGTATTACAAATACATGCTGTATAGTTTCCATTAACAGAATAGCACTGAGTCATGTAGGATTCACTGAAGTCATTATAGTTTTAATGATACTCGTAAAATGAAACCCTGGCCTAACATTTATCATTCTGCCCATAAAGAGATGAGTTAAGAGAGTATTTTAGTTACAGTGCATTACTCCTTATTATGGATCTGATGAAGATTTGTGCTCCAATTGTGATCTCACTTGGCCAGTCCCTAATTTGCTTTTAACTCGTGCAGAAATTAATGTGGGCTTCAAAAAATAATGTACACTCAGAGGAGTACAGTGAGCAAGATTGAGGCACGGTAGCGTGCTTGATGAATATTCCTTTAATTAAGTTGGGTTTCTTCAATTCCATTTTGTCGTGGTACGATTGTTCAACTGTATTTCCAAAGACAATTTATGAAAAACTGTTTTAAATTATTTGTTCCCTGTGATACGAAATGTAATGCTTGCCTATGAGTTTATATATCTGTGTTCGCTGGTGTTATGACAAACAGGAAACGGTGGTGAAGTTGCCACAATATAATATTCCGCACTATGATTTGGTACACGTGCCTTGGCATGAACAGTTGGCACTGGCACTTTGTCACTGATGTTTTCTTGTCATGTTTTTTGGCTATCAGAATTCAGGCACTGTCCTGCAAAGTCAGTTGTTTTGTGAGCTGATGAGGGAGACCTCAATCTTTCAAATTGTCCTTGTGGCACAGTGGCACAGTGGTTAGCACTGCTGCCTCATAGTGCCGGGGACCTGGGTTCAATTCCCGGCTTGGGTCACTGTCTGTGCGGAGTCTGCATGTTCTCCCTGTGTCTGCGTGGGTTTCCTTCGAGTGCTCTGGTTTCTTCCCACAGTCTGAAAGATGTGCTGGTGAGATGCATCGGCCATGCTAAATTCTCCCTCCGTGTACCCGAACAGGCGCCGGAGTGTGGCGACTAGGGGTTTTTCACAGTAACTTAATTGCAGTGTTAATGTAAGCCTACTTGTGATACTAATAAATAAACTTTAAACTCATTCTTCCCTACTGGCTCAACTAGTTCAGCTGAGCAGCCAAACCAAATAGGATGGTTCCAGGTTGCATTCCAGTTCGTGCTGACGTAGCTGATCTCAGATAAAGGGTCACAGCTCTGTATCCTGGATTAAAGTGAAGGAAAGCATTGCCAGGAATTCTGCTCTGAAGTATTATCCAACAATCCTGCTTGAAGTTGGTAAGGGTAGGAAAGGATCAGCTCGACTCTGAAGTCCCTGCTAGATAAGTATATCTATTCCAATCAGCAAAGTTCATATCAAAATGTTTAATGTGCTTGATGGCATTCAATCAATTTACTTAAATAGGGATTGATGTTGTTCTAATGATAGCACACTGAGATATGTGATATTTCCTGGTCAAATCAAGTCGAATTGTGACTGGTGAAGTTAATCTTTTTCCTCCTGACCCAAAGGGCAGGATCTTCTGGCCCATCACAGCGATGGGATCTTTCAGTCCCTCCAAAGTCAACCAGGATTTGAATGATTCGCCACATAAGCCAGGGGTTAATGTGCTGAGACAGGGCTGGAGAATCCCAGAGAAAGTGGGCGGAATTTTATGAGATTTTTTCTAAGTGCCCAGCTAGCGTGAAAAGGGTTCCTGATCTGTTTTTCGGGTGAGATTTCACGCCGAATCTTATGCACTCATTTTTTGAAAATGTCGACTAGACCATCTCCAGCCGCTAGAGGCAGTTGGTGGGGCCTAATTCGCCATTCAGCCTGCACCTCAGATCAGAGACACAAACTGTGTTTGCGCAGAGCAAGCGAAAAAAAAAAGCAGCTCTCATAGCAGAACCCCACCCCACAGGCCAGATACAGCCTCCCCCTCCCCACCCCTGACGCCCCACAACCACCCTCCTGCAAGCTCTCAAGCCTCTCAACCATGGGCAGTAGAATCTCGAGACAGCACCTTCCAAACCCACGACCACTTCCATCTAGAAGGACAAGGGCAGCAGATACATGGGAACTCCACCATCTGCAAGTTCCCCTCCAAGCCGCTCACCATCCTGACTGGAAATATAGCGCAGTCGCTGGATCAAACTCCTGGAATTCCCTCTCTAACGGCATTGTGGGTCAACCCACAGAACATGGACTGCAATAATTCAAAAAGGCAGCTCACCACCACCTTCTCAAGGGCAACTAGGGATGGGCAATAAATGCTGGACAGCCAACGGCGCCCACATCCCACAAGTGAATAAAAGAAATTAGTGTTAGTATGGTCCGGCTGGATCATAGAAGTGAGCACCTGCCAACCCCCCACATGTTGGAGAAATCTCAAGTAAGTTGCATGCAGCCCAAATTCCTCTCCCTTCCTTGCACTTAACCTTGTGTCCTGTGTTGCAGGAAGGGGCCCAGACAGGCTTAGGCCATCTGGCATCAGGGTCACCACTGCTGGTCCCACCCATCCTGCCCCTGACAGCTCGGAAGACTCCTCGGAGGAAGCCAATGATGGGACCTCAGAGGCCGGCATCAGTTTTGCTTCCACCTTGCAATTCACTATCCCAGAGACTCTCACATCGGTGGGTCGAGTTAGTGTTGAGGCTTCTGGGTCACTCTCTGGTGAGCACGACACATCTGATAATGTACATCCGGTGGAAGAGGGAACGTCCGAGGCCTCTGGCGTGCGGGGGCCTGCGGAAGTGAGGACTCAGCTGGCCCCAGGCTACATGCTGGGCCTCTGAGATCACTTCTCCCTCAGCTGCTGGAGATGCAGCAACAGAGACAGGGAATGCAGGAGGGGCTGACGGCCACACTGGACTGACTGCGAGGCTGTTGGGAAGAGTCCCCAAAGCTTTCAGCCGGACCAGCTATTGCCTGTCTTGCGTGGTTCTCAGGCCAACACTGCAAGGGTGACAGTCTGTGGTGAAAGCCTGGGTCAGGGGATCCTCACCATGAGTGGCAGGGTCCAAGTGATGGCCGAGTCACAAAAGTCACGGTGGAGTCCCAGAGGACCACGGCTGAGTCACAGCGGGCCACAGCTGGGGGCCTCAACAGGCTTCTCGAGATCCTGTGGCCCATGGTTGAGAGGCTCAAGAGCTTGCAGGAGACCCAGCGGGACAGTGCTGAGACACAGCAGGTGATGGCTACAGCCTTTGAGAACATGGCCCAGTCACAGAGGGTCATGTCTGAGAGGTTGCATGGCAAGAACGGAGATGGTCCTCCAGGACTGGCAGGGCCAGGTAATCACAGTAAGAGTTTTAACAACATCAGGTTAAAGTCCAACAGGTCTAAATATATAGGTCACGGGCATTCAGCCTCTGATCTTCGGGTAAGCGTTCTCCAAGGCGGCCTTCACGACACACGACAGCACAGAGTCGCTGAGCAGAAACTGATAGCCAAGTTCTGCACACATGAGGACAGCCTAAACCGGGATCTTGGGTTCATGTCACACTATCAGTAACCCCCACAGCTTGCCCCCTGGACTTGCAGAATCTCACTGGCTGTCCTGTCTGGAGACAATACACATCTCTTTAACCTGTGCTTAATGCTCCCTCCACTCACATTGTCTGTATCTTTAAAACCTAGTTGGCTGTAGAGATTCGCATTCTAATCAGTATTCTGTAACTTGATTTTGTGTCTCTGTGTGCCCTGTTTGAGAGCAGATATCCACTCCATCTGACGAAGGAGCAGCGTTCCAAAAGCTAATGGCATTTGCTACCAAATAAACCTGTTGGACTTTAACCTGGTGTTGTTAAAACTCTTACTGTGTTTACCCCAGCCCAACGCCGGCATCTCCACATCATGAGGGCCAGGTAATGCCAGAGCTTCTGGAGCTCACTGCAGCATCACCGCCGTCCCTTGAAATGACCAAGTGGGGCGGCATGGTGGCACAGTGGTTAGCACTGCTACCTCACAGCGCCAGGGACCCAGGTTCGATTTCCAGCTTGGGTCACTGTCTGTGTGGAGTTCGCACGTTCTCCACGTGTCTGCGTGGGTTTCCTCCAGATGCTCTGGTTTCCTCCCACAGTCCAAAGATGTGCGAGTTAGGTTGATTGGCCATACTAAACTTCCCCTTGGTGTCAGGAGGACTAGCTAGGGTAAATGTATGGGGTTTTGGGGATAGGGTCTGAGTGGGATTGTGGTCAGTACAGACTTGATGGGCCAAATGGCCTCCTTCTGCACTGTAGGGATTCCGTGATTCTATGATTCTATGACCCTGGGGCTCACAGAAACCTCGAGGAAGGAGCAACACAGGCCCCTCGTGACCAAAGCGCTTGGTGATCAGGGCTTCCCTCGCCTCCCGCTCATACCTGACCCTTGCTGCCACCAGTTCTCCAGCACCTGGGTGGTATTGCTCATCGTCATCCTCCTTCACCTCCTCTTCCTCTTCTTCCTCCTTCTGCTGGGTGGCCTCCTCCTCAGCATTGCCCGCCTGGTCGGCCTCCATGTTCTCCACCTCCATAAGGTCTGCTCGCTGCTGTGCCAGGTTGTGTAAGGCACAGCACACCACCACAGTGCAGGACGATATCAGGGGCTATATTGGAGGGCCCTGCCAGAGCGGTCCAGGCACCAGAACCGCATTTTGAGGAGCCCTATATATCGCTCCACTATTGAATGGGTGACAATGTGGGCCTTATTATATCGAGTCGTCAACTCAGTCACAGGCTTCCTCACAGGAATCATCAGCCATGTTGGAAGCAGGTACCCCATGTCCCCCACAAGCCATCCCTGCACCCTGGGCTCCTCCTCAAAGACCTCCAGGACATTGGAACTCCTCAATATAAAATTGTCATGCACGCTGCCGGGATGTTTGGCACAGACATGCATAATGTTCAGCTCATGGTCACACACCAACTGCACATTTATGGAAGCCCTGGATTCTTCACCGGGGCCTTGAGGGTAACAGGAGTACAGTCTGTAGCTCCCTGCACAATTGGCATCCCCGCGATGGCTGTGAATCCTGCAGCCCAGGCTTCCTGCTGGGCCTTGGTCCAGGTCAAATTTAATACACTGGCCAGCCAAGGTGTACAGGGTATCTGTGACCTCCTTCACACATTGTGGACGGATGGTTGGGAAATGCCACAAAGGTCTCCACTGTTGGTCTGGAAGGACCCGGTGGCATGAAGGTTTAAGGTGACCGTCTCTTCCACAGCTACCTGGAATGGGTGCCCCCCTGTGTCCCAAGATGTCAGGACCTGCAACAAATGACACAGGTGTCGCACTGTCTCCTTTGGGAGCCGGAACCGTCG
This sequence comes from Mustelus asterias, assembly GCF_964213995.1. NCBI lineage: Eukaryota > Metazoa > Chordata > Chondrichthyes > Carcharhiniformes > Triakidae > Mustelus > Mustelus asterias. The sequence continues at coordinate 103,697,708 of NC_135805.1, forward strand.
GCAGCACGCAATGTCCGACAGTTTGTCAAAGGACACTCACGTATGGAACTGGCGGGGTCTCGACTCCCTCCTTCTCCTGCCTCCGCCCCCCACCTCCCCCCCCCCCCCCCCCCCCCCCCCCACCCCCCGCGCCACCCTTGGGGCAAATGGCAGCCACGCCCTGCCTGCAGTGGCCGTCTCCCTCTACTCCTGCAAGTGGTAAGGCCTGGGCCTCCTGTGCCCGCAATTCATCCTCCTGCTCCTCCTCCTCGACTCCAACAGCAACCAAAAGAACAGCAAGATCAATGAATTGCATCGCAAAAGCCACCTCGTCAATCTAAAGAGCTGGTGGAGGGGAGTTTGGGGAAGGGGAGCGACAGATGGAGAGATTAAAGAACTCTGCTTGCCCCAGGCCAGAAACACACACACCCCATACACCCCCACAGCCCCCCACCAACACACACTCCCCATACACCCCCACAGCCCCCCACCAACACACACTCTCCATACACCCCCACAGCAACACACACTTCCCATAACCCCCCCACAGACCCCACCAACACACACTCCACACACCCCCTACAGACCCCCACCAACACACACTTCCCATACACCCCCACACATTCCACACACTCTCCATACCCCACCCCCTGCAGCCTCCAGAATGGCAACACAGCCCTCCTCCCTCCTCCTCCTCCCATTCACAAACACACACCCAGAACCCATGCAGTAGAGGCCACAGACAGTGCTGCTTGACAAACCCTGACGCAGCACTTCCACTTCAGAGAGTTTCCAGCCCATCCCCCACCAGCAACAGTGCTTGCTGCTGCCAGCACTAGGACCCAGAGTCAGCGCTAAGCCCTGAGGTCAGCGCTGTGACCCGGGCTGTCCTGAGAGGCCGAATTCGGACCCCGTGAACAACAGCAGCCCCCCACCTCCCACATGGTCGCAGGGCCCCCCCACCTGAAACACAACATGGCCACCATGAAACAACCCACCCCATCAGCAGCAGGGAGCAGTTTGAAAGCAGAGACTTACCTCCTCACTCACCCTCTCTGCTCAGGCGCCTGAAGGCGACTTTTATACTTGAGGTGTTTTTCAGACTGATCCAGCTGCAGTGAACGAGGTCGTTGCGTTAAGGCCGGTGAGTTGGGACGATTGGGAGTGAAGCTCACTAATGATATTGTGATGAATGCAAAAAAATGCAAATTGATGTTTCACCCATTTTGGGCGGGGTCCCGATTGTGACGATTTTTTTTTTCTTGGTAAAATGGGAATTGGCGCAAAAACAGGCGCCATTCCCGCTAGTCATTTCACCCCTGATTTTATAACTTTTTCCCACCACAAAACGATGTGCGATGGGGTCATAAAATTCCACCCAGTGTCTTGCTCAATGGGAACATAGATCAGAAAATTGGTCGGTATCGTGATTTTCCAGTTGTTGATTTTGATGTTTCGGAAAATCGGGACCAATCTGAATCATGGTTGAATCATCAATCCTTTCACCTTATTCTTTCAATCTGCTTCTACTAAAATGTACCCATTGATGTTAATGAATAAAAGGGGTGATTTTAACTCCTCACTGGGAAGCTGATGAAGTATACAGGCCACCCACCCGAGAACAACAGTGGGAGGTCTGCTCGATGATGTTAATGACTGGGCCTCATTATTGCACCAGCCAACTTCCCTCCCAAAACAAATGTGCGGAAGCAACCTTCAAGAATTAAGCCAACAAACCTTAGGCAGTCCAAGTGTTGCCAAGTCAGCCTGGCCTTTTGCAGAAAGCTGTGCAAATACACTACTGAAAAATGATGGTGCTGTTGTAATTTTTAAAGCGGCACAGTCATTTAAAAGGAAAGCGGCTACATGTGGCCGGGAGTTAGGTGAAAGATCTTACAGCCTTTGAAAAGCTTCAATAAATATTTGAAGCACAAGCAAGGCTGAAGATGAAGGAAGGAGAAATAAAAAGAAAAAGAAAAAAAATGGAAGTAAACCAATGTATTAGAACAATATAAAGTTTGGATCATCTCAACACCTGACTCCTGCTTCATGACTTGCATGTTTGATATTATATGCAGTAAGAAGTTTAACAACACCAGGTTAAAGTCCAACAGGTTTATTTGGTAGCAAAAGCCACACAAGCTTTCGGAGCTCTGAGCCCCTTCTTCAGGTGAAGAAGGGGCTCAGAGCTCCGAAAGCTTGTGTGGCTTTTGCTACCAAATAAACCTGTTGGACTTTAACCTGGTGTTGTTAAACTTCTTACTGTGTTTACCCCAGTCCAACGCCGGCATCTCCACATCATGATATTATATGCACAGTGGCAGACGGACTGGCCCCTTTAACGCTTCACGGTCCTCTCCCTGAAGTAAAGTTAAAGTTTATTTGTTAGTCACAAGTAGGCTTACATTAACACTGCAATGAAGTTACTGTGAAATTCCCCTAGTCGCCACACTTCGGCGCCTGTTCGTGTGCACTAAGGGAGAATTTAACATGGCCCAATGCTACCCAGCACATCTTTCGGACTGTGGGAGGAAATCGGAGCACCCGGAGGAAACCCAACAGACATGCCGTGAATGTGAATGTCCACACAGACAGTTACCCAAGCCGGGAATCGAACCTGGATCCCTGGCGCTGCGAGGCAGCAGTGCTAATCACAGCCATTGTGCTGCCCAAAGTCCAAGTTAAGAAGGGTGTGGGCTAAACTGACCTTCACATCCACTGGCAATATTGCTACTCATGATGTGGAGATGCCAGTGTTGGACTGGGGTAAAAACAGTAAGAGTTTTAACATCACCCGGTTAAAGTCCAACAGGTTTATTTGGTAGCAAATGCCATTAGCTTTTGGAGCGCTGCTCCTTCGTCAGATGGAGTGGATATCTGCTCTCAAACAGGGCAATACAGAGACACAAAATCAAGTTACAGAATACTGATTAGAATGCGAATCTCTACAGCCAACCAGGTCTTAAAGATACGGACCATGTGAGTGGAGGGAGCATTAAGCACAGGTTAAAGAGATGTATATTGTCTCCAGACAGGACAGCCAGTGAGATTCTGCAAGTCCAGGGGGCAAGCTGTGGGGGTTACTGATAGTGTGACATAAACCCAAGATCCCGGTTTAGGCCGTCCTCATGTGTGCGGAACTTGGCTATCAGTTTCTGCTCAGCGACTCTGCGCTGTCGTGTGTCGTGAAGGCCGCCTTGGAGAACGCTTACCCAAAGATCAGAGGCTGAATGCCCATGACCGTTGAAGTGCTCCCCCACAGGAAGACAACAGTCTTGCCTGGTGATTGTCGAGCGGTGTTCATTCATCCGTTGTCGTAGCGTCTGCATGGTTTCCCCAGTGTACCATGCCTCGGGACATCCTTTCCTGCAACGTATCAGGTAGACAACGTTGGCCGAGTTGCAAGAGTATGTACCGTGTACCTGGTGGATGGTGTTCTCACGTGAGATGATGGCACCTGTGTCGATGATCCGGCACGGCTTGCAGAGGTTGCTGTGGCAGGGCTGTGTGGTGTCGTGGTCACTGTTCTCCTGAAGGCTGGGTAGTTTGCTGCGGACAATGGTCTGTTTGAGGTTGTGCGGTTGTTTGAAGGCAAGAAGTGGGGGTGTGGGGATGGCCTTGGCGAGATGTTCGTCTTCATCAATGACATGTTGAAGGCTCCGGAGGAGATGTCGTAGCTTCTCCGCTCCGGGGAAGTACTGGATGACGAAGGGTACTCTGTCCACCGTGTCCCGTGTTTGTCTTCTGAGGAGGTCGGTGCGGTTTTCGCTGTGGCGCGTCGGAACTGTCGATCGATGAGTCCAGCGCCATATCCTGTTCTTATGAGGGCATCTTTCAGCGTCTGGAGGTGTCTGTTGCGATCCCCCTCATCCGAGCAGAATCTGTGTATACGGAGGGCTTGTCCATAGGGGATGGCTTGTTTAACGTGTTTAGGGTGTAAGCTGGAGCAGTGGAGCATCGTGAGGTTATCCATGGGCTTGCGGTACAGTGAGGTGCTATTCTTGGACGCACGCATCTCCATTAAGGACGGTCACCTCAGCAGAAATCCCACCTGCAACCTATGAACAGCCAACTGACCCTTAAATGACAGCTGGGCAGCTGTTCTTCTCGGGTAAGAGCTCCCCATTAACTATTTAGCCAGGGTGGGGGAGGGAAACAGAGACTTTAGTGCCCCTCCAAAATCCATCCCTTAGTATTATCAAGAGAGCTAGCAAGGCGCTGAGTCGCATTATTTTTTGCATCTGAGAAGATACCTTCTGATCAAGTTAAAGCCAACCTCATTGCCTTCCTGCTAGTGTACAATTTTACTTTCAATACATTAAATTGTTAGCTGATAATTCAGCCGTCTGAAGAGTACAACAAACTACAAAATATAGAAAAACAATTTGTGACAACTCCAGCCAGGTATTTCTAGAAACAAGGATATTTTGTTCAACATACAGACAATACAACATTGTCAGACATCAGGAATATTGGATCAAAGGGAGTGAGTAATGGGGGTGCACTTTGACACTGAACATGAGAGAACTTACCTGGTCAAACCGGTAAATCATATGATAATACTGTGAAACACACTGTAGAAATATTAAAAAATGGAAGAAAGATTGGCTATAAAGAACATGTAGGTTATCAATTAGTAATGACCACTGTACAGAATGGACATGATGTGGAAATGCCTGTGTTGAACTGGGGTGAGAGGTCACACCACTGGGTTATAGTCCAACAGGTTTATTTGAAACCACAAGCTTTCGGATCTCTGCTCTTTCATTAGGTGAAGTCAGATTGCAAGAATAGATTCCAAATATGCAGAACTTACATAATTGCAGATTATGAAATATTATTAGAACTTCAACAGGTGGCTATTTTGAATGAAATGGAAGTAGCCATGACATTAACATTTAGGGTATGTGAATGAACACTTTAATGGTCCTTTGCTTTGGGACATACTTTTGCTTGTACATGAACTAGTCTACATTTCATAAATTCTTTCCTAAATTTCAATAAAATTCTATGGTACAGATTTGGCTGCAGTACAGCATCTAAACATAACTGCTATTAATTAGGTTTGTCCAGGGATATTTCAGCTCAAAACAAATGTGTGCATGAAGCTGCTGGAGGTGTGAACTCATAATGACGCAGCAAAGGAAGCAGACATCTGGGACCTGAGCGAACAGGGAAACTAAAGCATGGACAGAGCTTCACACAGCCTGGCATGGTGGGAAACGTGGAAGCCATACACCCACTTAATTCTTGGATGGTGGTGGATGTGGGGGGATGTAGGAAACATGCGTAATCGCAGCAGGATGTCAATTAGGCTGATTAATGAGCCGATGGACGCCGATTATTCTTGTAGCTACCCAAATTTAGGTCGGTAAAATACAAATCTCTCTGATGGCAAATCAGTCAGCAAAGCCTCAGCTGAAAAGGAAGCAGGACAGCGTCTCAGCTAAACAGCACAACATTGGAGTCTCAAAAACAACTATTCAACTGCTGAAGCCACTGGAATCATGAATCTCAAACAGCCTTTCACCATCGACTCCTCACGGACAAGCCAAAGACTGATTCGTATCTCCTTTTTAAACTTATTTTTGGACCCGAATCTCATTACTAATTTCTGTGCATGCATGTTGTGTTTTACTGTTTTTCTCATGTTTATTAGCTAATAAACTCACCCTGTGCTGTCAAATGCCGGAAAACCAGAAAAATACATCCCTAATGAAGACTTATTTAAATTGGCTGCCCACCCCTGTTCAGCGGGCAGTGATCCACATTCCGATTGCCTCTGGGAAACTTTCCTGGCGCGATTGTTTCAGGGAGCCATCCAGATGTGACCCTCCACAGTGCTCCCAATTCTTTACCCCAGCTGGTAGAATCACACGAGAGCCGAGAAATCAGGATCGCGCCCGATTTCACGGCTCTCGCGATCTTACGAGAGCCAGATTCCCAGCGCGGTCCGCCTCTCACCGAAAATGGGGGAGAGGCTGAATAAATTATTTAAATTTTTAACAATGTTAATTTACATGGCATTAGCGAGCCTGGCGTTCAAGTGTCCAGGCTCACTTGTCTCACTTGCCGGAAGAGGTTCTCTCCGGCGAGGAAAACACCTGCTCCCCATGTCCGGGGAACAGTCGTGTTGGCCTCACCATTAGAACTGGAGGTCATTGAGCCCCCCCCACCACCCCCCCCCGAGAAGCTGAGGGCAAGGGGGGTGCCCCTTGGGTTGTGCCAGCCTGGCAGTGCCAACCTGGCATCTTGGTCATGCCTACTGGGCAGTGCCAGGTGGTGGGGCCTGTGGATGAGGCTTATAGGGGTGGGGCCTATGGGGACAGGGCCTATGGGAGTGGGGTCTATGGGGGTGGGACTTATAGAGATGGGGCTTAAATGGGGCAGGGTTTGAAGGGGCGGCCTAATCGAGGAGGTAGGGGGTGCCGCTGCCACTCTGCAGGTGATCGGCAGGGGAGAGTGAGGGGGCCCGCTCTGCATTGCGATCATTGCAGTGGGGGGGGACATTCGGTCTGCGCAGCAGTGCGGAGGTGGGGGGGCTGCATTTCGAGTGGTGTGGGGATTGTGATTGGCCGTGGCCACCTGTGATTGCTGGGGTTGGAGTTTGTTGAGGCTGCCTGCAGCAGCAAGGGTCTGGCAGCCCTCTCTCTGTCTGTCAGACCTCTGCTGCTGCTGTTATTGTGCATGTGCTGAATCAGAGGTCTGCACATGTGCAATAGCTCCTTCTGCAGTTGCTATTGCACATATGCAGGCGTAGAGGTCTATGCATGTGCAATAGCTCCCTCTGCAGGCTGGCTGGTGAACTAAGCCCAACCCACTGCCTGCAGCAGCTAGAAACAGCCTAGACCATTTTTCCATGCACTATGTGCACAAGATTGGGCATGAATACTCGCCCAAAAAAAGGATCTGCTACTCTCCCATTTTCATGCTAGCTGGATGCTTAGAATCATTCTTGTAAACCTCTGTCTAATGGGTGCGATCTTGTGCTGGCAAGATCTTAGTTTGGGATCTTCCCTGCCTGCTGCTGGTGACGTGATCAGTTTCACTCCCAGTGAGGGCTTGAACTTGATTACTGTGAGTTTACAAAAACTTTAATATAATTAAAGGGCTTGACATTGTAGTGTCTGCCCATGTCGTATTCTTCTTCTGTCACCTCTCACCGCTCCCCCTAGTGACGTGATATCATGCTGGTGCGAATCACTGCTGGTTTTCAAAAACGAAAGTTGTGGTGACCATGCCAAGGGTGCTGAGGTCCCTGGAGGCTGGGGGCCAAGGCTGGCATTTTCCCCTGGACCCTTGGGAGTGGGGCACTGTCAAGTGGGCATTGCCCCAGGCAGTGTCCAGGGGTCTCTGGCAGGGGGAGTAACCCTCCTCCGTTGGGGAGGTGTCCCCTTATGTGTGAAGGGAGGGGGAGGGGAGAGCCAGCCCTGATGGCTGCAAGGGCAGTTGCCCCGATGTTGGCGTTGTGGTGGGGGGAGTGGGAGGATCCCTTAAATGTAACATTGAGATCACGGTGCCATTTAAAAATGGCTCATTGATCTCTGAATCGTGGTGTTGCTGGCCTAGTTCTCTTGAACTTATCCCAATGCCCTGCTATACCTTCTTCAATAATAGCTTCAAACCCTACAACAGATGTTAAGTCTATAGTTTCCCACTTTCTTTCACCCTCCATTTTTGAATAATACATTTGTTATCTTCCAATCTAATGGGACCTTCCCTGAATCTAAGGAGTTTTGGAAACTTAAATCAATGCATCAACTATCTCACTACACATTTCTTTTAAGACCCTAGGATGATGCCCATCAAGACCCGAGCTCTTGTCAACCCACTGCTCCAACAATTTATTTAGTATTACTTCTCTGGTGACTGTAATTTTCCTGAATGCCTCCCTCCATTCTAATTCCTGGTTTATAGCTGTATGTGAGATGCTACTGGTGAAAACTGATGCAAACTATCTGTTCAATTCATCCACCATTCCCTTGTTTTCCATCATCAATGCTCCAGACTCACTTTCTATAGGACAAATACTCACTTTGTTAAACTCTTTTTAAAGACTCTTATTATCTTTTTTAAAATTTCTGGCTATGTTGCGTACAAATAAGTTAACCCCTTGAGTTCATCCAATCTTGAGTTTGCTATGGGGTTATTAATAGAAATTGGATCGCACACCAAAACTGAGAGATTGGGAAATATGCCACTGCTTATAAAGGGGGGTGGGGGGTGGGTGGGGGGAGCGGGGGGGGGTAGAATCACAATACCTTTCCGCTTAGGGAGGGGTGGTGGGAGGTGAAATTAGTGCTGTTTAAATTAACCCCCCTCCTGTCCGTAACAAGGCAGTATTATTATGAAAGATTCATGGCCAGTCAGCTTCAGTGAGCAATTTGATTATAATGCCACCACACTACGGAAGGTAAATGGAGGTAAATTAGCTCAGGTAGGATTGTGCAACACCATCGCCTCTGGGAGTGGCTCGGTGAGACCATTGAAAATAAAGGAAGGGTTGTTTTCCTAAATCCTCACACTGAAGTGGTGGAGGCGGACACACTGGGAACGTTTAAGACTTATCTAGACAGCTATATGAACGGAGTGGGAATGGAGGGATACAAAAGAGTGGTCTAGTTTGGACCAGGGAGCGGCGCGGGCTAATTGTTCCTTGTTTCTCGTTTCAAGGCTTCATTCTATGATCATCTTGCTGGTGCCAGTACAGAGCGAGACTGCGGATAGTTGGGAACCTGTCTCGGGGGCAGGGAATTCATATGGTGTTCGTGGAAGTGGAAATGACTAGGGTTGGGAAGCATTTTCCGATCAGGGCCATTGTGATCTCCTGGACTCGTTTCGATCGCCTCAGGGGGTCGGAGAGGAATTTCCCAGATTTTTTTTTCCCCATATTGGCCCTGGGGTTTTTCACTCTGGGTTTTCGCCTCTCCCTGGAGATCACATGGTCTGGAATGGGGGGGTGGGGGTGAGTTAATAGGTTGTAATGAACAAAGCATCGTAGCTGTGAGGGACAGCTCGGTGGATAGGATATTGGTATGTAGATAGGCTGGAAAATTGGGCGGGGATCCTGGATTCAGGATTCAATCCTGGACCGGGGAGCGGCGCGGGCTTGGAGGGCCGAAGGGCCTGTTCCTGTGCTGTATTGTTCTTTGTTCTTTGTTCTTTGTTCTTTGAATGCAATCCCATGGATCACAACTAACTGAGCTAACTAACTCAGACAAGAAGGAAACGGATAGGTAAAATGGAACCACAGCAATGAAAAGGATTTGAAGACAGATTGAGGGTAAAACTCACCTTGAATGATTGTGTAATTATGAGTACTCTTGAATGAGTGCTAACAAATCAATAGCTCATTTTACACATCACCTGATTTCAATGGAAAAGTTCATCGGACACGGTATAAAACAGATTGCTGAGTCACTCTCGCTCATTCGGCCCAGGACAAACTTCAGGCCCAGTTACAGATATTTTTACAATTTAGACAGAAAATATTCTTGGATCACAGAATGAATAGTAACCAGTAAATCGAAGTGTGTTTACCATTATATTCAGGTGGACGCATTTAAATATTGTTTCATGTTTTGCAATAATCTCAATATTGGCTAACTACAATTAGTGTTTAGTTGAAGCCTGTTACGTTACAGGTGTTAATGTGCATTTTTAATCCCTTATCTTACTCACTTCAAAAGAATGGATTAATTATTAGTAATTTTGTATTATGTTCCAGTTATTCCTTCACTGTGGATTTCATCTTGAGTCAATAATAAGGAATGTCATGGGCATAGGTGTTCTTTGATCACTCAATGGCAGGCATTATAAAGTGAATTAAAACTGCCCACCATAGTGTTCATTAGTTTAAAAATGATAGGTGACATTGGAGTGATTTAAAAGATGTTCCTGAATAAAATATCATTTGTGGAAAGAAGATTCTGTGTGAAAATATTCACTCAGCAGTCACTATAAAATTTCATGCTTTTTCTTGGAAGCCACTACAAAGCGCAGCAAACCCTGGACAACTAAATGTAATGATTCCTAATAAAAATTAATTGGCTTAGCTAACAACAACGCAAAAGACCTCTTCGAATTTTCTACTCATGTTGACCATCTAGCATGCAATAAAGTATGTTAAGGGAAAGCTAGCTAAGTACATATGGGTAAAAGGAATGAGTGATTATGCTGATGGAATTAGGTAACGTAGTGTGGGAAGAGGCACATGTAGAACATATACACCAGCATAGCCTTATTGGGCCAAATGACAGGTTTCTGTGCTGCAAACTCCATGTGTATCATGAATGAACAGGTCTGTCAAGATCAATTTGATTTATGTTTCTTTAATGTTTTGGGTTTCTGAATTTTAGTAATAGTGAATGGAATATTGACCTGCTTTCTGCTAAGATGATTAGTTTTTAATCGGAAGTAGTAATGCATGTATTGGCAGGTTGTGTCATCACCGTTTCATCTCAGCAATTTCAACATTTGGCAATTATTTTTGATTTTATTTTGGCAGCGGTGAGTGTGGATGTGTCTGATATTTGGGTGCATTTCACAGCCAAACATATACATTCCAATGAGGCATAAACCTGACTGCAAGCAAGGTGTGTGAATAATGTCCATCGCATCCATAACATGCTGAGCCATGAGTATTCCTCAGGATTAATACCATTTGAAAAGTGTGAGCAATCTTTCAGTGTGTAGAGTGGCTTTGACTAGTGGCTCACTCATGGACGGCTGATTAATCGCGTACTCCAGCAAGCACGTCAAGTGACAAGCAAAAACAATCTGCAAGCTGTAAAAATGCCGGAGAGCACCTCATTCTTAATTGAAATATTCTGGTAGAAAATGAGGACCTTTTTAGTACTGGGGCTGCTAGAAAGAGCAGCCCATGAGGAACAGTACCAGGATGCCTCGAGGGTGAATATTATTAGAGACAATGTGGTGTTATGCCTTATGGTTCCCAGAAGTATGAAATAATCACACTTTCAGACACAAAATGCTGGAGGTCTCTTCAAACATATTTCTCCGATCACACCATGTGGCACGTTGTTGCTTGGCAGCTGACTGTAGTGCAGTGGTTAGTGATGTGGTATTCTGGATATATACGTGCATAACAATATAGTTCCTAACTTTTTATGAATAATATAAGACAACATTTGATTTTCTTTTTTAAAAAGCCTCGTTATATCAATGTAGCTGTTGCAACCATTAATGGTGTCTAAATGAAAGAAGGTAGCATTTTATAATTAAATTGAATACTTTAAGAGTTTGTTAACACTTGTTTTCTTTTCTCAGAAACATTATTGCTGGTGTTGCTTGGGTGTTAGGAAGTTGTGCCTCCATCCTGTAGATTTGGCATTCATTGCTCTCACTGATGAGTTGGCATCTTATACTGACTATGTTGTGCCTGGTGTTGTTAGGAGTTGTGCAGGCTGCTGATGATGTTGTGTCACTTGCTAGTGATGTTGTTGATGCACTATATGTGCTGATGCTGTTAATGTTGTCTCGTTTGTTACTCACATCGTTGGTGTTGTTGACAAGCTTTTCCAGCTTGGGTACAGGTTGAATATGGATTCTGTTCCTCTTCACTTGCTCACTGCTTTCAGTCTTGATGATGCTAGCCAGAATAGAAATGCATGGCTTGAAGCAGGGTGCAGGAGGGAGGGCTTCTGGGAACTGGGACCAATTCTAGGGCAAGAGGCACCTATTAAAAAGGGACGGATTGCACCCCAGCAGGACTGGGACAAATGTCCTCGCAGGGAAGTTCACTAGTGAGATTGGGAAGGATTTAAACTAAATTGGGAGGGGGATGGATGCCAGCGCATAGAAATAGAAAAGAAAAATAAGGTGAATAATATGAGAGTGTTGGACAGTTAGACATGGGAGTAGTTTCATATTGGATAGGAGTGGACTCAGAAAGATTACGAGGTATACAAAGACAGCACATGCATATAAATGCACAAAGTGTGGTGAACAATGTTGATGAGTTACAAGCACAAGTAGCATGTGTGGGAATAAGGTTTAGCAGCAATAATGGAAATATGGTTTTAAATGGTGAGGATCAGGGCTTAATGTATGAATATAAAGGCCTGGATTTTCAGTCCCAAGGCAGGTATGTAAAGTCAGGAAATGTCCCAACTCGCCGCATCCACCTTAGAAAAATTTCCCCTCTATTAATAGGGTTTTCAATGAAAATTTCCCTTCAATTAATATCTAAGAGATGGTTTTTTGGAGCAGCTTGTGACAGAGCCTATTAGGGAACAGGCAATTCTGGTTTTGGTGATGTGTAATGAGGCAGACTTGATTAGGGAACTTAAGGTGAAGGAACCCTTAGGGAGCAGTGACCACAACGTTTTTGATTAGGGAACTTAAGGTGAAGGAACCCTTAGGGAGCAGTGACCACAACGTTTTAGAATTAACCCTGCAGTTTGAGAGGGAGAAGCTGGAATTAGATGTAATGCTTTTACAATTAAATAAAGGTAACTACAAAGACATAGGAAGGAGTTGGCTGGAGTTGATTGGGAAGGGAGCCTAGCAGGGCAGACAGTGGAGCAGCAATGGCAGGAGTTTTGGGGGGTTATTCGGGAGGCACAACAGAAATTCATCCCAAGGAGGAGGAAACATGCTAAGGGGAGAATGAGGCATCCATGGTTGACGAGGGAAGTCAAGGACAGCATAAAAGCAAAAGAAAAAGCATACAAAGTGGCGAGGATTAGTGGGAAGTCAGATGATTGGGAAGCCTTTAAAAGTGAGCAGAGGACAACTAAAAAAGCAATAAGAGGGGAGAAGATGAAATATGAGTGTAAGCCAGCTAGTAATATGAAAGATGATAGGAAGAGTTTTTTTCAATATATAAAAGATAAGAGAGAGGCAAAAATAGACTTGGATCATTGGAAAATGAGGCTGGAGAAGTAATAATAGGAAACAAAGAAATGATAGAGAAATGGAATAGTTACTTTGCATCAGTCTTCATGGTGGAAGACACCAGTGGGATGCCAGAGCTCCAGGAGAATCAGGGGACACAGGCAAGTGTAGTGGCCATTACTAAGGAGAAGGTTCTGGGGAAACTGAAAGGTCTGAAGGATGGACTACACCCCAGGGTTCTAAAAGAGATAGCTGAGGAAATTGTGGAGGCATGGGGGTTATCTTTCAGGAATCACAGGAGGCAGGGTGTATCCCAGAGGACTGGAAAGTAGCTAATGTAACGCCGCTGTTTAAGAAGGGAGGGAGGCAGTAGATGGGAAATTATAGGCTGGCTAGCCTGACTTCGGTCATTGGCAAGATTTTAGAGTCCATTATTAAAGATGAGATTGCAAGGTACTTGGAAATGCATGATAAAGTAGGACTGAGTCAGCACGGCTTTGTCAAGGGGAGGTCATGTCTGACAAATCTGTTAGAGTTCTTTGAGGAGGTAACAAGGAAGTTAGATAAACAGCGAACCAGTGGACGTGATTTATTTTTTAGATTTCCAGAAGGCCTTTGACAAGGTGCCACATGGGAGACTGTTAAATAAGTTAAGTGCCCATTGTGTTAAAGATAAGATCCTGGCATGGATAGAGGATTGGCTGACTGACAGAAGGCAGAGAGTGGGGATAAAGGGGTCTTTTTCAGGATGGCAGCAGGTGACTAGTGGTGTGCCTCAGGGGTCAGTGCTGGGACCACAAATTTTCACAATATGCATTAACGATTTGGAGGAAGGAACTGAAGGCACTGTTGCTAAGTTTGCAGATGATACAAAGATATGTAGAGGGACAGGTAGTATTGAGGAAGCAGGGGGGCTGCAGAAGGACTTGGACAGGTTAGGAGAGTGGGCAAAGAAGTGGCAGATGGAATACAATGTGGAAACGTGTAAGGTTATGCACTTTGGAGGAAGGAATGGGGGCATAGACTATTTTCAAAATGGGGAAATGCTTAGGAAATTAGAAGCACAAAGGGACTTGGGAGTCCTTGTTCAAGATTCTCTTAAGGTTAATGTGCAGGTTCAGTCAGCAGTTAGGAAGGCAAATGCAATGTTCACATTTATGTTGAGAGGGCTAGAATACAAGGGCAGGGATGTTCTTCTGAGGCTGTATAAGGCTCTGGTCAGACCCCATTTGGAGTATTGTGAGCAGTTTTGGGCCCCATATCTAAGGGTGGATGTGCTGGCCTTGGAAAGGGTCCAGAGGAGGTTCACAAGAATGATCCCTGGAATGAAGAGCTTGTTGTATGAGGAACAGCTGAGGACTCTGGTCTGTACTCGTTGGAGTTTAGAAAGATATGGGGGGATCTTATTGAAACTTACAGAATACTGCGAGGCCTGGATAGAGTGGACATGGAAAGGATATTTCCACTAGTAGGAAAAACTAGAACCAGAAGGCACAACCTCAGGCGGAAGGAACGATCCTTTAAAACAGAGTTGAGGAGGAATTTCTTCAGCTAGAGATGGTGAAACTGTGGAACTCTTTGCCGCAGAAGGCTGTGGAGGCCAGGTCATTGAGTGTCTTTAAGACAAAGATAGATAGGTTCTTGATTAATAAGGGGATCAGGGGTTATGGGGAAAAGCAGGAGAATGGGGATGAGAAAAATATCAGCCATTATTGAATGGAGGAGCAGACCCAATGGGCCGAGTGGCCTAATTCTGCTCCTATGTCTTATGTTCTTATTTTCATTCTGCTAGGTTGGTGGAAGCAAAAATAATTATTGATTTCAAAGGAAATTGGATGGGCACCTACAAAAATAAACATGCTGGGCTATAGGGAATGGGCGGGGGTTAGGATTGACTAGATTGCTACGCAGAGAGCTGCAAACTCAATCCGCCTCCTTCTGTGCTGTAAATGACTCTATGACACGATACATGACTTTGGAGTCTCAGCTTCACCAACAACTTTCCTGGGATCCAGGTTTTCATGATTGGATCCTATACATGTCCAGTCAGTCCTCTCTACAATTCATGCAACTCAGGGATTTGGCCTGTTTATTGAAGTGTTGACCTCCTTCTACTTATGCATCAGCCATTTGTTACATAGAGTCCTACAGTGCAGAAGGAGGCCATTTGGCCCATCAAGTCTGCACTGACCACAATCCGCATGACTCCATGCATTTACCTTAGCTAGTTCCCCTGACACTAAGGGGCAATTTAGCATGGCCAATCCACCTAACCCATACATCTTTGGACTGTGGGAGGAAATTGGAGCACCTGGAGGAAACCCACGTCGACACGGGGAGAATGTGCAAACTCCACACAGACAGTGACTCAAGCCAGGAATGGAACCCAGGTCCCTGGCGCTGTGAGGCAGCAGCGCTAACCACTGTGCCGCCCCGTTCTTGTTGCCTTACTTCCTCCTGGTCATTTGGATGGTGTATCTTGCTTGGCAAAAGTTGTCTTGCACTTTCTGCCACTGAGTAACTCTGCAGGCAATTTCATGTCAGCCATGAGCGATGGAGGTTGGAGTGACATTACATAAAAGTTTAGGTCTTTCTTTATCTCTCGGCCTTCCATGAGAGCTCTCTTGACCACCTGGGCATGTCTTCCTATAAACCCACATCCTCTTGGATAATGTTGTAATGAGGTGATGATATTGAACCTATACTGTTCAGCAATTTCCTTAAAAGAGAAGGTGAATCATACTTCTTCATTATATCTTACTCTTCCAGGAATCCCTTGCTCAGCAAACAGAACTTGCAGTGTGAGATGATTGCTGTAGCTCCCAAATCTTTCACTATTCTGATAAAGAGGAACTTTGGGTAGTAATCTATCATCAGGGGGTTGCATTCACTCAGTGATGGATCCTCATACCTAGACTTTTTCTCTCATGCGTCTCCGGGGTGATAACTGAGATAGTACATCTGCCAGCATAATTTCTCTCCCTGGTGTGTACTTCAGAGTGGAACATAATTCTGAAGTCTCAAGATTAACCTCTGCAGTCTTGCTGATGTTCTACACAGGTTTTGCTTGGAGATCTGCTCCAGTAGACGATGGTCACTCTCCACTGTGAACTTTCTCCCACAGAGATATGTCTGAGATTTCTCACATACACGCCTGTCAAAAGTTCTCTATGTTGGCATATCTGGTCTCAGTTGGTGTTAGGGATTTGGATGTGAATGCTATCAGCTTTTCACCTTGCACCAAAACCGCTCTCAGTCCTTTTGCAGAAGCATTGCGCAGAGCGACAGGTTTCTTTCTGCTGTAGTATAGCAGACTTGCCTCCTGGCACACTAATTCTTTGAACTTACTGAAACTCCTCTCATGTGACTCTGAGCACTGAAACCCAATATCCTCTCTCATCAGCTCTTGTCGGTTTGTGTGTTTTGACATGTGAGGTATGAAAGAACTCATGTACTAGATCAAGTAAACTTCTTATCACTTGCTGGTCTCTTGGAGCTTCTACTTCAGAGATAGATATACCTTATCAGGACTCAGCTAGACTCCATCAGGTGTGCACACCATTCTAAAGAACGGACTTTCTGTCATCTTCAAAATGCATAATGCATTAGTTTGCGTTTAGCTTGATCCAGCTTCCCTTGTTCTCCCTATGGCTTTGTGTAGATGGTAATTACGATCTTTTTCATCCACACCACAGCTCTGGATATTATTAGCTATGATGACTGCTCCTTTACATTCTCTATATGTCTCACCCGCTATCTGCTGGAACACATCCTGGCTCACTTTAAGATCAGGACATGGATGCAGTAATTTGTGTCATCCAACATTAATGTTGTCAACAACAACAGTTCCTCATCAAGCTTTTCATTCCACTAGCCATTTCTGGCACCAAGCTCACTTACCAGTGCTGGCATGATCGCTTTTAGTGTTGACTTCTCTCTCACCATGATGACATTTACCCAATCTGTCGGCTTTATGAGTGTGGTGATCATTTTCTTTTCTTCTATCTCTTTGGAGCTCTCATTCAAGCTTTCCTTTCAGTTCTACAGTACTTTATGTGGAGGGTAAATCACTAGTTTTTTCTCTGGATCAATGGTAATGTGATACACTCTGGATACATTCAGACCAGATACTCCTTGCTTCTGATTGGGTGGCATTTCCAATGAGTGCACTATCTTTAACCCCTGGTAATGCCTCCTTCATCTCATGATTTACTAAGACCAGCTACAGTGTTTCACAATGCTCAACTCCAGGATAGCAGGACCACCTGTTTCTGTGAGGTAGAGCATGCCTTTCCTTTGAGTGTCTTTCTTATTTGGGTTGTTCCTAGCTGTCGACTCAGTTCCTCCATGTGCCATTAGCATGGAGTTGTTTGGTTTCCAGGTGCCTTTCCTTGAGGAACCATGTTCTTTCATATTTTCATGAAAGATCCTTTGGTACTGTCTGAGTGGGGTGATGCTGCTCTGTGCTCAACAAAGCTTCAACTTTCGCATTATGGTAGTGGGCTGATTCCTCACCCTCTTCCTGATCCAAATGGCTTTGTGAATTTCTTTTCTCTGGCAACTATCACATCCAGACATTTCACGCAGTTGTATGGTTCCATCCTACCTGAGGCTGCGCACCATTAATGCCAGTGACACCTACCCCATCTACACAAATATCCTTTACCCTGGAAAATAGGACAAGATCACAGGTGCAACCAACCACTGGATGGTTAGAGCTTGTGGTCTATCCGCACTCCATCCCAAAAGACTTCTTACAGATATTCAGTCCAATTTACTAATCTGTGAGCGTGTGGAAATCACCTTCAGAACAATCAAATTTAATTAAAGCTGAAATGTGTTTCTACATTGGTTTGGCTTCCTAACATTCAATTTCGAACCACCAAAAATCACAAGAACCTGCTTTAGCCAAGGGCCAAAATACAAATCTCCACTAATTAGATATAAGCGCTAATCTGGTTCTTTTTTTACATCACAATTTGATTAGTGTAGTGTGCAATATAATTAAGGAATATAAATCAGTTATTTTTGCTCTCCAATTATCGAGAAAGTTTGTTGATATTGCCAACAACATTCGTCAGCTGCAGTCAGGCCACATTCAGAACGCTCGGAAAGGAATGAGGAAATATATAAAATTTCCTTTTGGAGGTGTGTGAACATAGGATTAACAATGATCTGTTGTTCCCAGCGTTTATGTATTATGACAAAGGTTGTTGCTCCACCCTCAAGAATGTTGAGAAGTGATTCATTAAAAATATCTGTCGCTTATCTGAGATGAAAGGTCATTTTTGTTGGCCATACCATGTGCAAATATTAAAGAAATGGTTGCCAGATGTAGGTATTATTTACAGGAATGCCTTGGATAAGTGCATATTTTCCATTGTTGAACTTAAAAGCAAAAAGGTTCGCTGTGATTATCAGTATGATAACTTGTCCAATCCTGGCTATTCATCACAGAGTTCTGCAACCAATTAGAATGGGATGAGATTAACACTATGCATTCAGTTTAGTGAGGCAACTTAGTTTGGTATGTATCCATTGTGGATATTTTTTCCATGCATTGAATGGGCCTGGCTCAAAATCTTCAGAATATTATGTTTGTGTCAATGTAAAGTTGGCCTGTAGCATGGTGATAAAAGTTCAGCAGTACAGACTCAAAGAAACCAATAATTTTGCTAAATAAACCTGTTTACAGTTGTTCTATACATAGTTAAGGGAAAATAAATGACAGATACATCATCAAATGTGTACCTTTAGGAAATTGTTGAATTGAATTTAATCACCTGTGTAAAATAGCAAATCAAGCAAATGTGACTGTTCAACACTTGATAAACGACATTCTCCATTTGGCTGGGATGCCACAATATCTGCGTCATTTTTGCTATTATTTAATCCTTATCCCACCAAGTAAGTAGGAACTCCAGAGTCCTAGCACAATACAAGATATATTAGATGAAAAATAGAAATCCATGTATTATTGTGAAGGTCAATCAAGCCTGCTGTCAGAATCATAGAATCCATACAGTGCAGAAGAGGCCATTCAGCCCACTGAGTCTGTAATGTCTCTTTAACAGAGTATCTTAGAAGCAGTACGGTGGCACAGTGGTTAGCACTGCTGCCTCACAGCGCCAGAGACCTGGGTTTGATTCCTGGCTTGGGTCAGTGTCTGTGTGGAGTTTGCACATGCTCCCTGTGTCTGCGTGGGTTCCCTTTGGATGCTCTGATTTTCTCCCACAGTTTGAAAGATATGCTGGTTAGGTGCATTGACACAAACAGGCGCTGGAATGTGGTGACTAGGAGACTTTCGCAGTAACTTCATTGTAGAGTTAATGTAAGCCTTACTTATGACTAATAAATAAACTTTACTTTTACCCAGACCCTCTGTCCCCACCCTCTGCCCCACCCTACCCCTGTAACCCCACACATTTACCATGGCTAATTGTTATGGTTCAAGTCAGAACCTCCAAAGTGTTTTAGGAGCCAGCCTGGATCATAAGTTTTGTATCTTCAATTTGGCTAGGATAAGCATGATAGGTTTCACTTCAGGCATGATTCAAATGATCCACTAAGGAACTTTTATCAAACAAAGTTTATTTAAAAATATAATTAACATGTATAGTAAGAAAATTGGCAAAAACTCTTATCAATTACAAACAAGAAACAAAACAACCACTACAATGTATAACCCTTAACAAATATATCTATTGTGTTCCAATCAAACCAATCCCATAGACAAAAGACCCTTTTGTCTAACACAGGTTTAACACAGCAAAATCTAATGCTCATGTGACACTGGACTTGAGACTTTTGGATGAAGTCTGCAGTTTTCTGGACAGACTCAGAACAATTTGAAGTCAGAACAGCTTCCGAGAACACCAGGGACTTTAGGCAAGCTGCCAACAGCTGACTCCTCCCTTCAGAAAGGCAAGACCTTCCTTTCAGCTAACCCGCAGAATTTCCAAAACCAGGGACAGAGGGAGACTTCTTTTCAGCTTGATGCCCCTTCTAAAACTAAAACTCAAACCTGCACCTCCAAACTAAAAATGAAAAAAAACTCCTATCGCCTGACTTGCCAACCAGTTTTTCTCCTAACAATGAAAGTCATAAACAGCCCAGTAAAAATAAACAAACCCCCGTTTAAGCAGCAATATAAAGATTCTCGTAGACAGCCCAACAACAATGAGAAAAACAAACTGAAAAAGTTTGCTTACAACTGCAGAGTAAATGATTTTAGAGAAACACTTCTTAAAGGTACATTAACATCACACTAATCCATCTAACCTGCACATCTTTGAACTTCACTTACATATAGACTAGCTTGGCCTTTGCCACAGCCTGCTCTGGAAACCGCATTGTCTTTTCTGCAAGGCTGTTAAATACCCATGTCTCAGAGTGCAGAACTTCCTGAAAACAAGATTGACAAACATTGTAAGCATCTGGCACCTCTTCTCAAGATGTGGGCTCCCCGAGTGTATTGTTTTCAATGGCTGCAGACAAATGCTTACTAGTGCATTCCTTGTCTCCCTCAGTGGCCTCAGAAATGGTGATGGTCTGTGAAATACACGGAGTGGATCTCAATTTTGGCAGTTTACCTGTGAAGACAAAAGGATCCAAAACTATTTGCTCTATTCACAAGGAACTGTAAACAAATAGCTGCAGATAGTATTTTAAGAGACTTGCAAGTGCTGCGCAATCATGGAGCTTGGTGCATAGCACTGCAGTCAAACATATTACGTATATAAAACTTGCATACTTACTACAATTTAGAGCAGTGTGGCAGCTCATTGAGATCAGTGCTGGTGCTTATGCTGGGGCACAGCTCCACACAAGTCTTCTTTCACCTTACATAATCTAACCCTAACTACATATCCTCTATTTCGCTCTCATTTACTTACCGAACTGTCCCTTAAGCATGTCCAAGCTATTTGTGTCAATTACTTCATTTGATACTTCACTTGGGGTGGCACGGTGGCACAGTGGTATAGTGGTTAGCACTGCTGCCTCACAGCGCCAGGGACCCAAGTTCAATTCCGGCCTCAGGTCACTGTCTGTGTGAAGTTTTCATGTTCTCCCCACGTCTGCATGGATTTCCCTTGGGTGCTCATGTTTCCTTCCACAGTCCAAAAGACATGCTGGTTTAGGTGCATTGGCCATGCTAAATTCTCCCTCAGTGTACCTAAACAGATGCTGGAGTGTGGCGACTAGGGGATTTTCACAGGCACGGTAGCACAGTGGTTAGCACTGCTGCTTCACAGCTCCAGGGACCTGGGTTCGATTCCCGGCTTGGGTCACTGTCTGTGTGGAGTTTGCACATTCTCCTCGTGTCTGCGTGGGTTTCCTCCGGGTGCTCCAGTTTCCTCCCACAGTCCAAAGATGTGCGGGTTAGGTTGATTGGCCAGGTTAAAAATTGCCCCTCAGAGTCCTGAGATGCATAGGTTAGAGGGATTAGCGGGTAAATATGTGGGGGTAGGGCCTGGGTGGGATTGTGATCGGTGCAGACTCGATGGGCCGAATGGCCTCCTTCTGCACTGTAGGGTTTCTATGATTTCTATGATTTCTAACTTCATTGCAGTGTTAATGTAAGTCTACTTGTGACACTAATAAATAAAACTTTGAAGGCAGTTAATGCTGAATATTTTCATTAATTTATGAGTATTTCCAACCACTTTTACTAAAAAACTGATGTTTCCCCAAACCACATACTCATACCTTTAGCAGCATTACCATCCATTATAGAGGTTTTAGGCCATGCAGTGGGAATATATATTCCAAAATCTTTAAACTGATGCCGTGTAAGATTGTATAAACAGCTCTCCAGTATTGCGGTAGAAATACCAAAACTCTACGGTGATCCAATCGATTATTTTCTAGTGAAATTAACTCAAATTAACTGCAGTTCAGAGAGGTTTTTTTCTGATGATATAAATTAGTGGTGTGGTTTTCTTCATATTAAATATTAACGCAGCGTGTAAAATTCTCCATTTAGCAGTGAACTCAAGTGGTGAACTCTAGATTAAATAAAGGAGCAGAGTAGGATCACCGTCTGGGTATAAAAACCAAACATAAATCTTACTCTTGAAAAGAGTGAAAATAACTAGGAAAGCTTAAACACCCAAAACCTCTCAAACAAGTCTTTAGGCAACAGCAAATTCTGTGGAATTATGGAAGGCTTGTACTCAAAGGCAGTTCCAACAGATGTAATGTCATTCTCCTCTCACTGATTAACTGCTCAAGGATCGAAATGAGGTGCTCAAACATTCTGAATCTAGCTCCCGGCAGAAACAAAACTGGCTTTAATTTGGATGATTGTTTAAACAATGCCATTCATACAACTGCTCCATGGATTGAGGTGACATGGGACCATAAATCCAATTGTTGTACATTGGTTTGCAGTGCTGCGGTTAGTATGAGCAAGCACTAATGCTTAATCCAGTCACGTTGCTGTATTTTAATCTGGATGGAACTCAAATATGTCCTCAGGCTGAATTTAACTTCCACAACACCAGGTTAAAGTCCAACAGGTTTATTTGGAATCATGAGCTTTCGGAGAGCTGCTCCTTCATCAGGTGAATTTCCTGATGAAGAAGTAGTGCTCTGAAAGCTCGTGAATCCAAATAAACTTGTTGGACTTTAACCTGGTGTTGTGATACCTCTTACTGTGCCCACCCCAGTTCAACACCGGCATCTCCACATCATGAATTTAACTTGCAATGGCAGGAAACAAGTATTAGCAGATTTATCGTTTATTATGAGAAAATGATGCGAGATACATAATGGAGGCTGAGCCGTTACTGCTGGTTCTTACTGAAAACCATTGCGTTCCTTTACTTTTAGTCAATTTTTACAGATAGCAAAATAAATAATTGGGACGTGAAGCTGGGATTAGGGTAGAAACTACTTTTAAAAATGTTGAATTTTTATCAGAATGGAGAAATTTGACATTACACAAATTGAAAACTAGTTTTCAGTGCTAGAGATGTTTTTCAGCAGTAGTTATGATCATAGTACATCACTAAAGACGCAGTTATACCTCACTCAACAAGGTATAACTTTTTCAAGAATTTTTGCAGTGACACTATAGCATAAAAGAGCAAGTTTGTAGCAGTTCAGTGATTTCTACTTGATTGCAATCTAGGTGAACTTCAATATTCAATTGATTCTATGCAGAATCATAGAATCAATTACAGCACTTCTTGGATCTCCATGTTTAACTCCACATGTGCAGACTCCAGACGTTGCTGTTAGCTTCAGAGAAGTAATAACAGCAAACACTGACAGATTCACCATCATTACTGCTGCAACATCTGGACCAATGTTTCACAAGAACAAAATCATGCTAATGGTGATAATCTGAATTTTAAACAAAAATGCTGGAAGCATTCATCAGATCATGGCGCGGCTGTAGAGAGACAAATAGAGTAATGTATAATGAGGTAAAGTCGCCATAGTCCCAGATGACAATAGGCTGCTCTCCCCTTTAACGGGAGACAAGACTGGTGGTGATTTAACCTGAGGATCACCACACCTCAGGCAAGGGGCAAGGTTGAGAAGGCAGACCTTCATGAATAACCTCAGCCGGTATGGGATTTGAACCCATGCTGTAGACATCATTCTGCATCAGCTCAGGTTTAGCTCAGTTGGCTGACCAGCTGGCTAGTGATGCAGGGTGATGCTAACAACATGAGCTCAATTCCTGTTCAGGTTGAGGTTATTCAAGAAGGCTCAACCTTGCCCCTTGCCTGAGGCGTGGTGATCCTCAGGTTAAATCACCACCAGTCATCTCTCCCCATCAATGGGGGAGAGAAGCCTATGATCATCTGGGACTATGATGACTTTATCTAATGAATTTTGTTTAACATTTGTGCTACTATTTATCAATTGCAATAAAAGAAGAAAATTGGGCAAGGTGTAAAATGATTGCTGATTTACTGTTAGTTGTAGACTGAAGATCACTTTCACCCATGCTTTGAAAGATGTGCATGTCCCGACTTTGGTACTTTAGGATTGTGATTTCACTTTGGCTTTGAGTTTTGCTCTATATGAAACAAATTCAAAGGTGCCCCCTCTATATGGAATTCTCTCACTCAGATCCTTGCTCCCCAACTTAAATGAGAATGCAGAACCATAGAATCCCTACAGTGCAGAAGGAGACCATTCGGCCTCCAATAGAGCATCTTAACCAGGCCCACCCCCTGCCCTATCCCTGTAACTCCGTGCATTTACCATGGCTAATCCTCCTAACCTACACATCTTTGGACACTAAGGGACAATTTAGCATGGTCAATCCACTTAACCTGCACATCTTTGGACTGTGGGAAGAAACTATGAAGACACAGGGAGAAGGTGCAAATTCCACACAGATATTCACCCAAGGCCAGAATCAAACCCAGGACCCTGGTGTTGTGAGGCAGCAGTGCTAACTGCTGAGCCACCCTAGTGATCACTATTTCATCAATGCACATCCGAAACCCCTATTTTGTCAATGTAATATACACTTCAGCTACAGTATAGCATTATGAAAATGAGCAGAATGCTCCGCAGATTAATTGTTAAACCAGTCATCACACTCAAGTCTTGAATAATTGAAACATAGGAAATAGGAGCAGAAGTAGGCCATTCAGCCCATTGAGCCTGCTCTACCATTCAATGTGATCATGGCTAATTCTCAGATATATCGAAACACCATACTCCTGCTGTCTCCCCCTAGCCCTTGATGTCTTCAGAGTCTAGAAATGTATCTCTTTCTTAATTACATCCAATCATTTGGTCTCCACAGCTTTTTGTGGCAAAGAGTTCCACAGGTTCACCACCCTGAGTGAAGCAGTTTCTGCTCATCTCAGTCCTAACCCGTATTCTAAGACCGTGATCCATTGTTCTAGACCCCTCCCCCAACCTGGGGAAGCATCATCCTTGCATCCAGTCTCTCCAATCCTGTCAGGATTTTATACATATCAATGAAATTCCCTCTCATTCTTCTAAACTCAAGTGAATATAGTCTTAGTCGACTGAATCTCTCCTCATACAACAATCCTGTCACCTCAGGAATAAGTCTGGTGATCCTTCGCTGCATTCCTTCTATGGAAAATATATATTTTCTTACGTAAGGAGATCAATACTGCACACACAATGCTCCAGGTCTCAACAAGGCCCTGTACAGCTGCAGTAAGATATCTTTGCTCCTGTATTCAAATTCTCGTGTAATGAAGGCCAACATGCCTTCCTAACTGCTTGCTGTACCTGCATGCTTGCTTTCAGTGACTAGTGTACAAGGGCACCCATCTCCCTTTATACATCAACATTCCTAATCTATCATTATTTAAATAATACTCTGCCACTCTGTTTTTCCAATCGCAGTGGATAACTTCACACTTAACCACATTATACTGCATCTGCCATGTACTTGTCCCTCACTCAACTTCTCTAAATCATCTTCAAGCCTCTTTAATTCCTCCTCACCACTCACAATTCCACCTAGTTTAATATCGACAGCAAACTAGGAAATATTGCATTTGATTCCCTCAACCAAATCATTGATGTATATTATGAATATCTGGGGCCAAGCACTGACCTTGTGGTACCCCAGTAGTCACCGCCTCCACTCTCGCTTTTCCCTGTTTGCTAACCAATTTTCAATCCATGCCAATGTATTACCCCCACTCCCATATACTTTAATTTTGTACAATAAACTCTTACATGGGACTTCATTAAAAGCTTTCTGAAAATCCAAACATACTAGTTCCATTGGTTCTCCCTTAACTATTCGACTAGTTATGTTCTCAAAAAACTCCTGTAGGTTATGATTTCCCTTTAATTAATCCATGTTGACTTTCTCTAATCCTGTGGTATTTTCTAAGTATCCTGTTATCGCATAACAGCCTCTAGCATTTTCCCTCCTACTGATGTTAGGCTACCCAGTCTGCAATTCCCTACTTTCCCCCTTCTTCATTTCTTAAATATTGGGTTTACAGTTTCCACTCTCCAATCTGCCAAAACTGTTCCAGAATCTACAGGATTTTGGAAGGTGACAGCCAACACATCCGCCATTTCCATGACCACCTCCTTTCGTACCTATTAATTTCTCCAGCACTGTTTTTTTATTCGTACTGATTTCCTTCAATTCCTTCTTCTCACTTGCTTCCCTGGCATTACTGGAAAGTTATTGGTGTCTCCTTCTGTGAAGACAGAACATGGCATGTCCGCTACAACTCTCATCAGCTTTTACAGAAGCACCATAGAAAGCATTCTTTCCGGTTGCATCACAGCTAGGTATGGCTCCTGCTCTGCCCAAGACTGCAAAAAACTACAAAGGGTCATGAACAAAATCCAGTCCATCACGCAAACCAGCCTCCCATCCATTGACTCTGTCTACACTTCACGCTGCCTCGGAAATGCAGCCAGCATAAATAATCAAGGGCTCCACACACTCAGGACATACTCTCTTCCACCTTTTTCCATCAGGAAAAATATACAAAAGTCTGAGGACACATGCCAACCGACTCAAAAAGAGCTCCTTCCCTGCTGCCATCAGACTTTTGAATGGACCTACCTTGCACTACGTTGATCTTTCTCTACACCCTAGCTATGACTGCAACAGTACATTCTGCATCCTCTCCTTTCCTTCTCTATGTACGATATGCTTTGTCTGTGTGGCGTGCAAGAAACAATACTTTTCACTGTATACTAATACATGTGACAATAATAAATCAAATCAAATCAAACTAATGTAATTGTTTAATTCCTCCACCATTTCCTTGTTCTCCATGATCAATTCTCCCATTTTGGTTTGTAAGGGACCTACAGTTGTCTTCACTAATCTTTTTATTTTTCTATATTTATAAAAGCTTTTACAATCCACTACTATGTTCCTTGCAAGTTTACTCTCATTGTCTATTTTTCTCCTCTTAACCAATCTCTTTGCCCTACTTTACAGAATTCTGAACTGCTCCCAATCCTCAGGCTTGGAAGTTTCTCCAACAACTTTATCTGACTTCTCTTTGCATCTTATTCTAACTAGCCTTAATTTATTTTGTTAGCTGTGGTTAGGTCACTTTGCCTGTTGTGTTTTTGCACCAGGAATGCATAATGCATGATTGTTGTAATGCATACATTTGTTGTTAAATATTAGCCATTGTCTATCCATCGCCATGCGTTTCCAAGCCATCACAGCCAACTCATCCCTCATATTTTTGTAGTTTCCTTTGTTTAGATTTAAGACCCTAGTTTCAGGTTGGGCTACTTCACTTTCTATCCCAATGAAGAATTCTATCATGTTATGATCACGCTTACCTAGAGGACACCGCACAACAAAATTATTGATCAATCCCTTCTCATTGCACAACACCAAATCAAGGATAGCCTCTTCCCTAGTTGTTTCCTCAGCACATAGGTCTAAATAAACATCCTGTACACACTCAAGGAATTCATCCGCCACAGAATTATTGAATATGTGGTTTGCCCAGTTCATATATAGATTAAAGTCATCCATGATTACTATAGTACCCTTGTCATATGCCCCTCTAATTTCCTGTTTAATGTCAAACCTTACCATACCACCTATGTTTGGAGACCTACAGACAACTCCCACTAATGATTTCCACCCCTTGTTACTTCTTAGCTCCAACCAGACTGATTCTACATCAAGGGGATCAGGGGTTATGGAGAAAAGGCAGGAGAATGGGGATGAGAAAAATATCAGCCATGATTGAATGGCGGAGCAGACTCAATGGGCCATGTGGCCTAATTCTGCTCCTATGTCTTATGGTCTAAAATCCCTACAGTACAGAAGGAGGCCATTCGGCCCATCGAGTCTGCACCAACCACAATCCCACCCAGGTCCTATCCCTGTAACCCCACATATTTACTCTGCTAATCCCCTGACACTAGGGTCAATTTAGCATGGCCAATCAACCTAATCCGCACATCTTTGGACTGTGGGAGGCAACCGGAGCAAACCCACACAGACACAGGGAGAGCGTGTAAACTCCACACAGACAGTGATCCGAGGCCAGAATTGAACCTGGATCCCTGTTGCTGTGAGGCAGCAGTGCTAACCACTGTGCCATTGTGCAGTCTAAGAGTTTCTGAGCCAATATCTTTTCTCATTATTAAACGGATTTCATCCTTTACTAACAATGCCACCCATTCTCATTTTCCTTTTTGCCTAACCTTCCTAAATATTGAATACCCTTGGATATTTAGTTCCCAGCCCTGGTCACCTTGCAGCTATGTCTTTGTTATCACAATTATATTTTACCCATTTACAACTTGCACTTTTAATCCTTCTACCTTATTGCAAATGCCTCATACATTCAGATACACGACCTTTCGATTTGTCTTTGAAACATTACTACACATCTTATTTTGTATTACAGCTCTGTTTGCTGCTAGCCCTTATTTCCTCGATTCCACTTTTGCTTTCTACTTTTCTACCTTTCATTCCTATCTTTGAGAATATAAAACTTACGTTTGGAATGCCAACAGCGCTATTAAAAATTGGCCTAATATATACGCTCAGGAAAGCAACATCATCTCTTTCTGCTTGCCCATTCATTTTGCAAGAAGTAATTAATTACCTTGTTAATTGAAAATCTTTATCATAGTTCTTCATCAAAATTAATGTACCTTTCTTTTTTAATTATTGGCTATTAAAGGGCATGTTCGTTTAACATGAATAATGTAATTTAATCTTTAATGTGAAATAACTCAACAGAACACTTTCAAGCAAGAATAAAAATGCATTTTATGTCCTTTATGGATATTATGACCTTCGTCTCAAGTTGATATAACAATTCTTAAGAAACTGACATGAAACAATTTGTTTTAGGTGGCATTCTTGGGCAATATTTCATTGCCATAGAGGTTTCAGAGATCGATTCTGGGACAAGAATTATTTCCACCCAGATTGGCAGTTATGTAAATTCTGATCATGCTTGGGTATTAGTACATTCATTAACTGACTCTGCGGGGACCATGCTGGGGTTGAAACAATGGATGTAATTTCACACAGAGCCAGTGGCCCCAACTCCCAGGGCAGCACAGTGACACAGTTAGCACTGCTGCCTTACAGCGCCAGAGACCCGGGTTCAATTCCAGCCTCGGGTGACTGTCTGTGTGGAGTTTGCACATTCTCCCTGTGTCCGCGTGGGTTTCCTCCAGGTGCTCCGGTTTCCTCCCACAGTCCAAAGATATGCAGGTTAGGTTGACTGGCCATGCTAAATTGCCCTTTAGTGTCAGGGGGATTAGGACTGTAAATATGTGGTGTTGCGGGGATGGGACCTGGATGGGATTGTGGTCGGTGCAGGCTCAATGACTGAATGGCCTCCTTCTGCACTGTTGATCCTATGATAACTCCCTGACTGAAAAGTCAGGGGTGGACCCGCCTCCCATGGTCAGGTTGCCCAGCTGTGATTTGACGGCCACAGGGTCATTAGTTGGCCCAGGACAAGATTTCCCCCCCCCCCGCCGCCTTCTAGAAGGAAGTCCCTCCTCAGGGAGCTGCTGACCAATCAACTGGCTGGCAGGATCTCTGTTCCCAGCAACACAACCGGTCTATTGTCGAGGGTGTCGGACACCTGGCCCCTGAAAGGAGTGACGGGATGGCAGGGGCCTGGGTTCAGGAGGACTGGAGTGGGGGAACAACAAACTGGGCAAGGAAATTCTGTGTAGTGGAGCTCCCCACTGGGCACATGGTGCCCAAACAGAAGGGATAACCCCAGCCCCCAACAAGTTCATCAGGTTGTTTTCACACTCCCGCCCCCTTCCCCCCAACCCAAAATAGCTGCGATAGTGGGAGGAGGCCCTTAAGTGGCCATTAATTGGTTACTTAAAGGCTTCAATTGAACCAAGAGTGGGCAGGCTACCCAATGCCTCACCTGCTGCTGGGAAAATACCAGTGGAGGTGAGGTGGTCATAGGCAGGGTGCCCCCATCAACCCATTTGACCCGATGACACCTTCGCCTGCCAGCCTGTCCTGGGGTGAGGGGTGGGGAGGGTAATAAAATTCCACCCAATATGAATGAAGTGCATCTGTTGTCAGTGTCAGCTGAGACCCGAGGAATTGCTTCACTTTGAAGCCAGGAGCCTGATTGCTGGAGTTACAGAAGTACTTTTAAAGTGTTTTATCTCTTGCTTTGAACCTGAATAAAGCTGAACATATCCCAGTGCTCTCTGAGGGAGACAGCAGCATAGTGGTAATAATACTGGACTAATAATCCAGTGACACCCTATAATGCTCCGGGAACACGAGCTCACATCCCAAAGCAACTGGAGGAATTTAAATCTAATTAATAAATACATATGGAAGAGAATGTGAGTCTCACTAATAATGAGCCTGAAATTACTGGATTATGGGTATAACCCAATCTGGTTCACTACTGTCCTTCAGGATAAGGAATGCACTGCTCTTACCTGATTTGAATGCAGTATCGCTACCAACTGTCCTCTCTTTCTTCAGTAGAACAACTCAATTCTCCAATCTGTCCATGCACCTGAAATCCCTCATACCTGGAACCATTCTCATGAATCTTTTCTGCACCCTATCTAAAGTCTTTACATCCTCCATATCGTGCAGTGCCCAGAATCAGACATAATACTCCAGTTGAAGCAGTGTTTCACAAAGGTTCATCATAAGTTCTATGAGCCAATTTTTTGCAAGGTGGGATGATTCTGGAGGACTTTAAAAATGGTGGGCGTGACCTGATCTCAGGATTACAGCTCCCATTTCTTTAATTAAATAAAAATGCGAAAGGAAAGATACTGATCACTATCTCCAACTGCTTTCCTTCACATATATCAGTTTCCCCAAAACCTAGCTGATGGCATAGCCTGAACATGAGGTAAGGAGGCGAGCGACACCTCTATCATTCGTACATTGCGCCTTGAGGTCATTGAACTTCCTCCTGCTTTATGTGACAGAGATTGACAACAACTTGCCTCCATATGGAGTGAGAGGCCTTTCCCTTCAAGCCCTAAACTTCAGCTAGTGCAATGCCGATCGATGGATTTGAGATACAGTGAGCCATTCCATCCATTGATGTCCCCACTCCTGAGATGGGCGGCACGGTAGCACAGTGGCTAGCACTGCTGCTTCACAGCTCCAGGGACCTGGGGTCGATTCCTGGTTCGGGTCACCGTCTGTGTGGAGTTTGCACATTCTCCTCGTGTCTGCGTTGGTTTCCTCCGGGTGCTCTGGTTTCCTCCCACAGTCCAAAGCTGTGCGGGTTAGGTTGATTGGCCATGCTAAAGTTGCCCCTTAGTGTCCTAAGATGTGTAGGTTAGAGGGATTAGTGGGTAAAATATGTAGGGATATGGGGGTAGGGTCTGGGTGGGATTGTGGCTGGTGCAGACTCGATGGGCCGAATGGCCTCTTTCTGCACTGTAGGGTTCTATGATTCTAATCATCTAACAACATTCATTCTTCAGAGGATGGTGGGCCTTCTGGACCTCACTCCAACTGCTCCTCTATCCCATGGTGGACCACCAGGCCCGTTGGGCACACAAAGGGATGAGGATTATCTGGTGCACAGCCCAAGGCCTTTCACCCAGGAGACCCTGGCGGTGTCCAGCCTATCTAAGTCCCTCCTTCCTGTAAGCGGCACATCTCCTGCCCCACATACCAATGAGGGCAGCACTGCAATACCCTGCCCGAAAGCTGGCCAGGCCCTCAAGGTCCAGGACCCCCAGGGAGTGCCTGCCAAGGTCATCCCTGGCAACAGGGAATGGAAGTCAGCAGGCCTCTTCAACCTCAGCTGTGGATCCTGGGAAAGCACCTAGACTTAGTGGGAGGGTGAGGAAGAGTAAGAAGTGATGGACAACTAGTTGGTATGGGTGAAAGAAGACACTAGTATCGAGAGGTCACCGCCGTATATAGTTACAAATAATAACTCACTCTGTCCACTCTCAGAGCCTCCACCCTGTCATTTTGTGCCGCCAAGCTCAGCAGACCCATGCACACCCAGCGCTTCATTGCTGTGGAGAGTGAGAATGGCTGTGATATGTCTCTCCCACACCGAGGACCGGGTAAAGAAGCCCTGCTGCAGAAAACTCCGCCTCCCCAACCCTCGGCCAGCCTTCCCGGAAGGAGAAAAACCCCTCCCACCCATCCATCAGGACTACAGCAGTTTAGTTTTGCAGCTCTTCACCTGAGCGGGGGAGGCCAAGGGACCCTCGAGGTGCTGATTCCCTGTCCACCTCGGGTGTAAGGTGAATGTGAAAATCTGGCCAAGTTCTTTGAGGGGCCTGCAGTGCCTGAGGTGACTTATTCCAGCTTTGCTGAACCCCATGATGTTCCCGTTCATTGGCAGGGCCCATGCAGCTCCCTGTTAGGCAGGAGTCAGACGTATCGCTGAGGATGAGAGAAGCAGCACTTTGTCCTCGCTGCAAAGTCACCATCATTTTCCTTCAGAGTCCGGCCAATGGCCACCATCCCCTGCCATTGAAATGTGCAGCCTGATGGTGAGATAATGGTGGCATTACACAATTGGTTTGACCTTACACCCACGTGGGAGACCTCATCACCTGCTGCTCCTGCTCCTCCCTGAAACATGAGGCAATCAGGGCAGCCCTTGCTTGACGCCCAATTCTGGCCCTGTCCACTGCCCAGTGAGATTTCTCCTTCTCCTCAGCATCGTCAGGCCCACCAACCTCCTCAACATCCTCCTCATCTGAGGATATCTGGCACTGGCCCATCTCCTCCAGGTTTAGGTTGTCTCCCCTCTGAAGCACTAGGTTGTGGAGAGCACAGCAGACCACTTATAATGTGGGAGACTGTCTGTGTGGAGTTTGCACATTCTCCTCGTGTCTGCGTGGGTTTCCTCCGGGTGCTCCGGTTTCCTCCCACAGTCCAAAGATGTGCGGGTTAGGTTGATTGGCCAGGTTAAAAATTTCCCCTTAGAGTCCTGAGATGCGTAGGTTAGAGGGATTAGCAGGTAAATATGTGGGGGTAGGGCCTGGGTGGGATTGTGGTCGGTGCAGACTCGATGGGCCGAATGGCCTCCTTCTGCACTGTAGGGTTTCTATGATTTCTATGATTTCTATGAGACCCTCTGGGGGCTGTATTGTGGGGCACTCCCCGATCCATCCAGGCACCGGACCTCATTTTCAACAATCTGATCGCCTCTCCACTGACACGCACGTGAGCCTCATCGTAACGGTTCTCTGCTGGTGTTTGTGGCCTCCACACTGGCATCATCTGCCACCTTCTGAGTTGGTACCCTTTGTCCCCAAGGAGCCATCCCTCCAGCCGCCACTCTCCCTCAAAGACAACTTGGATAATCAGTGGCCCATGATGTAACTGTCAAAGACGCCACCTGGGATACGGGCACACACCTGTATGACGTGCATTGTGTGGTCGCAGACGAGTTGGATGTTGAGGGAATGGAATCCCTTGCGGTTCCTGAATGTCGCCGCATGCCGCCATGGTGTTTTAAGAGCCACGTGATGGAATCTATCAGGGGCATCCCTGCTGGGTGGGCAAAGCCCATGGCCCTGGTGTCGTGGCTCACCTGGTCCCAGTCCAAGTTGATAAATATTTCAGCCCTGGCATAAAGGGTATCTGTCATCTCCCTAATACATTTGTGAGTGGTAGACTGGGAGATGCCACAGACTGTGCTGCCCTGGAATGTACCGTTAGCATAAATGTTCAGAGCGGCTGTAACTTTAAAGGCCAGAAGCATTGGGTGTCCTCTGGTTCCATGGGGTTGCCAGCTCATGCAGTATGTGACAGAGGTAGTCCACTGTCTCCCAAGAAGGTGCAGTCTTCTCCAGCACTGCAGCCTGGACAACTGAAGGTAGGAACATGGATGTAAGAACATCGACACGGCCGGTAATATCTCCGACATTGTTCCTCCAGGTGCTCCCTGAGTAGATGCAGGCGGCTGTACTATAGGAAAAGAAAGGGCAAAGGGATGTAGTCAGAATGTACACAAAGTTTAAATTGAGATGCAGCTGACTTACTCTGTTTAAACAGCATACAGAGCTATGGGCTGGAATTCTCCGACCTCACCTGTGGCTGGGATTCTCCAGTCCCGCTGCAGCGAATGGAGTTTTGACTGAGAGCCAAATTCTCTGTTCTCGCCGGCAGCGGTGGTGGGGTGAACGAGATCGGAGAATCCCGGCTGCGCTTTCATGATTCAGGTGTACCCGAACCGGAGAAGAAAGCCATAAAAATTCATCCCGCAGTTGGGAATGAAGGTCTACACAGGCTTGACATGTCAGGATTAACAGCAGAGGTGTTAAAGAATCCCCAAAAGATATGGATGACATTGGAATACCGGTTCAGAATCAAGGCAAACCCCTGCATTCATTGACAAGAGCTCATGTCATTTTGACAACAACCTACAGAATCCATAGACAAGACCAAAATGTACAGCAGCAAAGAGCTACTCAGGGATGGATGTAAGTACAGAGCGATCCCCACAGGTCAATGAAGTTTATAGGTCCCAAGTACAACCCCAGTTGTTGATGCACTTACTAAAACATCCAAATTGAGCAAGTCATGTGGAAGGTGTGACCTCCTGCAGGCACCAAGGAAATTCCCAGCTTCCCACCGATTCTGCAAGACATGTGGCTAAAAGGGCCATTGGCAGTAGCAGTGCAATAGAGCAAAGGCTGACACAGCTACAAAGAGCTTTCTACCTTTGTATGCAGGATCCCATGTGCCCATTCTAAATATAGGAACCCGCAACATGTTTACAGAATCTATTATGAGCAATCCGTATTTATATCATCACAACAACATGACACTAGATGTCACCCCCGGTGATTCATTCAGTAAATATGTGGCCAAGGTGGGGCAGAGCAATACAGTCTAGAAAAGTCTAGTACTTGCAGCCTGTACTACGTTAGCTGTTCTCAGTCTAGCAGAACTTGTTGGTGTTGCAATCAAACAGCACCCATTGAAACACAGAAATAGTATGGGTGGGATTTTATGGCCTCGCTCATCCTGAAACCGTAAAATCCCGGCGGAGGTCAACGGACCTTCCCATTGTCCGCCCCTCACCCGCCCCGATTCCCGTGGCAGGCGGGGTGGTAAAATTCCGATGTGTGAGTTAGCACCTTTAGGAAATGAGGATATAAATTTGGAAAGGCAAATCAATTAATTCCTGGAACGGTCTTCCTTTTCTTGTTTGTTAACTTACTTACTCTTTCTGTAGTTCAGAAATTTTTATAAAGTAGGAATGTGGAATTTGAGGCTGTTCAGCACTGGGCACAAGATGATTTGTTTTTGCTCCATAGCTGAGGCTTTAGATCTTCTTATATTGTTGGACCTTCTCAGGAAACTTTTATCTTCCCAGGCCAATATTCTCGAAATTAGTTCAATATGGTTATTGCACTGCTAACAGTGCACTGCTATTGTTGTTCCGCAAGAGTGAATGAGTCATACTGAGGTCTTTCTCAGGAGTGCAAGTACAATGGAAATGCACCATCACTGATGTGGTATTTTGGTTTGGCTCTGGTTAAGTTAATTCTCAAGCCATTTAATAATGAAAAGAACAATGCAATGGGATAAATAATATTTCATAATGTTGTTCAGATATGGAGGACAGTTTGGTTCTTTTAGACTGTGCTGGAAATCTCTTTTAATTCCAATCTTCAAAAATCTCCTGTATTGCAACACAAATTCTAATTTATAATAACAAGATCATTGGCAGATAAATTCCCTCGAGGTGAATTGGTTGTAAGCAAGTGCCTCCTGTCTCAAGGCAGCCAGCTAGTTCACCATTCCATTTCCTGCATTTCTGCTTTTACTACCTGCCCTCCCTCTCAGAGCCATGATGGTCTTCCCCTTTTTCTCACACTCCAAGGTACCATATTTACACTTCCATATTTACTCTCCATCACCTCCAATGCCATGCCAAACACATATTCCCATCCCTTTCAGCATTCTGTAGGATCATTCCCTCCACAACACTCTGATCCACTCCTCCATCACCTCCAACACAACACAACACAACTCCCCCACCTCCCTGCCAACTCCCTGTACAGTAAGAAGTTTAACAACACCAGGTTAAAGTCCAACAGGTTTATTTGGTAGCAAAAGCCACACAAGCTTTCGGAGCACCAAGCCCCTTCTTCAGGTGAGTGGGGATTCTGTTCACAAACAGGGCATATAAAGACACAGACTCAATTTACATGAATAATGGTTGGAATGCGAATACTTACAACTAATCAAGCCTTTAAGATACAGACAACATGAGTGGAGAGAGCATCAAGACAGGCTAAAAAGATGTGTATTGTCTCCAGACAAGACAGCCAGTGAAACTCTGCAGCTCCAGGCAAGCTGTGGGGGTTACAAATAGTGTGACATGAACCCAATATCCCGGTTGAGGCCGTCCTCGTGTGTGCGGAACTTGGCTATCAGTTTCTGCTCAGCAATTCTGCGCCATCATGTGTCGTGAAGGCCGCCTTGGAGAACGCTTACCCGAATATCAGAGGCCGAATGCTGCAGGAAAGGATGTCCCGAGGCATGATACATTGGGGAAACTATGCAGACGTTGCGACAACGGATGAATGAACACCGCTCGACAATCACCAGGCAAGACTGTTCTCTTCCTGTTGGGGAGCACTTCAGCGGTCACGGGCATTCGGCCTCTGATATTCGGGTAAGCGTTCTCCAAGGCAGCCTTCATGACACACGACGGCGCAGAGTCGCTGAGCAGAAACTGATAGCCAAGTTCCGCACACACGAGGACGGCCTCAACCGGGATATTGGGTTCATGTCACACTATTTATAACCCCCACAGCTTGCCTGGACCTGCAGAGTTTCACTGGCTGTCTTGTCTGGAGATAATACACATCTTTTTAGCCTGTCTTGATGCTCTCTCCACTCACGTTGCTTGTATCTTAAAGACTTGATTCGCTGTAGGTATTCGCATTCCAACCATTATTCATGTAAATTGAGTTTGTGTCTTTATATGCTCTGTTTGTGAACAGAATTCCCACTCACCTGAAGAAGGGGCTAGGAGCTCCGAAAGCTTGTGTGGCTTTTGCTACCAAATAAACCTGTTGGACTTTAACCTGGTGTTGTTAAACTTCTTACTGTGTTCACCCCAGTCCAACGCCGGCATCGCCACATCATAACTCCCTGTACAAGCAAAGGAGAGACCACACATCTCACTTTCCACCCAGGACCCCAAACACTTCGTCCAAGTGAAACAGTGACCTCCTTGTACTTCTTTCAAGGTAATATATTGTATTCACTGCTCATAATGCAGCCTCCTTTACATTGAGGAGAGCAAATGCAGGTTGAGTGATGCATTGCGGAACAGTCCACAAGCAATATCCTGAGATTCTGATTGGCTGTAATTTTAATTCTCACCGCCTCACCCACTGGAATCCCTCTGCTTGTGTCCTGAGTGTCCCAACATAAATTCATGGAGCAACTTCTCATTTTTTACAATTAGGCAACTTAAAGCCTTCTGGACTCAACACTAATAGAAATCATAGAAACCCTACAGTACAGAAAGAGGCCATTTGGCCCATCGAGTCTGCACCGACCACAATCCCACCCAGGCCCTATCCCCATATCCCTACATATTTTACCCACGAATCCCTCTAACCTACACATGTCAGGACACTAAGGGGCAATTTAATCATGGCCAATCAACCTAACCCGCACATCTTTGGACTGTGGGAGGAAACCGGAGCACCCGGAGGAAACCCACGCAGACACGAGGAGAATGTGCAAACTCCACACAGACAGTGACCTAAGCCGGGAATCGAACCCAGGTCCCTGGAGCTGTGAAGCAGCAGTGCTAACCACTGTGCTACCGTGCCGCCCCTCAATAACTTCAATAACTTCCAATCATTACCCCTTCCCCCACCAGAGAGCAGCTGTCAGTAATGATTTTACTATTGCCATTTACACCTCCTCTAGACCCATCTTTTGTTGTTTTACTTGTAGAGTACAATCCCTGTTTGTCTTGCAGCATCAACTCTTTTGTCATTTATTCTCTCCTGTTTATCACTGATGTTCCGTTCTGCTTTCCACCTCCCACACATCACCCCCCCCCCTCCCTCCCGCCCCCCGCCAAACACTTCCTGCCTCTATTCTTGCTGAAATTCTGTCACATCTCTAACTTTTTCCCAGTCATGGCAAATCATCAACCTGAAACACTAACTTTGTTTCACCCTCCGCGGACGCTGTGAGGCTTGTAATTTCCTGTTTTTGACTTCTGTCATCCCTTTCTACTTTCACTACCGATTTACTTCAGTCATCTAAAAGCAATGTCTGCATTCCTACGCACTTTTATTGATAGATCATAGAAGCCCTACAGTGCAGAAGGAGGTCATTCGGCCCATTGAGTCTGCACCGACTCTTACCCAGGCCCTATCCCCATAACCATGCATATTTTACCTGGCTTACCCCGCCCCCCCCAACTTATATGTATCTTGAGGGAGAATTTAGCATGGCCAATCCACCTAACCAGCTCGCCTTTCAAACTGTGGGAGGAATCCAGAGCACCCGGAGGAAACCCACACAGAAACAAGGAGATCGTGCAAACTCCACACAGACTGGCATCTAAGGCAGTAATTGAACCCGGGTCCCCGGCGCTGCGAGGCAGCAGTGCTAACCACTGTGCCACCGTGCCGCCTTTCCACCAAACAAAATCCACTTCAAACTTTCCACTAACTGATATCTTTCAATCTTCCCCTAATCTATGACCTTTGACTTTTATAAATGCTCTTCCATGTTGTTTAATCAGAGACATCCATGACCACTGGTTTTATAGCCTAGCTGATTGCCACCATCTACTCCGCGTAGTCCTGGCATCCTGGCCCTTTCAAATCAGAACACTTCCAGTTGAGAGGAGCAGTAGGCTGCAATGCAAGGTAAGAAAGGGAAAAGATGCTTCAAGATGGCGGTGCTCTTTCCCCAATTCTTTATGATCAATTTTTTTTTTAATTAAGCAGCCAGTGCCACCACAGCGGGGAGTGGGCAGGTCACCTCTACAGGGCGGTCTGTAACTACTCCTGCATGCTGGTGGCTGGGGGGGCACTAATGAATTTCAGTAAGCCTCAGTTAGGCTCTTAAAGAGCTCACCAGCACCTTCGGGCAGGTACCCTCCTGATACGCCACCACAACAAGGCTCAGAAATGGGATGGCACGAGGGAACAGCACGTGGCACAGTGGTTAGCACTGCTGCCTCATGACGCCAGGGACCCGTGTTCGATTCCCAGCTGGGTCATTGTCTGTGTGGTTTTCCTCCGGGTGCCCTGGTTTCCTCCCACAGTCCGAAAGTCGTGCTGGTTAGGTGCATTGGCCATGTTAAATTCTCCCTCAGTGTACCCGAACAGGTGCGGGAATGTGGCGACTAAGGGATTTTCACCTTAACTTCATTGCAGTGTTAATGTAAGCCTACTTGAAACACTAATAAATAACCTTTACCTGGCATGCCAGCTAATGGGGCTGTTTTTAGCTTCCAATCTCAGCCCTGGAAGGGCTTAAATTCCAACGGTCACTATCACCAGATTGGTATGTTTCAAGTCATCACCTGATCAGCTCTGACCATCAAAGTGTGCTGATGGTGGAGCAATATAAAGGAGGAATTAAGCAGAACTAAGGGAGACTCAGTTAAAGGCCCAACTATTTTTCGACCTTTTGTTAGACAGCAAATGCTGGGATATTCAATGATGCTTCATTTTTCTTTTAAAAAAGTGTTTTTTAAGTAAGAGATCAAAATGATCATATCTAAAGAATCATCCATCAAAACAGCAAATCAAATTGAACTGCTTTCTTATCCTTACTTTCTCTCTGTGCAATCCTGGTGTCCTTGGATGAACCTCTGTATTGAAGCAATTGTCACACTTGCTCCAGTTCTTTTGTAGAAAAGATGCCATTTGCATTCTGGAAGCAATCCTATTCCTTAGGCTTTTGAAATAAGATGAAAGCCTTGAATTGGTTTGTGATGCTGTGGCACATTTATTGTTTGTGAATTTTCTCTGCAGATTTTCATATGGCCAAATTCGTTCTAATCTTTAACTGGGCAAAACATGATCAAATCAGAGCCACCATTTCATTGGTGTGGTTTTGTTGCATATCATTTCCAGAGAGGACACTTTAGCTGTGGGCATCTGCCCAAGAGATGGGAACAGGGGATGCAGAACTGAATGTCAAGCATCAAAAGTATTGGAACGTCTTAAGATATTTTTGGCGGGTTTTATTGTTTTGTTCCAAACTTCCAAAGCATTTTGGAAAGAAAAAGTACAACAATGAAGTGAGCCTGCCCTCACTGAGGACCCCAGTCAACTAACATTTTTTCTGCTAAAAGACTAAGTGGTTAGCACTGCTGTCTCACACCACCAGGGACTCGGGTTCGATTCCCGGCTTGGGTCATTGTGTGGAGTTTGCATGTTCTCTCCGGGTACTCTGATTTCCTCCTACAGTCCAAAGATGTGCGGGGTTAGGTGAATTGGCCATGCTAAATTGCCCCTTAGTGTCAGGGGAACTAGCTAAGTTAAATGTATGAGGTTATGGGGATAGGGTCTGGGTGGGATTGTCGGTGCAGACTTGATGTACCGAATGGCCTCCTTCTGCACTGTAGGATTCTATGATTCTATGATTCTATAATACTAATGAAAGAATATCGGGGAGAAAATGGGAACAGGATATTGAATTTGATGATCAGCCATGATCAAATTAAATGGCAGAGCAGGCTCAAAGGGCCGAATGGCCTACTCCTGCTTCTAAATTACTATGTTTCTATGAATCTTTCAGCTTTCAATGCTGAATTTCATGTGAAGTATGCAGTTCTTTACGAAGCACCTCAGTGTCAATTTTGCAACATGATGAAGATGGCATGTTTTCTTCATTTTGAATGTATGTTGAAAACATTATCCTTGTTCAATAAAGTCACTGAGGGCCCACTCCTTTTCTGTGATGAATGAACCATTCACTATCAAGAAGAATAGACTATTGCAAAAAGAGAAGTTTTATTTTCCCTCTTGAAAAGAAATGCTGGGATGACACACGGCAAACCTAAATGTTTTTTTCAGAACATCCTGAGATCTAACCAAACCACAGGATATTACGGACCTCGGGGAAAGTGAGCAACTCCTCTGTGGAAAGTCACTGGATTGCTTCCAGCATCCTCAAGGCAGCCAGGCATAAAATTCCTCACACAGCCACAAAAGGCTGCAGAGGAAGCAAAGTCCTATATGATAACGGGGGGAGGACTCGGCAACCACGGGAGCCAAACAAACGAAGCCAAGGACCTGCCAAGTGATGCAATATATGGAAGAAGGGGTAAAGAAAACATTGCTTCCAAGTGGAAGCATTCATCATTCACCCTGACCTTCCAGGAATGTGCTGACAGATGCAAAGTGTTTTGCATGACATTCTCTCAGTGAACCAGAACTATTTATTCAACGTGACAGCTTCCTGTCAAAATAGCACCACCTGCAGTATTTCAAATTAAAAGGAGAAAAGTTATCTGGCATGAATGAATTGGTTTTGAACACTCAATAATGTTTAAGACCTATTCAGGTTGAGTGACTCGAAGGGGTATGTTTGGGGGAAGGGAGGAGGGGCGGTGGATTGGGTGGGGGCGTGGCAGGGGTGATGGCAGGGAGGGTGAAGTTGGGCATGAAAAATAGCTGGTGCCAAAAAAAAAATCATCAAGACTTAACAAGCGTAGCTGGATAAAAGAATATTGCTGCCAAAAGTGAAAATGGTGTTGTCATGACCTTCAACCACAGGGGGTAAAGTGAGTTACTAAGCATATCTTCAGTGAAAAGATATTTATTTTTAAACCTCTACTGAAACAATTATTTTCTAACCTCAATGAAGATGATTGTGTTCTGTTCTCTCAAGAAAAAAAATTTAATTTATTGAAGAAAAATTGAATTGGTTGCAATTTCATTCACTGGGCTGCCACCTGGCCATTAAGATTAAAGCGGAAATCAAAATGGTCTGGGAGCTGGGCAAAATCATCAATGTGGTTTTGCCTGGACAGGAGAGGCCCAGGGCAGCACCATGGCATCGTGCTTAGCTCTGCTGCCTCACACAGCCAGGGACCGAGATTAAATTCCAGACTCGGGCCACTGTCTGTGTGGAGTTTGCACATTCTCTGCGTGTCTGCGCGGGTTTCCCCCGGGTGCTCCGGCTTCCTCCCAC
This sequence comes from Mustelus asterias, assembly GCF_964213995.1. NCBI lineage: Eukaryota > Metazoa > Chordata > Chondrichthyes > Carcharhiniformes > Triakidae > Mustelus > Mustelus asterias. The sequence continues at coordinate 103,739,658 of NC_135805.1, forward strand.
AGTCCAAAGATGTGCGGATTAGGTGAATTGGCCATGCTAAGTTGACCCTCGTATCAGGGGGATCAGCAGGGTAATTGAGGGTTACAGGAATAGAGCCTTGATGGGATTGTGGTCGGTACAGACTTGATGGGCCGAATGGCCGCCTCCTGTACTGTAGAGATTCAATGAAAGCAGCCCGTCTAACAGTAGTTTTGTTAAAAGGATGTTACTAACTCTGTACTAACCCTGCAGTGGAAATGGAGACTGAATATGGGGTGCATTTACCATACAACTGAACTGATGCTGGAGAGTAACAAAATGAAGCTCCTTTTAAGTAAACATCTCACTAAGCTCAGCCTCAGGGATTGTTCGGCCTTTACACCTGATTTACGCTTCCTGGGTGGAATTTACTGTAATTGAGGCTGGTCCAGACCACCGGTTCTCCAGGTGGTGGGAAACCCCAGGCCGTTTCTGAAGGGGAAGCCATACTGAATTATAAATGGCCAGTGTGGGAGTTCGCCAGGATTTAGGATCCTGGGGCGGAGGTCCCGCCCACCGAGAGCTGCTGGACAGTCAGAGGCTGGCATCTTCCCATTGCTGGCAGCGCCACCGAGAGAGGTGGCTGTTGCCAGTAATGCTGCAGGGTCTTCACCAGGGATCATCGTACATTCAGGTGAGTGAGAGAGGATGAGAGTCATGGGAGAGGAGGGACCAAAGGGGTCGGGCAAGTGCAGGGGATGATTTTCAATGGCTACCCTTCTTCCTTATTCCATGTCCCCCCGATTAGGCACAGAGTGCCTTTAGAAGAGTGGACTCCCCAGAAGGCTGCAGGCAAGCCCATTTGCCTGGTGACCTTTTGGAGGTACGGGAAAGCCATGCCAACTCAAATTTAATGCCCAAATTCCAGCTGGCTCGGGGATAATTGACGACAATTGACTCAATAATGAGCATAATTGACAGCTTACTGCTAGCGGACACATTTCCTCCAAGGTCCCTTCCGTCCTTAACTGTGAAGGTTTTACCCCCTCTGGAAGAATGACATTAAGCTTCTCCCTCAATTAAATGGGCCCGGCTGCCCTTGTTACCCACCAAGGCAGGCTGCATTAAATCCATCTCACAATTTTAGTATTGGTGGTAAGGTGGCACAGTGGTTAGCACTGCTGCCTCACTGCACCAAGGAGCCGGGTTCAATTCCAGCCTCGGGTGACTGTGTGGAGTTTGTACATTCTCCCCCTGTCTACGTGGGTTTCCTCCGGGTGCTCCGGTTTCCTCCCACAGTTCAAAAATGCACTGGTTAAGCTGATTGGCCATACTAAATTGCCCCTTAGTGCCAAAGGGACTAGCAGGGTAAATATCTGGGGTTACGGGAATAGGGCCTGGGTGAGATTGTTGTCGGTGCAGGCTCGATGGGCCAAATGGCCTCCATCTGCACTGTAGGGATTCTATGGTTCTAATGTCCGTCATGGTACTTTATAAACTCATAAACAGATATTATTGATGCAAGGAGATGTACTTCAAAACAAAATGTGCCAGATTTATATGTGAAGTGGCAACGGAAAACCTATTATTGAGGAGAGATCAAGCAGATGTGGAATGCAGTCTTTTGAATTTGACTTACTTATTATTGTCACATGTATTAGTATCCAGTGAAAAGTATTGTTTCTTGCACGCTTTACAGAGAAAGCATACTGTTCATAGAGTACACAGGAGAGAAGGAAAGGAGAGAGTGCAGAACAGAATTTATTCTCAGCTTTGACCTTCAAGTTTCTCCTTCATTTGTTTGCATGAGCCTCCCTAACATTTTGCTGTTCCATAAGAAACTCATTCAACCTCAATGACTCTTAGACTTAGCTCATCACATTGAAAGCAGCATGAGAGTCTGCTTGATGAACAGTTGGCCACAGCTGCATGGTTAAGGAGGTTTACAACTTTAAGCATCAGAGCGAGGAAACTCAAAGACAGGGTGGGATGACAGGGAACTCATCATTAAATTTTTGAGGGTGTTTTTCTGAATGCACACTGGCAATAGGCAAAGTCCACCATCACCAGCATGTACTGGAAACATTTAGGCCAGCGTCTACATCAGTAGTTGTTATTACTCTAATTAGAGTCAGAAAAAATATCTAGGGGTAAATGAACCAAACTGGGAAATAAGAATTCATGGGGTAATGATTCACAGGTGGCCAATAAACCAGAAAACATGAAAAGAATAAAACCTCATTTATATCTGCAAGATAAATGCTGTCTCCCGCGAAGTTTGCTGCCAGTTTGACGCTGAGCAGGAATTTATTGGAAATTTTAAAGTAAATTACAAGTTTGATATGAATTATAATGCAGCTGCCAAGAAAACTGCTGCAGGTGGTGTTCATAAACTTTTCAAATTGTGGACACTGAGTTTGATATCTTTCAGCCCCTACGAGTTCCCTTCAGCTTCTCAATGGCCAACAATGACAAAACCCATTTATTTGATGGAACAATAATTTTATGTTTTAAATGAATCACTATAAGTGATTCCCTGGCACCAGGGAGGCAACGTATCATCCTGGAGTCACATCCACACCCACAGGGTGGAATGGTGGCACGGTGGGTTAGCGCTGCTGCCTCACAGCACCAGGGACCTGGGTTCGATTCCCAGTTTGGGTCACTGTCCGTGCAGAGTCTGCATGTTCTCCCCATGTCTGCGTGGGTTTCCTCCGGGTGCTCCGGTTTCCTCCCACAGTCAGAAAGATGTGCTGGTTAGGTGCATTGGCCATGCTAAATTCTCCGTCAGTGTACAGGCACCAGAGTGTGGTGATTAGTGGATTTTCACAGTAACTTCATTGCAGTGTTAATGTAAACCTACTTGTGAACACTAATAAATAAACTTAAAAATATCTGAATGTTCTTATGACTAATAAATCCCCTATCACTAGCGTTCTTTTTCCTCCCCTCCTGTACAACCGAGTCACTTGTGGCACCACAAACCTGCCCCTGACTGTACTCCTCTAATGAAGCAGCTTCCAAAATGAAAAACCGATTTCTGAGTGGGACTTCAGAGGTCTCCTGCACTACCTGCCTGGTTCTCTTGGGCAGCTTGGCAGTCACCTACTCTGTCTCTGCCTCCAGGCCCTTAAAGCTGGGGTGTGATCACCTCTCTGAATGTGCTATCCACATAGCTCTCAGCTTTGCAGATACACTACTGTTACTCCAGCCACCCACCTGAGCTCTGAAACCCAGAGCTCAGGTTTCTGCAGCTGGCAGCATTTCCTGCACATATGATCATCTAGAACATTGGTAGTGTCCATGACTTTGCACATATTACAGGACAGGACTCCACTTGACCGAGCTGCCCTGTCATGTCTTATTTTTACTTCTCTTGCATTAACTCTACTCTATTTTGGATTACTTGTATTACCCTACTGGGTAGGCCCTAGCAGTCCCTTATTTCAGACGCTAGTTTTTCACACACTGAGTACTTACCAGCCGACCAACTTAACAGTTTCCTGTGACGTTACGCTTGTGTGTTTTTTTTCCTTTTTTTTCCCTACTGCTTCCTCACAGCAGCTGAAATACTTACCAAATAACTAGCTTCTACTCCTGTAACAGGGCATTCAGGACTAATTAGGGGCAGCACAGTAGCACAGTGGTTAGCACTGCTGCTTCACAGCTCCAGGGTCCCGGGTTCGATTCCCAGCTCGGGTCACTGTCTGTGTGGAGTTTGCACATTCTCCTCGTGTCTGCGTGGGTTTCCTCCGGGTGCTCCGGTTTCCTCCCACAGTCCAAAGATATGCGGGTTAGGTTGATTGGCCAGGTTAAAAATCTCCCCTTAGAGTCCTGAGATGCGTAGGTTAGAGGGATTAGCAGGTAAATATGTGGGGGTAGGGCCTGGGTGGGATTGTGGTCGGTGCAGACTCGATGGGCCGAATGGCCTCCTTTTGCACTGTAGGGTTTCTATGATTCTATGACTAGAAAATTCACCCATCTATTGAGAATTAATTCTTTTTAGCAATTGCTTTTATTAAATATTTCACATTTTTGTACAATTTTTTTTTCAATAACTACTTCCAATGTATATTCAATATATTAGCACTGCTGCCTCACAGGGCCAGGGACCCGGGTTCGATTCCAGCCTCAGGTGACTGTCCGTGTGGAGTTTGCACGTTCTCCCCGTGTCTGCTTGGGTTTCCTCCCACACTCCAAAAATGTGCAGGTCAGATGGATTGGCCATGTTAGATTGCCTCTTAGTGTCACAAGATGTGTAGGTTGGGGGATTAGTGGGGTAAATGCAAGGGGTCAAGGGGATAGGGCCTGGGTAAGATGCTCTGTCGAAGAGTCAGTGCAGACTCGATGGGCTGAATGGACTCCTTCTACAAGGTAGATTCTATGATATTTTAGTCAGTCAATATTTAAAACTCCAGCATGTTGCTCTCTAGCTCGTGGTGCTTTCCATCTATTTATAGGTATAACGTTCATGAGGAAGAAGAGTGTGTAGTTTATGAGGTTCTCAGCTCTGCTGAGAGATTTCTGTGTTGTGGGGTGTAGTCTCAATTCTTACAAGATCTATGTGTATATGTGGGAGGTTCGGTCTTATCTTTCTGGCTCAACTCTGTAATATTGAGGTAACCTTAGGAATTGTGTTAGGAGAAACGTTGAAGCTTTATAAGACAGGAAGGTTTTTGCATTCCCCAGAAGTTTCTTTCGAAATTAACTTTGTGACTGCGAACTACTGACCAAAAGAACAGAAATGTTAGTGGGCAGGATAGTAATAAATTGAGAAGATTCACTAAAAAGATTAGCGTTGCAGGAAGTTAGTAAGAAATATAGTTCAAATAGAATGCATTATAGTTTATGGATGGAAGCAAAGACAGACATAAGTTACGGCCAAGTGAGAAGGGTATTTACTCAAGGTCCATACTTAATTATTTATGTGCTCGTCGCAAAGAAACTAGTCTGGCAGAGTTTCTTGAGTTTTAAATATAAAGGAGTTCATTTTTATTGAGATAAACTGTAATAGAGATAAGACTTTAACTTGGGAGAGAAGGAAAGAACAGGAGTGTTACTGCTCACACAAAAACAGAAAATGCTGGAGAAACTCAGCAGGTCTGACAGCATCTGTGGAGAGAGAATAGAGTCAACGTTTCAAGTCTGGATGGCCCTTCGTCAGAGCTCTGCTTAGCAGCTTGCACGCTGTAATAAAAGACATTCAGAAAATGGTTCATTCTGTCACATGACCTCTTTGCCCATAAGGATTTCAGAAGGTATTTGCTTGGCTAATGTCTGAACTAACCATGGCTGTTGTCCTATCATCTACAACATCCAAACAATTCGCTTCTTAATGAGACAAACACCTTTCCTTACTGCAAGTGTGCAATATGGAGGCAGATGCAGAAATCTGATTGGAGGATTTCAAACATGGAATTTCAGGAAAGATAGGCACGAATTTGAGAGGCAACAACATGTTCAAGGACTTTGGAGAAGAAAGGACAGCTGGAGATAGAATTATAGAATCTGAGAACCCTACAGTACAGAAGGAGGCCATTAGGCTGATCGATTCTGTACCAATGGCAATCCCACCCTATTCCTGCAACACCACACATTTACTCTGTTAATCTCCCTGACACTAAGGTCAATTTAGCATGGCCAATCAACCTAACCCGCACATCTTTGGACTGTGGGAGGAAACCGAAGCACTCAGAGGAAATCCACTTAGACACGGGGAGAATGTGCAACCTCCACACAGACAGTGACCCAAGCCGGAATTGAACCTGGGTCCCTGGTGCTGTGAGGCCCACCGTGCCCACCATGGGGCAATATTTTGCAAGGACAGTGGAGTCTGGGTTTTTTTATGCAAAGGGGGGGATAACAGCAGATTTAAAGGAAGGTAGGAACAGCCCTGATGACAGCAAACAATATCAGCTAACACGGGGACCAAGAGGGGAAATTGGATGTTCATTCGCGAAAATAGGGTCAAGGGAACAGGAAGTGGGCATTATGGACAAGATGAGCTTGGATAGCACATGACAGGAGATGGAAGAGAAACTGGAGATTCACAAGTTCAGGGCTTGGGTGGGCAGGGCTTCAGAGGATGCTTGGCCTGGTAACCTCACGGCAGGGATAGAAGTGGCAGAGGCAGATGGTTGAATGGTCTCAATTTTAGTGACAAAGATGTCCTCACACTTGTTGGAAGTAAGGGTGATAGAGACAGGAAAGAAAGATTCAGAAAATGGATTGCAGTTGAGAAAAGAATCTAGGGTTATCTTTGCATTCCTGGATGATCCTGGAATAGTGAGCAGTTTTAGCAGACAAGGGCAGGACCCAATAGTCCTTTATGTGCGCCAACAAAATCTAGCAGTGAATGGTTAAGCCAGTTGTGTGCCATATCTGTTCAAGTCTCCCTCCCTTGGACTTTCAGGAGTGAAGATGAGGGCCATACCAAGAGGAACGACCAGGCTGAGGAACAATTGGGAGCATCAAGTGACCGACCATTATAACATTTTTAATCCCCTCAATTTCAGCCTGAAGCACCTATTCTCTTCCAATTTGAGACAACTCTGTTCCACACATTGATTGTTCCCTGAATTCTTTTTCGAGTCATTAACAACCATGAAAAAGCAGAAGCAGTTACCTGCTGGGCAGTAAAATTATTAGTTTACCAACTGAAAATAACTGTTTGCCAATGTCGTCACCATTTGGACAGCAGTCCAGTGTGGGGGAAGATTGAAATGTGTTTCATTAAGTTGAAGTCAAAGTTTTGGATTACGTTTTGGGTCAAAATCCTGGATTTCCCTCCCTAACAGCATTTGTGGGTCAACCCACAGTACGTGGACTGCAGCGATTCAAGAAGACAACTCACCACCACCTACTCAAGAGCAACTAAGGATGGGCAATAAATGCTGGCCAGCCAGCGACGCCCATATCCTACGAATGAATAAAAAAAAGTTTAAGTTAGGATACGTTTCTATCAGCACAAAGTGCATGTTGAATAACACAAAATGAAACAAGTCACGGTGAAAGTTAACTACAGAGAGCAAAAGAAAGCATTTTGGGCACAAACTGGGATGGAATGACAGAGAGGCCAGAAAGTGGAAGGAAGGACATTCTTCCTAAGCATGTACAATAATCTGGAGAAAGGGGGGGTTGATGTGGCTTGGGTAACATCTGTTGAATGTCGAATAAATGAACACTCAATCAATCGTTGGTATGAATTCCAGATGGCAAGGAAGAAAGGGGCCAAGTTAAACTCTATTGGCACCACATTGCAGAAACAGGCCGCAAGGAAATTAAAACGCCCCGAAGGAGGAAAAAGGAAGTGCTGAGTACTAGAGGATACAAATAAAAGTAGCTTCTTTGTATTTGACCACAGAGAATTTGAGTCTACAGCAGTTGGAAATAATGCATGGAATCTGTGATTTGCTTTAGTGAAACAAATTTGAAATTGTTGAATATATAGAAAATCTATATATATACACACAAAGGAAAAATCAATTACTAATATTTACTGTAGGTTTGTTGAAGTAAATATTCTAATATTTGAGATTCTATCATTTTATTAAAGTTGCAGCAATTCTCATTTGCCTGCCAATCAATTCGATATATTCAAACCAACCAGCCAGCTGTTTATCAGGCTGATTTAGCAGCAGGGTCATTATTATAGTGATTAATAAGGTGATATCCTGTTATAATGCTTACAGAAAATAATAAACACAAAATCCTTTCTCTTTTGTCCAATTGTACTTTGGATTTCCACAACCTGGGGATAATTTTATCGACAAAATGAGTGAGTCAACAAATTGTCCATTGGACATTCTGCCAATTTTGTTTTCCATCTCTGTTATTGTGGGTTTATTACAATTTTTTTTCATTCGTTCATGGCCGTCGCTGTCTGTCCAGAACTTATTGCCCATCCCTAGTTGCCCAAGGACAGCTGAGAGTCAACCACGTTGCTGTGGCTTTGGAGTTACATGTAGGCCAGACCAGATAAGGACGGTAGATTCCCTTCCCTAAAGGACGTTAGTGAACTAAATGGCTTTTTCCGACAATCAACAATGGTTTCATGGTCATCGATAGATTCTTAATTCCAGATATTTTTATTGAATTCAAATTTCACCATCTGCCGCGGTGGGATTCAAACCCAGGTCCCCAGAACATTAGTTGAGTTTCTGGATTAATAGTCTAACGATAATGCCACTAGGCCATCATCTCCCATTTTAGAAGAGACCTTGCTGGGGACAATGGTCTTTTGTTCAAAAGCATTTATCTACATGTTACAAAGATTGAACAAGACCAAGACATAGTTGCAGCTTCTCTCTGAGGTAGTTCACATTCATCTCCCAGTGACTGACATCATTGTGACATACCTCCTCATGCACATGCTCAGTAGCTATCATTACCTTTATTCCACACCATTGAGTGGGTGTGAAACAGGCAGTTCTTGCCATTTTCACCTGGCATTGAAAGGTATAATTTCCCCCCCACCACACACAATTAATTATTCATGTCCCTCTCTACCTCTCCTTCTGACTTTCAGTTTGTTTTCAACTCTTTTTTTCTTTGCCAGCCTGTTGCTCTCACCATTGTAGCTCTAATTCTGTTTGTCCACATCTCCTGTTTTTACTCTTTATTTGATCCCATTCACTCAATCTTACTTCTCTTCTGTGTTTCTAATCTTTCTGAATGTATGTTGCACATCTCCTTTCTTTGCATATCTCTCTCCCTGTCTACTTTCCCCTTTCTGTTTGTATTTCATTTCACTGCTTCACATCCACCCCCACCCACCAACTCTCTCCACCATCCTTTCTCTCTCGATCTCTCTCTCAATCACTCCCACTTTCTGCCTCCCTTGTTCTTTCAATATTTCTCTTAGACTTTGTTTTTCCTGCAGAGTAAAGGGTTAATGTTGGAGATCATGTGGGACAATGGGTAGTGTCCCTGCCTCTGAGCTCTGGTTTCAAGTCCCACCCCAGGACTCAATGGCCAAGGAAGGTGCATTCATAACGTGGTCAGACAGGTTGTGTGTGTGTCAATCTGCAAATCCTTCCAACATGCCAATGTCTGGCAGTGAGTGGGAGAGACTCCTGGTCAGCACACTTGATGTGGAGTGTTGCCCGTCAACTATAAGCCTCTGGCGACAGACTGGCAACCTATTGCAGGGATAGCTAACTATGGAAACAGACAAAAACCTGCCTTAGTGCAACATTAGGTGCAGGAAGAGAACTGAAATGGGAAAGGTTAATGACTATGTTAATTACACAATGATGTTAATGATGATCAAGACATAACATCAGGAACCAAGAGAACAAGACACAGAATAGTCCATGTCCATGGAAACAAGTATTTAAGATGAATATGTTATAAATAAATAGTTTCAAGAAAACATATATACCAACTATCTCCAATCACTCATGGGCCAGAACCTTCCAGCCCTTCACTCAGGCAGAATATTCTGGTCCTGCCAATATAACAGAGATTCCAATGGCTCACTGGCAGCTGGAATATTCCGGCCAGAGAGTGAGACCTCATCAAAACATTTCCTTTCACCAAATATGTCTTGTCTCTCCATGAGAGAAGCATGGGTCATCCTGCTGAGCTTGTATGTATGTTCTATATCATGGAGACATGGCAACTGCAGTCCAGTCCATCCCAGTTCACAGACTATTCCATGCTGGAACTGTCGGCTAAATGGAGGGTAAGCTTGAATGAGTGAGTAGGAAGAAAGCAGGAGTTTCAGAGCTGGGAAAATCTGCATTGTGGAGGAGGGAAAGAACAGAGAAGTCAGGGCTCATCCTGGGCCAGGAGGGACTAAGTGGAAGAGCTGGCTTCCACGTGCAACTTCAAGGATGGACAGGCTCAGAGGGAGCCAGAAGAGAATAAGCAAGTTCATAAGTTCATAAGATATAGGAGCAGAATTAGGCCATTCGGCCCATCGAGTCTGCTCCGCTGTTCAATCATGGCTGCTATGCTCCTCATCCCCATTTTCCTGCCTTCTCCTCATAACCCTTCAACCCATTACCAATTAAAAATCTGTCTAACTCCTCCTTAAATTTACTCACTGTTCCAGCATCCATCGCACTTTGGGGTAGCGAATTCCACAGATTCACAACCTTTTGGGAGAAGTAGTTTCTCCTCAACTCTGTTTTAAATTTGCTACCCCTTACCTTAAGACTGTGACCTCTCGTCCTAGAATGCCCTACAAGAGGAAGCATCCGTTCCATGTCTACTTTATCCATATCTTTTATCATCTTATATACCTCAACTTGATCTCCCCCTCATTCTTCTAAATTCCAGAGAGTATAGGACTAAACTGTTCAATCTCTCTTCATACGACAAGCCCCTCATCTCTGGAATCAATCTAGTGAACTGCCTCTGAACTGCCTCCAATGCCACTACATCCTTCCCCAAATAAGGGACCAAAACTGTGCACAATACTCCAGCAAGGAGACTAAGAATGAGAAAAGTTGAATGAATGCTGTGATAGCAGTTAAGCATCTTTCTCTTTCATGCATGGAACCCACACAAAATCCACACGGGCACTTTAAAGAGATGAAACTGTTCTTTGGCAAGAGTGTGAAATGGGTTAATGATGCATCAACTGCCTCTTTCACATCACCGCCATGTCTTTCTGCCAATTGGAATCATGCTTTTTCTTCTAGCGACTCTAACTGAAATATAACCAGCAGCATCTTAATTTTTAGCATTAACCTGTGGCTGCTTCTCTCAGCAGATTTCCAAACTGATCTCGAACGTGTGGCTGTTCCTTCTTTTGTTGTCAATATTTACAGGAGGAACTTTTCCTGTCCAGGGGTTCATCAGTGGAACTGCCAAATCAATTGGCCACCACCATCGCACGAGTGGGTTTCTGCCAATGAGTCCCATGCTGTCTGCACAGAAGGAGCTTTTCCCAGCACCTCATGTGCTATTAGTGCCTTTGGGAGGCATGTGGAATGAGATAACAAACCTATTATTCCACATCATTATGGGTGAGAATTTCAATGAATGGCTCATTAACCCTCGGGTGAGCTCATTAACTTTCAATTTGTCTCAGTGGCATCAGTCTGTTTCTCACCACTGAGATGACAGAGGGAGTGCTGGAAGTTTGAGTACTAACTCATAAAAAGTGGCAGCAGTCTTCTGTAGACCACAAGGTCATTAAGTGAGAACCAAGACGCAATATAGCTGATTGCCTCATGTCTCATTCTTCCTCCAGAAATGACCTGCCTTCCCCACTGCTGTAAAACAGCTTTCTCATCACCAGAACACTAGGACACCATAGCTATGGCTACTAACATGAACTTTGATTTTAAACAATCCTGAATACTGTACAGCATTCATGCCTCAGGCTGATTCATAACATAATTGAAATTCAGCCCATGTCAACTTGAATGTGTTACCAAGGGTGCAAAACATCAAGTTCAGCAAGTAAGTAATATTACTGAATCATAGTACTAAACGTATTAGTTATTAATGTCAGTCTAAGACAGAGCTGTTTGCCTTTGAGATATCCACCAGGCTGAAATTAACATCTGTTTAAAGCAGAATGGGAGAAATGTGCCCAGAAGCGTAAATGTAGGAAAATGTAACTTTAGATGATGATAAAAGTCGGGTGTTAGCCTATGGAATTCTCTTCCCACATAGAGCAGTGGAGGCTGGATCAGTCAATTTATTCAAGGCTGAGTTAGACAGATTTTTGATGGATAAGGGAGTCATGGGTTATGGCGGGGCGGCGGGGGGGGGGGGGGGGGGGGGGGGGGGGCAGACAGGAAGGTGGAGCTAAGTCCACAACCAGATCAGTCATGGCTCTATGGAATGGCAGAGCAGATTCAAAGGACCAGATGGCCTACTCTTGCTCCTAGGTCCTATGTTCCTATTTCAGATCAGCCATATAAATGTAACGAGAAATCAAGGCAGCTATTTAGTGAGCAGCCAATTCAATATTGATTGTTTTATAACATTACCTCAGGTTCAAATTGCACCCATTGCTTTTGCTTTGGTTTTAGGAGAATTAATATCTCTATTTTCAGGTCAGCTAACAGTGATATACTTCCATATGAAAACCCTACAATCCATTTTCGACCTTTCATAATTTTGATGTGAATATTAAAGTGGAAATCTGTCCAATCGTAACTCACATTTTTGAACTGATTCCTGTAACACTTGGTGGAGTTACGTCAAGGCTACCATGACTGGAAACCACCAACTTATAGAAGCAGGATTTTCCACCCTCTTTATAGTGCGGTTATGACAGTGGGAGTGGGAGCAGCTGGGAGGAAGTTGCCAGCCACAAAGAAAGATCATTTCCTGAGCAGGTTTCTGTGCATACTTGTAGATGAGCCTCCTTTTAGGTGTGCAGGAGTTAACGTCATACATCAGGCCATACATCAGGGAGGCAAAATTGGTCCAGGTGGCAACCATTTTACCAGGATTAATAAGGGCAGCACGGTGGCAGCACCGTGGTTAGCACTGCTGCCTCACAGCACTGGGGAACCAGGTTTGATTCCGACCTTGGATGACTGCCTGCGTGGATTTCCTCTGGGGGCTTCGGTTTCATCCCACAGTCCATAGATGTGTAGGTTAGGTGGATTACGAGATAGAGCGGAGGGGAGGACCTGGGTGAGATGCTCTTGGTGCAGACTCAGTTGGCCTCTTTCTGCAGTGTGGGGATTCTATGAGTTAATTTTCACAACATGTCTGATATCATATTGCTTCAAGCCCTGTAAGGGAGGCCCTAGTGTAAGCCTTAACAGCGACCCGGACCTAAAAAGGGGCTGAGCGCCTGTTGCAGAGACCATTCACAAATTGGTCAGAAGACTAGGCAGAGATTGTCAAGTACAAGTGTTGACTCGTTTTTTGCAGTTAATGGCATTGCCAGCAATCACGGGAGGAACCATACTAGAGGCCACCAAAGAAGAGATATATTTATGGCTTTAAAATTCTTTAAACTTAGCTCAGTGTGGAGACTAAAGGAGCAGGAATATTCCTCCTGTCTCCACAGTAATGTAATGGAACCTCCCTTGATTACCTTGACCGTCTTACCTCACCCTTCTCCAGATTCATTGAATCACCCAACATTTATCTTTATTTTGCTAGTAAGCTCCGAGAGGATACACCTGTACACATCTACAACTCACCATTCTTATTAAAATGTTCCCTAAACCCATTGCTGATCAGGCCTTAGGCTGGCCTATTCCAAATCACGTCAATCATTTTGTGTACAGGTCCACCTTCTATTTTCCTGACGTGCAATTTCTTAGAAGGTAAATCTTCAGGGTTGGGAAATTCAAATTAAACATATAATTGTAATGCAATCCTGAAGAAAGTCATTCAGATTCAAGGGCTCAAAGGAGAGATGCGTACCATAAATTAATCCATGGGAACTTGCCCCCTCCATCCTGCGGTGGATGGGAGAAATGTGAAATTTCAGGGAAATGATTCATTCCAGGTTCCTGTCCTCCCAACCTCACATTGACTTAACGCTGGGTCAGGAAAGGCCTCAGATGGGAATCCCACCCATGCCCCAATTGAGGCTCTTGAGTGGCCAGGCTGTTTCCCACTCAGCTGCAATATCTAGGGTGGTGGGTGGGATTGAAGCTCCATGGAAGAAACACAAAGATAAAGTCAATCTTGGGTAGAGAATGGGGGGATTCCATCAGAAGCCCCCTTTGTTGTGAGGGCACCCTCCCCTTAACCTCTGGTGACCTCCAGACCTTCCTCTCCACCTCCCAGCCTATCCACTGGAGGCAGAAGTTTATGGTGCAGTTATGCTAACATTTTTGTGTCACTGCGGAGGATCGTCTGTGGTGTAAGACCTCCTCAGTGTGACTGCCAAGCACAGATCAAGCTTTGTGCATCATGGGCTACAATTCCAACATGGTGTAAAGCCAGCTTTGAAAGGTGTTGCTGCCTTCTAAAGCTGAGCAATTTTCTTAATGATTGAAAAGTGTCTAATTTGCCAGTTGGACCTTCTTGCGCATACAAGAGCACAATTTCAGAAAAGCCACACAAATAACATACTGCAACCAGAAGCTAATTTTGTAGCTATCAGTCTCAAACCAGTATGACAGTATAACTCCACGTTTAATGAGACAGAAAGGGTTCTGCATAGTAACACACATTAGTGTTAAATAAATGTTGTTACTAATTAAAACATTAGGCTGCCTGTGTCTGCTCTGCAAACCTCGAGGGATATCAGCATATGCTCATGTTGATGAGTTACTGGTGAGATACAAGACAACAGTGGGTGAGGAGACGAGGCTGATCTCATTGCAACAAACACTAAATAAATATCCAAGTGCAGCAGCTCAAGAGTAGAAGACAGCAGTCGAATGCTGTTCCTGTGTTCATGCTAGCAGCTTCAGAGGGCAGATGTAGCATCTCCTTCCCCTGCTTTTTCACTGCTGCTTGCTGATCAGAATTCAATCTTCTGCCAATCATAAATTGCATTGCATACATAACACTATCACTATTTGTCCACTTGTTCTTGGGGACATACATGATGTAGCCACAAGACACATCAAGGCGTGTTACTGAGGAGAGAGAGTGGAGGAGAATGGGTTTTACAAAGGTACAAAGAGAACACCAAGATTGTACACCAATAGATTGAAGCTGAATTGACAGCCAACAGAAGTAATTTATTTATTTTTTAAAATTCATTTTTACACGATGTGGGCATCGCTAGGCCAGCATTTATTGCCCATTCCTAACTACCCTCCATTTTAGAGGGCATTTAAGAGTCAGCCACATTGTTGTAGGTCTGGAATCATGTGTAGGCCAGACCAGGTAAGGACGGCAGATTTAATTCCCCAAGGACATTGGTGAACCAGATTTTTTTTTCACAAGAATCGAGAATGGTTTCTTGGTCATTGTTAGACTTTTAATTCCAGGTTTGTTTATTGAATTCAAATTTCACCATCTGCCGTGGTGGGATTCGACGGGTCCCCAGAGCATTACCCTGGGTCTCTGGATTGCTAGTCCAGTGATAATTCCACTGTGCCACTGCCTCTCCAGTCAGAACCCGGGGCAGGTAGGTGTTGGCAACTACAGAAGAAGGTGGCATTATCTTGTCAAGTTTTAGTTCAGCCAGAACTCGTTGTGAGACAGGCAGTTGTCTAGTATGGTAACAGCTCTGGAACCATTGTTAGCACAGTAAGAGTTTTAACAACACCAGGTTAAAGTCCAACAGGTTTATTTGGTAGCAAAAGCCACAAGCTTTCGGAACCTTAAGCCCCTTCTTCAGGTGAGTGGGAATTCTGTTCACAAACAGGGCATATAAAGACACAAACTCAATTTACAGAATAATGGTTGGAATGCAAATACTTACAGCTAATCAAGTCTTTAAGGTACAAACAATGTGAGTGGGGAGAGCATTAAGACAGGTTAAAGAGATGTATATTATCTCCAGACAGGACAGCCAGTGAGACTCTGCAGGTCCAGGCAAGCTGTGGGGATTACAGATAGTGTGACATGAACCCAATATCCCGGTTGAGGCCGTCCTCATGTGTGCGGAACTTGGCTATCAGTTTTTGCTCAGCGACTCTGCGCCATCGTGTGTCGTGAAGGCCGCTTTGGAGAACACTTACCCGAATATATCAGATATATTACCCAGATATCAGAAGGACATATTTTACACAGAGGGTCGTGGGGGCCTGGAATGTGTTGCCGGGCAAGGTGGTGGAGGTGGACACACTGGGAACGTTTAAGACTTATCTAGACAGCTATATGAACGGAGTGGGAATGGAGGGATACAAAAGAGTGGTCTAGTTTGGACCGGGGAGCGGCGCGAGCTAATTGTTCTTTGTTTCTCGTTTCAAGGCTTCATTCTATGATCATCTTGCTGGTGCCAGTACAGAGCGAGACTGCGGATAGTTGGGAACCTGTCTCGGGGGCAGGGAATTCAGATGGTGTTTGTAAAGCAGAAGTGGAAATGAAGAGGGTTGGGAAGCATTTTCTGATCAGGGCCAGTGTGATCTCCTGGACTCGTTTCGATCGCCTCAGGGGGTCGGAGAGGAATTTCCCAGATTTTCTTTCCCCATATTGGCCCTGGGGTTTTCACTCTGGGTTTTCGCCTCTCCCTGGAGATCACATGGTCTGGAATGGGGGGGTGGGGGTGAGCTAATAGGTTGTGATGAACAAAGCATCGTAGCTGTGAGGGACAGCTCGGTGGATAGGATATTAGGATGTAGATAGGCCGTAAAATTGGGCGGGGATCCTGGATTCAGGATTCAATCCTGGACCGGGGAGCGGCGCGGGCTTGGGGGGCCGAAGGGCCTGTTCCTGTGCTGTATTGTTCTTTGTTCTTTGTTCTTTGTTTGAATATCAGAGGCCGAATGCCCGTGACCGCTGAAGTGCTCCCCAACTGGAAGAGAACAGTCTTGCCTGGTTCCGACGCGCCACAGCGAAAAACCGCACTGACCTCCTCAGAAGACAAACACGGGACACGATGGACAGAGTACCCTTCGTCGTCCAGTACTTCCCCGGAGTGGAGAAGCTACGGCATCTCCTCCGAAGCCTTCAACATGTCACTGATGAAGACGAATATCTCGCCAAGGCCATCCCCACACCCCCACTTCTTGCCTTCAAACAACCGCACAACCTCAAACAGACGATTGTCCGCAGCAAACTACCCAGCCTTCAGGAGAACAGTGACCACGACACCACACATCCCTGCCACAGCAACCTCTGCAAGACGTGCCGGATCATCGACACAGATGCCATCATCTCACGTGAGAACACCATCCACCAGGTACACGGTACATACTCTTGCAACTCGGCCAACGTTGTCTACCTGATACGCTGCAGGAAAGGATGTCCCGAGGCATGGTACATTGGGGAAACCATGCAGACGCTGAGACAACGGATGAATGAACACTGCTCGACAATCACCAGGCAAGACTGTTCTCTTCCAGTTGGGGAGCACTTCAGCGGTCACGGGCATTCAGCCTCTGATCTTCGGGTAAGCGTTCTCCAAGGCAGCCTTCACGACACACGATGGCGCAGAGTCGCTGAGCAGAAACTGATAGCCAAGTTCCGCACACATGAGGACGGCCTCAACCGGGATATTGGGTTCATGTCACACTATCTGTAATCCCCACAGCTTGCCTGGACTTGCAAAGTCTCACTGGCTGTCCTGTCTGGAGACAATACACATCTCTTTAACCTGTCTTAATGCTCTCTCCACTTACATTGTTTGTACCTTAAAGACTTGATTAGCTGTAAGTATTCGCATTCCAACCATTATTCTGTAAATTGAGTTTGTGTCTTTATATGCCCTGTTTGTGAACAGAATTCCCACTCACCTGAAGAAGGGGCTTAAGGCTCTGAAAGCTTGTGGCTTTTGCTACCAAATAAACCTGTTGGACTTTAACCTGGTGTTGTTAAACTTCTTACTGTGTTTACCCCAGTCCAACGCCGGCATCTCCACATCATGACCATTGTTAGCAGCAGAATGACAGAGTCGAGAATCATAGGTGTAGCATGTCAAAGCTGTCTTAATGCTTATAGGTAGGTCATCAGGAGGTAGCATAAAAATGATGATTAGTAGCAGAGCTCAGAGGCCTGAGACACTTTGAAAGTAATCGTCCAAGCACAGGAAGAGAAGCAATCGGCGAAGATGTACAACAATTGTCAGAGTGGAAGCACCAAGAGTGCAATGCTAAGGAACTCAACCTTGAAGTCGAAGCAGGGGAGAAAATGATCGAATGGCCAACAGAATCAAAGAGAGCTGAACAAAGATGAGGAAGGGCTATGATAGTCACTGGCAACTTTTTGTTATATGCAATTCAGGAATCAGGATGGAAGGACTTGAAGAGAAGTCAGTGGGAAAGTATGCACTCTTAACTGATTTTGTTTATTCCCCAAACAACTAAGCAAATGAGGCAGCAAGTCCAGAAAACCAGGATAAATTACTCTATTTTGCTAATGTCTGCTCCAGTTTGGTTCAGCGCCTTGCTGTGGTTAATGAAAATAAGGGCTTCACCAATACCTATGAAATATGAGCCTCAGACCAACCTAACTTTAGTCTTACCTCATGTAGCCGTTTGTAGTTAGCAACAAGGATATTGATGTCTAGACAGTGTTACCATCCCCTCAGGCCTGCATTAAAACAAACAATGGTGATTTGCTTTAATACCTTGTGCCATCCAACTAGGTGCATGTTGGAAATACATGGATTGCTCTTTTAATGCTACATTGACAGATTAACAAAAATATACTTTGCACAAAAGAATATAGGTTTTATATTTATTTTATAAATACACATCTATATTTTTTTATCTGAAAAACATTATGTAACTATGTAAAAGAGTAATAGTGGATCATTAGCTGTGAATATTTTCCTGTTTGGTATTTTCCTAAATGAGGAAATTACTGATAAACTAGGGGTATGATATAATGATCTCAATAGCATGCCTAGACCTCAAAAGCCCAATAAATCACTGAGAATCAGAAGCAGTCTGACTGCATTTTATAAAATATCCCACGGCAGTGTTTAGAATGGACACTGAGCATGCCTGCAGTAGAATTGATTCTGCGTCATTGGAACTGAGGAGCCAAGCAGTGGAAAACAATTACTCGCTGTCTGTGGCTTTCAGACAAACCAAGTCAAGTATACCCATTTTGAAATAAATGCTTATATATGTGTGGGGTTCTTTGTGGGGCCTCATTACATCCAGAATAATGGATACCTGGGAACAATTACAAGGCTTTGAGAGATTAGATGATAGCATTGGGGATTTTCACAGTGACTTCATTGCAGTGTTAATGTAAGCCTATTTGTGACTAATAAATAAATTTAACTTAAACTGTATGAACAAGATTGGTGTGGTTCATTTGAACCCCACAACAAGATTGCAGACCTGCAATCCCTCCAGAGCATCTATTGTACTTTTAATTTTACAATTTTGCTCACAGCCTTGGATGGACTAGTTCCTGAATACTGGCAGAACATTAATGACATATTTAGCAACCAAAAGAATGACTCATCAAAGTAAAACCAAATATAAGTCAACCTGTTTGCAAATGCTAATGGTTTGGGACACAGGAATTAGTTTGGAAAATATCAATGCATAATGAATTAGCATTTGGACAATAATCAGCAATGTAAACTTTTCATTAAATAGATTACATCAGGAATAAAACAAAATGTAACATATTTTTGAAAAGAACCACAGGGCCCTGAGGATTTGGCACTGGTCTGGGGGATAGTGGTTCCCAATGTGAGGTTGTTTAATGTCTATTTACTGATTTAAATTAGTGTAAAGTTGCTATTTTTAAGCTGCCAATGGAAGCTGGTGTTTTCTATTTAGTCAATGGGGATACGAACGACATGTTGACTCAAGATTAAAAGACTGTGTGCAGGTTTTGGGTGAGGCAGGAGCGAGGTTTTGAGGGGACAGATCAACAACAATTTGCATTTATATAGCATCTTTGATACAGAAAACCATTACAAGGTGTTTCACAAGGCCGTTATTAAACTAATATTGACACCAAGCCACATATGGAGATATTGGCAAGTGTTATCAAAAACTTGGTCAAACGGGTAGGTTTTAAGGAACATCTTACAAGAGGAGAGGCAGAGACACGGAGAGTTGTAGGGAGGGTATTCGAGAGCTTGGAGCTCAGGCAGCTACGGGTCTGGCTGCAATGGTGGAGTAATTAAAATTAAGACACCAGAATTAGAACTGTACAAAGATCTTTGGGAGGGCTGTAGGTCAGGTGGAAAGATGGGTGGACCTGGAACAGAAATGGACAGAATGCAGAGCAGACAGTAGTATCAGCAGGTAGGAATCACAATGTGGGCATTGAGTGTCATCCGTTGGAATGCTTTATAGTACTTTAGTACTGCAGTCCAAAGATGTGCAGGTTAGGTTGATTGGCCATGATAAATTAACCCTAATGTCAGGAGGATTAGCAAGGTAAATACGTGGGGTTACGGGAATAGGGCCTGGGTGGGATTGTGGTCGGTACAGACTCAATGGGCCGAATGGCCTCCTTCTGTACTGTAGGGATTCTATGATTCTTGAGTTGGCAGAGACTGAAGATGAATCGGTGATAAAGTCGATAAAGAACTCCTCCTGCTGGTGCTTGCAAAGCTTTATAAAGCCACATACAGAAGGCCTAAAAGTTTCAACTGTACAGATGCTCCTACCCACGCTCTGTAAGCACCTGAAACTACCCAAGGATAACCTCTACTGGGCAAAATAACAGCAGCTGCCAAACGGTGCAACAAGATATTGCCTAACTAAAGCCGAACCAGTCTCAAATCAGGAATCAGTGATATAAATGCAGCATTTTTGTTTATGAAGTATTCACACTGAAGACTTAACAGTTCTTAGCCGAGAACATCTGCTGCAACTTAATCCCTCTTCAGCAAACATAATGGCAAGACACATGACTTTTAGCAGCAGACTGTGCCTGGAGCTGACCCTGCTTGAAAATCCCCAGATCAAACAACAGCATCTCTTTAGGAAGGACAGTTCCCCAGCTTTCAAAAGGAAAGTAGACTTGCACTGTCGCATGCTCTTAACGTATAAAGATCATAACAAGGCAAGGATCACTTGGCCCATTGAGCTCATCCCCTTTTGTAGAAAATATGCAAGTCAGCATGTTTTTAACTCTGATTAATTTAACAATCTAATCGTTCCAGAAACATACACTCCAATTTCTAATCATTACACAATATTCTAAATGCATTAATTTATCCTTACATCACAATTCCACAATGGTTTATACCGCTCTCCACGAACAAAACTGTTGCTGCAAATAGCAGTTGGAATGTCCTGTGGAGTATTTGATCTTCTAAGGTTATATCCATTGCTTTAGCTTCCAGTCTCATTTCCAACCACATTTTGTCAACTCCTTTTGAAGGATTTCATCAGCTCGGCCTTAACTGTTTTAGCGTAACAACATTTAGCTTAATTCAATGATCTTGACCTATAAATCCATTACAGCTCAGTGAACATACACAGCTATATGCAGACTGCTGCCACCCTCTTCCCCACTACACACCCCGACACTGCAGGAAATGTGCAAGGAAAGAAATGTTTGAGTGCTTAGTTGCAAAAGTGGGGAATAAAGAGATTGATACGATGACCCATGAAAGGGAATGTTCCCTGATTAAATGCAAGCTAAAGTCTAATTGAGATCCCTGGAAACATTAGAATCCCTTTTTATCAGATTATATAGGTGAAGAAAAACACATCAGCACTGTACATTGGAAATCAAAAGTTGAAAAAAATTACCCCTTAAAGAAATGTCCCTATCCATCGTACTTCCATTAACTAATGTCAACTATAACTGCGATTTATCTTCCTTCTTCCATTTCTTTTAAATTAATACCATATTCTGAGAATCTAAATTTTAAAAAAAGAATGAAAATAAAATTGGTCTATATATCGTTTAAAGATGCCAGTATATTCAGGAACAGAGAGGTTCGATTTAAATTTAAAACAAAACCACAGTCTCCGGTCTGGGAAACACAGGATGAGTCACAGGAAGAAGCCATACAGTTGCAGAACTCATTAAAAGTAATGTTAGACAAAATGGATTTCCTGTATCAAAAATAGATTGCTGTCAGTGGAGAGGTCAACTGATATAGGCTTGGGAATTTGCTGCAATGTGAATGAAGAATGAAATGCTGATGAAAAATAAAATGTTGGTGTATTGTTTGTGAATGGAGCACGCAGTTTTAATGCACAACAAAGGAAGTGCCAATAGTTCGACTAATGGATCAGGTATTCTGCACTGCCTGAAGAATCAGAACATCCAATTTATCATGTATCCCCTAATCAAAGGAAGAGAATGTCCTCGTTATTAACACTGCCTCCACAGTGTGGGCACGGGGAACAGGTTCAAGGAGTTTCAATCGTACTGCAAAAACCATTAACGATCTGGTTTATTTGATGATATAAGTTCCAATTTCAGAACAGTAAAACAAAAGATCCACTAAAGGGGAACTGGGCCCTGACAGTGAAATCACAGGTTTCCTTTTATCTCTGCTTAATTACTGGAACCAGAATCACCCTATCACCCGATCCTATTATATAATCACTGCCTTTACATGCCATTGGCATGAAGCCTCTTCAGAATGCCCATTTTATCGGGCAGCAACATTCAATCACCAGACCAGAACCGGGGGGTGGGGAGGCAGGAAAGGAGGCGAATACCTATGGGAAAAGCTTAAGTAGAAGGAAAAGAGAATGTCAGCTTAAATGGACAAGAGTGAGGTCACCATGTGCTGGGAGGAAGAAATAAGAAACATCAAGTGGAGAGGCAAAGGCGAAAGTCAATATGAACTGAAGAGCAAGGAGAAAGAAGAGTGCTGGTGCAAACTAAAGCTTGTACAGAGGTCAGTACAAAGTCAAGTTGAAAGGGAAGTTGGATGATGAGTGCCAGTACAAGCTGAATGAGCATGAGGAGTGCTGTGTTCAAAAGGGGGAGGAGGTAACCAAAAGACCATAAGATGTAGAGCAGAAGTAGGCCATTTGGCCCATCAAGTCTGCTCTGCCATTCATTGAGATCATGACTGATGTGATAAAGTCGATTAGTTTTCAATAAAATAGACTAAATGTCACATTTTAAAGTAAAAGTGAAATGCATATTCCAAAATACTAGAAAATACACTAAAAAAATCTTCGGCCATTTTTCAGGTATAAGGTGGTTCCAGGCCCATGAATTTCAGTCACAACCTTCCAGATCCAAGTTATGGGGGGCAACTTTGAGCCCGCACTCTCTGTCTGCGGGAACGGCAGCACGTGCTCAAAATCCAGAGAGCATGGTTCACGCTGGAAAGTTTCCAAGTTCTGATCTTCCAGGTGCCTCGCTGGTGGAGTGGTGGGAAACACGCCAGGAAACTCATTTGAATACATTAGCATGTCATTAGCGAGCACTCTCTCCGGGACTTTCCCGCCTCCCCCACCCCCTGCCCTCAACAGATGTTCAGCGGGCGCAGAAGTGCCATTTGCTTGTGTTAATTTGGGTCTGGGTGAGTGCCATTTACAACATGTTCACCAAAATGTGAGCCCGTAGTGGGAATCTCCCCAGGATTGGAATGGTAACTGTAGCCCCTGTGGCCTGGCAATGCCCCTAGGTACAGGTTGGCACTGCCAGGTTTTCACTATGCCAACCTGGCAGTGCCAACCTGGCAGTGCCAAGGGGTGGTCCCCAGTGGGAGTCTTGTGGGGGGGGAGGAAGATTTATTCCGATTTGGTTGTGAGCTGGGAGCGATGGAAGAGCTGGTGATGCCGGAGATGGCCATTGTGGAGGTGAGGTGGGGTGGGGTGAGGTGGGGTGAGGTGGGGTGGGGTGAGGTGCGGGGCTGATGATGAACGGGGGGAAGAGAAGTGCCGACTCCAATTGGGAATGGGGACGGAATCCCCTGACACCTTTAGGCTGGGGGAAGGTTTATTCCCGTTATGATCGGCACGCTCTTTAAATATGGTGCCCCGATCTCAGTACAGCGGGTTTTGACAACGTGTCAAGGCACCCCCCCCACCTCTCCCACCAACCGCCCCCCCTCCCCCCCTCCCCCCGCATGACAGTGTGAAGCCTGCCCTCTTGATTTCTTTAGACAGAATGTCATAAGATTTCCCTGGAGAGAAACACGCCGGTTTTCTCGCCGGAAACATTTATTGGTAAGATTCTTTCCATCGTCCTCAAACTTCCTTCCTGATATTTGATTGAGACAGAAGCATGTGAGCAACAGACCCAAATTAACACAAGTCAATTTTAGGACGGTTTGCAGTCCAATTTCAAGTACGCTGTCACCAAGCCTCTATATAATCACTTCTCTACTTTTCAACTCCATTCCTCTCAAAGGAATCCCAATACTTTGAGTTCAGTTCTATCAGTTCAGTTCACTTAAACATATGTTTGCAGTTTCCAGTGTGTGGCACACCACATGGATCAGTGCCAACTGCCTGTTGAAATAGTCCTATTATTACAGGGAGGCTCTTTCGTTTTCATAAGCATTGGTCTCAAGATGCACATATATATATATCTCAGAATAGAGCACCATACTGGACCCATTGACCCCCCTGTGTCACAGTCTCAGATCAGTACTGCTCCTGGAGTTGAGGAGTAAAGGGATTTCCTTCCCCCTGGTGCCACACACCAGTGTCTAGCTGGACAGCACTGTGCTGCAGGACGCATGTAACATAGGTCCAAAGTTCAACCAGAGGTGGAGTGTGAAGTGAGGCAGCGATGAGGCGGTGGCCTGACAAAGACAAGGGGGCCAGTGTGGAAGGAGGGTTTTTCAAGGAGCAGAGGCAAGGGTTCACACGGTGGTGGATGAGGAAGACGGACAACGGAAGACAGTGAGGAGAGAAGCTGGACCCTGAGGAGCTGCATGAAAAACTCACAAATAATGGATTCAAAGGGATCCCACATTGTTTACTGAAAGGAGATGCACAAAGGCTGCAGGTGCGGTTGGTGGAGGTCCAAGTGGGGTCTGGGTGCTCGCAGGTGAAAAAGAAAATCTGGAATTAAAAATCTAACGATAGCCATGAAACCATTGCCAACGTTGTAAAAACCCATCTTTTTTCACTAATGTCCTATAGGGAAGGAAATCTGCCATTGTCATAGACTTTGGGTACAGACAACACTTAAACCCAGACAAGTGAGAACACAACGCAATGCCCAGCATTGCAGGGTGTTCTGCTGATTCATACAGAAAATGCAATAGTTACAGTTAATTACAGCAAATGAGAAATTAACAACTTTCTAACCCTTCATTTGCATACACATCCATCAATCATAGCATAGCCTTTTGCCCTTTCTTATCCAATAGAAAACTGTCTCCTGCCAATCCTTCATTAGCACAATATGTCCCCATATCTTGCTATTTGGTAATTGTCATGGTAACTCATCCTGTGTCCTAGCCTGGAATGCAGTGTTTATGGAACAAGGTTTTAGATTTAGTCACTTATCCTGAGTATGTAAGCACTGGCCTTACTGAAAGCCAGACTGAAGGTCTTATTTGGCTAATAATCATTTTCCATTACTTGACAGAGTTGTTTGTCATAACCTAATTTCCACAATTGTTGTAACTTAAATTTTTCCATACCAGCTTTTGCATTTTGTAACTGCTTTTAACTATAGTTTCACTATATTTATTGCTTTATTTGAAGTGAGCATCCTTAATCTTGCAGAACAAAGTGATTTACGTATTTGGCCGTAGCTGGAATTACAACTTAGTTTCCATACCATCCTTACCTGGTCTGGCCTACATGTGACTCCAAACTCACAGGAGTGTGGTTGACTCCTAACTGTCTTCTGAAAAGGTCAAGTGAGATACTCAGTTCAAGGGCAATTAGGGATGGCAAACAAATGTTGGCCCAGCCAGCAACACCTACATCCCGTGAAAGATTTTTTAAAAAATCAGATTACAGCACAGAGAAACGGCAAATAGATTTCAATAGTTCACTGGTAACTATCCATAATCACTGCCTAATTCTTTCCAAAAATTGCCTTGTTACCTGTGGATGAGAACTGTGGTAATACGCTTTAAATTCTAATTTCACATTTTTCTTTGAGTTGAATCCAGGCTTTTTGGATCTCCGGTTCCATTCACACCATGAGCCAATGATATAGATTACAAAGGTGGCTCGCATGCCTGACAGAGTGCTTCCATTGATTGGATTGGAATGGAAATGAGCAGTTTGCGTCTGGTTGCACATTGAATTGCAGGCTCCCTCTACCAGAGAAGGTTAGGATTTTTGGCAGTAACAACACAGAACATGTCTATCGTAAGAATCAACAGGAAAGCAGTGATCGCCTCAAAGTAACACGGTCTCAGATTAGTTCTGATTTCAGATCTCTGTGTTCGCATTCTTCTGCCATGTGGTATGGGTCACCGTTAAAGGGATCGAAAGGCTTCCAGGCTACTAGACTGTCCTGTTAAACTTGGCATGGTCCAAGGCCTTATTGGATCACAGTTTGAAAAAGAGGTCAAAAGATTTTAAAACATCTTCAGACTTAGCAGATAATTCATCTATGGCTTGCCTGCCAATGATATCATCTGCAATTGGCCCAACTGAATAAAGTAATGCACAAACCTGTTCTGCCACTGACTTTGCATTTAATCCTGCAGCTGCGCTATGTCTGCATAACCTTGTTCTCCAATAGGTCCAATTGTGAGATTGTTCTGGACCACAGATAAGGCAGATTGGTGGTGGCAAAGACAAATTGAAATCCATAGAGTCATAGAGGTTTCCAGCGTGGAAACAGGCCCTTCGGCCCAACTTGTCCATGCCACCATTTTTTTTTAAACCCCTAAGCTAATCCCAATTGCCCGCATTTGGCCCATATCCCTCTATACCTATCTTATCCATGTAACTATCTAAATGCTTTTTAAAAGACAAAATTGTACCCGCTTCTACTACTACCTCTGACAGCTTGTTCCAGACACTCACCATCCTCTGTGTGAAAAAATTGCCCCTCTGGACGCTTTTGTATCTTCCCCTCTCAGCTTAAATCTATGCCCCCTAGTTTTAGACTCCCCTACCTTTGGGAAAAGATATTGACTATCTACCTTATCTATGCCCCTCATTATTTTATAGACCTCTATAAGGTCACCCCTCAGCCCCCTACGCTCCAGAGAAAAAAGTCCCAGTCTATCCAGCCTCTCCTTATAACTCAAAGCATTAAGTCCCGGTAGCATCCTAGTAAATCTTTTCTGCACTCTTTCTAGTTTAATGATATCATTTCTAAAGTAGGGTGACCAGAACTGCACACAGTATTCCAAGTGTAGCCTTAACAATGTGTTGTACAACTTCAACAAGATGTCCCAACTCCTGTATTCAATGTTCTGACCGATGAAACCAAGCAAGCCGAATGCCTTCTTCACCACTCTGTCTACCTGTGACTCCACTTTCAAGGAGCTATGAACATGTACCCTAGATCTCTTTGTTCTGTAATTCTCCCCAACGCCCTACCATTAACTGAGTAAGTCCTGCCCTGGTTCAATCTACCAAAATGCATCACCTCATATTTGTCTAAATTAAACTCCATCTGCCATTCGTCAGCCCACTGGCCCAATTGATCAAGATCCCGTTGCGATCGGAGATAACTTTCTTCACTGTCCACTATGCCACCAATCTTGGTATCATCTACAAACTTACTAACCATGCCTCCTACATTCTCATCCAAGTCATTAATATAAATGACAAATAACAGTGAACCCAGCACTGATCCCTGAGGCACACCACTGGTCACAGGCCTCCAGTTTGAAAAACAACCCTCTACAACCACCCTCTGGCTTCTGTCAAGAAGCCAATTTTGTATCTATTTAGATACTTCACCCTGGATCCCGTGAGATTTAACCTTATGCAACAACCTACCACGTGGCACCTTGTCAAAGGCTTTGCTAAAGTCCATGTAGACAACATCAACTGCACTGCCTTCATCTACCTTCTTGGTTACCCCTTCAAAAAACTCAATCAAATTTGTGAGACATGATTTTCCACTCACAAAGTCATGCAGACTATTCCTAATCAGTCCTTGCGTCTATAAATGCTTTGCATCTCTAAATATTGTGGGTGCCCCTTTAAAAGATCCGAGGATTTCAAAATGGCAACACCAGTATTGCCAATGGGAAGACGATTGTGTGCTTTGGACTATTGGCTCAACTTTTAAAATGTGGCGACAAGTCAGGAATAGGAGGAAGCTGCAAAATAGCCACAGGCCAAGTCGCAACTGTGGGCTAGTGGAATGGTGTCGGCTTGCCACAGATCAGACCCAAGTTCAAAGGGCAGAAGTCTCGCTGACTGGGAGGCCGAGAATGTGGTGAGGCACTGGAGGTTCCATTTAAACAGGGTTTCTGTATGTTCAATGATTCTTTATGTAGCTCTCTGAAGGCAGGGGCCACGTTAATGGAGGGCCGAGCTGGAGGTCAGGTTAGCAATGGGCACACAACTGAATTTTCTAGCAGACTGAAACTACTTCCACAGGGATCCAGTGTTGACCTTAGCTTGAGCTTAATTTCTGTCTTGTTTTCTGCTACCAGAATCTTTTGTTTCTGGAGATTTTCAGATGGGATTTTCTCAGCTTCTTGAGGGAGGTTTTCTCATAGCATAAATTTGTTGCTATGGTCCTTTTCTTGATTTCTTCATTCTATTTGTAGAGGATGTGGATTGTTGTCTCCTGCTGCCACCATGTTTTGTTGGGTTGTCGCTACCGATGGTGTATTGATTAGACAACATTTAAGCAGTCTTGCAGAAGTTACCAAGAAGTCTTTATTAGCATCACTGAACTATGTGCATAGTTACAGAGGGTATTGATATGGAGAGGAAACTGGCATGTCTTTCCATGTTGCTACCGAGCTCTACAGGTGTCTTCTATCACTGATAGGTGGCACTGTACTCAGTCCCAGGTTAACCTTTAATAACCAGATCTTTCTACTACAGTAAGCGCTTGACAATAAGGCCCTAGAAAAATTGTATCTGTGACCTGTTACTTGAGCGATATGATGTGGAGATGCCGGCGTTGGACTGGGGTAAACACAGTAAGAAGTTTAACAACACCAGGTTAAAGTACAACAGGTTTATTTGGTAGCAAAAGCCAAGCCACCTTTTGCTACCAAATAAACCTGTTGGACTTTAACCTGGTGTTGTTAAACTTCTTACTTGAGAGATATGGCAGCATTTTTACTTTAACCGAATCCAATTTGATAAAAGCTCGTTGCATGTGTCTGCACTTGACCTCAGAAAGTATGGTGGGGTTAATGGGCATGTTTGGCTGGTCAGCCACTGGCGGGTTAAAAAACATAAGTTTTCTTAAAGAAATATGTTAGAAGGGCCGTAAAAGAAAATTGTCATCTTCATGTTTTCCCTTTGAAGTTTAACCAAGGTTCCTTGAAAATAGCATTGTCCATCCAGTTTGATTGCTTTAAGCATCAAAGCAACAATGGCATCTTGCTCCTGACAATGACGCTAATCCTTAACCACATTGCACAATGGATCTCAGTTTGTTTAGTGGTTATGGGAACAAAGAGCTATTTGCATCGAGCAGCTAACTTGCCCAGCCCTGCTAAAATTGCTCACACACCAGTCGCACACTTGTCTGGGAAGCTAATCATGTAATTATCGTTTTAAATGGACTTTCTTCTTCAAAGGGAACCTTTAAATCATCTAATTCTGGGGCTCTAATCCAGATAAAGCATTTCTTATTAGCTGTTACTGGGTTCAGAACAGGGCCTGGAATTTATTTTAGGGCTTACCACAATTTTAAAATGTTACATGTGAAAGAGAAATAAATCAGATGAAATGGAAGTACTATTTTCATCTTTTCTAAATTGCTGTGTTCTTAAATAATTGAATTTAAATCAAAATAAAATTAGATGCTATATTGTAACTTTGTGGAGAATTTTGTAATCAACCAACCCATGGGTGAGGTATAGATGCTGGTATCACTGCCAGCTGTGTGGCTGTCATAAACATCATGTGTGTAATTTTTACATTATGCAATGAGTACGTGAAAGATTCGTGAGGCTTCTCTTGATCTCCCACCATAGCTGCCTCAGCACCTTGGCCGAAAGTTCCACCAAACTGGGGTAAATGGCTTTTTATTTTATTTCTCACTAACTTTTCACAATTTTCCACTTAAGTTACATAGGAGTTTGGAAATGTTTGCTGAAGTTCCAGGTGGACAATGCCAGAGGACAGAAGGAACCATATGACCCTCATCATAGGAACACAAGGCTTAGGAACAGGAGTAGGCCATTCAGCCCATTGTGCATGTTCCACATTAACAAAGATATGGCTGATCTGCTTATTGTCTCGACTCCACTTTTCTGTTTGCCTCTCATTGACTTTCAAAAATCTATCCAAATCATCCTTGGATAAATTCAATGATCCGGCATCCACTGCTTTTTAGAGAAGAGAATTTCACATACTAATGGCCCTTGAGGGAAAAAATTTAAAAGGGAGACGTGTTACTCTTAACCTATGTCCCCTTGTACTAGTCTCCCTCACAAGTGGAAAGAGGGAGACTAGAACTACAGGACACAGTCCTCTCAGGATCTTGTATGTTTCAATAAGGTCACCTCTCAATCTTTTAAATTCCAATGGGTACAGGTCCAGGCTTTCCAACCTTTCCATAAAAGATATTCCCTTCATCCTAGAAACCAGTCAAATGAAACTTCTCTGAACTACTTCCAACACACCTACATCCTTTTTCAAATAAGGAGACCAAAACTAAAGTACTCAAGATGTGCTGTCACTAAGGCCCTGTATAGCTGCAGTAAAGCTTCCCTACTTTTATATTCCATTTCACTTACAGTAACTTGCTGCACTTGCATTTTTCTGATTCATGCACAAGGACACCTGATCCCTCTGTCTCTCCGAGTTCTGCAATCTCTCACCATTTCAGTAGAATCTTGCTCTTCTATTCTTCCTGACAAAGTGGACAAATTCACATTTTCCCACATTATACTTCTTGAAAACTTACATTCCTATCTAGATGTCATCAGCACACCACATCTACAGATTCCCCTATATCCACCTGGCTTGTTACTTCTCCAAAGAAAACCTAATAAATAAGTTAAACAGAACTTTCCTTTTATAAAACCATGTTGACTCTGTCTGATCTCATTATAATTTTCTAAGTATCCTGCTAGAACCCGCTTAATAATAGATTCAGGCCATTTTCCTATGACAGTTGTTAGGATAACTGACCTATAATTTCCTGTCTTCTGTCTCCCTCTTTCCTTAAATAAAGATGTTACATTTGCTATTTTGCAATCCACTGGGATTCTTCCAGACTCTAAGGAGTTCTGTAAGATTTGAACCAATACCTACTTTCTCTGTCGTAATTTCCTTTAAGACGCAGGAAGCAAGCCATTCTTGTTCTGGGGACTTGTTAGGCTTTATGTCTAATAATTTTCCCAGCACCTTTCTCCCTGGTGATGGTGACTGTTTTAATTTGCTCCCTGTTTTTCACCTCTTGATTTTCAAGCATTTTGGGAAGTTTTCTAAAGTCTTCTACAGTGAGGACAGAATACCTGTCCCCGCCTCTGCTATTTCCTTGTTTTTTTTCATGATCAATTCTCCAGACTCACTTTCTTGAGGACCAACACTAACTTTAGTTGCTCTTTCCCTATTTAAATACTAGTAGAAACTCTTACTGTTTTTATATTACGACAGTAAGAAGTCTCACAACACCAGGTTAAAGTCCAACAGGTTTATTTGGTAGCAAATACCATAAGCTTTCGAAGCGCTGCTCCTTCGTCAGATGGAGTGGAAATGTGCACATTTCCACTCCATCTGACGAAGGAGCAGTGCTCCGAAAGCTTATGGTATTTGCTACCAAATAAACCTGTTGGACTTTAACCTGGTGTTGTGAGACTTCTTACTGTGTTCACCCCAGTCCAACGCCGGCATCTCCACATCATTTATATTACGAGACAGGTTTCTCTCATACTCTACTTCCTCTCTCTTTATTTTTTTAGTCATTGTTTACTGGTTCTTAAAATCTATTCAGTCTTCCAACCTTTGCAATCTTTCTTTCAATTTGACACAACCCTTAACTTTCTTATTTAGCCACAGGTGAATGGATCTCCAAATTAGGCTTACATCCGGTTAGATCACCACACTGCAATTTGGTGTGGTGTACATATTGGCTTTGGCTGCTTGATACAGGAGGCATTTCATCACATCAACAAGAAGCAGGCAGCGTTAATGAAGGCCCTACCTTCAGTTGGCTGCATTGTATACAGACAGCTGAGTAAAGCTCCATGGGGCAGGTGGAGGCACTGGGGACACAACTAGTGATGCATGTCAACTTCTTTTAACATTGTACTAGTTAGGACCATTCATTACTGATTTAATGTATTGTTTTTGTCCCATCCAAGGTTGTTTTGCTGGTTAAGCCTTATGATTTCTGGTCACGAACATTTGAAGATGATTCTAGAAAGCACATATTGGTTGATTTTATCTGATAAATTGTCCTAAATTTGGGTAAAAATTCCATTTGAACATTAAAATAATTTGAAACTTCAAAACAATAAAACATCCTAAAGAATTCACAGAGGCAAACATGGATATTTAAGAATACTGAAGATTTAGGGAAGGTGACTGAAAAGTTTAAAGTTTATTTATTAGTGTCACAAGTAGTTTACATTAATGCTGTAATTAAGTTACTGTGAAAATGTAATGTGGGAAATGCAGCAGGCAATTTGCACACAGGAAGACCCACAAATCGCAAAGTGATAATGATTAATCTATTTTTTGTAATGTTAGTTGAAGGATAGCGATTGCCCAAGACACCAGGAATCACTCCTCTGCCCTTCTTTCAAAGAGTGGCATGTGGTCTTTTACAAGCAACTAAGCAGGCCTGCTCTTTCACCCACACTATCAGGCCCCTCAAGCCCTTGATGCCAAGCTCTGTCCTTCAACCCACCCTCTCTATCCCCTCATGCCCCCCATGTCAAACTCTGTCTTTCCAACAACGCTTTCATGACTCTCATGGATCCTATGCCAAGCTCTGGCCCTTCTATGCCCATTGACTCACAGTACACTTCCTAGAGCCAGGGAACACCAGAGTGTATGGTGATATGTGTAAACAAAAAGCTTAGAAAAAACATAATCTATTGCTAACTTTCTCCTGCATTTGAAAAAAAGTTTGAACCAAGCTAATAAAAGTGTCAATCATCTGGGCCCTTTGCAGTTTCAAAAAACAGGGAGGACAAATCCCTGAAACCATTTGATGTGTGTCAACAAACATTGTGGAATTGACTGCAGAGATCAGAGAACCTGAGCTATTATTTCCTCAGGGGAGTAGGTGTTGTAGTATTGTAATAGCCTTCTGGGCTCTCAGCTAAGTCTCATTATATTTGCTTGACTGAGTGCCCCTAAAGCTACTAAAATATAAGATTACATTTTTCAAAACCAAAGAGTAGGAGGCGTTGTGGAAGGGCAGAAGTTGGAATAGGGGCCATAAAGGGCCTGACGGGTTAGGTGCAAAAGCTTGGCATAAGGGGCATGAGAGAACATCGGGGGTGGATGGAAGGCATGTGTGGTATGAGTGGGAGATGGGAAATATTTGGAGGTGTAGGCGATTGACAGGCAGTCAAGGAGGTGAGTGAAGAATCAATGCCTACTCCAGGATAGGATACAAGTGATGAAGATTTGGATAATTAGTTGTTTATGCCGGAGGGCACTTTAGTGCATATCATACGGCAAAATTAATGCTCAAATGTTTGTTTGTAAAATATACAGCAATTTATTGATTAAAGTGAAGTCATGTTTAAAATAGCAAAAAAGAGACTACAATGAGTATTTAGCTATTATAGACAGGCTGAACAATTCATATAACAGATGTACAATGTGACCTCGTGATTTATTTTGTCAAGCAGAACACAGATGAAAAACAAAATACTGACAATGGGTAGAAGGTGAATCTCCTCTGAATATCATCATAGAAGCAACTGTTTGTTGTTTTAATGCTGCAAATGCTCACAGATGAAAATTGGCAATGAATTTTCAACTCCTCCTTCATGGTTTTTGCCGATCGATGCTGATAATCCTTGGTTTTTCAGCACTTTATCTTTTTTGGCACCACCTAGTCCACAGATGCCTGCCTGAATCACAGCAATTTGAAGATCAGACACATAAAACCATGAAGCATTTCAGCAAGGAGATTGAAAATTACTACATTCCATCAGTAGCCATGTGGGT
This sequence comes from Mustelus asterias, assembly GCF_964213995.1. Lineage (NCBI taxonomy): Eukaryota > Metazoa > Chordata > Chondrichthyes > Carcharhiniformes > Triakidae > Mustelus > Mustelus asterias. Next base: position 103,773,275 of record NC_135805.1, read on the forward strand.
CACTAAATATTATCCAACGGGAGTTCCGATGTCTGGTTTAAATGCAAAATAAATGAATCCATTGATATTAATTGGATGTACTATGCTTCTGATTTGCCTCATGGATTTAAGTGAAAGCACTGTAAACTCATTGATGCCTCTTAGTCCTTCCGCATTCCTGTGCTTTAAGCTTTTTAAACTGTTGGCTACAAGAATCCTGGGAATTAGCATTTTATGCTGAGTCCCCTCTCAATCAGATCATTAAACTGGTTGAAATGTTTACAGCTAACTGTCTGACTACACAATGCCACCGAAAAGGGGATTGTGCACAGATGTTAGCTTTCATGTTGCTTCTAACCAGCAATTTAAAACATAAAACTTAGGAATAAGGTATGATTGAGAGGCTCCATTAAGTACAACAGTGAGGATTGTGCAGCAATTTTCCTTTGCACGAGAAGAGTTTTCAAACAGCAGGATTTAGTGTGTCAGTCCTGCAACATTGCTTTACTGCTTAAAACCTTTCCAGTCGCAACACAAAACGCATGACCCAGTTACAGCGGTTGCTCTCATATATGTGCAGTGAATTTCAAGATGTCAGATGCTGTTCTTCAGTCAGTTATTATCTGTCAAGGGTGAGCAGAGTTTATTAACCTTTGGAGATTTTGAAGCCTCCAGGCATAAAGCCAGTAGCATTAGGAAACACCGGCATCTGCGTTTTCAGACAGGATAAACTCTTGCATGAAAACACTTCCATATGCAAACATGTGATTGATGCACGACAATCGAGCACGAGACACAAGGCTTCAGTAATTGAAGGCTTTTATTGTCTAACAATGGAACTATTTAAACACGAGTACACCATTCCAGACTGGAGGGGTCCCGCCTGAGCAGAGGGTCTTATACCTCTCCCAGGAGGCGGGGCCCGACTGGGATGTGCCATAACAGCATCCACCACAGGTATATTAATCCCACAGTGTAAACACCCTAGCCCAACAACAACATTATAACAACCCCACAGTGTAAACACCCTAGCCCAACAACAACATTAGAACAACCCCACAGTATGAACACCCTAGCCCAACAACAACATTAGAATAACCCCACAGTGGTAACCAACGATGGTTCACCACATTCACCCCTCTTTTGAGAACAAAGGCCGGCAGGGTGCGAAAACAGACTACATATATACAAAAAAAATCTACAAGTCCAGACGGTCTGGAGGACCGCACCGTCGTTGTGACCTCCTCAATACCGGCTGTGACACCGGAGCAGGTGCTTGCGGTGGCGTTCTCTCCAAAACAGCGTCCGGCTGTCCCCTCGAGGACTCACGGGCTGGTTGACCCTGATGAAGCGGTAGTGCAGGGGATCCCGGTACCTTCTGCGATGGCGCCGATCTCCGAGTCTCAGGCAAGCTGTACAGTGGAGTATAACTGTTATGCACTGGTCCCGGTGCTGACCGCGCCACGTCCGGGGGAGAAATAAGAGATAGGGGATTCGTGACTGGGGGTATGGGAGCGACAGGAGTTGCTACGTCCCCTGCGGGCGCCAGGTCTCGGATCGAGACTGTGTCCTCTCGCCCATCAGGATATGCCACATAGGCATACTGAGGGTTGGCGTGGAGGAGGTGGACCGGTTCGACCAAGGGGTCGGACTTGCGGGCCCTTACATGTCGCCGCAGAAGGACGGGTCCTGGGTACGTCAACCAGGCTGGTAAAGATATCCCCGAGGACGACTTCCGAGGGAATGTGAACATCCTCTCGTGGGGAGTAGCATTGGTTGCCGTACACAGGAGGGAGCGAATGGAGTGAAGCGCATTTGGGAGGACCTCCTGCCAATGGGAGACTGGAAGGCCTTTGGAATTCAGCGCCAATAGGACAGCCTTCCAGACTGTAGCATTCTCTCTCTCCACCTGTCCGTTGCCCCTAGGGTTGTAACTCGTGGTTCTACTAGAGGCAATCCCGTATGAGAGCAGGAATTGCCTCAAGTCGTTACTCATGAACGACGAGCCCCTGTCGCTATGTATATAGCAGGGGTACCCGAACAGGGTAAAAAGATCACGGAATGCCTTGATCACCGTGGCAGTCGACGTGTCCGCACAGGGGACAACAAACGGGAACCGGGAGTACTCGTCTATGATGTTAAGAAAGTACACGTTCCGGTCTGTTGAGGGAAGGGGGCCCTTAAAATCCACACTCAGCCTCTCGAAGGGGCGAGTGGCCTTGACCAAATGTGCCCGGTCAGGTCGGTAAAAGTGCGGTTTGCATTCCGCGCAAATCCGACAGCTCCTTGTTACTGACCTGACATCCTCCACCGAGTAGGGCAGGTTGCGGGCTTTGATGAAGTGGTAGAGCCGAGTGACCCCAGGATGGCACAGGTCATTATGGAGGGCGTTCAAGCGGTCCTCCTGCATAGTAGCACATGTTCCGCGCGAGAGGGCATCCAAGGGCTCATTGAGTTTCCCTGGACGATACATAATATCATAATTATAGGTGGAGAGCTCAATTCTCCACCGCAAGATCTTGTCATTCTTGATCTTGCCCCTCTGCGTATTATTGAACATAAACGCCACGGACCGCTGGTCCGTGATCAGGGTGAACCGCTTCCCCGCCAGGTAATGGCGCCAGTGCCTGACGGCCTCCGCAATAGCCTGGGCCTCCTTTTCCACCGCTGAATGCCGAATTTCGGGACCTTGAAGGGTGCGGGAAAAAAACGCGACGGGCCTGCCTGCCTGGTTTAGTGTGGCGGCCAGGGCGAAATCAGATGCATCACTTTCCACCTGAAAAGGGATGGATTCATCCACCGCGTGCATCGTGGCTTTCGCAATGTCGCTTTTCAATGCCTTGAAGGCCAATTGGGCCTCTGGCGTGAGTGGAAAAGTCGTGGACTTAATAAGCGGACGGGCTTTGTCCGCGTAGTTGGGGACCCACTGCGCATAATAGGAGAAGAAGCCTAGGCATCTCCTCAGTGCTTTTGCGCTAGCGGGCAAAGGAAGTTCAGCAAGGGGGCGCATATGGTCGGGATCGGGGCCAATGACCCCGTTTTCCACTACGTATCCCAGGATGGCTAACCGGCGCGTACGGAATACACACTTCTCCCTGTTGTAGGTCAGATTCAGGCGAGATGCAGTGCGCAAAAAGTTCTGGAGATTTGTGTCATGGTCCTGCTGATCATGGCCGCAGATGGTGACATTATCCAGGTACAGGAAGGTAGCCCGCAGCCCGTTCTGGTCCACCATTCGGTCCATAGCACGCTGGAAGACCGAGACCCCATTGGTGACACCAAATGGAACCCTAAGAAACTGATACAGACGACCATCCGCCTCAAAGGCCATGTAATGTCGGTCCTCTGTGCGGATGGGGAGTTGGTGGTAGGCGGACTTAAGGTCTATGGTGGAGAACACCCGGTACTGCGCAATCTGATTGACCATATCAGATATGCGCGGGAGAGGATACGCATCCAGCTGCGTATATCGATTAATGGTCTGACTGTAGTCAATGACCATCCGGGGTTTGTTCCCGCTCTTAACCACCACGACCTGTGCTCTCCACGGACTAATGCTAGGCTGTATGATCCCTTCCTTGAGGAGCCGCTGAACCTCAGATCTGATGAAGATCCGATCTTCAGCACTGTAACGCCTACTTTTAGTAGCGATGGGCTTGCAGCCTGGTACCAGATTCTTAAATAAGGAGGGAGTGGTGATCTTTAGTGTGGAAAGATTGCATGCAGGGCGCTTTGGACAATTTGGAGGCTGCGGCTGATCCCCTACTGTCAGCGAAGGGAGTGGCCCACCGTACTGTAGGATCACACTCTTCATGTGGACCATAAAGTTTAGTCCGAGGAGAATTGGCGCGCAAAGATGCGGCAACACAAGGAGCCTATATCGCTCGTAAATTGTGCCCTGCACTTCTAGAGTTACCACACAACGTCCTTGGATTGGTACAGACCGGGACCGTGATGCCATAGAAATTGTCTGTTTGGCAGGTAGAACACGGAGTCCACACCTCTTTGCAGTGTCAGGGTGAATAAAGCTCTGTGCTCCCGCTGTCAAACAGACAATAAACAGTACGACCATTTACCTTAATGTTCATCATTGAACAGTCAAGCCTGTGGTGCTTAGCCTGGTCCAGGGTGATCGACGCCACCGTTGGCCCTTGGACGTCACTGCAGGCAGCCGAGGTTGATGCTGAGGACCCCTGCTGGTCGCTCCTGGTCGTCGTCGACCAAGATGGCCGCCCCCATGAATCGCACATGGTTGAGGGCGCCAAGCGTAGCGACTCCTGGTGGTCATCCTCCTCCGACTCCGCCAACCACAATGGCGTCGTCCTGGGCTCGCACGTGGACGGACCTCGTGGGTACTGCGACGTCGATGGAGGTGATCTCCGTTCTGGAGGGTCACAGGCTGCACTGCCGTTCTTGGGCTTCGATCTGCAGACTTTCGCGTAGTGCCCCTTTTTACCGCATTGATTGCAGACCACCGCTTTAGCAGGACACTGTTGCCGTGGATGCTTGGCTCCTCCGCAGAAATAGCACCGCGGGCCGCCTGGGGCTGCCGCCGTCGTCGGGTTGATATGGGAGCGCGAGCCCGTGGGGCGAGGAGGGATTTGTGACTGCTCCTGCCACGTTGTCTCCACATGGTCCTCCGGATACAGGGCCAAGCTCTTCGACGCCGCCTCCAGCATTTCAGCCATCTCCATAGCTTGGGTCAGGTTGAGATTCCCCTTCTCCAACAGCTTGAGCCGGATGTACGAAGACCCTACCCCTGCCACAAATGCATCTCGGGCGAGGTCGTACATGTACTGCTCAGCCGACACAGCTTTGCAGTCGCAGCCCCTGGCAAGCTGCAAGAGCTCATTGGCGTAATCCTCCATGGTTTCGCCCGACTGCCGACGTCGTGTAGCGAGGAGGTAACGAGCGTGGATCTCGTTGGGAGGTCTCGTGTAGCGCTTTTTCAAAAGCTCGAGGGCCCTCGGGTAAGTGGTGGCCGCACGAATCGCGAGGTAGACAGTGTCGCTTACCCTCGCATGGAGGACCTGGAGTCTGTCGTTATCCGTGGTGACTGCTGCAGAGGCTGCCAGGTAGTCCTCAAAACACTTCAGCCAGTGGTCGAAGGTGTTAGAGGCGCCGACTGCACGTGGATCCAGCGTCAGACGCTCTGGCTTTAGCATTTGTTCCATACTCTCCTTTCTGTCGAGAGTTTCGTGTTAGACAATAAAATTGATGCACGACAATCGAGCACGAAACACAAGGCTTCAGTAATTGAAGGCTTTTATTGTCTAACAATGGAACTATTTAAACACGAGTACACCATTCCAGACTGGAGGGGTCCCGCCCGAGCAGAGGGTCTTATACCTCTCCCAGGAGGCGGGGCCCGACTGGGATGTGCCACAACAGCAACCACCACAGGTATATTAATCCCACAGTGTAAACACCCTAGCCCAACAACAACATTATAACAACCCCACAGTATGAACACCCTAGCCCAACAACAACATTAGAATAACCCCACAGTGGTAACCAACGATGGTTCACCACAGTGATAATGTCACTTCCATATTTCCTTCAGTGCAGTAAGATTCATACTAGAACTCGGTTCAGTTAGAAGAGTGGCACTTTTAGTTTTAGTCTCATCTAAATTTGTTTGATTTAATTTTTTTTTTTAAAAGACACACGGTATTGTACTCTCTGTCTTTGTCCTGTTTGAAAATTCAAATCGGGGTGAAGTGGTAGAAACATCACATCTGTTCCAATTACATATGTTGCCATAGAAATGGTTCAGTCTAAATGCATGGTTGCATTTCCCTTGTTCGAATGCTTCTAAAATGGCTGCTTCACAAATGGAAGCAAAGCATCCCTTTCTCAGTAACATCACGGTAGAAATTGGAAGCACTAACCAAATTATTTGTACTAATTATGTACTCTTCAACATACTAAAAATGGGCATTTTATTTAAAGATTATTTTCAGCCAGTCTATGATGAATATGAATTATTCTGTGGTTAAATATATGTTCAAATACATTGCAGCCAACTTTTCAAGGGTAATATGTAGGGCCTGTATGTATGGAGAAATGCCTCTGCACAGGCCACTTATACTCAGCATACACTATTACTATACTGACACATACATGCCTACCCCATTTCCTTTTGTTTGCATATTGCAGTGGGGCAAAAATATCTTTTAGTTTTGCATGGTGTATTCAAATATTCTTACCTATATCTCAAATTTGAACATGAGTCAGAGGATTAACACGGCAACCCTAGTTTGCCCAGAGATCTTCTTTGATCATCGTTCCTTGCATTTTACTTTGTTGCCTGGTTCACTGCTCTTTAGAATTTATTGTAACAAAGTTAGTTAGTATGAGGTGTCATTTGTATAATTGGCATTAGAAATTATAACAGCATGACGACCTTAAAAATAATCACCATGTTCTTTCTTGGTGCGCATGCCTGATTTTAATGTTTGATTCTGGAAAGCCACTTTAGCATCTTTAGGCACTTTAACCTGTCATTTCTACCCAAGTCCTTGGCTTCAGGCGATATTGGGTTTTCTTGACCGTTTTGCATTGAGATAAGGACTGTTATTATTAAAGTCCCTGACTGAAAATGGACCAATGCACTTTCTGAACAACATACATCACTTTCTGTGGAATCTGCTGCAGCAGTTGGAGGACATCAATGTCATCTTTGTAGCAGACTGTGAAGACACGTGAGCCTACACAATTGGGGGCATACAAACTATGTTGGAACTGGAAACATAATTTCACATGTAATGTAGTTTGACTTCAAATGATCCATGAAAAAATTCCATTGTTGCCCCTTTCGCTACTTCATCTGTTTCTAACCCTTCATTTCTTTCTTCATCCATTTGTTGCTATTGCTGTATTGCATTTCACATTTACTCATATTTATTGTCATATATCATGCCAGGTAAAAGCATGTCCTATCTGTAACTTCAAACAGGGGCTGTATTCATGACTGTATTGTGCTTAGAATTGCCTTTGCTTCTTAAAATGGATACTAAAAGCCTGCTAAATGGTAACTGAGGTGGCTTTTGCAATTTCTTCATAAATACCAAAGTATCTCACATCTCCATAAAGTTCCTACTTGAAAGTAATAAGACTACAAACAACTAACTTTGTGACCTACTAAAAAATTCACCTCTTTGAGGGAAGCCTTCAACAACTTTGATATATGGCTTTGGATATTGAACTTTCAAGCTACACTTCAATAAGCCTGCACTAAAATGGGCTAATCACATGACTTACTCACCATTCTTTTGATTGAAACTTAGAATTTAAGTTTTCATTTTTATTAGTGTCACAAGTAGGCTTACATTAACACTGCAATGAAGTTACTGTGAATATCTCCTAGTCGCCACATTCCGGCGCCTGTTCGGGTACACTGTGGGAGAATTTAGCATGGTCAATGCTAACCAGCACCGTCTTTCGGACTGTGGGAGGAAACCGGAGCACCCAGAGGAAACCCACACAGACACAGAGAGAACGTGCAGACTCCACACAGACAGTCACCCAAGCTGGGAATCGAACCAGGATCCCTGGCGTTGTGAAGCAGCAGTGCTAATCAGCGTGCCACTGTAGTGCACTTACAGAAGTGCACTATCCTCTTTAATTTTATTTAAATTCATTTACGGGATGTGGGCAATCCTGGCCAGGCCAGCATTTATTGCCCATCCCTAAGTATCGTGTGAAGGTAGTAGTAGTAAGCTACCTTCTTGAACCACTGCAATCCCTGTGGTGTAACTATTTTCTGAGTATGCGAGTGGTGAGCAAGTGACTTGGTATTAGATAATCCTTTTTATTTAGACCCACAAAAAGCATGCTGCTGGTATTCAAATTGACCATTGGCACAGGAATTTAGAAACGCACACATCTTCCTTTTCAGAAACATGCTGATTACGGATAATGTGGGCAGGGAATAGGAGTTTCAGTTCACTCTCATCCCTGTCTGAAACATATAACAACTTGCATTTATAAAGCGCCGTTAGCATAATAAAACTTTTCTGGGCACTTCTCAGGAGAGTTACAAAGCAAACTTTGATAGCGAACCACATAAGGACATATTAGGACAGATGAGAAGTATCTTAAAAGAAGAAATAAAGCTAGAGAGGTGTTGAGGTTTAGGAAGGGATTTCCAAAGCTTAGGTTCATGATAGCGAGAGGCATGGCCTCCAATGATGGACAAATTAAAATTGGGGCTATTTGGGAGGCTGGTAGTGGAGCACGGATATCTTGGAAATTTGTCAGATGGAAGAGATTTCAGGAATAGGGAGGGGCAGGGCAGTATTGCAATTTAAAAACAAAGGCGAATTTTTTAAAACCAAAGTATTGCTTAACAGGGAACCAATCTAGTCTGTGAGCACAGGAGTGATGGTTGTACAGAATAGTGCAAGTTAGGATACAGGGAACATTTGTGCATCATAAGTTGTCCATTGAAATAAAAGCAAAATGCTGTGGATACTGCAAATCTGAAATAAAAACAAGAAATGCGAGGAAAGCATAGCAGGTTTGGCAGCATCAGTGGAGAGAAACAGAGTTAATATTTCCAGTCAAATATGGCTCCTCTCCAGAATTGAAGAGAAGCAGAAATGTGATGGGTTTTACGCTGTTGAAAGGGGATGGGGAGCAGATACAAAAGGGAAGGTCTCGCATAGGGTAGAGGGAGGAAGAGATTAAATAGCAACGGTGTCATGTAACAAAAGGCAAAGAGAATGGTAACATTGGTAGTAAAGAACCTAAGCATTGGTTGAGAGTTAGTATTAATGGCCGAATAATGAGCACCATCTCGTCTTCTAAAGAAGGGAACTTGTGTGAAGATGCAGAAGCTTTGCGAAGAGTCTTAAATGAATTGTTTTGTCTCTGTATTCACAAAGGAAAGGGATGATGAGTAATCCAAGATGAGCAGCATTATTTGTTGGATAAAAGAATCATAATGGGGAAGTGTTAGAGGAGTTGGAATCCTTGAAAGTGGAAAAGTTGCCAGGGCCGGATGGATTGTTCCCTAGGATGTTGAAGGAGGTCAGGGAGGAAATAGTAGATGCTCTGAAGTTTATTTTAGGATCTCCAATAGACACGAGTGAGGTGCCGGAGGACTGAAGAAATGCAAATGTGGTTCTGCTGTTTAAAAAAGGTATGAAGGAAATGGCAAACAGTTAGAGGCCAGTTCGTATTACTTTGGTGGTAGGCAAATTGTTAGAATCAATCATGAGAGATTGGATGAACTGTCACTTAGAAAAACATGGAATAGTCAGGGATAGCCAGCATGGCTTTGTTAAAGGAAGGTCATGCCTTATAAATTTGATTGAATTCTTTGAGGAAGTGACAAGGAGGATTGATGAGGGTGGTGCGGTGGATGTTGTCCACATGGATTTTAGTAAGGTATTTGACAAGGTCCCACATAGCAGACTGGTCAAAAAGGTAAAGGCCCTTGTGATACAGGGTAATGTAGCGAATTGGATCCAAAGTTGGCTAGTAACAGGAAACAAAGGGTAATGGTCAATGGCTGTCCTTGCGAATGGAAGGTTGTTTCAAGTGGTGTTCTGCAGGGCTCAGTATTGAGACCCCTGCTGTTTGTTTTAACAATCTGGACTTGAACATGGGCGGCATTAGGAAACTTGCAGATGACACAAAAAGTGGCTGTGTGGTGGATAGTGTAGAGGATAGCTGTGAGCTCCAAAATGATATAGATAGGTTGGTGGAGTGGGCAGGAAAGTGGCAGATGGAGTTCAACTCTGATAAGTATGATGTAAAGCATTTAGGGAAGTTAAACAGTAAAAGGGAATACACAGTAAACGGGAATATACTGAGAGGGGTAGATGAAGTGAGAGATCTTGGCGTGCAAGTGCGCAGGTTCCTGAAGATAGCAGTACAGGTAGATAGCGTTGTAAAGAAGATACGTGGAATACTCGCCTTCATGGGCAGAGGTATAGAATATAAATGTAGTTATATAATGATGAAACTGTACAAGACACTGGTGAGGCACAACTAGAGTATTGTGTGCAGTTCAGGTCACCACATTACAGGAAGGATGTAATTGCTCTGGGAAAAGTGCAGAGAATCTTTACTAGAATATCACCAGGGCTAGAAATTGTAGCTATCAGGAGAGATTGGAGAGGTTTGGATTGTTTTCCTTGGAACAGAAAAGGCTGAGGGGTGACATGATTGAGGTAGACAAAATTGAGAGGGATAAGGAGAGAGCAGACAGGAGAAACCTGCTTCCCTTGGCAGAGAGTTCATAAACCAGGGGTCATAGGTTCAAGATAAGTGGCAGAAGGATTAGAGGGGACATGAGGCAAAGATTTTTTATGCAGAGGGTGGTGGGTGTCTGGCTTTCTGGTTGTATCACAGCTTGGTATGGCTCCTGCTCTGCCCAAGACTGCAAGGATCTACAAAAAGTCATGAATGTAGCCTAATCTATCACTCAAACCAGCCTCCCATCCATTGACTCTGTTTACACTTCCCGCTGCCTCGGCAAAGCAGGCAGCATAATTAAGGACCCCACGTACCCCGGACATTCTCTCTTCCACCTTCTTCCTTCGGGAAAAAGATACAAAAGTCTGAGGTCACGTACCAACCGACTCAACAACAGCTTCTTCCTTGCTGCTGTCAGACTTTTGAATGGACTTGCCTTGCATTAAGTTGATCTTTCTCTACACCTTAGCTATGACTGTAACACTACATTCTGCACTCTCTCACTTCCTTACCTATGAACGGTATGTTTTGTCTGTACAGTGCGCAAGAAACAATACTTTTCATTGTATGATAACACGTGACAATAATAAATCAAATCAAAATCAAAAAAATTCACTGCCTGAGTTGGCGGTGGAGGCAGAGACCCTAAACTCATTTAAAGAGTACCTGGACCTGCACCTTCAGTGTTGTAGGTTGCAGGGCTATGGGCCATGTGCAGGAAGATGGGATTAGAAAGGGCACCTGGGTGTCATTGGGCCAGCATGAACAAGGTGGGCGGAATGACCTCCTTCTATGCTGTACCATTTCTATGGTTCTGATTAGGCACTTAACAGCCTTCTGGACTCAAATTCAATAAATTCAGACTATAAACTCTATTTCATTTTATTTCTTTTCCTTTTGCCAAGTGCCGGTCTGGATCTTGTTTCATGTTCTTGCTTTCAGATGGCAGCATGGCGGCACATTGGTTAACACTATTGCCTCACAATGCCAGGGACCCCCGGGTTCGATTCTGGCCTTGGGTGACTGTCTTGTGGAGTTTGCATGTTCTCTCTGTGTCTGCATAGGTTCCCTTCGGATGCTCTGGTTTTCTTTCGCAGTCCAAAGATGTGCAGGTTAGATGAATTGGTTATGCCTAAATTGCCCCTTCGTGTCCAACGATGTGTAGGCTAGGTGGATTAGGCAGGATTACAGGCATGGTGCAGAGGGGTGGCCCTGGGTGGTATGCTCTTTCGGAGAGTTGATTCAGACTCGATGGGCCGAATGGCCTCCTTCTGCACTGTAGGGATTCTATGGTTCAGACCCAGGGTGGGATTGTTCTGCCGTGCTCTCCCCAAAAACGTAAAATCCCACCCGAGGTCAACGGAGTTTTACATGGGTCACCCTGATTCCCATGGCAGGTGGGATGGGAAAATTCTCCCCCTAGTGTATAATCACACTGTACAGCACTCTATGGAACCCAGTAGAGACCCAATGTGTAATCGCGTTCAGACAGTTGTTCATTATTCTGCCTTTAATACTCACCGAGTTCTGGCACTCAGAAATTACCTCATACCCACCTGGTTGGAAGGTCTCTGATCCAGTTTGACTACAAATAGAAGTTAGAACATAGATACAGGCACTATAGGGCTAGTTTCAGCTTTAATGGTGAGAAAAACCCAGCAGGGTATAAAGCATGACACTAATCCATACTTACCAGCTTTCCGCTGGGAGTGTTTGGTCAACATTATCCCAGTAAGCCAGGTCTTTGTACAGAAAGTTATGGGACAGTCACATCTTGCCAATATGAAGAAAAATAGAAATGCTGGGGTGGCAGGGGAGCCATTCAGTGCCATGTTGATTAGGCTTTGTTTGAATGACCACTGATGTGAGGTACTCTGGTGTACTTGTTTTTTATACTTTATACTAGGTTGAACAAGGTGAATTCAACCTTAACAGCTCTACATGTTCACATTACTGTGAAATTGAGCTACTTACTGATTTGTATCTGGTTGTATTTTACTATCAACCCTTTATGCTCATTAAAATAAAGGTTATTGATGTAATTCTTTTGAAAAATATTTGAATTACTTTATTATAGGTAAAAATTCTGCAAAGCTGACACTGCAACTAATTGCCACTAACCACTCATTGATAGGTGCTTAAAGTAGACTGTCAAAGCACTACCAAGAATCTTAATGGTGAATAAAGCGGGTTCATTCATGGATGTTCTTAATCTTTAAATATCTATTACACTGAGTGAGTGAGGATGAAATTTGAATTATTCATCATAATACTGCAATGCAATAGTGTAATGTTTGCTTTATGTACTGTTGCATTAAACAATTGGGATCAGATTTTATTCAAAGGGTTAGACATCTTGCTTGCTAAGCTGATATGAAATGTTGGCTTTTTTTGTAAAATTGAGATATTTGTCAATTCAGAAACTAAGTTCTCTAATTAGTCACCTGCATGGGCTCCTAAACAAAATGATATAGTGTAGCAATTATTATTTTATTTAAATGATTAAAATTATTTATATTTAATATCACCTTCTGAAGTGAAACTCTCAATGGATAAATATTTAGGTTTATTCAGACTCAAACGTGGCTAATGTTCTAGGCATTTACATTATTTCGAGCACATAGATCAGTAAAGACATAAGAACATAAGAAATAGGAGCAGAAGTAAGCCATCTGGCCCTTCGAGCCTGCCCCGCCATTCAACAAGATCATGGCTGATCTGAAGCGAATCAGTTCCACTTACCCGCCTGCTCCCCATAACCCCTAATTCCCTTATCGATCAGAAAACTATCTACCCGTGATTTAAACATAGTTCTGGTTTCCCTTCTAAGTGGAAAGAATCTCTCCACCTCTACCCTATCCAGCCCCTTCATTATCTTATATGTCTCTATAAGATCACCCCTCATCCTTCTAAACTCCAACGAGTACAGACCCAATCTGTTTAATCTCTCCTCATAAGCTACACCCCTCATCTCCGGTATCAACCTGGTGAACCTTCTCTGCACTCCCTCCAAGGCCAATATATCCTTTCGCAAATAAGGGGACCAGAACTGTACACAGTACTCCAGTTGCGGCCTCACCAGTGCCTTGTACAGTTGCAGCAAGACCTCCCTGCTTTTATATTCTATTCCCCTCGCGATAAAGGCCAACATTCCATTCGCCTTCTTGATCACCTGCTGCACCTGCAGACTGAGTTTTTGCGATTCGTGCACAAGGACCCCCAGGTCCCTCTGCACAGTCGCACGATGTAATTTTTCTCCATTTAAATAATATTCCAATTTACTATTATTTCTTCCAAAGTGGATAACCTCACATTTGCTAACGTTATATTCCATCTGCCAGATCCTCACCCACTCGCTCAGCCTATCCAAATCTCTCTGCAGACTTTCCGCGTCCTCCACGCAATTCGCTTTCCCACTCACCTTCGTGTCATCAGCAAACTTGAATACCCTACATTCAGTCCCCTCCTCCAGATCATCTATGTAAATGGTAAACAATTGAGGCCCCAGCACCGATCCCTGCGGCACGCCACTGGTCACCAACTGCCAACCAGAAAAGCACCCATTTATCCCAACTCTCTGCTTCCTGTTAGATAGCCAATCCCCAATCCACGCCAACACCTTACCCCTAACTCCGTGTACCCCAATCTTCTGCAGCAACCTTTTGTGAGGCACCTTATCGAACGCCTTCTGGAAATCCAAAAACACCACATCCACCGGTTCCCCTCTGTCAACCGCACTAGTGACATCTTCATAAAAGTCCAGTAGATTCGTCAAACACGACTTTCCCTTCATGAATCCATGCTGCGTCTGCTTGATCGAACCATTCTTATTCAGGTGCTCTGTTATTTCCTCTTTAATAATGGACTCTAGCATCTTCCCAACTACGGACGTTAAGCTAACCGGCCTGTAGTTACCCGCCTTTTGTCTACTTCCTTTTTTAAACAGCGGCGTAACAGTAGCTGTTTTCCAGTCAGCCGGCACTACCCCAGAGTCCAGCGAATTTTGATAAATTACTACTAACGCATCTGCTATTACCTCAGCCATTTCTTTCAGTACCCTGGGATGCATTCCATCCGGGCCCGAGGACTTGTCTACCTTCAGTCCTATTAGTCTACCAAGCACCACCTCCTTAGTAACAGTAATTGTATTCAGGACCTCCCCTCCCACCAACTCTCGATCTCTAATATTCGGCAAACTATTTGTGTCTTCCACCGTGAAGACCGACACAAAGAACTTATTTAAAGTCTCAGCCATTTCCTCGTTTTCCACTATTAAATCCCCCCTCTCATCTTCCAAGGGTCCAACATTCACTCTAGCCACTCTATTCCTTTTTATATACTTGTAAAAACTTTTACTATCATTTTTTATATTTTGAGCTAGTTTAGTTTCATAATCTATCTTTCCTTTCTTAATCGCTTTCTTAGTCGTTCTTTGTTTTTCTTTAAAGCTTTCCCAATCCACTAATTCTCCACTATTTTTGGCCACTCTGTACACATCTGATTTTATTTTAATACTCTCCTTTGTTTCCTTCATTATCCACGTCCGGTTATCCTTTTTCGTACAGTCCTTCTTTATCACCGGAATATATTTTTGCTGAGTACTTTTAAAAATCTCCTTAAAAATCCTCCACTGTTCCTCAGCTGTCCTACCTACCCGTCTGCTCGCCCAGTCTACATTAGCCAATTCCACCCTCATCCTATCGTACTCCCCTCTGTTCAAGCAGAGGACACTGGTTTGGGATCCTACTTTCTCACCCTCCATCTGTATAGAAATTCCACCATATTATGATCACTCATCCCAAGAGGATCCTTCACAAGAAGATCCTTAATCCTACCCGTCTCATTGCACAGAACCAGATCCAAGATAGCTCGCTCTCTCGTAGGTTCTGTAACATACTGTTCAATGAAACAATCCCGACAGCATTCCAAGAATTCTTCCTCAAGCCCTCCACGTCCAATTTGAGTCGACCAATCAATATGTAGGTTAAAATCTCCCATGATTATTGCCGTTCCACTTTTGCACGCATCCATTATTTGCTTGTTTATAGCCCTCCCCACCTCTAAGTTATTATTTGGGGGCCTATAGACCAGGCCTACCAGTGTCTTTCTCCCCCTACTATTCCTTATCTCCACCCACAACGATTCCACGTTTTGCTCCTTAGAGCCTATGTCGTCTCTCACTACCGTCCTGATATTATCCTTTATTAACAAAGCTACCCCACCTCCTTTTTCTACCTGTCTATCCTTCCTAAATGCCTGATAACCCTGTATATTCAGTTCCCAGTCCCTGTCACCCTGCAACCACGTTTCTGTGATGGACACTAGATCATATTCATTTGTATGGATTTGTGCCATCAACTCATTTACTTTGTTTCGAATGCTTCGTGCATTCAGGCAAAGTGTCTTTATGCCAGCCTTTATCTGGACCCGGTTTGTTGAAGCACTACTAACATCTCCCAAGCCCTCTCCTCCTTTAGCTAGTTGTTTATTCACTATACTCCTGGCATTAGAGTAGACACATCTCAATCCTATGGTCTGACCTCTCCCCTTCTCTGTTCCCAGTCCACCTGCCCTCTTGCACTGCCTATAACCCTTCTCTGTTTGCGAGCTACCTTCCTCACTCTCAGTCACGTCACTTTGATCCCCTCCCCCCAACCTATCTAGTTTAAACTCTCCCCAGTAGCCTTAGCCAACCTTCCTGCCAGGATATTGGTCCCCCTGGGATTCAAGTGCCACCCGTTTTTAGTATACAGGTCACACCTGCCCCTAAAGAGGTCCCAATGGTCCAGGAACCTGAATCCCTGCCCCCTGCACCATTCCCTCAGCCACACATTCATCCTCCACCTCACTCCATTCCTTTCCTCACCTTCCCGTGGCACAGGCAGCAATCCCAAGATTACTACCTTTGCTTTCCTCCTTCTCAGCTGTCTCCCTAATTCCCTATACTCTTTTTTCATGTTCCCTTCCCCCTTCTTACCCAGATCAGCGGTACCAATATGTACCGCTACCTCCGGCTCCTCTCCCTCCCACCTCAGGATTTCTGGGCGACATCCTGGATCCCAGCCCCAGGGAGGCAGACCACCATGCGAGACTCCCACCTGCCTCCGCAAAATCGCCTGTCCGTCCCCCTGACTGTCGAGTCCCCGATTAATACCGCCTTCCTCCTCCTTTCCTTAGCCCTCTGAGTTACCGGGCCGGACTCCACCCCGGAGACACGGCCACTGCTGCTTCCCCCAGATGGGCTGTCCCCCCCAACAGTACTCAGACAGGAGTACTTGTTATGTAGGGGCACTTCCACCGGGGTGCTCTCAATCACCCGTGTTTTACCCTTCCTGGCTGTCACCCACTTGGCCTCCTCCCGTGGCCCTGGTGTGACCACCTGATGATAGCTCTTGTCTATCACCTCCTCATTCTCCCTCACCCGCCTAAGATCATCAAGCTGCAGTTCCAGCTCCCTAACACGGGCCCTCAGGAACCGCAGCTCGACACACCCCTCACAGATGTGGATGTCCGGGAGACCAGGTGCCTCCAGGACCTCCCACATACTGCACTGCGAGCAACACACTGGCTTAACACTCATATTTCACCCTTTCTTCCAAGGTACACAGAGAAAAGTAAATTATAAATTAAAAAAAAAGAAACTCACCCCTGCTCGCCCTTTCTGCCTAAGCCCGATGAGCCAAAGCCCCTCAGTTCTCACTCAGCTCCCTCTCACTCCGCTGCCCGCTCCCAACGCTGCCCGTTAGATAGTGGGGCCTGCCTTTTAAACCTCCCGTGCACTAAAAAAAACTCAAAAGACCCTTCCCAGTAAACCCCGCGGCCACTGCCGGTTTCGCGCCAAAATTTAAAAATAATTAAATAAATAAATAACACCCGCGAAAAAGTACTTTAAATTGGCAAATGTATGCAATTGGCTTATCCCATGGTACACTAATGTTTGCTTGCATAATCATTTATCGCTAAACTACCAAGAAGTAGATTCTTCACATTATGCTATCAACAATGGGATTTAGCGAGTTGGATGCCATTTCTTACTGAAATGTTTAAACTGTAACTTCTTACCAGTGATTTTTGATGATAGGAAATGTATATGTTTTTTATTTATTCATAGGCCTTGGGATGTCACTGCATTTATTTCTCATCCTTAATTACCTGAGTAGGTGATGATGGTGAACCATCTTCTTGAACCATTGCATTCCTGGTGATGGAGGCACGCCAACAATGTTGTTAAGAGGAAGTTCCAGGATTCTGACCAAGCCCACAATGAAGAAACAGCAACATATTTCCAAGGCAGAATAGGAAGGGAGCTTGGAGGTTACGGTGCTCCCATGCACCGGTTGTCCTACCTTACTGTCGTGGACAGTGCAATGTGGACTCCATTCCAACTTTCTCAGCAAGCTAGCCTAAAAGGCAGTTTGTCCTAAAAAATGCTAGCTGGTAGACACCCTGGGTTTAAAAGGTGCTGTCAGGGAAATCTTAGAGAGTTGCTGCAGTGCATCTTGTAGATGGTACACGGTGCTGCAAATGTGCCCCAGTGCTGGAGGATTGCTTGCGTAAGGTGGTAATTGAGGTGCCAATCAAGTGGGCTGCTTTGCCCCGGATGGCATTGAGCTACTTGTGCATTGTTGAAGCAGCACCCATTCATAGAAACATAGAAAATAAGAGCATGAGGCAGCCATTCAGCCCGCTTCACCATTCATTATCATGGTTGATCATCCAACTCAGTAGTCTGATCACACCTTCCCCCATATCCTTTGATCCCCTTCGCCCCAAGTTCAGGCAAGTGAAGGGTATTCCTGACATGTGCCTTGTTGATAATGACATTGAGAGGTCAGGTGGTGAATTAGTCACTATGGAAATCCCAGCATTTGACCCGGTCTTGCAGCCAAAGTATTTATCTGGCTGGTCCAGTTAAGTTTCTGGTCAATGTTATAATATTCTTGGTCTCTGCGTTAATACAGAGTCTGCTGAGTTAAGGCAAACACTACATTTATTAACAGACGGTGACTTCATCTTGCTATGAAGTTCTAGGAGAGCAAGATCACGTGATGTTACATCACTTGATTTGTACAGTGTCTCATTAGCATATCACAGTTAGAATGAATCTCTTATACTACAATAGTACTGCCCAGGATTTTGATGGTAAAGAATTTGACTATGGAAATGTTGTTGAATGGCAAGGGGTTATGATTAGACTCTCACTGGTGTGACATGAATGTAACAAGCCACTTAGCCCATGTCTAAATGCTGCCCAGGACTGGCTGCATGCAGGCACACATTGCTTCAACAGGTGAGCACACATTGTTTCAATAGGGTTGTTAAGAAGGTGTACAGTGTGTTAGCTTTTATTGGTAGAGGGATTGAGTTTCGGAGCCAGGAGGTCATGTTGCAACTGTACAAAACTCTGGTGCGGTCGCACTTGGAGTATTGCGTACAGTTCTGGTCGCCGCATTATAGGAAGGATGGGGAAGTGTTGGAAAGGGTGCAGAGGAGATTTACCAGGATGTTGCCTGGTATGGTGGGAAAATCGTATGAGGAAAGGCTGAGGGGCTTGAGGTTGTTTTCATTAGAGAGAAGAAGGTTAAGAGGAGACTTAATAGAGGCATATAAGATGATCAGAGGATTAGATAGGGTGGATAGTGAGAGCCTTTTTCCTCGGATGGTGATGTCTAACACGAGGGGACATAGCTTTAAATTGAGGGGTGATAGATATAGGACAGATGTTAGAGGTAGGTTCTTTACTCAGAGTAGTAAGGGCGTGGAATGCCCTGCCTGCAGCAGTAGTGGACTCGTCAACATTAAGAGCATTCAAATGGTTATTGGATAAACGTATGGATGATATTGGAATAGTGTAGGTTAGATGGGCTTTAGATTGGTTTCACTGGTCGGCGCAACATCGAGAGCCGAAGGGCCTGTACTGCGCTGTAATGTTCCATGTTCTATGTGAACAGTTGTTAACTGAACACGATACAAACATCAAATATTGGCACATCTGGTTTATGATAGAGGAAAGGTTGATGAAGCAGCTGAAGAATGGGCCCAGAATACTGTCCTGAGGAATGCCTACAGCAATTTCCTGCGCTGAAATGATTGGCTTTGAACGATCACAATTATCTTCCTTTGTGCAAAGTATCACTCCTACTAGCACATATCTATGGGCGCAAGCTGGAGCTATGATCTTATTGAATGGAGAAGTAGGCTCAAGGGACCAAATGCCTTACTCCTGCTCCTAATTCTTATGATCTTATAAAGCATAAATCAGAAGTGTGATGGAATACACTTTCCTTGATGAGTGCAGTTCCGACAATATTTAAGAAGTTTGACACTATCCAGGAAAAGCATCCCTCTGGAATGGCATCCCATGACTACCTTCACTTCCTCCAGTGGCAGAAATGTGTACCATCTACAAGTAGCACTGCAGCAAACTGCTAAGGCTCTTTCACCCACATCTTCTATATCAATCTCTACCACCTAGAATGGGCGGCAGAAATATGGGAACACTACCACCTGCAAGTTTCAAACAGAAAGAACCACAGAAACAGCCAGAAAAAAATTACCAGCAGCAAACCTGTCATTTGTTGATGATCTCTTTAAGTAACATTGGTGCGACGTTCTTTCCTACTGTTGGTCAAAGGAGAAAGTGTCAATGAAGAGCTGGGTGCCCATTTTCAAACTGGATTTTACATAGAGGGTGGTCTGACACTGGGCGGAACTAATAACCCCAGGGTCACCTGATCCATACCCTTAAAGGGGAAGTCTATACCCCAAACCACAACTACACATATGTACATGTATCTCACTAGACCAGGTCTGGTCTTGCCTTGAAGTTGACTTTCCACAGTTAATTATCCTTTTTCTGGTGTCCCCCTATTGACATGTGACCCACTCATTCCAAGAAGCAGGTCCAGCAGTGCCTCCTTTTTTATAGGATCATTACAGTGCAAAAGGAGACCATTCGGCTCATTGAGCCCACACGGACAACAATCCCAGGCCTTATTCCCGTAACCCCATGTATTTACCCTGCTGATCCCCTGACACTAAGGGGCAATTTAGCATGGCCAATCCACCTAACCAGCATGTCTTTCGGACTATGGGAAGAAACTGGAGCACCCGGAGGAAACCCATATAGACAGGGGGAGAATGTGCAAATTCCACACAGTGACCAGAGGCCAAAATTGAACCTGGGTCCCTAGCGCTTTGAGGCAGCAGTGCTAACCACTGTGCCACCACGTTTCATTGGACAGGAAACATATCGTTGTACAAAATTCTCCTGAACACTCAAGAAACTGTTACTCTTCTCTCCATTTTACACTGCTATTGCAGTTTCTATTATGAAAGTATAAGGTTCCCCATGATAACTATATAATTCTTACACTTTTTGGTAATTTCCTTGCACGTTTGTTCCCCTACATCTTTCCCACTAGTTGGTGGCCTATAGACTACATCAAGCAATGAATTTGCACCTTTTTAGTCCAATTACTCACTATTCTATTGTTGTTTAAATACAGGGAAGTTAATTGAAATGAATTACTTCTTATTTCCTCGCAACTTAAGGTAACATCCTAAAATTGCAGGAACATAAACAAAGGTACAAAATTCACAAATCAACTCACCGCTTTCTTGGGATGTCAAAATTTGATTTTCTACTCTCATCTCAGTGATCCCAATATGCCCCGCACTTGTCCTGGTCTGTTTCACAGTGATCCCAATCTCCTGCACATTTCTCCCAGTCAGCTTCAGTTATTTCAAACTACTGCACCCTCCTCCCGGTCTGCTTCACAGTGATGCTGAGCTGCTGCCAATCTCCTTTGATCAATTTGTGACACTGTCAGGGCATTTGGTCAACATCGAATCTGAAAAGAAGATAATTTTGCCCCAGGTATAAACATTGGAAAACAACAGAACTACCATCTTGGAACACAACCCAAGACCCCTTAACCACTTGCATTGACTCCATCACGTTGCTGACTGGTATCTCTTTCTGAACCAAAGTTAGTGCTTTGGTCATCACTGCCCCCCCGCTCCCCAGCCCCCCAACAGTTACGCCAGAGCTCTCCAGCTGACTGCCCAACCTTCAAATTGCATGACCTTCAGCCTAAAATTATTTGGCCTGTATCCTATCCAGCACCAATTCCTACTCAGCAATCATTCAACTTCTTACTGATCTACATTGGCTGCCGGTTAAATTAATTCAAGTCCTCACTCTCTGCTATTTTTGTCATCTTCCCCAGCCATTTAACCCATCCTGACCTCTCCATTCATCAAATTTAGCTTCATGCACGTTTCCCTTGCCCTTTGCTCATTTTTGGAACCCTAATCCAAAGGAATTCCTTGAGCTTTCCACCACCTTCGCCCTTGAAGACACTCCTTAAAATGCATACCTTTGACTATTGATCAACCCTTCTAATCAATGGCTCAAGGTCCAGGACATTTTTCTACTCACAAGTGCTATCGTTGAATAAAGGCAAACTGTAGAACCAGTGATAGGACACAGTCTTATATGTTGCATAATATTTGGCTTTTATTGATTGTGTAACATCATTTTACCTACAGTAACATTGCAATTCATTACACAGTGGTTGTGCGACGATAGCTGTAATAATTGTAACAAAAGCTAAGATTTGAAAACAAAACCTCAATTTTTTAATCTTTCATAGAAAGAAAATACTCTTTACATTACGCTCTGGGCCCGATTTTCCTCCATTTTAGTTACAGCTAAAGAGAAACAGGCATGCATCGCAATAATGGCACCTTCCAAATTTGTGGCCAGGCCATCAGAAAATGAGATAAAATACAAAATAATTCAATTATGGATGTATTGTACTTGTGCTTTCGAGGTGTCACTTATGTTGACGCATTTTATATCTCCCCAATTCAATTGGTTGAGATAGTACCACTGAATGAAACTTTAAAGGGCTCAGAAATAATACATTTAAGTGAAAGGAACTCTGTCTAATGAAGTACAATGTATAAGATTTTCCTTTCTAGGTAAATAAAATCTTAAAAAGTGTTTCTTTGCACACAGTTGAAGCCATGTCCAGATTTGTGAAATTTCCATTTGATTGTTGGATTTACAATAGACGCAGATGGTTGGAGGAGTTTGATGCAGTTCACCCACCAACCAAATGTCACATTGCAGTTGTTGGCACGGGTCAGGGAACACAAACACCACTTGCAAAGGGCAGTATTATAATTGGCTGCGACAAGCCTACAATCCAATTGCATTGATATAAACGGCATCAGCAAACCCAACATCAAAGGAAAAATATAATTCGTAAAAACAGAAAACACAGGAAATATTCAGAGGCTCTAGCAGCATCCGAGGAGGGAGAGACGTTGTTTCAGATTAATGACCTTTAATCAGAACTCAGTCTGAAGTTAACCTTGTTCCTCCCTCCACAGATGTCACCCGACCTGCTGAGCTTTTCCAACATTTTCTATTTTCATTCCAAATTTCCAGCCTCCGCAGTATTTTGCTTTTGGAAATTGCAAACCTCCATTTCAACTATCAAAAACTTTTGCAAGTTGTTAATGGGAAAAACATTTCAGAATTTATATCAGCAAGATGCTTTAATTTTTGCGAGAATAGATGGTAAATTAGCTCAGTTATTAGGATATGCAATAATTGGATTCATAAATTATAAATAAAAAACCTGCCCCCTCAGAGCAACACTTCGGTCAAATAATTGTTTACAGTCTTAATAATTCATCAGTAATCTCTTAATAGATTAATGAGCAAATGCACAGGCCAGAGAGGTCCCAGGTTCAATGTGTGTACACCGTTTTGAACCAGGGTGAAGCTGGTGCACAACAATTCAGTGTTCTTCAGCTACAGAACATTATTCAAGATTTTCATCGTCAACCATTGTCCCTGCTGAGATGCAAAGGCGGAGATGGTGTCCATGCAAATAGCAGCCACAGAACTATAGCCCAGTAGGAGTCACCGCCCTTGGAAGGAAAAAAAAGGGGTGGGAGGAAAGCACTGGGCGGAGACAAATGATTAAGCCTTTGAAAATGTACTGTTTACTTTAGGTGCAAGCTGCATCGCAATTTGGAGTTAAGCTAATTAATCTAGCACACATACTATAAATAATTCATTTGAAAATTAATAAATCTGTTTGATCACAAATGAGTGCTTAGGAGTAGACAGTGATTTTAAAGTAACAGTGGAACTTGGAACACATGCACAGAAAACGTGAACAACCGAAGTTATTTTTTTCACAAGAAATCTAGTGCTTAAAACATAACACACCTCTAAGTGACTACACTCTTAACCCTGTAACAAAATCCTTACACAAGGACAGTTAATGGGATAAAATGCTCAGCAACAGGATCACAGTTTTCGTACTGCATTCACTTTCAACTTAATACCAATGTGAGCAGTGGCTGATAGCACTTAAAAGGAATAAAAATCATTTTGCAATGTGCAGTAATGTTTAATCCTGGGATTCTTTCAGGTCCTGGTTTTCCACAGTTGGCAGTTGCTCTCTCCAGAATGTGAACTGGCTGTAGGTATCTGAGCAAGGGAAGTCGGAGGAACGCTCTCGCTTTAGCAGAGGGAACACATGATCAACTATTTCACTCAGCCTCACGTAACTGGAAAAGGAAACAGAATTGTTTTACACAAGAAACGGAATACATCATATTAACATAGGCTGTGTAAGCAAATAATTTACTGGTTTGTTTCTCTATGCATGCTTCTGGAAAATATTATGTATCAGTTTTATGTAGTATGCCTCTGTCCTGAGGAAATTCTGGGTATTGGGTAATGAAAGGGCAAGTATAAATGACAAACAGTCAAGGTTTTCCTTCGTGGTGCATTTTATTTGTCTATCCCATCTCCTGACAGCTCCAATATCATGTACAAGTCTGATCCCAACAGGAACATTAGTCCCAACCCTTGCAAGTCTAGTTGTGGAGAATGCAGTTTTAAGTTGGCAATAACATTGCATCCTACATTTTTTCTGATCCACTGGAGACCCTGTCAACCAATGTTTTACAGTAAGAAGTTTAACAACACCAGGTTAAAGTCCAACAGGTTTATTTGGTAGCCTGTTGGACTTTAACCTGGTGTTGTTAAACTTCTTACTGTGTTTACCCCAGTCCAACGCCGGCATCTCCACATCATGACAAACAATGTTTTATCCAGAAGAGAGTATTAGACTGATTGATGTTCATAGGGGATGGAGTGTCAAAATCCAGAATCAAAAGCTTGCTTCTCATGTGCTGCCTCAAATGTGAAGTGTAAACGTAATTACAGTAGAATGAATATTTGTTAAGGACACAAGTTGACTTATACTATTTATTTCTGATGACTATTAGTTAAAAACATGTGTTCATTGAATTTTTAGAAATGTTTTACCCACTGTGAACTTTAGGAATATCTAGAAATAAAAGACTTATCATCCAGTCATAAGTGGAGGCTAGGCGTCAGGATCATGCAGCTGGAAGATCAGACTATAATGGGATGACCAACAATAACTGAAGGTATATTAAGAATATTACTTCTATAAAATGTCCTGGATGTACCTTCATCCCATACTTTGCCTCCACAAAGAAATTGGTCATTTGGTTCAATTGAAGTGTGCCACTGTTTATGTCCATAAGCCTCTTTCCTAGCCCTTCATCTAACCTCATCACCATAACCTTCTTTCCCTTGATACTTTACTGTAAAAGCCTCATTTCAACCTTTTTCAAAAAAAATCCAATTCCTATAACTCTTGTACAGGCCATAAAGTTGTTCTCACCAGGAAGCATTGACTGATTGCATCATAAGATTTAGCCAAATGTACAATTACTTTGTGGTTAAAAAAACTTCCCCATTCACTGGTCAGAATGACTTGGTTCTGGGACAATTTGAGGTGAAGCAAATTGCAACTTCAGAAATCATTTTAAAATACGGCAACCATGACTTAAAACAAGCTGCAAGTATGTTGCTGCTTGTACTTCATTTGGCTGATGCCATTTTACCCAGAAATCATCTCTTTTACAGTCCAACTACATCTATACCTCCGCCTTCAGAAGAAAGAGTGGGATAATCTGGGCTGTAGATTTGCCCCATATCAACAGACATAGATGTTTGTAGCAGTGTAAATTAAGTCTAAATTCTGGTGTTTTTGCTGGTAAATCCCTTTTCTCGCTGAGAATCTTGATATTTAAAGGGCTCAGCAAAGCTTACCTATGGAAGATAATGGAGCATAAATACAGTAGAAATTTGGCTTGGGCCCATTATATGAAAGCTCAAATCTGATCATTACGTACTTTAAAAAAAATTGTATCAGGACATATGGTTTTGGACTATTTACATTTTAAACAACATTTGTATTGCCCATGAGTGGAGTCATGATCACAGATTCCATCGAAATAGGAGTCGTCCATTTAGCCTTTTTATCATAGAATTATTACGATGCAGGAGGCCATGCGGCCCATCAGGTCTGCACCAACACCTACCGTATTCCCATAACCCCATGTTTTTACCCCACTAATTCCCCTAATCTACGCACCTTGGAACACTAGGGGGCAATTTAGCAGGACCAATCCACCTAACCTGTACTTCTTTGGACTGTTGGAGGAAACCGGAGCACCCGGAGGAACCCCACACAGACACAGGGAGAATGTACAAGACTGTTTCCTCTAATAGCTCATGGCTCATTTGGACCTTGGCTCTATTTTGGCAGTGCACGCCTTGCTTCACATCTCGTTGCTTGAGAAATAGCAACAATTAGGTCTTAATAATCATTGGAGAGGGTGCAAAAGTCTTAATTTTGTGAGCTTGGCATAATGCCCGCCAGTGTCACGCTGCCAAAATAGCAATGCAATTGGGTATTTAAAAGTTAAGCGAATTAAATGAGGGAGGTGGTGGAAGCAGATACGATAGTGACTTTTAAGGGGCATCTTGACAAATACATGAATAGGATGGGAATAGAGGGATATGGTCCCCAGAAGGGTAGGGGGTTTTAGTTCAGTCGGGCAGCATGGTCGGTGCAGGCTTGGAGGGCCAAAGGACCTGTTCCTGTGCTGCAATTTTCTTTGTTCTAAATTATTTGAACAGGGGGTCAGCCTGGATTATATGCTTTGCTTTGGACTCAAGATAATGTGAGTGCTACAATTGAGCCACAGATGACATATAACCATATACAAGATTTTGTTTTTCTTGTTTAAGGGGAATGTTTAATGTTTCAGATTTATTTTGCTGGCAGCCAGTGTGTCTGGAAAACATTTAGCTCAATGGTGTGAAAGTTAACTCATTTTCAGCTAGGAATTTGTTACTTAGAGCTAATGGACTTTTGTTAATACGAGAAGTTCCTCTGGGATTTCAGATTCAAGTTGATTGACAGGGTCTTGTGATAAACTGAGTCTGGAGCAGAGAGAAAGGAGGTTTTGCCGTTTTAGAGGTGCAGTCCTAGTTGGGAGTCTGCTGAAGACAGAGGTGTATAAACTGCTCTAAAACTCAGTTTCTCTCTGAAAGCTTCAAGATTGTCAACAATTTATAGCAAGTATATGCATGGTTGCTGACTATATTTAAAGTGGCATTCAAGTCTCCAAGAGGTATGTTGCTTATTTGGAATTGAAACAGTCATAAGTCAGAAGGTAAAATTGTTTCTTTTCAATTTTAAATATTGTTCAACTGTTAATAGTTAAGCTGCTTTATTTGTTAGAGTTATATTCAAACTGTTATTAAATAAAGTTTGCTTTATATAAAAGATACCAAGTTTGTCAGTGGAATCATTCCTGGAATACCAAAATAGAAAAGTTGTTGGGCTCTAATCTGGCGTCCTGATATAACTTGTGATTCTGGTCCAGCACCCTAACATTACATATGAATAAAAACAAAGCAAATGAATTGAAAATTATGAACTTTTGTGCTGAAATGTTTCAATATTACAAAAGGGAATTCAAGTTAAATGAATGCGAACGTTAATGGATATGTATTTAGAGAATAACTAGTGTGTGTGGGGAATGTATACTCACAACAAGGAATGTGGACTATTTTGTACACATATAAAAAGATTTGTTTACTCTTTGTACAGATTGTGTGCTGAGATGGAAGGAAGGGTTGTATTTAATATTGGTGTGTGTTTTAATAGTATGAGCATCAGGAGAAGTATTTGGAAGATATGCTTTCTTATCCAGGGAATGGATTATTTTAGAGTTTGCCACAACAAGCGTTGTGCGAGTGTCAAGCTTAATGTGCATGGGTAATATGGAGAGGATTGACAAGTCTGAATTAAATGGTGAAACAGTAGAAGTATTATTACAGGTGCAGATAGGTTTGTGGTAGTGAGTGGGCAAGAAATTAGTGACGATAAGTGAGAGTTTGCAGGTTTAAATGGCATAAATGATGAAAGGTCAGTGATAAAGAAGAAGGGGCAGTAGAGAATTGCAAAATTTAATGCTAGCATGAAAAGAGATTGGTGGCCTGAAGTGAGGGTGGCAACAGGAGAATCAGGATGCTAAAGAAAGAAAATGGCGAAAGGGAAAGGAGAGGGGATTCCACACCTCCACCCCCGGGTTGCAGTAGGCTAGAGATTACAGAGCATACTAGAGATGGAAATGTGCTGCTAGGATGTATAAGTAGTAACAGATATTTGGAGTGGTTTCACGATATGGGGAGGGGGAAAGGAGGGGGGCAGGTTTGGGGAGGGCTGGTTGCACCTGCGTGCGGGCTTGGTTGCACCATGATAAAGTTGTTCAAGCATTGGGGCTCAGATTTCCACTGATTCAGAAGGACTCGGGAACCATTTAAAAATGCAATTGCAGGATTCCCATTTTTCGCTGGTACAGGATAAGGATGAGAGTGGTGAACCGACACCCAGCATCCCCAAGCTGGCCAGCTCCAGTGCAGAGGTAGGCATCTCCCAGCCTCCAACCACTTCAATTAGTAGAGTCAGCTTCTCCTATTTGTGGTTCATGGATCTCTGCGTTGTCGTGAAACATAGTCTGGAATCAGAAACCTTTTGAATAGTATGTTCAAAAGATTTTAACCATACCACGTCTCGATGTTTACTTACCCAAGATTAAGAGGTGTGAAATGATTAAAGCTCCTCTTTTGGGGCTTTTAATGGTCCGTTTGACAAATGTAGAAGGTTATAGGAGCATCAGTAGTTTTACCAATTAAGATTGAGGAGAATGGACGTACTTTTAAACAGTTCCACACGTCATTGTTACTTCAGGGTTCAATGTGTATACTAGATAAATGAGTATGCAAGAGCTATGATTTGGCATGGGGTGTTGGTAGAAAGGGCATGGAAGCTGGCATGAGTTGGCATGAAGACAGCATGGTGAGTTGTTGGGCCTGTGAGGAGATGTGTAGGCATGGGCTAGAGGGCCTAAAATGTCACAATACAACTGGGATGATGTCCATGAGCACCAGGGTACGCATTTTAATCAGCCTACTTCAGCACCTGGCTACCCTGGGTCACCTAACCTCTGCTACTGGGGTGGCGATCCCGACTCTCTCTCATACCTTCCCACAACCTCCCCATCACTGGAGCTAAGACTGCATCATTCAGAGGCCTATGTACTCAGGCAGGGACAGCTAGCTGGGAAAGTTCCCCAACTTGAGCTACCTGCTTCAAAAGCAAAAATATGGGCCTGGGCATTGGAGTATGGGGCTACAGGGAATGAGAGTGCTTGGAAAAGAGGATTCAGGGTGTTTGAACTAGGAGGGTAGTCCTGGAAAGTTGGAGGAATAAGGAGGAGTGCAAACATTTGTAAGTATAGTCAAAGAGAAATAGGAGGGGTTTATTGGCATTTTTGGGTGTAGGGGCAGAGTCAAAGTGCAAGAGGGATCTTGGTTAATGAGAACACTGCAATTGCAGTGATACAGATATCATGAGGCAGGCTTTTAAAGTTTGGAAGTAGTGTGTTGGAGTGTGGCAGCGATAGGTAGATGATGCTGGGTTGTGATATTCAGATACGGCACAACTGGACATGAGGTCCTGAGATGTAGTGAAACTGGGAACAGGGTTCACATGATCTACCAGCATTGACTTAGATATAATAGTCAGAATGAATTAGGAGAATAGTAACAGGCAATATTTCAGGAAGGGAGCAGGATACTCAGGGTCCTTGTTGTGGAGGAACTGGCCTAACAATTGGCGGTTTTGTGAAGGACTTTTGATTTTGTGTAACTGGTGAGCAGTGAAGAGCAGAGGCAGCAAAACCCAGCAAGAGGAAATGGAAGGGTTGACGTACTATTGTTTGGAATAGAGAGCATCAACCTGTGGCAAGAATGAGCATGGAGTGAAAAGCAGGCCAGCTGGCACAGGAGTTATGACAAATGGCAGGGAGGGAGAAAAGGCAATGTTACCCAGGGTGGCAAGAGACAGGAATAGTGGTTGGGGATGGCACAGATGTGGAGTAGTAAAACACAGGAGGAGAGATTTGAGAAAGGCTTGCTGTTTAGTAGGTCTATCAAGACATGTAGAAACAACAACTTGTGAAAATATAGGCAAAATATATTCAAGCACCAGGAAATACAGTTACGGACATAAATGCAAAATATTCAACATCATCAATAATTTATTTAAGACACAATTCGCCGCTAATAAATGAGAGAAATGAATGTTCACTCACGATGAGACATTGGTCTTTGCATGCTCCTGTATCAATTCACCTTTGGGATTGACTGTAAAAATTCTATTTATTGGTACACCAACTTGTTTATAAGAGTAAACATCCTGTGGAGGGAGAAAAAGTATTAAGCGTTTACGATCTTGGGTCAAATTCACCGCTGATGCAGTTCTATCATTGCAGATTTAAATGTTTCTGATGATTTGTAACACTTGGAAATTGAATAATTCAGAACACAGTGGGGGAGGAGGGAAGGAAATTATAATACCAAATGGATAATTAAATCAACATCAAAAACTGGGGTTGAAATAATTAAGGCAGTAAGGCTTGATGAACACCAGAAATATATTAAAACAGCCCCAACCATTTTTTTACCACGAGGAGTTGAGAGAATTTCCTCAGAATTGGGAACAGACAGCCACAGAGGAGCTCTCTCGAATGTAAGAGACAAGTCAAGAAAGCTCCCAATTTCCTGCAATGGCAGCTGTTCCGACTCTTGTTGGAGCTCTCCTGTGTTCCTGCTGTGACATTCGTTCTCCAAGAGGAAGCCAGGGCTAATAGTGACAAGTCGATCCTAAACTGCCTGGCACACCCACACACTGAACACCACTTCTGCCTCAGCCGGGCCACTACCCTAATTATATATATTTTTTAAAAACACAGGCAAACAACATTCCTCACAGGCATCAATCTCACCCACTAAGTATTTAAGAGAAAAAAAAAGCAACTGTATTTTGAGCAGCTGGGATTTCCTAAAGAGTGCTGCAAAAAAAAAGTTGATTTCAAGTGGCTAATTTTATATGTGGTTAACAAATGTGAAATTGTTTTTAAACTTGCAAAGGAAGCTGCAAAATTGCTGCAGCCAGATGATATTAATTTAACACCATCTTGCAACATGAAAGAGCTTGTCGGTACTGAATATTCTTCATTACAAGCAAAATATTTATATGGGATTTAAAGAGTCTATTCCAAAACCATGTTGGAAAAGGCACCAAGGAAAAGGGGGTCAGATTTTCAATGTGGGGGTTTGCAGAAGGGGAGTCGGAGCAGCTGGGGGAAGACGGGTATCCATAGAAATTAAACATTATATTTCCAGCACAATATTTACAAAGTTTTCAAAGCCACCACTTGCGGGTTAGCAAAAGCAAACAGACACCTTCAACTTTAACTCAAATTCAAAACAGAAAAATTTAAATTACTTCTTTAAATAGACAATGAAAATAGCCATTGGCCGGGATCTTCCGGCCCAGCCGAAGACAATGGCCATTTGCATTGCTTGCTGGTTAATGGTGACCCATGAAAACCCACCATGGGGTGGGGGGGGGGGGGGGGGGGGTGAAATCCTGGCCATTGTTTTAAGAACAAAAACAGGAGAGATAAAACATGGCACATAAACCAGTAAGTGTCATGGTGGAATGCCAGCGGTTACACTGGATCATTCAGTGCCCTCCAGTTTACAGGAGGGCAGCTCATTTGCATTTCACTAGCAGCTAGGAAATTACTTCTTTAGCAACAAGGTAGCTGGGCAACAACTCTGGGATAGGAATCCAACATTATTTGGACTCCACTTCAAGGGAGAGTAGGGAGGAGAAAAACCCAGTATCTGCCATTGCCAAAGGGAACATGTAATTGGGAAGAAAATTGCAAGACATCTCGGAGAGATTGACATTTTTATGATATAGAAGCTGAGTGGAGGATTAGAGGTGGGGAAGGAGGAATTTCACATTTTCATCGGCTTTTTGTCTTATGGGGACTTAATGAGGGAGATGGCTGTATGGAGATGCATTTATTTAAGAGGATGAGGTTGAGGGATAAGAGTTGGGTAGATTACAAAAAGAGATGGGCGATGACAGATACTATCACATACTCAGTTTATCATTAAACATGGTTTCCTCAGCAATGGACGAGCTGCAGCCTAGGCTCTACCCGTCTTCCTCCTAACACATTCCCATGCTTCAGGACCATTCTCTTTTCTAGATTTTCTGAGCTTCCCTCACCCTTTGCCATTCAGCTGCTACCATTCACAACCCGTCTGTCTACACATTGTGTCGCATACTCATCATTATCACCCCCTTTGCCCTTGCACAATTTCACTTTTGCCCATTTAAATCACTCCCAATCTTCCCATCACCTGACCTCTTCTTTGACATCCCTTGCCCCACTATTCCCCGAACTCAAATGAAAGCAAAATACTGTGGATGCTAGAATCTGAAACAAAAACAGAAAATGCTGGAAAATCTCAGCAGGTCTGGCAGCATCTGTGGGGAGAGAATAGAGCCAACATTTCAAGCCTGGATGACCCTTTGTCAGAGCGGAGAACAAATGAGGAAGGAAATATGGCTGTGAAATTCCCCCAACTCTATTTGCTTAAAAATGGCTCAAACATTTTCCAGCTGTGATGCAAGTGCACTGGCTTGGATCGGTAACTCCATCGCTCTCTCCACATATGCTGTCTGAATTGCTGAGTGTTTCCAAGATTTTGTGTCTCTCTTTCACCATTTCATTTCCATTTATTCTATGCCATACAATTCACCACTTCGAACCCACAGAAAGGGATATCATGCATCATATAAAACTAAATTTGAATGGATGATTATTCGAATGCCTCACATTTCCCTCACCAAAAATTCCACTTCTAACATAACACATTTCAGGAGACATTTGAATTTTTTGCATGCAAGCTTACAATCTCATGCAATATTGAGAACAGTCATTTTGTATAACTCATTCCTCTAAATTAGTGAGCCAAGAACCAGAATCACAGGAGTAGAGTCAGAATAACTGGCAAACACAATGCAAGAAAGAGCGCTATCTAAATATCTTTGAAATATCATATACACACACAATTTCTCCCAAGTTAACCAGTCTTAGTACTGTGTTTACATGAAATATTGCACCTTTAATTTGAATGGCTGTTCTATTTGGTTACAGCTGTGCATTCTGACATGCTTCATTGTGTTTGTGTTTCAGTGGATGGAGGTTTGACTTACATTGGAGCGGTTTCCAAAAGCTGCATAGAAGGGTTCTTTATTTGGGTAAAAGAGGTTCCTGATGTCTGT
This sequence comes from Mustelus asterias, assembly GCF_964213995.1. Classification (NCBI taxonomy): domain Eukaryota; kingdom Metazoa; phylum Chordata; class Chondrichthyes; order Carcharhiniformes; family Triakidae; genus Mustelus; species Mustelus asterias. The sequence continues at coordinate 103,806,094 of NC_135805.1, forward strand.
TAGGCACTGGATCTTAAACTTTTCTGGCTTCTTTTCAATCACCTCTCTGAAATGAAAAATGATCAAGGAATAAACTAGGGATGATAATTTGGGAAAATACTTGAAATGACTTAAAGTTTATTTATTAGTGTCACAAGTAGGCTTACATTAACACTGCAATAAAGTTACTGTGAAAATCCCCTCGTCGCCACACTCCGGCGCCTCTTCGGGTACACCGAGGGAGAATTTACTATGGCCAATGCACCTAACTAGCCCATCTTTCGGACTGTGGGAGGAAACCGGAGCAAACACGTGCAGACTCCGCACCGACAAGCCGGGAATTGAACCTAGATCCCTGGTGCTGTGTGACAGCAATGCTAACCACTGTGCCACTGTGAGTGGCATCATAATTGTGAAGGATCAAAGTGGAAACTTGACCATTAAAAGTTGGTTTTAGACAAAATAAGCTTACACCAAGCGTCAAAAGGTTGCACTGAATTATCTCGTCCATTTTAATGTCTGGCTTCTGTACTACAGTAGAATTTTAATGAATTAATGCATCAAATTCAACCATTTACAGGTTAACAAACATAAATCTGTTCCACACTAGCAATCAGACTTCTAACGCTCAAATTAAATTTGAAAGGGGAGGGTAATCTGTTCAGTCTAAGCTGATATTATTAGCAGCAATATCAACATCCACTTGCAATCTTATGAACACTATTTAGGAAGAGGTTAAACGTGGTCTTCTCCTGGGAGTTTGATTTTCTACATCGTCACACCAACTGCTAAAAAGATCCATTCACCTTAAGAACGCAACTGAAAAACAAGACGTTAATAAAAGCAATAAGAGAAACCTTACCTGTGCAATGCTGAGAACACACTACTGGGACACAGTAACAAAGGGCCTTTTGGCAACACTGTTCCCTTTTCATTAACCCAGTGCAAATATCCGCGAGTCATGTGAGCCATTCCAATAGCACGTGCTGAGCAATACAGGAACTTGTACCCATTTCTGCAAGTAGAATTCAAATATTTATAGCACTCAATGATTATATAGTCAGCCATTGTGTTTTCTTAAACTTCATTCATGGCCTGGGAAACTAAGGAATTTGATAGAGGAAAGGGAAAGCAAGAGGACATGATCTTAAAATGAGAAGATCTTATAGAAGCGAAAATCAGAAGCAATTTATGACAGAAAGACTGGTGGAAATCAGGAATTTTCTCACCTAAAAGGCTTGGATGTTGGGTCAACTAATTTTTTTAAAAGTAAGATCGTTAAGATGTTTGTTCATATTAAAGGTGGGTAGATGGAGTTAGGGAGTAGGTAACTTGGGGGAAATATCCCTGGTGTTCTGGCCAATATTTATCCCTCAATCGACATCACGAATAAAACGGAATTGGATCACTGTTTTTGGGAGCTTACTACGATCGGCGATCGTGTTTCCTACACGGACATCAGTGGCACAGTGGTTAGCACTACTGCCACATAGCTCGAGGGACCAGGGTTCAATTCCAGCCTCAGGTCAGTGTGTGTGTGTGTGGAGTTTGCACGTTCTCTCTGTGGGTTTCCTCCGGGTGCTCCGGTTTCCTCCCACAGTCCAAAGATGTGCGAGTTAGGTCGATTGACCATGATAAATTGCCCCTTAGTGTGAGGGGATTAGTTAGGTTATGGGGATAGGGCTTGGGTGGGATTGTGGTCGGTGCAGACTCGATGGGCTGAATGGCCTCTTACTGCACTGTAGGATTTTATGATTCTAAGTTAGGCGCATTGGCCATGCTAAATTGCCCCTTCATGTGTAGGGTAGATGGATTAGCCATGGGAAATGTGTGGGGTTATGACCCGGGTAAGGTGCTCTGTCAGAGAGTCGGTGCTGACTCGATGGGCTGAATGGCCTCTTGTGCGCGGTAGGGATTCTATGATTACAACAGTGACTACACATTAAAGTTTTTCACTGGCTGTAATGCCCAATGTTTCTGAAAGTCATTGTAAGGAGGTAAGTCTCCCTTTCATCTTTTGGAATTCTGTTTTGTGAAACGCCTGCAAAACTTCAACTCAATTCTGAAGATTGCTCATGTCCCAAACTGAAAATGTGCACTCCAATTGCCCCTTGTTTGGCAAAATCATATTAGAGCAGACATTGATCGTTTAGGAGATTAAAAATTCACAAGAACATGGCAATGTTCGTGAGGCTGGGTTTTCAGCCTGTTTCATACCTACGTGTACAATGTTTCATCTCAAGAATTGCTCTCCAACAGTTTAATTAATTGCACCAAGATATACGATTGTAACTTAATACATGGAATGTGCACTTTCGAGCCAGTCCCATGTGTAATGCGGTGCGAATGTCACTAAACTTCTGTCATTATAATTTATCCTCTACATAAGGCTATGGTAGGGAAGTTTTGATCTACTGAAACTATTCACATTATTTATGAGACCAAAATACAAAGTTTGAATAACATCTTAGCCCAAGGTCACCACAAATAAATGGTCTTCTTCATTCCTCACCTAGACCCCCACAAACCATTCTAATTTCCTGTTCTGATGTTTTGAGACTAGAGAATGTCCATCTTGAGAGAATTTAATACGGATAATACAAAATGCAATTAAATGTTTTATTTTCCAGTACTTCCATCAGTCACCGTGAGGAATTCAAAAACAGAAAAGCTATTGTTTTAACAGATAGAATAAAAAGTTACTTTATTAGGGCGGCATAGTGGTCGGCACTACTGCCTCACCGCTCCAGGGACCTGGGTTCGATTCCTGGCTTGGGTCACTGTCTGTGTGGAGTTTGCACATTCGCCTCGTGTCTGCGTGGGTTTCCTCCGGTTTCCTCCCACACTCCAAAGATGTGCGGGTTAGGTGCATTGGCCATGCTAAATTGCCCCTTAGTGTCCCGGGATGCACAGGTTAGAGGGATTAGCAGGGTAAATGTGTGGGATTACAGGGATAGGGCCTGGGTGGGATTGTTGTCGGTGCAGACTCAATGGGCCAAATGGCCTCCTTGTGCACTGTAGGGTATCTATGATTTCTACTGTATGAACACTTGCATTCTAGTGTATTAATGTAGCATTATTACAGAACTCTTTCTTGCTCTCACCAATCACAGGAGATGCAGATAATTGAACAGACATCGCAGGCCTCCTATACATGGCTTTTCTTCATGAGCATGCTTAGGCCAAGTCGAGAGGCTAGGGGCACAACATTATTCCACTGTACAGAGTATCACAACTAAGCCTAGACCCACCCATACCACATCCAGCAGGGATCCCAAGTAATTTTCATGAACTTAGGAAAGCAGGATAGAATAGCAACATAATTATGTCCCTGATTTTTCTGCGCATTAGCAAAGCAATTCTTAACTCCCAGAAACAACAATGAGAGCTGATTTTGTTTCCTTTTCAGTGCTTAGGGGCATAGAAGCAAATTGTGGTGGCCGCTGGGTACCCTGGAGGGTAAAGTTCAACTGTACCAAGCATCAAAGATGTCAGCTCCCTAGCCTATATGGCCAACAGCAGACAGTAGTTTCAATGCAGCCATCTTGGGAAGAATATTGTGGATTTTAAATCAAATGATTAGAAGAATTGCTGGAATATTTTTTTTTTAAAGAGTTGATGGAAAAATACTTCCATCATCGACTTATTACCATTTCTCAACCTCTAAATTTGTGAACCGATGCCATGTCCACAGGTTAAGATCTGAAGTGCTCGCCTCATCCAGTGGTTCGCAATTTGCCTAAAGCAATAGCTTATTGTAACAAGCCCCATTTTAGGGACTTGAGCACACAATCTTCAGTGAATACTGAGTCAGTGCTGCATTGTCAGAGATTGTGTCTTTCAGATAACAATATGTCAAAACAAGGTCCGATCTGCCTATACAGGCGAAGTTAAGGAATCCCATAGACCTATTTAAAGTAGGGGAATTCTGCCAATGTCACAACCAACACCACAGAACAGACTCTCTGATGCCATTTGAGAGTCATTACTGGGTGTAAGCAGATTGCTGCATCTTTCTACACAACAATGCCTACATTTTAAGATAGTTCATTGGCTATGTAGGCAATGGAATGTTCTGAAAACAGTACTTTCATGTTGCCATGAAGATAGAATCCAGAGAATCATAGAATGGAGACGGCACAGACGGAGGCCTTTTGGCCCAATGTGTCCATGCCATCCCTCTGCAAGAGCAACTCAGGTAGTCCCATTCCCTCACTTTTTCCCCCATAGTGCTGCAATTCCTCTGTCTTTGAATAATTATCCAAATCTCTTTTGAAAGCCATGATTCACTCTCAGGTAGTGCCTCACAGAACTTAAACTACTCGTTGTGTACACAATTATTTTTCTCATGTTGCCTGTGGCTCTTTTTCCCCTCCAATCTTGCCCACTGGTTCTCAGCCCTACTGTTGATGGGAACAGTTTCTCCTTAATTACTCTGCCCAGATCCCTCAAGATCTTGAACATCAGTCAAATCTCCTTTCAACCTCCTCTTCACCAAGGAAAACAGCCCCAGCTTCTCCAATCTATCCACATAACTGAAGTTTCTCATTCCTGGAATCATTCTCCTTCCCAGAATTGGACACAATACTTCAGTGTAGGCCAAATCAGTGTTTTATAAAGGTTCGCTTAACCTTCCGAATTTTGTACTCTAAGCCTCTAGTTAGAGAAGCCAGGGTCCTATATGTCTCATTACCACTTTCTTAACCTACTCTGCACAGGTAGCTCCAGTTTCCTTTGCTCCTACTTTCCCTTTCGAATTGTATCCTTTATTTTATATTCCCCTTCATCATTCTTCCTCCCAAAATGTATCAGTCCACACAACCCTACCTTACATTTCACCTGTCATGTGTCCAACCATTCCACCCACCTATGTTTTCTTGAAGTCTCTCTCAATCCTCCTCACAGTTCACAATGCATCCACTTTATGTCATCTGCAAATTTTGAAACTATGTCCTCTACTCCCATCCCTAGGTCATTAATATAGATGAAAAAAAAAGCAGCGAGTGCTTCAATACTCAGTGCTGGTATTTTCTGTGGTAGCCTGCATGAATTCAAACAGATAAAAAAAAAGCAAATATATCCAAGGTATAATTTATCAGAATGAGTGCAGACTTCTGCAAAAGTACCCACAAGACTTACTGGCTAACTTTGTGGTAGAGTTTTGCTATGCCTTGATGCGTCCAATCCTTACCAAGTGTTGGTAAAATATGACCCAAGGCATCAGATCTGTACGAGTATAAAGGAAAACATTGTTCAGAATCCTATTGTCTGTATTTGGAAAATAAATGCTCCTTACTTTAAACACATCTAATAACTACTTGGAAGCACGTACCTTGTAATTGTTCCATCAATATCAGAAATAACAATTTTGTCATTCCAATTCCAGAGGTAGATGGTACCTTCACAACGACACGTGCCCTGGTATTGCGTCGTGACACTAAACACAACATCATTCGGACCTTCCTTTAGTTGGAGACTCTTCTGTTAATTCAGAAAATAGGCTTTAATAACTTGGTGTCAGGTGGCTTTGTTTCCTGGGATCTCTTAAAATCACCAGTTTGTGCACTATGATTTTATCAATTCTCATCATATACAACAAAGGGGAGTGAAATTAACTGCAGCAACAAAGAAAAGTGCCTCAGTTTAAATCTAGTGGCAGAATTCATACTGGTCCAGGCAAAGTGGTATAGCAGAATAGAGGGGCGCCTAATATGGTGATTATATCACACCTGTCAGAAGGATGTTCAATACAAGATACAATGAGAAAGCAGAACAGAATTATGACAGCCACCAGGAAGATTTTTCTTTTAAAAACAGACGTGCTGGAGGCAGCGTAATATTTCTCAGCTCATGAGAATAAAGAGTTGGCAAAGAAAAGATGGAGATACATCGTACTGCACAGGGAGTTGTATGCTAGAGCTTTTAGAATGGGCCAGATGTATCACAACTCTTGCATGCTCGATGCACTTTTACAACGACATGCACATAAAACAGTTTTGTGTGGCAATACAACTGCACCCCAGAAAGTATTTAAAATAGCACTGTGATTAACACTGCTGCCTCAATGCCAGGGACCCGGGTCCAATTCCGGCCTCAGGTCACTGTCTGTGTGGAGTTTACGCATTCTCCCTGTGTCTGCCTGGGTTTCCTCCAGGTGCTCCAGTTTCCTCCCACAGTCCAAAGATGTGCGGGTTAAGTTGATTGGCCATGCTAAATTGATCCTAGTGTCAGGGGGATTAGCAGGGTAAATGTGTGGGGTTACAGGAATAGGGCCTGGGTGGGATCATGGTTGGTACAGACTTGATGGACCAAATGGCCTCTTTCTGTACCGTAGAAATTCTATTCTATTCTAAAATAAGCCAATAATAAAGCATTATCTTTTAGCATTTCTTCAACAGACATGTTTTTGCAATTGTATGAGGTATTATGTAGAAATAACTCAAACAAACTGTGGAGCTCATCAGTTCATATTGGTATTTAGTCTCTACATGAGCTTCAGTCCTCAGTCCATATGCTTACCCTGTTGCCATATTCCTTGCACCGCCTTTCTTAAAGCTGGCACGAACTCTGCTTCAATCCCTCACTCCTGTATTGCATTCCACAACTTCAAATTCCTTTGGAAAAATCACTCTCCTGCTCGCTGCCCTAAATCCTTCACATTTAATTTTGTATCCGTCTCCCTCAATCTAAACCGTACAATTCCTGGGGGTAATCTGTTTCAGTTTACTTTGCCTCATCATAATATTAAGCAACACTACTAAATCACTCCTTAATCTCCTTGTTCTAATGAAAACAGTCCCAGATTTTCAGGTCTTTCCTCATATTGGTACTTCCTTTTACCCAATTATCCTCCAACAACTCACTGGTCTCTTCTCTCAGGATTCCACCTTATAATTAACAATTCTCTTCCTACCCATATATTTGTAGAATACTTCAGTTTGTTAATATTATTTGGAGATTCTCTTCTCATACTCTATCCTTTCCTTAACATCTTTCTTCATTTTCTTGTATTCTTACATCCATATTTAAAGATTACCTATAAAACCAAATCTCCACATTTGCCCCCTTCCTCCGGTTTAGCTTGTTTCTAACCTCCATTTACCCACAACATTTCAAACTTGAAGTCGTTTCCTTTTAGGAAAGACTAGAAGATATGAAAATGATCTCAACGGTGCAGTTCACAATTTTCAGGTCACAGTAAGAGCAGATCACGGAATTGGTCAGTTGTACCAGATGAGTACTTATATCTCGTCAGTATTAACAAATTTGTTTTTTTAAACAAAGCAAGTTCAGAATGCGAGAAAACTGGATGCCTTTTGCTCAGAAAGATGGCAGTAACTTTCAAATAGCTATGACCCAGAACCTATCCTGCAGTTATGGGTGTCTATGTTAGTCTTTATTTCCATATTCTAGTCAACATAACATTTTAGTTAGTCCAAAACATAATAATTAGAACTCTTTTGCATTTGGTGCATTTTTAAATATTTCTAATACCCCAAATAACAATGATAGGAAGTTATTTCGTACTCTGTGGCCCATTGTTACAAGGCCATATTGTACAGCCTGCCTAGGATGGAGCACCAGGGACCTTGGTTCAATCATAGCTTTGGGTGACCATCTGCACGGAGTTTGTTGAAAGTTTTTGTAATAGTGTTACAAGTAGGCTTACATTAACACTGCAATGAAGTTACTGTGAAAATCCCTGTGTCAGCATGGGTTTCCTTCAGGTGCTCCCCTTTCCTCCCACAGTCAAAAGATGTTCAGGTTAGGTTGATTGGCCATGGTAAATTCTCCCTTAGTGTCCCAATATGTGTAGGGAATTAGTAGGGTAAAATTCATGGCGTTGCAGGGTTAGGGCCTGGGTAAGCTGCTCTGTCAGAGAGTCAGTACAGACTCAACGGACTAAATGGCCTCCTCCTGCACTGTAGGATTTGAATCAGAACAGGTTTTTGAGTTATTTGATTCAAGCCAAGTAGCACTAGAAATTCAAGTTAAATGCTAAACATTACCAAAAAAAAACTATTTTACCATAAAGTAGTGAGTAAAACTGACCCTTTGATAAGTAGATCTTAAAAACAAATACATGATGGTAGACCTCTGGTTCAACAATTAGAAGGTAGCAACCTATATCACTAACCATATGATATTAATACGGATCATGAGAAACTATATCCAAAAAAGTATTTTGTACTTACAAGCTGATCAGAGCCGAGTCGAAGGGATTTCACATATGAAACATACGATAAAGCTGACAGATTGTGATCTTGCTGGCTTGCGCTACAATTTTGGTTGATCATCCGAACATCTTCATCACTTGATGATGATTCATCTTCTAACCTAACAAAGGTTCAAGAACAGTACAGTACCGAATAGCTACAGCATCATTCACTTTCTTTAAAGGAAAGCAAGTTGAACTATACACATCATCATCCTATGGAAACTAAGGTTAAGCCTTAGGTCGGACACCTACACCATCGCTTTGTGAATTGTTTTTAATTTATTGGCGACCATCAGCTTTCATAGGACCACATTTTAAATCTGCCTCCCCAATTTACAGAAGGTAAATGCCTCAAGGTATTACATCAGAAATAATAATTAGTTAATTTGTAAGCTGCAAGGAACATTTTCATAGAATCACAGAACCCTAATAGTGCGGGAGGCAGCCATTCAACCCATCGAGGCAGCACTGACAACAATTCCATACTGCCCTATCCCTGCAACCCCATATATTTACCCTGCCACTCGGGGGTAATTTGACATGGCAAATCCACCAAAACCACACATCTTTTGGACTGTGGGAGGAAGCCGGGGTACCCAGGAGGAAACCCACGTAGATACAGGGAGAATGTGCAAACTCCACACAGCCACCCAAGGTCGGAATTGAACCCGGATCCCTGGTGCTGTGAGGCAGCAGTGTTAACCACTGTGCCACCCAATTTTGTCCCAGATAAGACACTGAAACGTGTGGACCTGTTCTCTTAATAGAAAAGATGGCTGACAGTTCCCCTGATGTGGAGATGCCGGCATTGGACTGGGGTAAGCACAGTAAGAACTTACTGTGACAGTTCCCCACCAGTGACAGAAAGACAAAATTCAGGAATGTAGGTCAGAGTAAGAATCAGGTCAGAATCTCTACAGTTTATTACCTGCTTCCAGGGTGTGCAGACTGCTGTCTTGCATCCTGGCCAATTTGAGTCTGTTCAATTTCTGGTTCCTTTAAAATGGAGCAATGCAGATAGTTTAGACTTATGCTTCATCTTTCACAGTGGTAACATTACCTTTCCTGTATGACCTCCATTACAAATAAAAGTATCATATCTCTGTTGCGTTAGTACCACATTCTTCCAAGAAGCAGTTTGAAGGAATCGGTCCTCAGAAATTTCCTGATGAAAACAGTTTTTAAAAAATGAATCTACTACTTTGCCAATTATGAAGAGTGGTCATAATGAGCAGTACATCTCAGTCAGTGTCATGTATAGTGTGTGATAAACAATGCAATACCCAGAAATATCACCAGGTTATGCAAAGATTTTTAACCAGCTCTCCATTCACATAGTTAATGATCATAGCCAGCATAATTATAGTTGAATGCAGTTGAAAACAGGAATTATATCCAAGATCCATGAATATCAATGAGATTGTGCGTTTTTGCTAAATAAAAGGACATTCAAATGAACAAGTATTTGAAGGAACATTTAATAAGATGTACCCGATATCTGAATATTTATTTAAAATGTTCCCTTTCTCCATTGCACGCCTATTATTGTTCATGATGAGTCAGAGAATAATGATTGTACAGATAGCTGTAACACAGATCATGAAGGAGCTGGCGAGTTTCAGAGTCGATACTTAATCTCACAGGAGCTTGCAACAGATGTTTATTGCAAGACTTTGCAGCTGTGTGTTTAAGGCTGCAAAGGCTGGAAACTAACGTAGATTCTAATCATAGTGTTTTTGCTTGTGCACACTCAACACCAATCCATTTGCTAACAAACACCAGTTAACGTTTGCCTCCAACAATGTCTATCAACTGCTCACTTAGTACCACTCCCAACGTGATTCAGGAGAAAATTCCAGAGAAAATGTTTGGTGCATTTTCTATTGTTCTCCAATATGGTGGCACAGCTGTTAGCACTGCTGCCTCACAGCTCCAAGGACCCGAGCTTGATTCCCAGCTTGGATCACTGTCTGTGCAGAGTCTGCACATTCTCCGTGTGCTTGTTCCGGTTTCCTCCCACAGTCTGAAAGACGGTGCTGGTTAGGTGCATTGGCCACGCTAAATTCTCCCTCAGGTGTACCCGAACAGGCACCAGAGTGTGGCGACTAGGGGGTTTTCACAGTAACTTCATTGCAGTGTTAATATAAACCTACTTGTGACACTAATAAATAGACTTTTAAAAAATCAAAGAAGCTTCTTTTAAATAGTAAATATATGTAGTATTCTTGAATACCCACGTGTACAGAAAATTAATCAAGTGAAATTAGACCTAATTAAGGGGCCCAAGTTTATAACTTGGAAATTTGTTATGATACATTTCCCACCACCATCTTGCTGCTTTTGCTAATCACAAAACATGAAGGTACCAATATTCAGATCATAAAGGGAGAAAAACCTTTCAAGCTGTTCCTCAAAAAGTAGCTCGCTTGCACCATCTGGTGTCCATGGCCTACTAAGCAGCTCAATTTTCCTTTATTCATGACGATCGATTGTGACATCTCAAATATTAGTTTTAAGTGACTTGTAATTCACCTGGTGAACGTCAACACAAATCCCAAGCATTTTTTCCCCCCACAGATGAAGATTTATTGAATGAATGACACTTTTCAGGATGCACGGCTGAAGTAGGTTGGCAGTTACTGATACAAAAACAGAAAATGCTGGAAAATCTCAGCAGGCTCTGTGGAGAGGGAATGGAGCCAATGTTTCGAGTCTGGATTACCCTTTTGATGAAGGGTCATCCAGACTCAAAATGTTGGCTCTACTCTGTCTCCACAGATGCTGTCAGACGTGCTGAGATTTTTCAGCATTTTCTGTTTTTGTTTCAGATTCCAGCATCTGCAGTATTTTGCCTTTATCCGGTAGTTACTGACGTTAGTTATCTTTAATAAAGTAAAGATGCAGTGTAGGGGAATCCAGCAGATAATCTCCCTCCAAAAATATACACAGAGATAAATTGAGAATTCTACATGGAACCATTAAAACTACATTTATTTAAATTGTGTTCATTTTGTCAAAATCCAATAGAAATTTTGTTGAACACATTTTTTAAAAATCCATTAAAAAAAAGTTCAAAAACTACTTCCAATGCTTTGACCTTCCATACTGCTTGGCATTTGAGAGATATGTTCAAACATCCAGTGCCAGCAAATAGATTTCTTGACGATCCTGATCGTGAGTTATGGCAGTGGTTTCTATATCATGCTTAAGTAGTGAAAATTAGAGCAAAAATCAACCTGCAATTTTATCATAGAATCATAGAAAATCATAGAAAACAAAATCACATCAGGTCAAACATTTAAACAGAAAATCAGCAAGGGCATAAAGAGACATCAGCATGTTCAGATCTCGATGTTCACGGAAGAAAGAATTGGCTGGGGGGTTTCTATAAAAAGGATGGCTGAACTTCAATGTTAGCGCTATGATCCCATTAGGGACAATTAACGTTTTGAGAAGAAATCCAAATACAGAACTATGCTACAAAATTTCAAGTTTTAAACAAAACAAAATTATTTTTGATATGCAAGAAAAGCAAGAGAGGTTTATGAAGACTAGTACTATAAACTGAGTTCTCCTCTCTATTTCCCTTATCTTATGAAACTTTAAGGTTCACTCACTTCCTGGGACCAACCCAAAAGGTACACCACAGCTGTTCGGAATTTGGAAGTTAACGAGGTTAATTGAACGGGAGATGAAAACAAAATAACAAAGGAGTAACAGGATTAGCAGATGTCAAGAGGAATACGGACATCGGATTTGCCCAGTAACAAGATTGGCAGGCGTCTAGAAAAATTCAGGTATGATTTGCCATATCGGAAACACTTTACCAGAAATCAGTGGGGCTATACAAGAGGATAACCTCTAAAGGCAAGACATTTGAGATAGACAGCTGAATCCACACAGTGGGATATCAAAGCAGCTGAACCGTACAACTTCTAGCACCCTCTTTGGGGAAGGAGGCTAGTTTTCCGTCCAACAGTTAGACAGGCCAAAATCTTGAGAGGCCAATTTCATCTATAATCAGAGCCATGGAGGCCTGTTCCATTTAACATTTAGAGCCATGAGATTGTAGATATTCTCCTCCAAAAGGCCATTTTGAACCTTCCCTGAAACAGCAAAATACATTTTTCCAGACTTGATCATCCAAGCTCTATTGTACGGTAACTATGAGCTGGATTTGACTTAGAGTTACTAAAGTGGGTGCTGTATGAGGGGGATATCTTAGTGAGTTCAGGAACATGGGTATATATTGAACAATGGGTAATTTCAGATAAAACGGTGCGGTTAGTTATTCATACACTTGAGTAACAGCGTTTTGTCTTTGTCATGTTTTTTTTAACTTTAATAAATACTATTAATTGTTCACACAATGACAGGACTGGTGCCTCACTGGGTTGTACGTTGTTCCTCACATTATTCTAAACAAATATACACCACTAGCAACCATTTTTCTTTATCCTTCAGAGTTTTCAGACACTCTCCCATCCAACATCAGAGAGGTTCTTAATACAGCTCTCTGGGAATCTCAGATTTCTCCTTGAAGAGATTCCCTCTTTTCACCAATTTCTTTACCAACCTCAAGATTCTGGATTCCGCAATCCAGCCTGGGCCTCTACGCGACTCTTGTCCGGTGGCTTAAAACATTAGAAAACACCCTTGGTTTATAACTGCCCACTATTCTGGTTTCAAACTGCAACCAAGCTGATTACTTCCAGAACTCCAATTGCAACAGATTAACTAACTACCTTTCATCGAGAGGATTACTGTAGATTTCCTCCAGCAGCTAAACAAGTCGTCTAGTCATTTTACCCCTTTCCAACTTTATCTGATATAGAATGCCAGTTCCCAATCACAGGCTGCATCACGGACAATAAATCCACTAATTACCCTACCTCATGTGTAGATCTGGTTTATCGTGAGACTTTCAAGGAGCTACAAGCTACTCAAGACACAAAGTTGACAGCCTCTCTGCCGCTTTCCTCTACCAGTCTTGCCTGCTGACTAGAGCCGAACTGGATTTACAAATATAAACTCAAAGCAAAGAATCTGCTTAAGATACACCCATCCCCATGGCAACGTGACACACACAGAATGTTCCCAGGTACAAAGGCAAATTAACCATCTTTTAATTCCAAAGCTTTTCCTTATTCGTGTGGTTTACCAGAATTACTTATCCTTTTTACTGGAATAACTGAGGAAGTCAAGTCTCTACTTCTTTAAGTGTGCTTACCTGCCATTTTATGACTCACCCTTTCACTGACATTACCCAATAAACACAAGTTACCTTTTGAACTGTAATTATTTTGAATCTGTGTGGTTCGTCAGCCTCTAGATGCTTACTAGGGTCCATCCGTTCACACCCTCCCCCCCCAAACTAGACTTGAATTTAAAATTCAAATTCAAAAGCTATATCTCCAAAACATATGAACTATAACGTCTGGCAAACTGAACTATAGTCTTACGCGCAGGTCAGAAGATGATTAAAATGCAAAGAGTCAATCTCAATCAAATTAGTGGAGACCTACATTTAGAGGCAAATATGAGCAAGTACTGAACAAACAAGAAGTTAAAAATCATCTATTTTATAAGCTATGTGTCTCAATTTGCTCCATCACCTTTACTAAGACCGGCAACTAGCAGCCAGCTTCTGTACATTACATCTTTGTTCTTTCAATGAAGGTGCTAATTAGTGCTGTGGTCATATCCATCAAGAGGCATAAAGTCATTTCCATGCTGAACTGACACCGAACATTGATATGCATTGAACAACACCAAGTTATTTTTGTGATATTAAAGCACTGCTCAATCCCCGTCGTTTATGCATTGCAGGTTATTCTCCAAGCATATTGATTCAGTCTATTTGCAGAAACTGGACTTGTGCCAGTATTGATCATAAGTAAATTCAACAGGAAAAATGGCCACTTTGTTTTGATGCACAAGAGATTCAGGCCTCACCCAGGCGGAAATGATGCCAGTCCATTAACTGACATGGAACACATTTTCATTGAAGAAAAGACTGGGCTCGGCTAGAACATGATCCAAATCTAATCAAGATATCTGGATAATGTAGTCAGAAAAGATAGCTTGCTTGGATTTTGAATCCAGAACTGCCAGTCGCAAATAGAAAAATCAGAATTCTGTTCAGTTTAATACAATGACTTCAGACTTTATACGATGTGGAGGTTAAATTGGATAATCCCAGAAAAGCCATAATTAACACTTGACAGTTTCTGGTCCCACTGGTATCTATGGCGTTCTGTGTAGCTCTCCCATCTTGCCACCGGGGAACCCACTGCAGGGAATCACCTTCTGTGGGACCGGAAGATCCCACTGACGGGAAGGGCTGGAAAATCCCGTCCATTGAATACAACTGCACTGAAGCCAGAGTGGGGGGAAAAAGGGGTAGTGCAAGTGTCAACCCGCCAGAAGGCAATGTTGCTCAGAGGTCAGCTGAGGACTCTGATGGACCAATCTACAGAAGATCTGTAGAAGGATCACTGACCTGAAATGTTAACTGTGTTTCTTCTCTCCACAGATGCTGCATGACCTACTGGGCATTTCCAGAATGCTTTTGTTTTTATTACAGAAAGGTGGTCGGTCAGCATACACAACTAAATACTTACTCCTTTGGAAAGCCTGAGCACAATGTCAAGTATCAACTTGGGTGTCAGGCAGAGAGCAGATTTTGGAGCCTACTCTCTCCATATGGAGTAGGTGCCCATTCCATCAACACACCCAGTATAATGGATGCGGCTGATGATGGATGTCACAGCTTCCACGCAGCACAAGCTCCTTCCGTCAATGGCGGAACCGTGCTCAGACTGCTGCCACCATGGCTGTGGATACCAAGAGGCTCCCAGCACATCAATCTACTCTCCAACAGGTTAGCAGGATTGTTGCGGCACTACTCCAGGGGAACAGCAGTGATTCCATAGAACACAGATCCCTTGTGGTCTCTCAAGATGACAGCATCCCTCTTATCCCTTCATAAGTTGCTTTGCTTTTCCGTCAGCCAGCCAGCCAGTGGTGGGACAGTCTGAAGCTGAGCTCTGCGGGTTCAGAGCTGCTAGTGTTCATCCTCCATCTGCGGTCTTTCCCCTTAAACATCAGCAGCCTTCCGCCACTGTGGTAGCTACGTGGAAACAGGTGTCTAAAGCACAACATGATCCCATCATTATAATTTTATATGACCTCTGAAAAAGTGAAGAGTTTGTACTTGATATTAGCTTCACTCGAATAATTTACACAAAATGTAGGCAGGATCAAACTCTCAGCCTTTAATTCCACCTAAAGTCAATGAGGCAAGGCGAACAATACTCTGCCCCGGTAACTATTGTCAAGCTGCGCAAGTCAGGCAGAGTCGTCCAGAATTCTGGTGAAAACAAACACCAGATCTCTCCTCAAAACCTGCTGATCTACACACATGGCTGTGCTGGACAGAATGGCTGCCTGTTTAAACGTGGACCCTGATATTAGAGCGGGTAAAGCCAAGGGAACAGGAAATGCATTCCTAGAATTCCCTTGCCCTGACACCTCTACTGCTAACCCTATTCGGAACCTAAATAGGGAATGGAGATCACCAACATCCATTCCACAATGATCCAGGCAGCGGACCAGAGCAAAGGGAATTCAACCCTAAAATGCAAGGTGATGGCGATGTATCTTTCTCTATCCTAGTTTCAATGGTAGGCCACAGTAACTACCTGTGAAAAATGCAGACTTAAAACAGAACACCCAGCCATCCATTTCTGCTCCAGTCCTCTTCCCCTTATCACAAATAATATCCCCCATTGATATTCCTCACGTCCCTGCTGTCCTCTTGTGTACACACCTTCTCCTTAAAGTCACTCTATGCTGCCCACTACGTCGAAAAGCAAGGAGGAATTAACGAATGCAGGATGGCTGGTGTGGAAATTTCCACGTACCTCAGACAAGGAAGATTTCGTAGACTCCTCCAGTGCTGAATGAGGCCATTCGGCCCATCGAGTCTGCACCGACCACAATCCCACCCAGACCCTATCCCCATAACCCCATGCATTTAATCTAGCTAGTCCCCCTAACACTAAGGGGCAATTTAGCATGGCCAATCCACCTAACCCGCACATCTTTGCACTGTGGGAAGAAACTGGAGCACCCAGAGGAAGCCCATGCAGACATGGGGAGAATGTGCAAATTCCACACAGACCGTGACCTCAGCTGGGAATTGAACCCAGATCCTTGGCAACAGTGCTAACCACTGCCGCTGATTATGATACTAATCTGGAAGGACAGGGATTCAGAAACCAGTCGGGAGAAAGATTCAGGGCATGATGATACTGTGCTAGCTATTTTGATATCTTTTGTGTCTATGGGGTGGGGTTATTTAAGATGCATTATTTTCCTACAGAGTCAGTTTATCTGGTAGGAATGCAGCAGATGCTGAGAAAGCAAGATAATTATTCATTTTAGTCATGCAAGTGCTTATTTAGCAGGCAACTTAATGGGGTGCTTCTGATTAAAGAAATGTTTGGTATACAGGGACAGAGTCAGGTGACACTCGAAATGGGAGGAGTTAGGCTTGTAGTTAGCAAAAAAGGAGATTCATTTTCATTTTAAAGGGCAGTTGCTGACTCAGCTGGTTAAAGGCAGAAGCCCGGATGCTCTCTCTCTCTGAAAGCTCCAAGGCGGTTACCCAAGGAGAAGTTTATTTATTAGTGTCATAAGTAAGCTTATGTTAACACTGCAAAGAAGGTACTGTGAAAATCCCCCTAATCACCACACTCCAGTACCTGGTCAGGTACATTGAGGGAGAATTTAGCATGGTTAATCCGAAAAACCAGCATGTCTTTCAGACTGTGGGAGGGAACTAGAGCACCGGAGGAAACCCATGCAGTCACAGGGAGAATTTGCAGTCTCCGCACAGACAGTGACCCAAGCTAGGAATTGAAGCCAAGTCCCTGGCGCTGAGGTAGCAGTGCTAACCACTGTGCCCCCAAGTATGCCTGAATCAGCTAACTAATTTTAGAGTGGGGTTTAAGTTGATTGATAGAAATATTGCTTAATTGGAACTGAATACTGATAAGTCAGTAGTTAAAAGTTGTTTCTTTTCATACTTAAAGATCATTCAACAGTTAAGAGTTAACCTGTTTCATTTTGTTAGAGGTACATTTAAACTGTTATGAATAAAGCTTGTTTTGATTTTTTTTTTTTAAATCCCTAGTTTTTCAGTGGAATCACTCCTGGAGTAAAACATCCTTTCCCCACATTTATGCCAAAAAGAGGAAAATTGTTCGGGTCTAGTCTAGCTTGGGGTTTCTGATCTGACACCCAAAAAAGGAAGGTGTATCACCAATAAGGTGTGTATTACAAGACAGAAATGTGGGAAGAATTTCATACACAAGTGTTAAAACCGACTGATTTCTCAACGTCAGCTAATCACAAAATGAATTCCCTTCTTCGAATATGTCATCCAAATAAACATATGTTGCAAATGGGCTGGAGGGATATCACATTCAATTCCATAGCACATTAGTGATATTATACCCTGTTTACACAATAATATTATGAGGAGGTTATTATTTACGTACCACTTTCACTTTGTTGCTCCTTCCACGCCATGAGAACCACCATCTGCCACCTTTCTTGGGCATCTTTTCCTTAATTAGGTTATCCACAGCTACCTGTTGTAAATGTACAAAAGTAACTAATGGAATAAAAAAAAGCTGAACCTAAACATTTGCACAAGATGCTGTTTTCCAGGTGAAAGAAGCAATAATAAAACATACTGTGGGCACAAAACTAATCTTCGCAAACCAAAATGCTGCAATGTCGAATAGCGAATGGAGGAAACTGAGGCATGAGTACTTGAATGGTTTTTAAAACAAATTCAAATCGTCGCAAATGAAAAATAAAAAAAATAGGGAAAGAGAAAAAAGTTGGTTTAGAAATACATAAACAGGCTTTTATACATCAGATATGAGAAATAGAATTTGACAAGGAATTTGTGCAGACATTTTTAAAAAAAAAATCTAACTCTACCTAAAGCTTCTAAATAATAGAACATAATAAAGCTTGAATGTTATCTCACACAAGTTAATATTTTCAATGGGAATTTATTTTCTCCTCAAGGCCACCTCCTGTGCTGCAAGGGCTCCATGACTTTCCTTTCGCTAACGTGTATGCAAGTAACCTTGTATAACCCATGCACATGTTTACTGTGTGCATCGGTTTATGTAACCGGTTAATGTATTGGTCTAGATTTTGTCACTGGAGATCCAGTTTGGCAACAGTTACCATCACATGGGAGTGCACCAGCAAGAAGGTTAGAAGTCCTAACAAGCTGGCACATTAGCTCCACGTCACCAGCACTGGCATGAAGTAGCTACCAGAAGGGCTGGAGAGGACGCATTGGATTTAGGCGCAGAAGTAGGCAAATTCAACCCTTCGAGCCTGCACTGCCATTCAATCAGATCATGGCTGATCTCTCCCTGGTCTCAAATCCACCTCCCCACCTGTTCCTCATATCCCTCTTTTTATTAGAAATGTGTTTATATCCTCGTGAAACCATTCAACGATTCAGACTCCACCGCATTGAGATAGCAAGTTCCACAAATTCACCACCCTCTGCGAGAAGTAGTTCCTCCTCATCTCAGTTTTAAATCTACTGTCTCACAACCTATACCGTGACCTCTTGTTCTAGATTGGTCCATTAGAGGCAAAGCAAGATGCTTCCAGTTCTGATGCAATGTCAGCCTGAAACATTAATTCTATTTTCCACCTCTCCACAGATGCTGCTCAGGCTGTTTTTATAACACCTTTGCATTCTATTCTTGGAATAGAAAATGGAGATCAATCTTTAAATTCTCTCTACTCCATTCTTAATATTCAAATCTAACCAGCAGAAGTGTGGCTCACATGAAGGTCCAGCCCTGGGATTAGGGCTTGATCCCACACGACTTTGCTAACTAAACATAGGCTCACCTAATCCCACCACCACCTGGGCTGTTAGTGGTAGCAACCCTGCGGGAAGCTGACCTATGCTGCAATTCCTGCCGTTTCCTCTTCTATGCTCCTTCTGTTTGCTACCTATTAAACACCTGTAGATGCACAAGTCTCTACCATAGGAATGCAGATCAGGGAATTTCCATTCAATTCTGGAAGGTCTAGCAGCATTTGCAGTGGCCAACACTCATTGCAGATCTCCTAATTACATATTTTCAGCCCCCCTGCATCCTGAAGACTAGGGGATGGATTAAATCATTGGATAGCCGATCTCTACAACCCAAATTTCAAAATTTCATAGAGCTACTGAAATCTGCATTTCACAGAACATGCTGTCTCGCACATTCAGCTTGCTTTCTCCCAGCCAGCCATAGAGCGCTGGTGATATGGCCAATTAAATTTAAACATGCCAAGTATGTGTACAACTCAGAATAATTGCCACGTTATGAAGTTAGCACATAACATGTGACATATTATATTGCCCATTGTGCAAAACCAGCCCAGCATATTTGAATAAAATTGAATATTACTTTTTCAAATTTAAATCCCCTATGTATTAGACAATCATGATCCCTTTGCCAAACCATTTGCCATTTAAATGTTAACTCACCTTTGGCAATGGTTTCTGGAATGTCTGCACAGCTAGAAGCATAGGAGCAGCTGTTGACCAGTTATAGTACCTAGATTTTGCCAAGAGATGAAAACTGCATTAATATCACAGCAAGTTGATTAATCTTCAATATACTTGTGTTCAATTTGAAACATGTGGAATGTCTTACTGCATTACAGCTGCTACATAAATACAACTTAGTGTCATATGTCTTCCAATAAACAAAGTATATGGCTGAATCATAAGATGCAATTATACGTGCAATACTATGAAGTCAATTAGCATGCCTGTTTGCTGTTAAAATGTCTAACATCCAGATGATAAAGTAGGAAATCTAATGCCAATCTTTTATTTAACACTAAATTTATTTACAGAGTACATTAGGTGCAGCACTGTTGCGAGCCCTGCTGCCTCACCAGGGACCCGGGTTTGATTCCCAGCTTGGGTCACTGTCTGTGCAGAGTGTGCATGGTCTCCCCGTGTCTGCGTGGGTTTCCTCTGGCTGCTCTGGTTTCCTCCCATAGTCTGAAAGACGTGCTGGTAAGGTGCTTTGGCCATGCTAATTTCTCCCTCACTGTACGCGAACAGGCACCAGAGTGTGGCGACTAGGAGATTTTCACAATAACTTCATTGCAGTGTTAATGTAACTCCACTTGTGACAATAATAAAAAGAAAATCTGCCTCCTCCCAAACCAACACCCAGTGTCCCAGCAGTCTTTGTTTACGTTCTTTTGATAGCTTTCATTATACACTTTCGGCGGGCCTGAATTTTTCAGGATCACATCCCCACCAACTCCCCGCAGCCATTTCACACTCGAATGGACAGCAACCAACTGCAACCAGGACTTCTGCCCCTCACACAAGAGCAAGTCCCACCTCAAGAGAGCTGGTGGCCAATTCCCCACCCCTAACTGGGGAGCATGAAATTCAGGCCAAAGAACTTGACCAATGCCTTCCACCTGTATGTCCTTAACCTTAATACAATTAACATATCGTTAGCATTCAGCACCAGCATATTAAAAATTCCTTTACAGGATATATAACAGAATCAAGTTACTGCATTGTTTTGCTAAAGTTAAAATATGAACTAAATGTGGGGTTTTATCAGAAAGCAGCACAAGGCACAGCAGATGAGAGATCAGAGAAACTACACACTTTAGAACACTGATCTAACTATCTCTCTGGTTTGTGAATTAAAAATATACAGATTAAAAACACAAGTTAAAAACACAAGCTGTATAAAGTGCTAATCATTGGGCAAAAATACAATCAACTGATTCTTTTTTCAGTGTCCCTTTCGAATTGAAATGGGGGCACTGCGGTCAGCACTGCTGCCTCAGAGCCAGGGACACGGATTCAATTCCTGCCGTGGGTCACTGTCTGTGTGGAGTTTGCACGTTCTCCCCATGTCTGCATGGATTTCCTCTGGGTGCTCCGCTTTCCTCCCACAGTCCAAAGATGTGCTGGTTAGGTGGATTGGTAAATGCGTAGCGTTAGGACACGGGAGGGGGCTGGGTAAGATACTCTATCAGAAAGTCAGTGCGTTAGACTCGATGTGCCAAATGGCCTCCTTCTGCATTGTAGGGATTCTATGATGAATCTCTTGCAAAGTATTTGCCCATGATGTTGGCATAGTAAAGAATCCATACAAATATTAAACATGGAAATCTTCTTCCAATTAATCACGAAACTTGAAACTGCTACAGAATCCATTTACAAACGATAATATAGTTACAAATTCTCCACTTGGTTTCTCAAACGGTCCATTATAGTGCACTTACTTGCTTCCAATCTTCACAACTAGATTGGGGTCATCAATGATTCCTGGATTCTCTGCAAACTGTTGATACGTGACCGATTGCTGCACAAATTGTTCTGCAAGAATAGAAATCAAAATATGAAGGCCATTCAGCCCATATTTGGTCACCTATCCAGGAAGATCCCTTGTTTCACCCAGTGCAACTTTCTATTGTTTCTTTAAACAATTCCAAAGTTCTGCATTGATTAACTCCATTTGGGAATTGATGCGCGTTATCACACACGAGGCTTGAGATGCTCAAGGAAATAAAGGCTTTTATTTACTATTACAACGAAGCTGCCATGTATAGTACACGATCCCAGACTGAGGGGTCCCAGACAGAGAACAAAGAACAAAGAACAGTACAGCACAGGAAACAGGCCCTTCGGCCCTCCAAGCCTGTGCCGCTCCTTGGTCCAACTAGACCAATCGTTTGTATCCCTCCATTCCCAGGCTGCTCATGTGACTATCCAGGTAAGTCTTAAACGATGTCAGCGTGCCTGCCTCCACCACCCTACTTGGCAGCGCATTCCAGGCCCCCACCACCCTCTGTGTAAAAAACGTCCCTCTGATGTCTGAGTTATACTTCGCCCCTCTCAGCTTGAGCCCGTGACCCCTCGTGATCGTCACCTCCGACCTGGGAAAAAGCTTCCCACTGTTCACCCTATCTATACCCTTCATAATCTTGTATACCTCTATTAGATCTCCCCTCATTCTCCGTCTTTCCAAGGAGAACAACCCCAGTCTACCCAATCTCTCCTCATAGCTAAGACCCTCCATACCAGGCAACATCCTGGTAAACCTTCTCTGCACTCTCTCCAATGCCTCCACGTCCTTCTGGTAGTGCGGCGACCAGAACTGGACGCAGTACTCCAAATGTGGCCAAACCAGCGTTCTATACAGCTGCATCATCAGACTCCAGCTTTTATACTCTATACCCCGTCCTATAAAGGCAAGCATACCATATGCCTTCTTCACCACCTTCTCCACCTGTGTTGCCACCTTCAAGGATTTGTGGACTTGCACACCTAGGTCCCTCTGTGTTTCTATACTCCTGATGACTCTGCCATTTATTGTATAACTCCTCCCTACATTATTTCTTCCAAAATGCATCACTTCGCATTTATCCGGATTAAATTCCATCTGCCACCTCTCCGCCCAATTTTCCAGCCTATCTATATCCTGCTGTATTGCCCGACAATGCTCTTCGCTATCCGCAATTCCAGCCATCTTCGTGTCATCCGCAAACTTGCTGATTACACCAGTTACACCTTCTTCCAAATCATTTATATATATCACAAATAGCAGAGGTCCCAGTACAGAGCCCTGCGGAACACCACTGGTCACAGACCTCCAGCCGGAAAAAGACCCTTCGACCACTACCCTCTGTCTCCTATGGCCAAGCCAGTTCTCCACCCATCGAGCCACTTCTCCTTGTATCCCATGAGCCTTAACCTTCTTAACCAACCTGCCATGTGGGACTTTGTCAAATGCCTTACTGAAATCCAGTGACCTTTATACCTCTCCCAGGAGGCGGAGCCCGACTGGGATGTACCATAATAACTACAATACAGGTGTAACAGCCCAACCCTAACCCCAACAGCAACAAGTAGAACAACCCAACCCTAACCCCAACAGCAACATATATACATACTTGTAGTACTGGCCAGACCCTGGCTCAGTACTACCTAGTGGGAACCAACGATGGTTCACCACAGGAATCTAATCCAAGTGTCCAGAACATACTGAAAGAACTTCCTGATACAAGCTGTAAACTGATATCTAACTAGTTCGAGTCCATTAATGCTTTTCCTAGTCACATATTTACAGTAATTTTCAAATTTACTCGAACTGTACAATTTTCAATGTAAATCTCAAAGACCAGCTTTGCAAAACTGAAAAAACATCAAAATTCTCCCATCTGTGCTCATAGCTCTCACCTCTAACATCAGGAATCAGCCCCCAAGTCATCTCAGCTCTTCCTCTCACACTTGGATTCCTCCCTTATCCATTTGTGATTGCCAAAATACAAGTCATCAGGGGTGGCCTGACAAAGTACAGGCTGAACAGGACTTGCTCCAAATCATAGACTCCCTACATTATAGAAGGCGGCCACTCGGCCCATCAAGTCTGTACCAAGCACAATCCCACCCAGGCCCTATTCCCGTAACCCTCATTTACCCTGCTAATCCTCCTGACACTAGGATCAGTTTAGCATGGCCAATCAACCTAACCCACACATCTTTGGACTATGAGGTAGCATAATCGTATACGTTACTATTTCAGTTGTATATTTTACTGACTTTATCAATTGGCATTCAACATTTGTTGGACATGCTGCACAACAAACTCACTAAGATTCACAGGTTTCATTCCGTTTCATCCTTAGCTCTTTCAATATCCTTTGTAGATTGTGTGATGCCAACCTTCCTACACCCTGTACTTCATATTCGTTCACAGTGAATTTAATCTCATTGCTCTGCCCACTTGCAATCTGTGTCAGCTTCGCTAAAACCATCGTTTGTCCTAGTTTGGCATCATCTTCAAATTTGCATGGAGTCACTGACATAAATTGAGAACATCAGTGATCTCACAAGTGATCTCCGTTCTCCTGCCGTATTTTAACAGTTAAAATTCATTTGTATGAAACCAAATTTATAAGAAATAGAAAATTGCCAAATAATAGTGCAAAAGAAATTAAAACCTTTAAAGGGAGATGCTATCAATTTGAATACAAAATTGTCAAGGAAAGGCAGAATTCTCAAAATAATTTTTTTGTACCATAATTTATTCAACTTTTTTTAAAAAAACAATACATTTGTAGAATTTTCCATCAATGAACTAAAGCATTGTTTCTTTTTTTTTTAAATGTAGGTTTCAGCATCATCAAATCATAGGTTACATGAGTTTAATGCAGAAGGAAGCTCCCTCTAGTCTGTCATGATCATGGAAAATAATCCCCTATTGCATCTGTGTACTGCTTTCATTTCCACAGTGGTCATCTCTCTGGTTTCCCCTAGCAGATCTTCTTTGTAATTCATAACAGTTAGTTCTGAATTTTGCACAACATGCTATTGTGGATTTGATCTCATCAGGTCTAGGCTGAGCTCATCAAACTCACTAAAAAATAAATGTACCATTTCCTCCCCATTAAGAGGTAAAACCTCATTCTCCCCATGGAACAAGAAAATACTAATTTGACTTGTCACACCTCTCATCACAAGCTGACTTCTATTGCATTGAAAATTGCACTGTGTATTTTGACAACTTAGGGCCACCATATACATGTACCGGCAGATGGGAGTCTAGATGGAGAATAAAGGAATCCATGTTTTCACAGCATATGCAGTTCCAATCGGAATTAATCTTGCTGAATCATACTGTTCCTTCCTAGAAAAGTTTACTTAATTTCTTGAGGGAGGTGAATAATGACATCTAAAACCCACAAGGTAAATCTCCAAAATATTTTCTTGTTCTCTTAAAGCAATTAGTGAAATCGCCAATCCAATAATCTAATTGTACGAACTACACTCTCCAAATTTAATCAGATGCAGTCCACAGATGTTTTTGTAATCCCATCTGCTTAACACCCATCATATATCATTCATCACCACATATCATTAATGTCTAAAGGTATTGTTTATAACTTTAAGCATGCTCTTTACTGGATATGTCTCTAGCTCTCCCAAAGGAGTTAACATTTATGCAGCATTAACTACTTTTAATGGGAGTCTCTTCCACACATCCTCTGCAACTGTTCAATTGCCTCCAGCAAAAGAGAATTGATACAGATCATGACCTGTTTACTAGGAGTTAAGTTAATGAAATGCATCCAAACTAAACTAGAAAAATGCCTGATTGTACTTAGGTGTTTTCATTTATTAGACATAAAAGCAAATTAAATGGTGAATGATGTGTCTTAGATGCTGGTGACAAGTCACGCCTATATCACAAGCATGGATTGATGGACATCCATCCATTAACAGATTTAACACAGTTATTCTAAAATTAACTTACAACTGGCATAACAATTAGAAAAAGTCATTGGCTGTTGTGGTATATGTGCAATTGAATAGATTGGGGCTTGCTCTGTGTCTACTTTTGTGACAAGCACAGATACAGAATTTTTACCTTTTGTTATTTCTTTGTAGTCATTAAGCCCACCACAGAGTGAAATGGCAATGGTTGGGAGGTCCCCAATAGTGTCAGAGAAGGTGTCGACTCCGCTGTCCATTCCAGAGCTGCTTACGGTCTGTGGTGACTGATTTTCAGAATGTGCTCCATTTTCAGACCAATTCCGACTAGCTGTGCCGTTTTCACTGTAGAAGAAACAATGTCAGAACTGTTAGTGCGTCGGGATACTTTCTAGTTTACTGTTTGCCACTAGCAGAGCTTCAGATGAAAATCTACAACCTCACGGAAATTACCATTTTGGAAAATAAAGTGCTGCAACTTCAGGATTCATCTCAGTGATATCGTCAAGGTAGACGCCATCCGTGCCCAGATGACGACTGCGTTTATCTGGAGAATGCAAAAAGGAATAAAAACTTGAAGATTTATTCTGGACTACAGCATCGTCATTTCCATTTTACCAATAGATTGGCACACGTAAAGACATGGCAGGACTGTCTCAATCCTCAGGTAATGCCCCAGTTAACCACCGATTATGCTAACCTGCTTCACTTACTCTACAGACCCACCAGGCTGATTCCAGGGATGGTGGGACTGATGTACGAGAGATTGACTAGGTTAGGATTGTTTTTGCTGGAGTTCAGATGATTGAGGGGGGGAAATGTCATGGAGACTTATAAAATTCCAACAGGACTGGACAGGTAGATGCAGGAATGATGTTCCCAATGGTGGAGTTGTCCAGAACTAGGGGTCACAGTCTGAGGATATAGGGTAGGCCATTTAGGACAGAGTGGTGGCCTGTGGAATCATTACCACAGGAAGTAGTTGATGCCAAAACATTGAATGTATTCAAGAGGCAGCTAGATATAGCACTTGGGGTGAACGGGATCAAAAGGTCGTGGCAAGAAAGCAGGATTAGGCGACTGAGTTGGACGATCAGCCATGATCATGATGAATGGCGGAGCAGGCTCAAAGGGCCGAATGGCCTCCTCCTATCTTCTATATTTCTTTGTCTAAACAAGAGGCAGTTCACCGAGGAACGCATTGCAATTTGGATGCATGAGAAAAAAAGAAACTTAGGGAACAGCACGAGAAAGATGACGGGAAATTGTACCGAGGAAAGAAGCTACTCATTAGGTCGGGAAATATACAATAGAAACAAATGTGTTTTAGGAGTTGCAAAAGTACAAAAAATACTCGCAATTGAATGTAGGAAAGTTTAAAAGGGCGAGAGGCCTGGTTTTTAAAAGGCCTGCAAGGGAATACAGTTAGTGAGCGAACACGCAGCCTCAAATTTTTGCTGCATATTTTGAGAGGGGCTTTGACATGGCTCCAGTTTTTTTTTCTGGCTGGTTATTCTGGGCTTTGCTTGGTCAGGTTTCTGTGAATGAACCGTTAGTCCAGCTGCTGACAGCATTAGCCACATTTCACAGTTCTGGCAGCTTATTTTATGTTTCATCTGCTATTCAATGTGTCCCCATGTAGGGGGAGCTGCAGAGGAGAACCCACTTTGAGGCTCTTGAGAAGAAATATCTTGCAAATGTGCACTCAGGATTCAGTGAATATTAGCCCCAATGCTCTTTAGGCAGAACTACTAAAATCTGATGCAAAGGATTCAGATCTTGGGCTTACCCGTGGATTTTCAATATTTCTAGCACCAGGGTGAAACATATGTATACTCATTTCTAATGCGGCACTCGAGAGTCACGTTTTTCAGTTGGTTTGGAAGATTTCAGGACCACTCAATGTATTCAACATTTATAAACAATAAATATCAACAGTATAAAATTACATTTCTATCCGTCCTCAGGTCTGAAGAAGTGTCATATGGACTCGAAACGTTAGCTGTTTCTCTCTCCACAGATGCTACCAGATCGAGAGGTTTTCCAGCATTTTCTGTTTTTATTTCAGATTTCCCGCATCCCCAGAATTTTATTCAACATTTATATGTGTCCCCTTCACAGAGTATTTTTATTCTCTCATGAAAAATTAAGCTGTACAATCATGCTATCCGTAGCACTCAGCGATGCCACTTCAGAAACTCTTACCTTTCCTCTTGCTTGGGGAATCGGTTTTGCTGACTTGCTTGATTGGATTGCCAGAATGGTTCAATTCTCCAGTTTCTGTCACCAACGGAGCCACTAAGGGTTCAAAGTTTTCTGCACTATGTGTAAAATTGCTGAGAGATTGAGATGCAATCTCTTTTACTGCTAAAGGCTCGGGTTTCACTAGTGGAGGGGGAGTCAATGAACCATCATGACAGCTTACAATGGGAGCACTCTCAATCACTCTGAAGTGAGTGCTTCCTGATGGAGTGATGTTCATTGATGGAGTGACGTTCACCCTGTTAAATTCTTCCGTTTTTGGATGAGTAACAAGCTGGAAAAAAGATTGGGGATGATTAACATTTGTTGCACTTATCCATATCAAAACATTACTAAAATTGTCCAATGTCCAATAAGTGTTTAATAAGAGAACTTCACAAAGATGAGGAACACTACATATGGCTGCATGAAAACACATTCAAATCTCAAAGTTGAAGATTAAACATGTAATAACGTATGGATGGCAGAATGAGGATACTTCAGAGGAAATTAAGCCTAGTCAGTTCAGGAAAGAGGAGTTTAGTTGGGAGGATGTGAGGCGAGCAAGAGTAGTCACCCCGATACCAGGAAGAGTTACTGCTTGAAGAATTGCATAATGCCCATCGGGGCGTGTCAAAGATGAGCATGCTAGCAAGATGCTATATTTGGTGGCCTGGCACAGATGCTGATATTGAAAAAGTTGTGAAGCAATGTGACCAGTGTCAGCTACAGTCCCCTTGCACCCCTGGGAAGGACCAGGTTAGCCCTGGGTGAAAGTTCACGTAGATTATGAGCACGATCTCACTTTTGTGAAGGGACACCCATTTGAAATGGACGGAGGGATTTAAACGAAGTCCACAACTTCATACACCACGGTTGAGAAACCACGCCAATGTTTTACCACCCACGGTGTATCAAAGTACTTATCTCAGACAATGGAACGGATGCCGAATTCCAGAAATGCAAAACATTTAATGGAATAAAGCATATCTGAACTGCACCTTATCATCCCTCATCCAATGGGCTGGCTGAGCGTGCAGTTCAAACTTGAGGCTGGAACAAAAAAACAATCACCTGTGTCACAAGAAATCAAGAGTACAGTTCCTGTGAGCCGAAAGAACCAGCCCGTATACCACTACGAGGAGCAGCTCCTGCTGATGGATCGATGCTCAAGAACCAGGGCGAGTTTGGTGGTTCCAAATTTGGCGGGTAGGATGGGGCATACTTACCAGTAAAGGTACCACGATTTCTCAAAAAGGTGGAAAGATGATTTGAGATAGACAATCCAGTTTTTGTAAGCGGACCATGTCAGCCCAAGAATTGTGCTCAGGACAGGGTCACTGTCCTATGAAGTGTGAGTGCAGTACAGATTTTTGAAGAAATACAGATCATTTATGGAGACAAGAGCCATTCCAAAAGCCAGAGGTACTACTGGATCCTACTGTGCCTGCAAATAGTGCTGTTCATAGAATCCCTACAGTGCAGAAGGAGGCCATTCAGCCCATCAAGTCTGCACCAACCACAACACCACCCAGGCCTTATTTGCATAACTCCACATATTTACCCTGCTAATACCCCAAAAAAAATAGGGTCAATTTAGCATGGCCGATCAACCTAACCAGCACATCTTTGAACTGTGGGAGGAAATCGGAGCACCCGGGGGTGCAGACTCCACATGGACAGACACCCAAGCTGGGAATTAAAACCCGGGTCTCTGGCACCGTGAGGCAGCATTTCAAACAGATTAAAATGTGACATTTGAAATATATGATGGGTGGTTAGCTCACCCCCACCCGGGTGTCCTGGCAGCCCCATCCACCATTTAAAAGTAAAATAGGCAATTTAAGTTTGCTAATGAGCCAACTGATGCAAATAACACACTGCCACATTATAAAACAGTGGGCAAGGAGGCAAGGTTCACAAGGACAGCTTTAAATAACTTTGGGGAGGAAAAGGCAGGAAGGAATGGAGGTGTTTATTCTGGGGGGTGGGCTGAGTCAGGAAAACACTTGTTTCTCCCAGCCTGGCCCCTCAAGATCTGCCACCCCATCCTTCTCCCCAAGCTGCCAGATCCTTTCACACCATAAAAGCCCAGCACTTACTTTAAGATCCATCAGTCTTCTCTGTGGGCCTCCTTGCAGCCCTGGCAGTGCCCGCTACTGAGCTCTGGTGCTGCTTGCTGATCAAATTGACTGCCAGCTCTCGAGGGGTTTGGAAGTCTGATGATCACCTGCTTAAGGCAAGCTTCAGCGTGGTATTGCCCGCAGGACAGCCTTGTTGAGCATACATCATTGTGGCACCCACTTTACTCCAGGGAGGCAAGGAATTCCCTCCCCCACTTAAGATTCAGTCCCATGATTCTACAACAGTATATAGTGTACACAGTATCTATTAGATCAGATGTCGAATGGCCTCTTGTCATTTGATACTGGCGTTTTTATGTTCTTAGGAATTAAATATAATTTGTGTGTATTCATAATGCTATTATTTAACACCTTTGTAGATACCTTGCCAGTTTGAGGGAGTTCTCCCCATGCCCAGTGCATTTCTGTGTTTAATCTGTTCATGCCTCGTTCTGATGGCTTACTGACCAACTCGGAGTCACTGTTCGGAGTAGGAGGGCGGGATCTTGAGACACTGTAAAACATGGAGTAAATCTTCAATAGGTGTAACAACTTGTCAACTCACTATTAGCCATTCTGAGCTAAGCTATACTGTCAAGATCTACCTCTTTGCATTTTCCTTTCGGTAGATGGAAGATTCCAGGGGAATTCTTCCATGGTGGGAGAGAAAAGAATTTGATGGGTCAAAAGTTGGATTTATACCAGCATGAATTTCCACAGGATCTTCCACTGGCACACACCAAGGCGAACCAAGAAACCCACTGAAGGCCATCACGAGACTGATTAGCATTGGAGATGGGGGGTACAGACTCCACATGGACAGACACCCAAGCCGGGAATCAAACCCGGGTCTCTGGCACCGTTGATGAAATGCAGAAGACGACCCGATCACCCGTGCCCAATTCTCTGCAGCGCTAGCGGGAAAACATAGCAGTGGAAAACATGTCTGAAACAACATGGTGTGCAGATATCAAGACTCACCTGAATGATGCCCAATGGCCACTCTGAATCCCAGAACACCACAGAACTGAACGAGGGGGGTGGCGGAAGCAGATGCACCTTTGAATTCAGTCTCCTGGACAGGGTCCATCTTCCAGCCTCAGAATTTTTGTAGAGATCCACGATCTTTCTCAGGAGTTTCATCTTCCAGAATGCACATCTGGAGATCAATTTTCAGAAGGTCCACCTTTGTTCTTCAATAATGGGTCAGTGACGCTGGATGTCTTTTTGATATGGTACCCAAATAGGATGATGGATTACGCAACATCAAACCCACCCACCACAGAATATGGCACAAAATCCCCAGTTGTGTAATTAATAAGGTTGGGACCAGAAAATATGGCGTGTTTTCCCAGCAGCCTCTGCAGATGGGAACACTCCACATTCCCATCCCAGCCAGATGGGAGAATTCCAAGCCCAGTGACAGGGGTGGGAACGTGGAGTGTTTCCCCACTGCAGAAGCTAGTAGGAAAACACGCCAAATCTTCCAGATCCAACCTCATGAATTAAGCAACCAGGTGTTTTGTACCATATTCTGCAGCGGGGCAGGCCCAATGGCACATAGTCCGCCAACCTATCTGGATGCCATATTGAAAAGGCTCCAAACATCACTGACCAATTATTGGAGGAGGAAGATGGTTCCCCAGGAACACTGAGGCTGGAAGTTGGACTCCTTCCAGGGCACAAATCTGGAAAGTCCACCTGCAGACGCTGTTACCACCCACTGCTGTGTTGCTGGGTGCCCAGGGGTGCCATTGGCCTCCATTTTGAACTCTGGAGGCATCTCCAAGCGAGTCCCAATATTTGCACACTACATTGTTCCAGACGTGTTTCGCACCTGTGTGTGTTTTCCGGCTGGTGCCACGGAGAATCAGGCATGGGTGATTGAGCCTTCATCTTCATCCCTTAATGAGATGCAAATGAGTTTCACACCGGCCTCCAGCAGATTTCCCGATCCACCGTGGTGGGCACCAATGGAAGATCTGCAGAATTTCACACTGAGTAAAAACAATTTTTGGCCCTCACACGGAATTCTTCCCTCACCTGCCACTGAATGGGTAGCAGGGACATAGAAGATTTCCATCCTTTGTCCACAGATGGGAGAACACCGTTGTCAGCTTTTAACATTTTTAAAATTATATCACAGTTTCTTTCTCATGATTCTCTATAATTTGTATCAATTTTCTTTAAATCTTTCACTAGTATATTAAATACTGACATTCATCATGAGAACACCATTTGGAAGAAAATGGACTAGTCAGTGACAGGCAGTGTGGTTTTGTATGGGGAAGATCATTGCCTAACAACTTGATTGAGTTTTTTGAAGAGGTGACAAAGATAATTGATGAGGGAAGGACAGTGGATGTATTTTATATGAATTTTAGTAAGGCATTTGACAAGGTCCCACATGGCAGATTGGTACAAAAACTAAAATCACATGGGGCTCGGGATGGGCTGGCTAGATGGATACAGAACTGGCTTGGTTATAGAAGACAGTAGTGGTGGAAGGGTATTTTTCTGAATGGAGATCTGTAGCTAGTGATGTTCCACAGGGATCAGTGCCGGGACCTCTTGTTTGTAGTAGATATAAATGATCTGGAGGAAAATGCAGGGGATCTGATTCGTAAGTTTGCAGATGACACGAAGATTGGTGGAGTTGCTGATTGTCAGAGGATGCAACAGGATATAGATAGATTGGAAACTTGGGCACTGAAATGACAGATGGAGTTTATTCTGGACAAATGCAAGGTGATGCATTGAGGAATCAAATTTAGATGTGAATTGTACTGTAAATGAACATTAACATACCGAGGGATCTGGGCGTGCAGGTCCACAGTTCCCCAAAAGTGGCAACACAGGTGGCCAAGATGACTAAGGCAGTATATAGTATGCTTGCCTTCATCAGCCAGGGCATTGAGTACAAGAGTTGGGAAATCATGATCCAGCTATACAAACTTTTAGTTAGGCCACATTTGAAGTGTTGTGCAGCTCTAGTCGCCACACTATCAGAAGGACAGGGAAGCTTTGGAGAGAGAGTGCAAAGTAGATTCACCAGGATGTTGGTGATGAGGAAAGGCTGAATAAACTAGGATTGTTTTCACTGGAAAGATGGAGGCTGAGGGGAGACCCGATAGAGGTCTACAAAACAATGAGAGGCATAGACAGGGTGGATAGTCAGAGGCTTTTTCCCTTGGGTGAAAGTGTCAATTACAAGGGGGCACAGGTTCAAGGTGAGGTGGGGGGGAGGAGGAGTTTAAGGGAGATGTGCGGGGGACGTTTCTCCACACGGAGTGGTCCAGAGGAGAAAACAGGCACATTAGCAACATTTAAGAGGCATCTGGATTCCCTCATGAATTGAGAGGGAATAGAGGGATACACACCGTGTAAATTTAGTTAGGGCATCATGATCTGTACAAGCTTAGAGGGCCAAAGGGCCCATTCCTGTGCTGTACATTTTGTTCTTTAATAGCTAACTGTATTGCAATATATATATATATATATATATATATATATATATATATATATATATATATATTCACACACTTCATTGTCTGTTAAAAAGGATGAATTAGTTAGTTATTAGTACCTGGATGAAAACACAGTATAGGTGGCAAAAGAGACATTAAGCTGCTCTTTGAATGCGTAATTGTCAATATAGGTTAGAAAACATATTCACTTCATAATGATAAGTTTCTAAAATACCCATCCCAATAGACTGAAGTATATGTATTAATAAATCAGAGAACCAAAAACATTTGCCCAGGAACTATGTTTGTTATAGCTCAATAATGTAGGTTCTCTCATGAAGTAAATTCTACTTTTGCCTTAGGTGACTGGTTTGGAAGTCAGTCATTTTAATTCCATTGGCTATTAATGAAGCATGGAAAGTGGTAAAGTAGGCACAAAATTGGCTCAGTGATGGAAAGCAAAGGGTAATGGTGGTAATTATTGTGACTGGAAGGCTGTTTCCAGGAGTTTCACAGGGCTCGATAGCTGCTGGAGAGAGGGAATCAGGTAACGAGAATCTAACTGAGTTTTGAGAGACTGTTTCTCTCCAGGCCACAGAACAGGAGAGACTTGCCAAAGGAACAGGACCCAGAGTGGGTTCTCTCCATCTCTTTCTCTATCCTTCCTGGCAGTGCTTGACCACCCACATGCCATAGGCAGAGTTTTAAGGATCAATGCAGGAGCTGCTGCCTCCATAAATTGTCATTCAATCTCTCTAATTTGTCTCGATGCTGAATCCAGAAAGACCATCGAGCCCACTCCAAAACCATCCAAATCATCAATCTACATGATCTGTGTACGACTGATTTATTGAAATTTAGACAACATAATCTATAGTTGTTTGACAGTACAGAACTTGGGTATTGCTGAAAAAGGAGAGATATGCCATCTAAGCTTTTCATCTTGTAATCTTTAGAACAGTAAAGGGAACAACAATTTGTACTGCATGAGAATGCTGATTGGTTGGCAAGTAAACTCTAATTGGTAGAAGTGCTGCCATGTAGAATGCAGCAGCAAATAGTTAACTGCCAAGCTATTGTTCAAATTCAAACCAGGCAGGTCAACTCTGATTGATTAAAGAATTGCCAAGGGGAGTGAAACAGGAAAATGGCTGTTCCCCAGTCTTTTGATTAGTTGACTAAGGTGCAATGCATGGACATGCTCCATCTGTCTGCAAGGATGGGGCCATTTAGGTGGATAGATGTGGCTTCTAGCATGTGTAAAGTAAGCCATGCAGCAAGCCTGATTGATAATCTTAAAGATAGTAAACTGGTCCCTAGTGTGTTCTCCATAGCAACAGCTGTACTAATCAAAGCCCACTTGTCAACCAAACGGCACTCTCTTCTCATGCAGTACAAATTGGTGTTGTCTTTACTGTCATCTGTCCTGATGATGCAAGATTCCTACAGTGCAGGAGGTGACCATTCGGCCCATCAAGTCTGCACCGACCCACAATCCCACCCAAGCTCTATCCCCATGCATTTACCCTAGCTAGTCCCCTGACACTAAGGGGCAATTTAGGATGGCCAATCAACCCAACTTGCACATCTTTGGGCTGTGGGAGGAAACTGGAGCACCCGAAGGAAACCCACGCAGACACTAGGAGAATGTGCAAACTCCACACAGACAGTGACCCAAGCCGGAAATCAAACCCAGGTCCCTGGCGCTGTGAGGCAGCAGTGCTAACCACTGTGCCGTGTGTATATCTCTTTTCTCAGCACCACAATCTATCCTCTTCTCACTGTGTAACTTGTGTCCTTGTGCACGTGAACTTTTGAATACATATGAGAGTCAGTGTTATTATTTTTATTTAAAAATAGTGTTAAGTACAATACTTTTTTTTTCAGAAACTTAAGAAAACCTGTGTGTCCTTTAAAGTCACACTATTTTAAATAGTGAAACATCCATTGAATTAGCAAGCATATATTCTTTATTTAAAAGACTGTTGTGATCAAGCGAGGTGTGGGGAGGGAAGCCATCCCCCCCAACCACATAACTATAACAACACGCAAAATAAACTCCCGCCTTCAATTCCAGTATTTAACCTAAACAATGGTAATTCTACAAGTCAGAGTTGCTGCATCATTAGCTTATTAAATCTAATAATTGATAAGTTACATAACCCTTGCTTTATTTCACCCATATTAGATTTTAAATGTAAAATCTGGGTGTGATAATGTTGCTGCACCCTCTGTTTTCCAGTTGCTTTATTACTAATACAGCATAATTGAGATATTCCCCATTTATCAAGTTTCAAATGGTCAAGAAATGAAACAAGATTTTCTATCATTTCAGATTGAGTGACAAGTTTATTGTTTAGCTTCATGCTCACTAAATATTTTTAATTTTCTTCAAATCCAGTGGTAATGACATCAAACTTCCTGGAACGCATCACTTAACTTTGGTGCCATCACATTTTTTTTCCCCCCCAGGAAATTTGCGTACAACTGATTTAACATTGCACTGGGAAAATTTCCAGCTTCATTTTTTGCATGCCTTACAATTTACATCCGTCAAAACCATCTGCTCCTCATTTACACTGCTTTGCTGCAATAGAACACAAACATTTTCACAACTGATGCACTACCATTGATTTAAGTCCAGAGGTTCAACTGCAACATTATCCAAGTCATTTGATATCAGCGTAACTGAGATGCTGACAATCTTTGATTTCTTTTCCTTAATTTTTTTTTATTAGATCCAAGCTAAAAATTCAAAGTTAAGAACTGCATTGCGCACACTCAGAGTGGCTTTACAATGAGCATACCACCACGCTGCGTAACAATGGTACAGAGAGAACTGCAGCAGAGGTAAGAGGGCCTGAGAGTGTGTGTGAGTGAGGCACCATGCTGGAAGTCAGCAAGGTCACTAGCAGCCCTAATGATGTTGCTTGATCCATCCATTCATTGGAGCAAACTGCGAGATAATCTGTGGTCTGTAGAATCTGTTTTATTATTGGGAATAACCATGACTCTCTTGAAAATTATTAACTTGTCATTGTATTGATGGATTCTTCACTTGTGTTGATTCTCTATTATTTTCATAATGCTGATAACATTTAAGCAGGTTACTGAGTGTGGTGTAAGGAAACGAGGAGGAGAAAAGGCATTCCCACCCTGCAAAGTCCTTCTCATTAACCTCTGGGTGTCAAGGTTGAGGGAGCTGTCCCTCAGAACATTTAAGCAACAGCCTTACATGACCACAACTATCAGCCCATATCCAAAATATCTCCATCATCCTTGTGATTTGCCCCACCAGTGGGACCCAAAAGTGGATGCACAGTGGAATATGATCAGGTGGGAGTGTTGCTGGCAGTTCTGCTAGGACTCCAAGTGGCATAATACATGTACCAGATCACAAGAATGCAATGGGGAAAGGCCACTGCCTGGAACTTTCAGCCATGGTACTGTGAGGGGCTAGAAACTGGGTAGAACCCCTCTGGCTTTATGAATGACATGCAATGTACACTGTGAATATCAAGAGTCTTCAAATTGTAGAGGCACCCCAGAATGAAACATGATGTACTGCAGTGTAAAATTCAATTTGAAATGTACTTATGATTTTTTGGGGAAAAAAAGGAACAAGTATCAGGTCAAACATGGGCAGGAATATCTTTGTGTTCTCAGCTGATGAACGTGCACTGATTCATTGTTAAATATTTGGATGCCCATCATGGAGAGTGGCTCAGTAGTACCACCAGTAACCAAATCAATCTAGTAGCTCAAATAGGGGCACTTACGAGACTCTATATACCAACAGAAACAGAATCAAATTCCACCACAATCTAACTTCATGGCTCAGCAAGTCAATCACTATCTATCGCCAAAAGAGCAAATTCAACTGGAAGTGCCGAGCCGGTGATCCTTCTCTGCCTCTCCCAAAAGGTTGCGACCATCATTCAAAGCGATTCATTCACCAGGATATCAAGAAACGGCGGAGTGCACTGAATACAGCAAAAGCAACAGAACCCACCAAAATCTTAGCTTGTGGGGAATTCGGGTGCTCCAGGGTGAAACTCACACTAACTAAGTTGTTCCAGCACAGCTAAAAGAGTAATGTCTACCTGATCATGTATACATCCTGTTCATGAAAAGCAGGATAGATGCATCCAACTACTGTTCAATTAGCCGACATGATGGAAGGGGTCATTGGCAGTGCTTTCAAGCAGCGCATTCTCAATAACCCGCTCACTCACAGAAAAGCAATGACTGCGGATTCTGGAATCCGAAACAAAAACAGAAAATGCTGGAAAATCTCAGCAGGTCTGACATCTGTGGAGAGAGAACAGAGCCAACGTTTCGAATCTGGATGACTCTTCGTCAGAACTCAAATACTCACCAATGATCAGTTTGGGTCCTACTACAGCTACCTTGTCCCACACCTCATTACAACCTTAGCTCAAACATGGACATGAACAGAGCGGGGGGTGGGGGTTCGAATGAGTGCCCTAGACTAGCTCTTAGCTTCTTTTATAGTACCTGGCTGCTTCACCAAACAAACAATGCAGGTCCTTTTTGCAGAGCTAGCACAAGCAGCAACTTAACAGTTCAACTTGTGTATGGTCTGTGTGGAAACTTTCGAATTGCTGCACAGTTTACAGGGATCATTGCCCTCTGCATTGTCAAGCCAATATTCAACAGGTGTGACACCAAATACCTCAGTAAAGGGCTCTTCACTGATCACTGCAGAGTGTTTAGCTTCATTAGCAATTCCTCAAGTAACACAGGCATGGACTTCAGCATTCAGGTTGGTGCAATTAATGTTTGTCCCTAGCAGTAACCATCTCCACCTTTCAAGGCATTATCAGCACCAAAATCCCAACCAAGATCTGGACCAAACCATGGACTAGAAACTCAATAGGACCAACTACGGCTAAAGAGGTCAGAGGCACTCACGGTGATCGACTCTTCTTCTGACTAGCCATATTTTTTCTACCACCTACAAGATACAAGTCAGAAGTGCCACAGAATACTCTCCACTTGAACGTTATTACAGCCGCACCCATCCAGGGCAAAGGTGGTCTCACTGACCAGCAACCCATCCATCAGCACAAATATCCACTCCTCTCATCACTACCTCCAGCAGTGTTTACTGTTTATAGATGCACTGCAGCAAGTCATCAACACTTCCTAAACCTGCAGCCTCTACCTGGCAGGAGGAAAAGGGCAATAGGGGCATGGAAACACCATCACCTCCATCCTTTTCTCCAAGTCACACAACATTCTGATTTAGATGTGTATCAGC
This sequence comes from Mustelus asterias, assembly GCF_964213995.1. Classification (NCBI taxonomy): domain Eukaryota; kingdom Metazoa; phylum Chordata; class Chondrichthyes; order Carcharhiniformes; family Triakidae; genus Mustelus; species Mustelus asterias. The sequence goes on from NC_135805.1 coordinate 103,844,768, forward strand.
TCAAGGTGGTACACCACTGGCTCCTTTAAGGGAACCAGTGATGGTCAATAAATACTGGTCTTAGCAGTGATACTCAGGCCCAAATCACAATCTCCATTTTGAGATTTATACAAGATGGATTTCAATTACTGACTGAGGGCTGTCCCAAAATTTAAAACAAAATCATTGTTTTGTTCAGCAAATCCTGTAAGCCGAGCAGACAATACGTTTTTCCACTCGTCGTTATTTTCTTTCTCCTGTTCATTCTGAATGAAGTTTAATGGATAACCTGTTGCCAGTGTTAGACTTAATCCAGAGACTAATGTGTGTACAGAAGCGGGTCAGAGAGAGTTCATGATCCAATTTATCTTGCACAGAAAGTGCCTCACTTCTATTTAGTTTTTTTTTAAAAAAACAGTTTAAAGCCCGTCGTACAGATCATCACCAAGGTTAAAAAATAAAAATTGTTCGTGAGAAGACAAGTAAATAAAGTAGTTACTGGATAGTATCAAGATTGGATGTCACCATATTACATAATAGCACAGCCAAGATCAGGGCCTTTAATTTTATAATGCTCAACAACAGAAATATGCAGAAAATAATTCTTCTTCAGTGTAAGAATGATACTAAACTATCTCACATCAACAAAAGATGTCGTCTGGGGAGTAAAATCATTAACCTGACTAAAACAAAGCACTAAGTTTCAAGTCCCTTTATTTGGGTGGATCACTCCAGCCATGAGACTTCAAAAATGTTAAAATGTTAAAGGTACTCCCCCACTTGCACACTGGAAACGTTGGAAGGTTGACGCTTGTGGAGTGAGACTCTCTGGCATGCATGCTGGTGCACATTCGTAAAGAGCTCACTCGTACCAATGTTCAGTGCCAAGATCCAGGAAAGCAGGACATTGTGGAGCTGGCTTAATCATCCGTCACAATTTACAACGACTGGCCCGAGAGAAGTCATAATGTTAACGCATCAGCAATACAAATACATCTTAATAGTTTCAAATGACAGTGTTCAGATGATTAAACTGTCCCTTGGCAAATATTTAAATAAACTGTATGAAACACACACCAGTCAGTGACACATTATAAACTCAAATTTGATGTTTTGTTTCCATCAGGATGGACGAGAGCATCTGAGGAAATATCCACCCAGCCTTTGAAGGTAGACAGTGCAGGAATCTTTGTGCATGATGGTTGACAGAACACAGTCTGAATAAGGTGAATGTGGCTAGAATATAAAAATCAACTTCATCCACAAATCACAGGCATTCCAAACCTAAATGGAATCCAAGAGCAAAAGTCAAATCTGATGGATACAAGGCAAATCTGTGTGCGTGTTTAGGTCTTTAGAATTGTATTCCCTTTAAAATGCTCCAATTAAAAAAAACAAACAGCGACAATAAAACAAAGGAAAATTGTGTCATCATAATAAACTTCGAATTTAAAATTGAAAACATAACACTGAGGTCTAAGAATGAACAAACATCAAAACTTTAGGTTAATTAAAAACAGATTTAAATTATTACACATCCTGAATGGTTAATATATTAGCAGCATCACTAAGTGGGCACTGCAGCAACATTCTTATACCTGAGCATAGATGGAAAAAGTGATGATGGCTGTGGACAAGAACTAGACAAGCCTCCAGCAACAGGAGCCAAAAGATGTGAAGTACGTTGCTCGATTTCTACAGGCGGACTGGAGTTTTGCAATGCAGCAAAAAAAGCAGAATTAATTAGGTCGCTGGGCTCTTGCTGAAATATCTGAGCACAGAGTGTACAAATGACAAATAAAACAAGCAAGCCGGCTGTTACAGCATGCTGTACTGACAATGTGTTTTACTTAATCAGGACACGCATTTGAGCTGAACAAGCAGTGCGGTTTCCATCCGAAAATGGAATAGTATTTTTAAAAACATACATATGGTATAATTGGACAACATACATACAAAATTGATCTCAGTAAAGAATCATGTCTAAAACAGTGTAGGATATCACCATTTATGCATCATTTGAAGAGACAAAAAGAGAGAAGTCTTCAAATTTTAAAAAAATCTCGAGATGGTCATTGACCAGTCAAATCCAAGGCTTTATATTTTATTTCCATTCTCTGGGATTTGCCAAAAGACTGTATTGTCAACAATTTATGGTGATGAATTCAGGAACTAATTTTGGAATTTCCTGGTCACCTGCTGAAGCACGACGACTAATATCAGCCACAAATAATAATCTAGCAGTTATTTAGTAACAAAACAGGCCATTTTCTGTCCAATCAGAATGAACATTATCAATATTATTATATGACAATGGATCTCCCAGTTCTGGTGATGGTTAAATCGCTGTACAGCAGCCCCACTGCTTTGATGTCGCACAATCCTACTAACCAATCTTTAAAGGAGCGTTAATCTAATAGAAGCGTTTTTACATTCGTGTGGAAATGTGCAATCTTCAAGCATTTTCGCCACATTGCTTGTGCCTAAACCACAGTGACAACGTGATGCAGTCATTACCCATCTAGTAATCATATCTTCAATTTTTTTCAATCAAAATATCATAGAATCCTTACAGTAGAGAAGGCAGCCATTTGGCCCATCAAGTCTGCACTGACTCTTCAACAGAACATTCTTAGCCAAGTCCACTCCCCACCCTACTCCTGTAACCCCACACATTTACCCCACTAATCCACCTAACCTACCCATCCTGGGACACTGAGGAGCAACTTAGCTTGGCCAATCCACACATCTTTAGACTGTGGAAGAAACCAGAGGACTGGGAGGAAACATACACAGACACAGGAAGATGTAAACTCCACACAGTGACCCAAGGTCGGAATCAAACCCAGGTCCCTGGCATGTGGAAGGCAGCAGTGCTAACCATTGTGCCACCATGCCTCTCACTTGAGGTTTGTAACCAAAATGTAATGTCATCAACAATTTAACCATATGCAATTGCAGATGCTTTCAGAATGTTTGACAAATTAAACTTCAAGCTACACTCAACACCAAAACCGCTGCCAGAGCTTCCATTTTGCAAGTGTTCACTACATAAAAACCATTACATTGTGATAATGAGCCACTTTAATTATCTATCCTAAATACCAGGAAAACAGAAGCAATCTACCCAGCCCCCCACTCCAATTAAAGTTTATTATTTGTGGCTTGTCATTACACGTACATTGATTGGACAAAAAGCAAATGGAACACCACAATATCTAATAATGCAGGAATGAGTCAAAAACATTGGCAAAAAGACCACTTACTTATATCTGGATGAACATTCGCTGTCTGATAGGGGATGCACCGAAGAGTGGGTGAAGTTAACTGAGGAACTGACCTGTTTATCACTGTATGTATTTGTCAAGTTCCTTAAGGAGGAAAACAATGCAGTAATTAGTGGGAAGCTTCAAATGGCAAATTGTAATTGTTATTAAAAAAACACATTATGAATAATGGTATTGCACAGAATCCCACTTGGGTATAAAAAAGACACAAGAACAGTTGGAAGCTTTTTCCCAGGGCAGAAATGACAATTACAAGGGGGCACAAGTTCAAGGTAAGGTGGGGGAAGCTTCAGTAGAGATGTGCAGGGGGAAAGTTTTTTTTTTTTACAGAGGGTGGTGGGGGCCTGGAATGCACTGCCAAGTGAGGTGGTTGAAGCAGACACGTTAGTGATATTTAAGACTTATCTGAATAGACACATGAACAGGCAGCAATAGAGGGATGCAGGCAGTTGGTCTAGATCAAACAACGTGATTGGCACAGCGCAGGCTTGGTGGGCCGTAGGGCCTGTTCCTCTGCTGGACTGTTCTTTGTTCTAAAAAGCCATTTGGCTTCCCCACTATTATTAGAAATTAAAGCGAGAAGCAAAAATGCTGCACTGCGAAGGCTGCTTTTAGAATTGATCTACAATCAAAACATCACACGCAAGTTGACATTGCAAAGAGATGGAATGGAATTTTTAACTTGCCCAACTCTTGGACTAAAAAAAATTACAAACCTCATTTTTGACTTCTTTAGCACAGATGAGATTTATTGCCTATGCCTGTTTAATATTCTAACATTTTGAGAGCTGGGAGTGATGGTGGCAATTGCAACATGCTGTTAAATCCAGCTGCCTATTTTCAGTGTAAGTGGGTGTGAAAAGCTCACATACTGCTCCACTAAAGTTGTATCTAATCAGTAGCTGAGTGTTAAACTGCCAGCTTTCTTCTGCCATAAATGTAAACGTACCTGGAGATAATGCAACAATTCAGACCAAACTGCATGCTAACAGGAGATTTTCAAACAAGCACATCTTATTAGGACAGCACCAATTTAGTATGTTTTTGCCCTTTGGCTGAAATAACCCCCATGACTACCATTACGGTGAGACACACAATTTAAGTTAAATTATACATTCGTTGCTGCAAGTGGTTTGTAGAATACAAATTCAAGGAAGTGACACAAATATTTTGGGAAGCAGTAAACCATTAGAAAAGGTGCAGTAAAAGATCAACAGAAATTATAATAAGCAATATCTTTATAATGACTCCATAAATCTTATGAAGTCAGATCATTAAAAAAAATTGCTGGAGAAACCCAGCAGGTCAGACAGCACCTGCAGAGAGAGAAACAAAATTAACATTTCGGGTTGAGATTACTTTATTAGAATGGAAGAAAGATACAAATGTAAGAGTTTTTAAGCCAGTGGAGGAGCAGGGGAAAACAAAAGGAGAAGGTTTCTGATGGGGTCGAGGCCAGGGAAATAACAAGTTTATTAGTCACAAGTAAGGCTTTACATTAATACTGCAATGAAGCTACTGTGAAATTCCCCTAGTCGCCACATTCCGGCACCTGTTCAGGTCAATGCACCTAACCAGCACGTCTTTCACACTGTGGGAGGAAACCGGAGCACCCGGAGAACGTGCAGACTCCATCCACACAGATATGATGCAAGCCAGGGATCGAACCCGGGTCCCTGGCACTGAGGCAGCAGTGCTAACCACTGTGCCACCCCAAATATTTCTTGATGCAAAAGCTAAAGACAATTGTAATGGATCTTGTTAAGAAACTAACTGTGTCCAAACAAGGTGTGAATGGCTACTTAAACACCATCAGAATGCAATATGAAGGCATAAAAGGAAGAAACAAGATGGGCCTAGCAAATAAGTTTATAAAAATAAAACACAGAATAAGATGGAACAAAAATAGAAAAATCTCAGCAGGTCTGACAGCATCTGAGAGAGTGTAGAGCCAACATTGGCTCTAGAGCTGCTCTGACGAAGGGTCATCTAGACTCGAAATGTTGGCTCTATTCTCTCTCCACAGATGCTGTCAGACCTGCTGAGATTTTTCAGCAATTTTCTGTTTCAGATTCCAGCAACTGCAGTATTTTGCAATTTTTCTTAGAACGAGAGGGAAGCAGAGGTCATGATTTAAAGGCGTTACACAAGGTTGACTCCAAAAGGATGGGGAGTGCCGAGTGGAAAGATGTACTGTTCCCCGAGCTTGATTGGAAAACTAGAAACGCCATGGACAGGAAGGTCAGATTGGGAGCAAGGTGGCGAATTAAAACAACAAGCAACCTGAAGCTCAGGGCTTTATTTGCAGACTGAATGGAGGTGTTCTGCAAAGCGGTCACCTAGTCTGTGTTTGGTCTCCCCCAATGTGGAGACAACATCATGAGCAGTGAATACAGTATACCAAATTGAAAAAAGTACATGTAAATCACTGTTTCACTTAAGGAGCATTTTGGACACTGGACAGTAAGGGAGGTGGTGAAAGAACCTAGCCTGCGAAGGCTGCCTTCTCTGTTCTTCTTTCAGATTTCCAACATTCACAGTATTTTGCTTGTGACATGAAGTAAAATTGATTCTACTTAACAAAGGTCAATAAAATGAGGCAAACCCCATTTCTTTTTAAATAATTAGGATGATTGATCAGATAGAGAGATGTTTATGCAAAAACAAACTGAAATAAACAGTGAACATGAAAGCTAAAGTAGTCTTAGACTATATGTCACCATCAAAACAGTACAGGAAATCCAAACTCAGCTTATTCAGAACAAAATAGAATTAGTTTCCGATTCAACGAAGAATAGGTGGTACAGATGAAGGCAAAAAGTGAAACTTGGACCAAGTTGTGGAAAAGGTCTTGGTAATGGTTGGGTTGGGCATGTGCACATTTAACTTTATGGTCCAGATTTTACTGTGGTAACCAGGATGAAATTTTCACTACTCATTCCATCAAAATCAACAGCAACTTCTGGAGTCAGATATGCAAAAAGAATAAAAGAAATTCAGAAGCTGCTGTCAGTGATTTTACACCTCCCCAGAGGGTGCATTTTTGAGACACCCACTGACTGCAATCAAAGAGAAATCAGTTTAAATCGATGGGAACTTCTACTCTTATGCTGTTAGTCTCGGTATAAAAATGCCTGCAAAACTTTTATACCTTATTGAATGAGGTGCAACTGGGCTTTTAAATGGTGTGCTAACTCAATTACTGCAAACCCCAAGGTTCACAGGCCCCAAATGGCGCATGTCAAATCCCCCCATATTATCAAAGAATGCACATATCTTTTTTTTTTAATGTTTAGTATCTGTGCATCTTCATTTTCCACCTTAAATAAATGATTTATGTTCCCATTTGAAAACTTAAAAGTGTTAATATTTGGTTGAATTTTCTGGTTTGCTTCAATATGACTGACTGACTGTTTACCTGTCTGCTGACAGCAGCGATGCTTCATGGCAAGTTATCCCCTTGACTTAGCACCAGTTTTAGACCACACTAAACTTTAGTGGGCAGCTTTCTTTGCGGTTAGCAGTGACGGCACACCCCCCCTCCCCACTTTTATTTATGACAAGACATTGCAGCTCTGACCAATATTTTCACTTGATTACCAAAGTGGCTTCGGGCTGAACGTAGGTTCAGCGTAGCTTCCTGACATTTGTATTCTATGCCTCCAAAAACAATTGTGCCCATGCACATTAAATAAAAACAGCACACACAGATGTCTCTGGGTGCCTAATATATAACTATTGAGGTTTAATGTAATGGCAGGACACTAGGAAGCTCAGAGGAACAGATGGATCTTGGGATACTTATTCATAGACTCCTGAAGGTGGAAGAACCGGTGAATAGGGTAGTTAAGAAAACATATAGGACATTTTCTGTTATCAGTCGTGCCATACAGTATAAGCACAAGGAGGTTATGCTGGAGCACTATGTGCAGTACTGATCACCTCATTTTAGGAAGGATGTGATTTCACTATAGGGGATACAAAGGAGATTCACCAGGATGTTTCCTGGGATGGAGCATTTGAGCTATAGGCTAGACTGGATAGGCTTGGAATGTTTTCTTTAGGAGCAGAGAAGGCTGAGGGGGTGCATGATTGAGATGTATAAGATTATGAGGAGTCTGGACAGGGTGAATAGTAAGTAGCTTTATAATTGGGGGAGGGGTAATTATGATGCGATTAGGAAAGAATTAGAGAGCATAAGATGGGAACAGAAACTGTCAGGGAAAGGCACAAATGAAAAGTGGAGCTTGTTCAAGGAACAAATACTGCGTGTCCTTGATAGGTATGTCCCTGTCAGGCAGGGAGGAAATGGCCGAGTGAGGGAACCATGGTTCACAAAAGAGGTTGAATGTCTTGTCAAGAGGAAGGAGGAAACGTATGTAAGGATGAGAAAACAAGGTTCAGTTGGGTCCATTGAGGGTTACAAGTTAGCAAGGAATGAGCTGAAAAAAGGGATTAGGAGAGCTAGGAGGGGGCATGAGAAGTCCTTGGCGGGTCGGATCAAGGAAAACCCCAAGGCTTTTTACTCTTATGTAAGGAATAAAAGAATGACCAGTGTGAGGTTAGGGCCGGTCAAGGACAGTAGTGGGAACTTGTGCATGGAGTCAGAAGAGATAGGAGAGGCGATGAATGAATACTTTTCTTCAGTATTCACCAAGGAAAGGGGCCATGTTTTTGAGGATGAGAGTGTGATATAGGCTGATAGGCTGGAGGAGGCAGATATTCTGAGGGAAGGTGTATTAGCAATTTTGAAAAACCTGAAGGTCGATAAGTCCCCTGGGCCTGATGAAATATATCCTAGGATTCTTTGGGAGGCAAGGGATGAGATTGCAGAGCCTTTGGCTTTGATCTTTGGGTCCTCACTGTCCACGGGGATAGTGCCAGAGGACTGGAGAGTGGCAAATGTTCCTCTGTTCAAGAAAGGAAATAGGAATGACCCTGGTAATTATAGGCCAGTTAGTCTTACTTCGGTGGTTGATAAGTTAATGGAAAAGGTCCTGAGGGATAGGATTTACGACCATTTAGAAAGATGCAGCTTAATCCGGGATAGTTAACACGGATTTGTGAAGGGCAAGTCTTGCCTCACAAATTTGATTGAATTTTTTGAGGAGGTAACTAAGTGTGTCGATGAAGTTAGAGCAGTTGATGTCATATACATGGATTTTAGTAAGGCGTTTGATAAGGTCCCCCATGGTTGGCTCAAGATGAAAGTAAGGAAGTGTGGGATACAGGGAACTTTGGCCAATTGGATAAGTAACTGGCTATCTCATAGAAGCCATGATGTGGAGATGCCGGCGTTTGACTGGGGTGAACACAGTAAGAAGTCTCACAACACCAGGTTAAAGTCCAACAGGTTTATTTGGTAGCAAAAGCCACTAGCTTTCGGAGCGCTGCTCCTTCGTCAGATGGAGTGGAAATTTGGAATATTGTGTGCAGTTCTGGTCACCTCACTATAAGGATGTGGAAGCACTGGAGAGAGTGCAAAGGAGATTTACCAGGATGCTGCCTGGTTTGGAGGGTAGGTCTTATGAGGAAAAGTTGATGGAGCTAAGGCTTTTCTCTTTAGAGCGGAGGAGGTCGAGAGGCGACTTGATAGAGGTTTATAACTGATGAGGGGGATAGATAGAGTGGACGTTCAGAGACTATTCCTCGGGTGGATGTAGCTGTTACTAGGGGGCATAACTAAGGTTCATGGTGGGAGATATAGGAGGGATTTCCGAGGTAGATTCTTTACTCAGATTGGGTAACTACTGGTTGGGGTGTGGAATGGACTGCCTGCTGTGATAGTGGAGTCAGACACTTTAGGAACTTTCAAGCGGTTATTGGATAGGCACATGGAGCACACTAGAATGATAGGGAGTGGGATAGCTTGATCTTGGTTTCAGACAAAGCTCGGCACAACATCGTGGCTGAAGGGCCTGTGCTGTACTGTTCTATGTTTCTATTTAGCTATTCTCCTTAATTGAGGGGTCAATCACGAGGGGGATATAGTTTTAGGGTGAGGGGCAGGAGATTCGAGAAACACCTTTTTCACTCAGAGGGAAATCTGGAATGCACTGCCTGGGAAGGTAGTGGAGGCCAGAAACCTTACAACCTTTAAAATGTATTTGGATGAGCACTTGAAAGATTATAACATTCAAGAATATGGGACAAGAGCTGGAGAATTAGATTAGCATGCTTTTACCGATAGTTATTGTCGGTGCAGACTCGATGGGGCCTTTACTGTGTTGTATGACTACTTGAGATTTTCCAATCATGGACTTTCTGCAGTGATATGCATCAGTCACTAAGTGGCGCTGTAGTCAAGTGTTTCCATTATTTAACCTCATGGATAAAATTGGAAGATTTCTCTGTTAGTCACCAACAAGTCATTTTCAGACAAATGGAAAAATCCAGAACGTCCGCTCATGATTAACCAATAAAATCCTACCACTCAAACTTTTCTATCACATCAAATTGGTAGTCATTATGTGCAACGCAAATATGAACAAATATGAACTTCTCTCCTCATCCTGTCAAACTACCAGTCATTAACACAGGACAAGTTTTATTTTTGTTGGTGTAAAGAAGGTTTGCCATGATTTGGTTAAAAAGTACAACTGATTGAAGAGTGTTGAGGCCAGCAATATGATGATCTACAAAAGACAGTTCACGGTTTCAATGCACATTACGTGACATACGAAAGAGAAAGCTGACACCAGATATAGCTGCTACCTGATCTTTAGTACATTCAGTGCGTAGGCAATGATCTAGAAAATAAATAACAAATGTAATTTGGATAGAGTTCACTACTATAATTAGTCACTGGCACTCACGAGGAATGAAACTATCACACTTGTTCAGCAGCATGCAGCGTAAACTTGGTAAAATAGGTCAGCTGTTATGGAAATATGACACTGGAGAAGACCATTCAGCCCAACCAGTCTGCTCCTGCTCTTCCGAAGAGCAATCCCATTAGTCTCACTCTGACTATGGTTTTCTTTTTCAAGTATTTATCCAATTCCTCTTTGAAAAGCTACCAATGAGTCATCTTCCAACATCTTTGTCCAGCAGCGCGGTCCAAATCCCAACCACTGACTGCATGAACTATTTTTATGTATGTAGCCTCTCTTTTTGTCAATCACCAGAAGTTTGTTCCCTCTGACTGTTGAATCTTTAGCCATTTGAATCAGTTTCTTTTTTATTTATTCTATCTGAACCCTTCAGGATTTTAAACAATTCTACTCCAGCACTTTTTTTTCTTGTGTGCTCTCAGGAAAGCAACTCCAGCTTCTCTAGCCTAAATCACATAGTTGTAATTCTTCAACCCTGCTATCATTCCAAGTCAATCTCATCCGCAGCCTCTCCAAAGCCTTCATATCCCCCCTAAAATGCAGCGCCCAGAATTGGACACAGTACCTCAAGCTGTGATTGAACTCGTGTTTCAAAGTTTATTTATTAGTGTCACAAATAGGCTTACATTAACACTTCAATGAAGTTACTGCAAAAATACCATAGTTGCCACACACTGTGTACCCAAACAGGTACAGAGGGAGAATTTAACACGGCCAATGCACCTAACCAGCATGTCTTTCGGATTGTGGGAGGAAACTGGAGCACCCGGAGGAAACCCACGCAGACACAGGGAGAACATGCAAACTCCATACAGTCACCCAAGCCAGCAATCGAACCCGGGTCTCTGGTGCTGTGAGACAGCAGTGCTAACCGCTGTGCCACCGTGCTTCAGCAAAACTTCCTGACGTTGTGTTCTGTGCCTCTAATTATAAAGCCCAGTATTCCAAATGCTTTCTTAATCTGTCCTGGAACTTCCAATGATTTGAGCAAACACTCCCAGGTTTCTCTATTTTTTTCCACTCACTCCCTTTGAAGTTGTTCTATTTAGTTGGTATTTTCTTTTCAGCAGCTTGCTCACATCTCATTGAAACCAATCATAATTTCCCTCACTGTTAACCACACTTCCAAGTTTCATATTATCTGCAAATTTCAGAGTTGTGCCCTATACCCACAGGTCCAAATCAACGTACATCAAAAGTAGCCCCCCACCGGGGTAGCATGGTGGCTCGCACTGCTGCCCCACTGCACCAGGGACTCTGGTTCCCCCCTCCCCCGCCGTGGGTTTCCTCCCACACTCCAAAGATATGTAGGCTAGATGGATTAGCCATGGTAAATGAGAGGGGATACGGCGATAGGGCAGGGAAAGAGGGCCTGGGTAGGATACTTAGTGCAAATTCGATGGGCCAAATGGCCTTCTTCTGCACAGTAGGGATTCTATGATACTAGTACCCAAACCTGGTGAACACCATATTCCCCTCTGCTTGAAGTCATTCATCACAATTCACCACTACTATCTCTTAGTCAATTTTGTATCTATACGACTACGACTACTCTAACATATCATTGTTAGCATTTCCACAACTCTACAAAAGATGAAGAGAAGCAAACGTTTTTCATGGGGTGCTTCATTTCTGCCTACATTCTATTTTGCCCAGTCCCCCTGCTCCTGTAAATCTACCACAACAGCCTCTGACTCAGTTGTCAATCTCCCTTTTCAAAACATTTTGGAAGGAACACAAACTCATTTATCTTTAATATAAAGTGCCTGCAAGGTTATAAACATCTCGAGGCACTTCACGTGGCAACGGACGTCAAACAACAGGGGGAAAGATATTTAGGAAGGTCACTAAATTATTAAATAAAGATATGTTTTCGGAGAGGCATTTGAAGGAGCTGGTACCAAGATGTAAGGGTTTAAAAGGAGAGGATAAGGTCAAGAAAATTGAATGTTCTGCGATTGTAGGCAGGATGGAAGGAGTAGTCTATTACATAGAATAAATGCAGAAACAGATTATTTGGCTCTCTTCCTGGTGTTGATACGCCACTTTGGCATATCTTCGTTTCATTTTCTCTTACATACTTGCCTAGTTTCCTTGAAAGCATCCAAGATATTTGCCTCAGCCAATTGCTCTGGTATTGAGTTTCACATTCTAACCACTCTTCCGAGAGGATTTATGAATAACTATCTTCCCACATGTGGAAACATGGTGAGATTTTAACTACTTCAAAGCCCATCTACCTGCATAATTAAAATAGAGCTAATTTTCTCCAGAACTACCCTGTCCGACCCATGACTTCTATCAGGTCATCTCTAATTCTCCTATTTTCTGTAGGGAAAGTCCTCCAGCCTGTTCCATCTTTCACAATAACTGTAGTTTCCCTCTCCCAATATTGCTCCAGTATTGCTGTCATTTTTATAGCATGAAAACTAGACCTGTGCACAGAAGTAGGACCTGACTAGGGTCCTTGACAAGTAACACAACTTCACTAATTTTCAAATCCATGCTACAAGAAATACAATTGCTAGCATTTTAATTTGCTATGTTGTAATTTGAATGATTTATCATCTGGATTACCAAATCCCGTTGCTCTTATTCATTTTCTTATTTTCTAAACTGTAGGTGATATTTCTATCTTTCCTAATGTACATCACCCTAATTTTCTACAGTATGTTAGAATGGGTTCCTTACCCCATTTCCAATGTTTGTCCTGATGTGATTTTGCCAAGTCCTCTCATGTGTCATCATGCTTCCATTTCCTCCAGTGTGATTATTTCTATATTTATTGTGCCCCTTGATGAACATTTAAAATAACATTTCCTTACTTTGCACCAAATGTTCATTCCCACTGTGCAGCAAGCCATTCCATTTATCAGATCTTCCAGCTCTAGAGAGTTTTCCGTGATTCCCACGGATTTCAATTTTGCTGGGGCTTCTTGATGCCACAATGGGTCAAATGCCATCTTGATGTCAAGGATCGTCAGTCACCCTCACAACATGTCTACAATTCAGTTCCTTTCCCCATGCTTGGGTCATGGCTGTATTAAACTGGAACTGAGTGGTTCTGGCAGAATCCAAATGGAGCAGATTATTGCTGAGCAAACGCTATTCGATAGCACTTGGTTGATGATAGAGCGCAAACTGATGGGGAAATAACTGGCTGGATTGGATTGATCCTACTTCTTGTAAACCAGATAATGCCTGGGCAACTTTCCACATTGTCAGGTACAAAGAACAAAGCAGCACAGGAACGGGCCCTTCGGCCCTCCAAGCCCGCGCTGCTCCCTGGTCCAAACTAGACCATTCTTTTGTATCCCTCCATTCCCACTCCGTTCGTGTGGCTATCTAGATAAGTCTTAAACGTTCCCAGTGTGTCCGCCTCCACCACCTTGCCCAGCAGCGCATTCCAGGCCCCCACCACCCTGTGTAAAATACGTCTTTCTGATATCCGTGTTAAAACCACCCCCCCCCCCCGCCCTCACCTTGAACCTATGACCCCTCGATCACCACCGATCTGGGAAAAAGCTCCCCACCATTCACCCTATCTATGCCTTTCATAATTCTATACACCTATTAGGTCACCCCTCATCCTCCGTCTTTCCAGTGAGAACAACCCCAGTTTACTCAATCTCTCCTCATAACTAAGCCCTTCCATACCAGGCAACATCCTGGTAAACCTCCTCTGCACTCTCTCTCTAAAGCCTCCACGTCCTTCTGGTAGGCGACCAGAACTGGGCGCAGTATTCCAAATGCGTACGAACCAACCGAACCGTCGGTAGGTGCTAGCGTTGCTGGATATGGGTGACAGAGGTTTGAAGAAGTTGGAGCTTATGTCGCATAGACTCAGGGGAACCAGTAAAAAGACTGGACATGTCAAACCAGGTAAATACAAACATGCAGGGTGTTCATCAAATCCATTCTATCCAAAGTCATTGTCTGGTTATTCCACCATAGACATCCCTCCCATATCACTTGCTGATGTTTTTGGGGATAGTGATCATAACTCTATCTCCTTTACACTAGCATTGGAGAGAGATAGGATCAGCCGAGCTAGGAAAGTGTTTATCTGGAGTAAGGGCAACTATGATGCTATTAGGCAGGAAATTAGAGGCATAAATTGGAAGGAGGTTTTCTCAGGGAAATATACGGAAGAAACGTGGCAAATTTTCAAGAAAAATTTGTCTGGAGCTCTGCACGGCAATGTTCTGGTGCGACAGGGGAGTTATGGTAGGTTACAGGAACCATGGTGCACGAAAGCTGTTACGGATTTAGTCAGGAAGAAAAGAAAAGCCTACAAAAGGTTCAGGGAGCTAGGTAATGTTAGAAATCTAGAAGAGTATACGACTAGTAGGAAGGAACTAAAGAGGGAAATTAGAAGTGCCAGGAGGAGACATGAGAAGGCCTTGGCAGACAGGATAAAGGAAAACCCCAAGGGTTAGGGTTCACAAGTATGTGAAGAGCAAGAGAATAAGATGTGAAGGAGTAGGACCTATCAAATGTGACGGTGGGAAAGTCTGTATTGAACCGGTTGAAATAGCAGAGGCACTCAATGAATACTTTGCTTCAGTATTCACAGTGGAAAAGGATCTTGGTAGTTGCAGTGCAGACTTGCAGTGGACTGAGAAGATTGAGCATGTGGGCATTAGGAAAGAGGATGTGTTGGAGCTGTTGAAAAGCATCAAGTTAGATAAGTCGCTGGGACCGGATGGGATGTACCCCAGGTTACTGTGGGAGGCGAGGGAAGAGATTGCTGATCCTCTGGCGATGATTTTTACATAGTCAATGGAGACAGGAGAGGTTCTGGAGGATTGGAGGATGACGGATGTGCTTCCGTTATTCAAGAAAGGGAGAAGAGGTAGCCCAGGAAATTATAGACCGGCGAGTCTAACCTCAGTGGTAGGTAAGTTGATGGAGAAAATCCTGAGAGGCAGGATTTATGAACATTTGGAAAGGAATAGTATGATCAGAAGTAGCCAGCACGGCTTTGTCTGAGGCAGATCATGTCTTACAAGTCTGATTGAGTTTTTAGAAGATGTGACTAGACACTTAGACGGGGGGGAAGAGCAGATGTGGTTTATATGGATTTCAGTAAGGCGTTTGATAAGGTGCCCCATGCAAGGCTTATGGAGAAAGTGAAGGGGCATGGGATACAAGGGGACGTTGCTTTGTAGATTCAGAACTAGCTTGCCCACAGAAGGCAAAGAGTGGTTGTAGATGGGTCTTTTTCAGAGTGGAGGTCGGTCACCAGTGGGGTGCCCTAGGGATCTGTTCTGGGACCCTTGCTCTTTGTGATTTTTATAAATGACCTGGATGAGGAAGTAGAAGGATGGGTTGGCAAGTTTGCTGATGACACAAAGGTTGGAGGTGTTGTGGCTAGTATAGAGGGATGTCAGCAGTTGCAACGAGACATAGATAAGATGCAAGACTGGGCGGAGAAGTGGCAGATGGACTTCAACCCAGATAAGTGTGTGGTGGTTCATTTTGGCAGGTCGAATAGGATGAAAGAATATAATATTAAGGGTAAGACGCTTGGCAGTGTGGAAGAACAGAGGGATCTTGGGGTCCGGGTTCATAGGACGCTCAAAATGGCGTCGCAGCTGTGGCTGTGGTTAAGAAGGCGTATGGAATATTGGCTGTGGTTAAGAAGGCGTATGGAATATTGGCCTTCATCAATAGAGGAATTGAGTTTAAAAATCAGGAGATAATGCTGCAGCTGTATAGGACCCTGGTCAGACCCCATCTGGAGTACTGTGCCCAGTTCTGGTCACCTCATTACAGAAAGGATGTGGAAGCCATAGAACGGGTGCAGAGGAGATTTACGAGGATGTTGCCGGGATTAAGTGGTATGCCTTATGAGGATAGGTTGAGAGAGCTAGGTCTATTCTCCTTGGAGAGGCGAAGGATGAGAGGTGACCTGATAGAGGTGTATAAGATGTTGAGAGGTATTGATAGAGTGGATTCTCAGAGGCTTTTACCCAGGGCTGAAATGGTTGTCACGAGAGGCCACAGGTTTAGGGTGCTGGGGAATAGGCAGAGGAGATGTTAGGGGTAAGTTTTTCACTCAGAGGGTGGTGGGTGCATGGAATCGGTTGCCGGTAGTGGTGGAGGAAGTGGATTCGATTGAGTCTTTTAAGAGACTTTTGGATAGGTTCATGGATGTTAGTAAGATAGAGGGTTATAGGTAAGCCTAGTAGGTAGGGACATGTTCGGCACAACTTGTGGGCCGAAGGGTCTGTTTGTGCTGTAGCTTTTCTATGTTCGACATTCTCTATGTTCTTCTATTGGAGAAGAACTGAAACAAAGATCATTGTTTATTTTAAGGCAAGTGTATAACATTAAAGGTAAAAAGTTATTGGACGACAGAGGGAGGAAGGAAATTATTATTTTTGGATTGTTCTAGCAGAAAGTAAATATAGAAGGAGAAGGAGCTTTTGTGCTGTAAACCTCTAATTCATAGAATCCCGACAGAGCAGGAGGCCATTTGGCCATCGAACCTGCACCAACAGGAATCCCACCCAGGCCCTATCCTTGTAACCCCACTAATCCACAAACACTAAGGGGCAATTAAGCATGGCCAATCCAGCACATCTTTGTATCAGTTTTAATGATGCTTTTTGTTTACTTAAGTTTCCTCACTGAAATAATGCTGTAATCCAACAACATCCTGTTTTTCCCTCAAGCATACTGCAGAGGCAGTCAATCTTCCAATAATTGGAGTTCCTGGTGTTTTTCTTCACCCCACTTCCCCATTTTAACTGACTCGATTGTGCTCATCTTTACAGAACTGATGAAGGGTTCTACCCCAAAGTGTAAGCTTCCTCCTCTCCCCACAGCTCTATCTTGCTGTGTACTTTTGCACATACCACACTTTATTTGGTAATTTCTCCAGATACCAAAGATCCAAAAAGATAAATGCTAACAGAGATCCACAACTTCCCATTCACCTCACAAAACTAACTGACTGAAGTTAGCTGCAGTTAAATTGTGCATTTCCATCCCGATTTCTCAGAAACCAACAATAAAAGACAGATTTGGACAAGCAATTCCAATACTTTGCCCATTTCTGCAGATGTCTAGCATTAGCTGGATCTGTAATAAATAGCTAGACAGATTCTCCAAGAGAATGAGAAAACAAAGTTATATTTTTTCCCCGTGTTTCTTTTCCTTGGTGTATTCATACAGCCAAACATGTAGGAAAATAGAACGGAAATTCAGAAGGAGTGTAATGCACAGAAAGACTGAATGGAAATAGGGACCCTGTAAATTATGGGATTATTAAAAAGTGATTTAACTAGTTTCTGATGAAGGGTTCTGAAGTGGGGCGGCACGGTAGCACAGTGGTTAGCACTGCTGCTTCACAGCTCCCGGGTTCGATTCCCGGCTTGGGTCACTGTCTGTGTGGAGTTTGCACATTCTCCTCGTGTCTGCGTGGGTTTCCTCCGAGTGCTCCGGTTTCTTCCCACAGTCCAAAGATGTGCGGGTTAGGTTGATTGGCCAGGTTAAAAATTGCCCCATAGAGTCCTGAGATGCGTAGGTTAGTGGGATTAGCGGGTAAATATGTGGGGGGTAAGGCCTGGGTGGGATTGTGGTCGGTGCAGACTCGATGGGCCGAATGGCCTCCTTCTGCACTGTAGGGTTTCTATGATTCTGACAAGCGAAACAATTATTTCAATTTTGCAGCTTCAGCTTAGCTTGTGATTTGGCAATGAGCAATGGTTTGTCAGTGGAGTGGACAATAGATAGACCAATTAGATCAAACAGATTAACAACCTTTTAAATTCTCATGTCAAGCTAATGCATATGCAAAAATAGTCAAAAGCTACATACAACAAACAAAAAAAAAAATTGGTTCATGTACCAGAATAGCCACAGTGAGTCTGAAAAGGCTGTTAATTAATTTAAGGGAATCTGCATAAATAAGCAAAAAACTCAATCCCAAAAGCAAACAAAGGAGCAAATTCCCTATGAACGAATACAATAGTTTTTCTGGTTTTACTGCACAGTTGGTGAATATTTTTGTACTTACCTTATACTTTCAGTGAATTCCATCTCTTCTTCAGAGCTGATTTCAATCGGAAACATGTCTTCATTCTCTGAAGTATCCCCATTATCATCTCTTTTCACACTGTCCACTCTTGACTTACGTCTCCTTTTTCGTCTTTTCTTTACAGAGCTGCTGCTCAACTGGTTCTCTGGAGAGGCCTGTGTAACATGAACAGCTATGGACGTTTGCATGGATCCACAAGATTCAAAATTTCTCTGTCGATCAAGAAAGCCTCTTACCACGGTTCCTTCTTTTAGTGCAGCACCTTCTGATACAAGAATAGGTGAAGTGGCCAGGTGTAAAGGAACATTTGCCTAAAAACAAAATGAATAGAATGTTTCAATTGCACCTTATCTGGATCAATTTAGCAGTAAAGACGACAAACGTGTGTCTTTTGTCGTTAACATACTATACTGAATGATTTTGGATATCTTGGGCATTAAAGAATCAAATGCAGAGACAAAAGATGTCCTGTTAAACTTATCTAGGAACTGCAAGTAGGACACATTTATAGTGAATTTTGTTTACTAAGGTACTGAAAAACATTTCACTAAACAGCTACTAGTTTATAGTTGCAGATTAATAGGCATCTGTCGAGTTAGAAAGGTTATTTCTTCATTCTTGTGGACATCGCTGACTAGACCAGCATTTATTGCCCTCCCCTTGAAAAGGTGCTGGTGAGCTGCCTTCTTGAACCATTAGTCCATGTGACGTGAGGAAGGGAAGGTTGTGGGTTTAAGTACCATTCCAGGACTTAAGTACAAAAAGTAAAAGGCCAACACTCCAGTACATCACAGAGAACGCTGCACTCGATCAGATGTGCTATTTTCAAATGAGGCATTAAACCAAGGTCTGGCCTGCCCTCTCAGGGAATCCCATGGCACTTTATCAAAGAAGAGCAAGGGAGTTATTCCCCAGTGTCCTGCCAATGTTTGTCCCTCAATCAACAATCACAAGAGATTATCTGGTGGCCATTCTCACATGGTACTTCACTGGGCGAGAAGTGTTTTGGAACATCCAGTGGTCATGATAGATGCAAACTTTTTTTAAAAATTTGTTTTCCTTAACAGAGAGAAGCAAATGTACCTTGATGATCCTTTACTCCAATTAGACCAAGCTTCTTGGGGGCAGCAGCAGTCTATTTGCCTCCAAAACCTACAGTGCTAACACCCAGACTGCGAAACACTATAGGTACCTGTTTTATGTATAAACAACAGATTCTTCTTTCCAAGTTTCAACAAAAACAGGGAGAGCAGGGAGCATGATCTTGGTGCATTCTCCCAAATGCCAACCAGCGGGTTTAATGATGGACATGGGGGAGGGGTATGGCAGGAGGCGCAGAAATTAGTGTCATGCCAGTGTGAATTAACAGCCAGAGCTTCCACTGGGGTCCACAATGGCGGACGGGAAACCTGCTGGAGACTAGTGTGAAACTCCACTAATAGGATGCAGATGAAGTCTCAACCATCCATGTCCAATTCTCCATGACGCCAGCCAAAAAACACGCCAGTGCAAAACACTTTGGAATGGCACGGTGGCACAGTGGTTAGCACTGCTGCCTCACAGTTTCAGGGACCCAGGTTCAATTCGGCCTAGGGTGACTGTGTGGAGTTTGCACATTCTCCCTGTGTCTGCATGAGTTTCCTCCAAGTGCTCCGGTTACCTCCCACAGTCAAAGCAAAGCAATGTGTAGGTTAGGTTGATTGGCCATGCTAAATTGCCCCTTAGGTTATATAGATTAGCTATGGGAAAGGTGTGATGTTACAGGGATAGGGCAGGGGAAGAGGGCCTGATACTCTGCCTGAAAGTTGGTGCACTCGATGGGCCAAAAGGCCTCTTCTGCACTGCAGGTATTCTGTGAACATGACATGCAAACGATGGGAACTCATTTGAACCATGCCTGGTGCTGCCTCGGAGTTCAGGATGGAGACTGCCTGCAATCCTGGACCCCGGATCATCACTAAATGTAAATATAGCTCTGGCTATGATATTACAGATACTCAAATATATGAATATTGGGTGGGTGGGGGCGCATCTACAGGTGGACTTTCCAGATTCAGTGTCCTGGAGGAACCCCATCTTCCAGCATCAGAGTGCTCCTGGTGATCCAACTGCATTTTTAGGAGGTCCATCTTCTTTCCTCAATAGTGGTCAATGATGTTGGGCACCTTTCCAATATGGTGCGTTTTTAGAACGACAGACTATGTGCCACCAGGCCTGCCTCACTGTGGAGTGCAAAACACCCAGTTGCATAATTAATGTCAGGACTGGAGGTTTCGGTGTTTCTCTCACTGGTCTCCGCAGCAGGAAACACCCCACGCTCCCGCCCCCACCATAGGACTAGGTCCTCCGACGGGACAACTCTACCCTAAATCTTTTATCAATGGGAATACTCCGACCATTAAATTGGACTTGCTGATTAATAGCGAACATACTGCCTACTCTGACACAAAATACACTGCATTTCAGGGCATCAAGACAGCTCCAATTGATCTATGTAACTAAATAGAAAACATCCAGAGGGGAGAGGAGGAGCCATTGTATCTTTAAATTATTTACAATAAATGTAGCACTTGAAAATGAATTGCAAATATACTTGGAGGAAAACCTAAAAAGGGCTGTGAAAATAAAGAGCGAGACTAATTAGATAGCTTTCAAAAGGACTAACAATCTTGGCCTGCTTCTGTATTGTACAATTTTAAACTCCAGCACACAGCCACCTTTTAGGATGAACCCCAGCGGAGTTGTAGCAAATTAGTGAAACCCATGTCTCTGCAGAGGTACGTTTCACACAAAAGACAGAGGCTGGAATCCTGTGGCTGTGCACGCTGGGACGTTCCCATCCCGCTGCAATGCACGGCGATTTGACTGGCTGACAAATTCTCCGACCTCACAGCAGCAGGAGCGTGGCATGAACAGCCGGCAAGATCAGCCCATAATATAACATCGATGTTCATTTCAGACAACCCTGACAGCCAGAGACAGAAAACACGCGTCTTAAATCAAGTTTGCTTCTGTGGCTCAATGTATAATATAGAGTACTAAACTTATAGTCCTCATTTTACACCATTAGCAAATCAAAACTTTCGAGGAAAATTCAATTGCTTCACTGCAATGCTCATGCTACTGCACAACTTCATAACCATGACTTGCAACAACTGCCACTGTAGCCTATCAGATGACAGGCCTTCCAACAGTTTATTATACTAATTCCTCATGGAAAATAATAGACACAGCTATGCTGAGTGTTACAATTAAGAGCTTATAAGATTATGTTCTAGGATTGTACGATTATGGAAGCATAGGGTATATAATAAATATAGGGTAGATGAAAGGAATCATGTGACCCTATACCACAGGCTGCCCCATAGTAAGTGTGTTTTAATAGTTAGAGAACTGAGGAAGACACGTGGTTTTATTGAGGGGGCGGTGCAAGGTATTTATGCTTGGGGACAATAACAGCCATTTCCAAATCCAGAATGAGTAGACCCAGAGCGAGTGTCTTAAAAGGTGCATAAAACAGTAAGTTGTATGCAAATTGTACTGTAAATGTTACTTCAGATGAAAGGAGGCTAGGATCAGGAATAATTAATTACGATTTAGATACAAAATTGATGTATTTCCCATTGTCATGGGGGGGTGGGGCGGTGAAGGGGAAGGAGGCAGAGGAAGCTATTTTGATCAGTTTCCAAACTTCCCTTTAAATACTGAAATATTACGAGAGATATGACACTATTGCAGTTTGGCCTTTAGCCAACGGAGAAGGTAGCGAATAAGAGACTGAATCAATCAGGCTGCACATTAAGCAGAAGAAAGCTGACTCTATCCTTTAAACATGCAGAATGCAGGAGTTTGCGCTCAGGTTGAAGACCAAGGATGGGATTCTCCAATCTCACCCATGCCCGTTCCGCTGACAGCGAGAACTGAGAATTTGGTGCTCTGCCAAAACTCAAGTCACTGCAACGGCATCAGAGAATCCCAGGTGCGGACGAGGTTTTCGGTGCAAGTTTCTGTGAAGTTTAAGGAGGGAATACCTGCTGAGCTTCAAACTAGGGGAAGTCTACAATATAACCACCACAGTGAGAGATAGCTCAGTTATTAGAGTTTATCCGGGTGGGAAATAAAAAGAAAACAACCCATGGAAGCACCTGTAAGAACTCTAATTCTGAGAGAGTGCAACGCACAAGTAAAAAGCAACAGTGAATTTCTGTAGTTAAAAATGAGTTGCAACAAAAACAAATAGTCAATGGTATCATCAGCCATTTAATGCAGTATGTTTTGAAACATGAAATCTTGGCATGTTATTCTTTCAGACATTAACTAAAAGTTTGAATTTCTCTACAAAGGTTATTGGTCTCTATGGAGATTGCAGTTTGAGAGAGCAGAGGAACCAGTTATAAGTGTAAGAATAATCAATGATTTTACATTCGTCTTTGGTAGAAACAAAAATGGATAGTAATGTAGGGTGAACTGATTTAAATCATGTTCTCAAAAAGCATGAGAGAAAGGAATTTCAGAACTAAGGGCACTGTACGGTAAGGAAAGATACATACACATAAATAAACTAGATGCAGAAATATTGATCAAGGTTTTTAAGCATAGATGATTCATCACAGCAGGGATAGTCTGCGATCAAGAAATTGCTGCAACATAAAAGACAGTGTTGCTGTTGCAAATGGGTGTATATAAATAAGCAATGATAAATAACAGAATGGTGTGAAAAGCATCACAACTCTTTGACAATTGGTTTGAACAATTAAACTGTCACAAAACATCTGTATCCAAAAGAGATGCCGTTTCATTAAGAGATGTCTTATTGCCTTTAGACCTAATAGTACAAATAGGCTTAGAGAAGCCACCTTCATGGGGTCCGGATTCTTGGGGATTTGAGGTTACAGATCAGCTGTGATCATAAAATGGCGAAGCAAGCTTGAGGGGCCGAATAGTCTACTCCTGCTCCTTATTCTGTGCAGCCCTTAAATGCTGATGATTGGGCCCTTGAAGGCAACTCAGTCCAATTTGCAGTTCTTATTTCCTGGTACAAGCCGTTTAAACATCATGTGCCTGGAGATTTCATGAGGGTTGTTTGGATATTCCTGTTTGATTAATGCTTTAACCCCAAATTAGAACAGCAATCTGAACATTGAAACCTGGGAGTTAAATTTTATACTTGGCCTCGAGGCTCTGTCTATGCTACCCACGAGGTCAAATCGTTGGAAATCTCTCATTACAGGACCACTATCTTTAGATGCAGAGAAATGTTTCATCCCATTAATCAAGGTTGGACCTGAATCCGGGTCCTAGAAAGATCAGCATCAAGCCCATTGTACTGTCCATCCACTGTTAACATTTCTTATATTTAGCATCCTTGGGACAAAACGATTAAAAGCTATTCACAAATGCAATAGTCAGGTGAAAGTGGCTAAATAGTCCTCACAATGAGAAACCTGTATTCTAGACCTTTAACATTTCCTTAGGCGAGTAGGAAAGATCAGGTAATTAAGAAATGTTGAGGCTACACTTAAATTCTGTTTTTAAAATCTGTACAGAACAGGTGAAGGAGAAAAAGAGTTCCGATTTTTATTTGCAGGAGGAGGGCTGTATTTTTACCTGAACAACAAGATTCCAAACCACTTGGAAAGAGAATATCATTCAACAGCTGATAACCTTCCAATTGTACTGTTCCCTGACATTCACATCGTTGAAAATTATAGCCCTTAACCTCACTTTTGCTGAAGTATGACAACATCGTGCGGCTGCATAGGAGCAAATTGCATTCAAGTAACAAGCCGAGAATAATTTTTTGTGCTATTTTCTTCCATCAACTGTGTTGACATCCACTCTCTCAATCATGTGGTGTGTCAGTATATCCTCCGGGGTCAGGTGCTATCTGGGTGGATTTCAAATCACGTGACAAGTGTAGAGCCGTTAGAGCACAGAAGGAGGCCATTTGGCCTAATGAGTCCATACTGGCTCACTGTAGAACAATCCATTCAGTCCCATCCCCCATTCTATGGACTACAGCGGTTCATGCAGGTAGCTCACCACCACCACCAAGGGTAATTAGGGATGGGCAATAAATGCTCGCCTAGGCAGCAATGTCCACATCCCATGAACGAATAAAAATTCCCCTTAGCTCTGCAAGTTTATTTCCTACAACCATCTATCCAATTTCATTGTATCAACTACTTCCAATCTTGCAGGTAACAAATTCCAGTCATTATTACTCATTGTGAAAATTAGTTCCTCTTCACATCCTCCCTCCTTCAATTTTTCTTGTCCGAAATCTAATTGTGCTAGAAAGCAGATCAAATCATCTTTTTTAAAAAAAGAGAAATCACTTGTATCTGAAGTTATATTTAGTGAAAATTAAACTCCTTCAACCAATGCCAATTATTGCTCTACCTCTTGTTGGGTGAAGGAAGCCAACTATTTGTTCTGCCATGAAGGTGTCTACATGAACCACTGCACGTACTGAAGCTCAAAAATGTCTCTTCCTTGGCCTCCCACAAAAATTGGAGTCAATTGTTCAACTGTTTGACACCCCACGTGTTTTCCAGCATCGGAGGCAGCTTGCCATTAATCAGCAGCGAGATCTTCCAGTCCCACCTATGCATACGGCTTTTTGCATTGTTCGCTGGCCACGCCGCAGGAGGAACAGTCATTGGGAGGGACAGGTGGGGGGAGGAGAAGAGTGCCATTGAGACCAGAAGACCTTGTTGGTGCAATGGGCTAGAAATTCTAACCCAATATCTTTATACATCTTTGTTTGCAGTATCAGGTCCTGGTAGAGATTTCAAGCTATTTAGGCTTGTCAAGTTTTGACTAAGAATAAAATTGATGTGAGTTATAGTAAGCAAGAGATTTTAGTCAGCCAATTCACATTTTTAAATGTGAAGTTAGTGGTGTACATTTCTCCCTGCACTCCATATATGTAGAGCAAGAAAACAATTCAGCACCAACTCAGTAATCGTAGCCCAATTTTTCATTTATCACCCTACATAATGCGGTTATTAAGCGTCTTTACACAGCATAATTTGGGAATTATGCTGGATAAAAATGATATATTTATGTGGTATGTAACAGAAAAGCATGCACACATGTGCACGCACAGTGAACCAGAACAAACAAATGTTGTTCCTTGCCTTTCTACATTCCTCTTGTTCAACTCCAGTTTCTGGAAATGGTTTGCGAACAATGAAGTATAACCACACATACATTTATAAAAACATCTTGAGTTTTATACACAAGGCAAGTCACAGAATACCAACTGATTTAATTGAATGGTAACAAGCCAGGTCTGGGATTTCTGGATAATGGAAAACATGATCTTGGCACTGCAGTAAAACATTTGACAAAATTTCTTGATAACTCCTCACACCTAAACAGCCTCTAATTGAGCGAGCAGCGGATGTCGGATTAAGAAGAAAACAATGAGGCAAAGGCTTTTCCTTCCCTTTAAAATGTTACTGCAGCTTGCTTAATATCAAAACTTCTGCAATCAGACAGCACGGAGGCAAAGGAGTGGCCCTACTCATGTTTCTACCTGACTGACTTTAGAGCTGGATAATCACTTGTCAAATCATACGCCAAAGGCTATGTAGCTTCACAGATGTGCAAGAAAATTTTCAAGAGCTCTATTTACACACATGAACTAGGAGAAGGTCACTCTGCCCTTTAGAGCCTGCTTCACCACCCAATAAGATCATGGCTGATTTGACCGTTAGCTCAACCCCATTCCTGCCTACCCCTGATAACCTTTCACACCGCCCGTCCTCCCCCATTAAACAAGAATCTATCTAGCTCCGCCCTAAAAATATTCTGCTTCCACTGCCTTTTGTGGAAAAAAGAGCTCCAAAGACTCTCAGAAGACATTTTGCCTCATCGTGGTCTTAAATGGGCAACCCCTTATTTTTAAAACAGTGACCCCCCAAGTTCTAGATTCTCCCACAAGAGGAAACATCCTCTTCACATCCACCCTATCAAGACCCTTCAGGATCTGAAAGGCTCCAATCAAATCACCTCTTATTCTCCTAAACTCCAGTGGATACAAGCCTAGCCTGTCCAATCTTTCCTCATAAGACAACCCATCCATTCCTGGTATTAGTCCAGTAAACCTTCTCCGAACTGCTAACACATTTCCTTCCTTAAAGAAAGGAAACGAATACTGCAAATACTACTCCAGATGCAGCATCACCAATACCTATACAACTGAAGCATTAAATTCCCTACTTTTGTATTCAATTTCCTTCACAACAAACAGTACCATTCAATTAGCTTTCCTAATTACTTGCTTACCTGCACGCTAGCCTTTTGTGATTCATGCACCAGGACACCCAGATTCCACTGCATCTCAGGGCTCTGCAGATTCCTATCATTTAGATAATATGTTTCTATTTTTTCTACCAAAGGGAAAATTTCATATTTACCAATGTTGTATTCCATTTGCCAGGTCTTTGCCCAGTCACTTAATCTATGTCCCTTCGTGGTCTCCTGATGTCCTCTTCACAATTGCTTTCCTACCTATGTGTCATCAGCAAATTTAGCAATCATACTTCAGTCCCTTTATCCAAGTCATTTATATAAATCCCTGTGGCACACCACTTGTTACATCCTGCCAACTGGAAAAGACCCATTTATGCCTATTTCCCTTTAGCCAGCCAATCTTCTATCCATACCAACATATTACCCCCTACACAAACTTGTATTTTCCACAATAATTTATGCAGCACCTTATCAATGCCTTCTGGAAACGTACAACACATTCAATGGTTCTCCTATATCCACAGTACATACGACTCCTTCAAAAGAACTCCAATAAAATAAGCATGATTTCCTTTTCATAAAAGCAAGCAGATTCACATTGAATTTATCTATTTGCCCTGCTATAACAGCTTTAATAATGGCTTCTAACATTTTCCCTATAACAGGATGTTAAGCTATCTGGCCAGTAATTCTGATGAAGAGTCATCCAGACTGGAAATGTTGGCTCTGTTCTCTATCCACAGATGGTGTTAGGCCTGCTGACATTTTCCAGCATTTTCTGTTTCCGACTCCAGCATCAACAGTAATTTGCTTTTATATTATAGCAAGTAATTTCCTACTTTGTCTCCCTCCATTTTTAAATGAAGGAGTTATATTCACTATTTTCCAATCTAATGGAACCTTCCCCAAATATAGGGAATTTTTGGAAAATGCATCAACTATCTCACCAACCACTTCTTTAAAAAGCCTTGGATGAACTCCCATCAGGATTCAGTGACCTGCCAACCTGCAGCACTAATAATTTCCTCAGGACCGCTTCCCTGGTGATTGTAATTTTTTTAGTTCCTCCCTCCTTTCCATTTCCTGATTTACAGCTATTTCTGGGATGTTACTTGTATCCTCTATAGTGAAGTTGAATGCAAAATACTGCTTATTTCATCTGCCAGTTCACTTGCTAGCTCTGCTTTCATGCCCTCATAATTGCTCCTATTTAAGTTTAAAGTACAAGTTTTGGACCCATTGCACTCCCCCTCAAACAAGGTAAAATTCAATCATATTATGTTCGCTGTTACCCAAGGCTGCCTTCACGATGAAGTTATCAATTAATCCTAACTTGTTACACAATATCAGGTCTGTATAGCCTGTGCTCTGGTTGGCCCCAGAACATGCTGTTCGAAGAACGTATTTTGAAAACAATGAATTCCTCATCTATGCTATCTTTGCCTATCTGATTTTTCCAAACTATAGTAGATTAAAATCCCCCATGATTATCACTGTACCTTTTTGACAAGCTCCCATTATCTCTTCCTTTATACTCTGTCCTACCCTGTAATTATTAGGGGGCCAATACGCCTCATCCGCAATTTACTTCTTGCCCACACAGCACGATGGCACAGTGGTTAGCACTGCTGCCTCTCAGCACCAGGAACCCGGGTTCAATTCCAGCCTCCGGTGACTGTGGAGTTTGCACATTCTCCCCATGTCTGCATGGGTTTCCTCCAGATGGTCTAGTTTCCTCCCACAGTCCAAAGATGTGCGGGTTACGTGGATTGGCCATGCTAAATTGCCCCTTAGTGTCTGGGGGAGAAGTAGGGTAAATACAGGAGTTGCAGGGAAAGGGGCTGGGTGGGATTGTTGTCGGTGCAGGCTCGATGGGCTGAATGGCCGCCTTCTGCACAGGAGAGATTCTATGATTCTCAACCTAACCAGCTTCTACATCCTGGTTTCCTGAACTTGGTTCATCTCTCTCTATTGTACTGACACCATCACTAAATTAACAGGGCCACCCCTCTACTTTTTCCTAACTGCCTGTCCTTCCTAAATGCTGCGTACTGTTAAATATTCAGATCTCAATCTGTGTCATCCTGTAGCCATGTTTCTGCAATGGCTAAGAGATCATATTCATTAATTTCTATTTCCACGATCAGTTAATATGTTTTGTTTCAAATGCTAGGTACATTTAGAGCCTTTACTTCATCCTTTTTTTAAAAAAAATGTGCCTGAGGTATAGGTGAATCATCTAATACAACACAAGTTGCAAATGACCCACCATTGTGGTTTCCGTGACTAGTCCAGGCTTGCATATTCAGTTTGGGGAATTATCTAGAGATATTTTCTTGTTTGTTTGCTTCTCCACCCCTTATATATCATGAGTATTTACTTCCATTTTAGTATGATTGTTCATTGCTGCCCAAAAGAAATATCTACACCATTGTCAATGGACTCAAATTTCTGAATGTCACTCTTACCTACTATCCACTCGCATCCCACCACAAACTCAAATGTCTTACAATATCAATGAGCCATGTCCTAATCTAACCTGCTCATCATCCACCCTTGCCATCCTGGTTTCCTATCAATTCCGGATGACTGATAGTTTTGTCAAAGGAACTCAGTAGTTCAGCCATGCAAAATAGCCCTCTAAAAAAAATGCTGAAAGTAAAAAATTTGCAAAGAGGAAAAGTAATGTACACGAGGACTGCTAGAACTCACTTTCCAAAGACAATCTTGCGTCTACTCTGAACAATTCCATCTAAAGCTGAGACTTTTACATTCCAGACTACTACTCAGCTGAAAAATCAAATGCACAGGAGCCAATGACTACTGTATTTGCTAACCATGGATGTAAGAATACCTTGATTAAGGAAGGATTACATTAAATCCAGTTCTACAGCGAACTCCGCCTGCAGAATACTAAACTCAGGGTATTTGGCAAATTAGGAAACTTGAAGGGTTAAGAATGTAGTTCAATTTGCAAAAACGTGCGCACGAGAACCTCCTTAACCAGTACGTTCTTGATCCGGCCAGGAAAGAGGCATATTTGATCTGGTGCTGAGGTTGGTCAAGTCAACCTGGCTGTGGGAGAACACTTGGGGAAGTGTGATATATTCAGATCACAAGGTATTAGTAATGGAATGCTATTCAAACACCTGATGCTGTTGTTTTAACAGTGGAAGGATAAGGGATGGTGTCAAAAGGCTCTCAGGGAGCAAGTTTGCCTGGTCTCATGAAACATGGCAGGTTAAAAAGGAGGCTAGATGATCAAGTAGGCATTACTTCTGGTGAAGTAATACTGTTGTTGAACATGGATAATCTTTGATACAAAAAATATATGGATCTTGCCCCAGACTCTCCCTATAGAAATATACAATGCAGTGAATTACAATACCAGCGAGCTGAAGGAAAGGGAATGGGCAACATTTGGGGGAAAAAAAACGCATGAATTTATGGTCTACAGCCCACATACCTTCTCTAGTTTATTAAAGGGCAGATACAGATAAACATAACAGCAAACTGGCTCATTCCAGTAACTGTAACATTTATTCATGGTCTTGATTTTCAAATTTTGATTTGGATCTGTACTTTAAAACTAATATCGAACTTACCTTCTTATCTGTTGCCTCTTGAACAAAAAATGCCTCCCCATTGTCTCCAAGCTTCATCTGCAGTTGCACAGGCTCTCCATTGATTTCTATATCCACCTAAAAATTGTTAAATATTCATTATGTATATTTCAAACTTACGAGTTGCAAATGGTGCTTTCAAAATGGAAGATTCCTATACATTTTACTGTTTGAACACACATTACTGCACCCCTAAAATGCATATATCTGAACCACAGTTACTGTACTTCATAGCGCTCCACATTCAATCCATTAGATAGGTTATCTGGTATTGCCATATTTCAAATTGTAGAAATCAATGTTCAGTTTTATGCACTAACACAATATTGTTTCTTTAAAGATACTAAGAAAAACATTGTTTTGCTTATTGCTCCAGTTGGTAGCCATACTAGTGCGGAATTCTAATGTACATTTTTTGATCAGAGTTCATAATTTGCAATTGATTGATGAGATCTCTAATTAGGTCTTAAAATTTTTTTTTAAGACTGCATTCTATTGGAATGGTTAAAAATTGCTAGACTCAATAAGCAAATAACTTAAACGTAACTAGCAGATCTGGTTTCAGTTGATATGTTGGATAGACAATCCATTGATACAAGACATTAGTGCACTGCACCTTGGAAAAAAAAAATCCAAATCAAGTATAGAATGGCACAGCCTGGTCCCAAAATTTCACTTTGATCCCCAACTTCAGAACAGCAACCCTTTTCTGCACATCTACACCAGCGCTCTTTGTGGTCTCTTGCGAGGCGCTGCCAACTCCGCACCATTTCATATTGAACGGTCTATTGCTGACAACCTCAATCAATTCTGGGTATCATTTAAATTGGAGATTCATAGCCATCAGAGAGGAGAATAATCAGGGAAATAATTCCATTCAATTCTACCAAGACTAAACTCAGGAATTAAAAACTGAAAGTGCAATATGTTAACCCACTTTGATATCCAGTCCTCAAGCAACCATGGTTTGTTAATTCTTCAGCATGAACATACTACCGCCTGTAACTTCCATCTAAAAATTTGCTTGTAGTGCTGAATACTAGTTATAGATCTCTTTCCAAGAAAGCAATCAATTTTAAAAGAATTCTGCTGTAGCTTCATGTTCTCAAATAGCTAAATACAGCTGAGCAGCCAAACAGTTTAGATTACTCCAACATTAAATCAACATTCACCTGCTCACTTAACCCTTGGTTCCAGTCCACTGAAAATTCAAGCATATACTACAAGCACAGCTCCAAAGTAGCCATGAATTCTGCACCCATTAATCTTTTTTTTTTAAATGTTAAGAATGCCCCACTTCATCCAAATCAAGTTCAACATTATCAGTTCATTACAATAGATAATGCCATTAGCTACTGACGATTTTAAAGAGTCAGATGGCATGACAATTGTAAAGGTTGTGGGAAACCAATAAAAACTAAACTTTGTGGAGAATTGTGCAAATATATCCCTTCTCTGTTTTAAGAGTCCATCATTTAATCCATATTATGACCAATTTATTCAACAAATTTTCTAACTTTTTTCACTCCCAAAGTGCTTTCCCCACCAGGATTAGACATTGGAAAATTAGTCACAAATCCAGACTTCCATGTCCCCATCGATTTCAGAAAGTACACTTAAAAAATTGCAGTCAGCACCCAATTCTAGGACATCTACCTCCATTCCCAGCAATTGTATCATTAAAGCAGGCTGAACAGATGGCCAGGTATTTGT
The DNA here is from genome assembly GCF_964213995.1 of Mustelus asterias. Classification (NCBI taxonomy): domain Eukaryota; kingdom Metazoa; phylum Chordata; class Chondrichthyes; order Carcharhiniformes; family Triakidae; genus Mustelus; species Mustelus asterias. The sequence continues at coordinate 103,876,512 of NC_135805.1, forward strand.
TTTGTCAGATTGTCTCATTATGAATGCTTGGTTGAGCTCCAAGAGTGACTAACAGACTCATCCCAGTAGCAGTTTGTTTCCACAGCTGCAAAGAGGACTGCTAGCTTGTTTGTTTGACAGCATTATACCTTCCTTGAAATGGCTTTTCAACACTTGTGTTTATTTGGACAAAATTAAGAGGTGCATATTTCATTTAAACTTTATATCACAGGGAAAAGGGTAATGTTTTTTCTCTTGGATCTTGGAATGGCTCTTTTATTTCATGAGCATTTCAAAGACTTCAATGTTCATTGGGCGTGCACGGAGTACATACTGTGTAAGTGAGCATGGAGGGAATGAGGGCCAATGCACCATGAGCAATTGCCCCTCCTAGAATTATCCCTGCAATCTCAGATTACCAATTTTGTGTGCGTGTGTGGCTACTGCAAATTCGATTGCGATGCTCAAACTCATTTCATTGGACTCGATTCTAAACTTCAGGAGCAAAAGGACAGTTTGATAATCTACTCCAACTGTTACTCATGTACCTACAAGGCAATTTCTTGTCTTAACCTGTAATAAATTAAAAGGCTGTTGCTTACTTACCACTTTTTCCCTGGAGCGGAGCACACCTAGTTTTCCAAAGCGAACATGGAACGGGGAGCACTGGAGACTTCCATCTGGCTGTTGAACAACAATGATATCGATGCAGCCAGACAAAGTGGCAGGATTTAGTCCTTTGTATAGCTCTTTCACTGTGACAAATACCTGCCCGGCCAATTGCCCAACGTAATTCATGGTCTGTGTCTTTAAAACAGAAAGAAATATTTATTTACAATACTGTCCCATTATAAGACCATAAGACCATAAGACATAGGAGCGGAAGTAAGGCCATTCGGCCCATCGAGTCCACTCCACCATTCAATCATGGTTGATTTCAACTCCATTTACCCGCTCTCTCCCCATAGCCCTTAATTCCTCGAGAAATCAAGAATTTATCAATTTCTGTCTTGAAGACGCTCAACGTCTCGGCCTCCACAGCCCTCTGTGGCAATGAATTCCACAGACCCACCACTCTCTGGCTGAAGAAATTTCTCCTCATCTCTGTTCTAAAGTGACTCCCTTTTATTCTAAGGCTGTGCCCCCGCGTCCTAGTCTCCCCTGTTAATGGAAACAACTTCCCTACGTCCATCCTATCTAAGCCGTTCATTATCTTGTAAGTTTCTATCAGATCTCCCCTCAACCTCCTAAACTCCAATGAATATAATCCCATGATCCTCAGACGTTCATCGTATGTCAGGCCTACCATTCCTGGGATCATCCGTGTGAATCTCCGCTGGACCCGCTCCAGTGCCAGTATGTCCTTCCTGAGGTGTGGGGCCCAAAATTGCTCACAGTACTCCAAATGGGGCCTAACCAGTGCTTTATAAAGCCTCAGAAGTACATCCCTGCTTTTGTATTCCAAGCCTCTTGAGATAAATGACAACATTACATTTGCTTTCCTAATTACGGACTCAACCTGCAAGTTTACCTTTAGAGAATCCTGGACTAGGACTCCCAAGTCCCTTTGCACTTTAGCATTATGAATTTTGTCACCGTTTAGAAAATAGTCCATGCCTCTATTCTTTTTTCCAAAGTGTACGACCTCGCACTTGCCCACGTTGAATTTCATCAGCCACTTCTTGGACCACTCTCCTAAACTGTCTAAATCTTTCTGCAGCCTCCCCACCTCCTCAATACTACCTGCCCCTCCACCTATCTTTGTATCATCGGCAAACTTGGCCAGAATGCTCCCAGTCCCGTCATCTAGATCGTTAATATATAAAGAGAACAGCTGTGGCCCCAACACTGAACCCTGCGGGACACCACTTGTCACCGGTTGCCATTCTGAGAAAGAACCTTTTATCCCAACTCTCTGCCTTCTGTCTGACAGCCAATCGTCAATCCATGTTAGTACCTTGCCTCGAATACCATGGGCCCTTATTTTACTCAGCAGTCTCCCGTGAGGCACCTTGTCAAAGGCCTTTTGGAAGTCAAGATAGATAACATCCATTGGCTCTCCTTGGTCTAACCTATTTGTTATCTCTTCAAAGAACTCTAACAGGTTTGTCAGGCACGACCTCCCCTTACTAAATCCATGCTGACTTGTCTTAATCCGACCCTGCACTTCCAAGAATTTAGAAATCTCATCCTTAACGATGGATTCTAGAATTTTGCCAACAACTGAGGTTAGGCTAATTGGCCTATAATTTTCCATCTTTTTTCTTGTTCCCTTCTTGAACAGTGGGGTTACAACAGCGATTTTCCAATCCTCTGGGACTTTCCCTGACTCCAGTGACTTTTGAAAGATCATAACTAACGCCTCCACTATTTCTTCAGCTATCTCCTTTAGAACTCTAGGATGTAGCCCATCTGGGCCCGGAGATTTATCAATTTTCAGACCTTTTAGTTTCTCTAGCACTTTCTCCTTTGTGATGGCAACCATATTCAACTCTGCCCCCTGACTTTCCTGAATTGTTGGGATATTACTCATGTCTTCTACTGTGAAGACTGACGCAAAGTACTTATTAAGTTCCTCAGCTATTTCCTTGTCTCCCATCACTAGATTACCAGCGTCATTTTGGAGCGGCCCAATGTCTACTTTTGCCTCCCGTTTGTTTTTAATGTATTTAAAGAAACTTTTACTATCATTCCTAATGTTACTGGCTAGCCTACCTTCATATTTGATCCTCTCCTTCCTTATTTCTCTCTTTGTTATCCTCTGTTTGTTTTTATAGCCTTCCCAATCTTCTGACTTCCCACTACTCTTTGCCACATTATAGGCTCTCTCTTTTGCCTTGATGCATTCCCTGACTTCCTTTGTCAGCCATGGCTGCCTAATCCCCCCTCTGATAACCTTTCTTTTGTTTGGGATGAACCTCTGCACTGTGTCCTCAATTACTCCCAGAAACCCCTGCCATTGCTGTTCTACTGTCTTTCCCACTAGGCTCTGCTTCCAGTCGATTTTTGTCAGTTCCTCCCTCATGCGCCTGTAATTACCTTTATTTAACTGTAGAACCTTCACATCTGATTCTGCCTTCCTTCTTTCAAATTGCAGACTGAATTCTACCATATTATGATCACTGCTTCCTAAGTGTTCCCTTACTTTAAGATCTTTTATCACGTCTGGCTCATTACATAACACTAAGTCCAGAATAGCCTGTTCCCTCGTGGGCTCCATCACAAGCTGTTCCAAAAAGCCGTCCTGTAAACATTCAATGAATTCCCTTTCTTTGGGTCCACTGGCAACATTATTTACCCAGTCCACCTGCATATTGAAATCCCCCATGATCACTGTGACCTTGCCTTTCTGACATGCCCTAATATACGAGAGCACCATTTAAGAAGAAAAGATCACAATAATGTCAAATGTATTGAGATGAGAAAATGGGACAGAGGGTGGAAGAGAAATGGAAAATAAAATGCAAATTAAATGTTTTGAAATGAGACCTTGAATGTTTTAAACATGATATTAGAATGAGATGCAACCTCTTGAATCTCCTGCAGAGACATGTTGTATTTTTCATTGATAATGCACCTTACGATAATTACTGTGTTGAACCTCTGGTGAATCTAAAGATATTGGCTTCTCCAGCATGCCTGTCAGTTCAACTGTAAAAGGAAACAGGATCACAATACTAGAAATACTTACAGGAAGTAAATATGAATTGACAATTTGAGTCAAATGATTTGCTTACTGTTTGGAGATGGATTAGTTTTCTGAGTAATCCAATATCATGCATGATATTTATCAAACAATTGTCAAGCAAACATTGACAAAATGATTTCATCCAGTTAATATTTCTTTCATTCATATGTCACCAAGTTTTAAACTCCAATGGCTAAGTGTATTAAAAATAGAAAATGCTGGAAACACCCAACAGGAAGGCATCATGAAATTTTGCTTTCGGGAACCGCCAGAATTTTACTGAACAATAGGGTAATAGAACTATATACAGCAAGTAAAATGTCAACATTGGCATCTATAGAGAGAGAAACAAATAAATATGTCATGGGATAAGGAAAGTCCAGTGGAGCTGGGGAGGGTCGAAGGGCTGAATGGCCTACTCCTGCTCCCATTTGCCATGTTTCTATGCCCATAATAAAAGCAACATTGCAAATGCTGGAAATCTGAATTAAAAAACAAAGTATTCAGCAGGTCAGGGAGCATCTGTGGAGAGGAACACAGCTAACAGACCTAATCTATGCCCTCCACTGTGGGGAGTTCAGGTGTAGAGAAGGCTCATGGATGGCCTTCCTGCCCTGCTACCAACTGTTGCTGTTAATGCCCACCTAAGGACCTCATCCTGCTATCACTGGTATTAATCCAGCAGTGGATGGGGTGCTTGCCATACAGGGGGCACGATAAGCAAATCCTTGCATGTTTGCTTGTGAGTTCCCTGGTGGGTGGGGTCCCTTGTTTAAGGACACTCAGTGCCTCAAAGGACACAGCATCAGGGTAGGTGAGCCACTGAAAGCCAACCCCTCTCCTTATTCGCAACCCCCTTTCAACTTCCTCTCCTATAGCCCCAACTCCACAAACCGTCTGCCTTGCCTGTGCCTGGGTCCTTCCTTGATCGAGGCCTAGGGTGAGTGTTGTACCAGCAGCGTCCAGTGCTGGTGCTCCAGAGTGCAGAAGAGCTGCCGGCTTCTGATAAGCCAAGAACTTCCAATGAGCAGAGTATGTTTGTCACTGCCTGTTCTGTGGCTGAATCGGGCCTTCTCAAAAGGAGACACAAGGTCTCGCCGCTCTCCAGCCAGCAACTGAGACCTCCAATCACCTCCACAATATTCGGCCCCATATTTCAGGCTTTTGACCCTTCATCAGAATATCTTCATTTGATTGTTTTCCTCATCAGCCTGTTCTCTGTTGCCCATCTCAATATTTTCCTCCTCCTATTTGGCTCTCTTTTCAGCACCGTTTGCCTGTCCTAAATGGGTTATTCCAGAAGATGAGCAAAAACCTGATTTTGCTATGATGGAATTTGATCATGTTTTGACTGATACTCTTTGAACCATCTGTATATCAGATTTTACTTGCCAATCACTGATGGAACGCTTTTGAAAACTGATCTTGGGCTCAAAGCCCAAATCTCAGATTCAAAAACCTACACGCAGAAACTTGTTGCAAGACAAGAAATTAGAATCATGTTTCTACTGAAAACTAGATTGAAAAAGATCAGTGTTTTGTTTTGACTAAGCATATATTTCACATTTCCCTGAACAAGCATACCAATATTTAATAGATTTTAATTGATTTTTCTTTCCACAGAATTATATTTCTTGACAGACTGAAAATCTTCTACCTCACTAATGATTACTAAAGTGCTCTCCATTAGGAGCACAGTATGAGGTAAATACACATGTACACATAAGGAAGGGGAGGCCATTTGGCCCCTCGAACCTGCTCCACGATTCAATCAGATCGTGGCTGATCGGACTGTAGCCTCAACTCCACATTCCCACCTACCCCAAGGAACCTTTGACCCCTTTGTCAGTCAGGGATCTATCTACCTCGCCTTAAAAAATATTCAATGACCCTGCCTCCACCACTCCCTGGGGATGAGAGTTCCAAAAGATGCAAGATTCTCTTCATCCCAGTCTTAAATGGAAACCCCTCATCCTTGCAGCATCCCCTCCTCTATGTGTCAATAAGATCACCTCATGAACTAGTGCACTGCGCACCTTCAGGCTTATCACATAGCATCAAATCATGGGTAATTCTTCATAATTAAAATCAGAACGTTGTCCAAAGCATTGGCAGCAGATATGTAGCACAAGGCAATTTTCAGCACGCGCACACCCTATATTTCAAATCACCATCAGATGTATAACTCACATCATTTCAAAGGATACAATTTCACAGGTTTATTTTAGGCTCTATGGCATTATATCCCTCTACATCATAATAAAGAGACTGGAGTTTAATTCTTCCTCAACACTTGTCTATGGTGTACATTCCGGATTTGTTTTGTTGTACTATGAAACAGCCTGGTGTGCACGTGTACATTCACATGGTGATGGATAGAGGGCACATGCAAGAGAGGCACTTTCCTGGCTCGAGCTCAATGTACCACACAAATGTGATATTGCACTGAATGAATTCAAGGTGAAATGAGAAAGTTTTATTCTGAAAAAAAAAACCAAGTTAGCCTTTGCAGACAGAAAAGGCCAGCATAACATTCCAAATCTGAGAATGCCCTTTGGAGTACGATAGTCTCTCCGTCCTTTGCATGAGACTGCAGTCATATTGTAAACATAACACACATTAACTCGCTAAAATGTGACATTGATCGTTCCTCAATAGACTTAGCATAGTAACACGCTATGACAAGGAAACTGGCCATAATACTTGCAGTAACAGGAAATTTACAGCTGATGACTTTGTGGCCAATGTGTTATTCGACAATATTTTTTTAAAAAGGTTCAATCCCAGGTATTTGCTGAGTTAACTAACAGGACAGTTAGAGGCACCACAAAAAGCCTTGTGAGCCAAGAAAGGAAGGAAGGAATCAGGCAGGCTTTCCATTCCAGATCAGTCTCTAATGAGTAATGTGGGTTCATGGAAGTTAGCTGAGAATTGGATTGAGTTCCTCTGCAAATAGCCTATTAATGTTCACAATCCAGGAATGGTCACTTTGACAAGAATGGCCAGACAACACACAGTGCTCACATAACTAAACTTAGCAAGAGTCACAGCATTCAAAAGAAGAGGGAGACCATCATGGATCATCAGCATTTCAATTCAGGGCAATCCGGGGTTGGTGAACAATCTCTTGGGATTCCACAAGTTTTATGGAAATGTATAATTTGATGCATTTCTAAATCAGGTGGTCTTGCTTCTAAATTTAGATATGGTGAGGTTGCTTGTGAGAGAGCAGTCAGGTCATTAATACAGAAGGTAATATTCAGCATTATACTGTCATGGATTTGCCCAGCAACAAGCAGTAGCCAGCATTCAAAGGGGATGATGGAAGACGCTACCTTTCCCAGGTTTGGGATTAGCAGACAGAATCAGGTGCAAATAGCTACCAGGAAACAGCTTACCCAGATGAGTAAGAGATCAGTGGCAGTATGCAGATGCTAACTTTGAAACTCAGATAGCCCAAATACACAGAGGGGAGAATTAAAGCAGAACCAGGATATAATTGCTAGCACTTGGCCATTTTCACATCTAAGACGTCTTAAGAGCTAAGGCAGTGCAGGAACCTTTGCAAAAGTCATTTAAGTATCTTAATAAAAGCAAATTACTACAGATGCTGGAATCTGAAAACAAAAAGAGAAAATGCTGGAAAATCTCAGCAGGTCTGGCAGCATCCATAAGGAGAGAAAAGGGCTGACGTTTCAAGCCCAGATGGCCCTTTGTCAAAGTTTTGCTGAGATTTTCCAGCATTTTCTCTCTTGGTTTTGTTTAAATATCTTCGCTGGACCAGGAAATTCTCCAAACTCAATTTTCAAGTTTGCTGATGACACCATCATTGTGGGTCGGATCTCAAACAATGACGAGGCAGAATACAGGAAAGGGATAGGAAATCTGATGAACTAGTGCAACGACAATAATCTCTCTCTCTCAATGTCAACAAAACGAAGGAGATAGTCATCAACTACAGGAAGCGTAGTGGAGGACATGCTCCTGTCTACGTCAATGGGGACAAAGTAGAAATGGTCGAGAGCTTCAAGTTTTTAGGTGTCCAGATCACCAACAATCTGTCCTGATCCCTCAATGCTGACACTATAGTTAAGAAAACCCAGCAATGCCTTTACTTTCTCAGGAGACTAAGGAAATCTGGCATGCTGCAACTCTCACCAACTTCTACAGATGCACCATAGAAAGCATTCTTTCCAGTTGTATCACAGCTTGGTACGGCTCCTGCTCTGTCCAAGGCCACAAGAAACTACAAAGGGTCGTGAATGAAGTCCAGTCCATCACTCAAACCAGGCTCCCATCCATTGACTCAGTCTACACTTCCTGCTGCCTTAGAAAAGCAGCCAGCATAATCAAGGACCCCATGCACCCCGGACATTCTCTCTTCCACCTTATTTTGTCAGGAAAAAGATACAAAAATTTGAGATCACGTTGACTTCCAGTTCCCCAGCCCAAACCACCTCCTCACCATGGATGTCCAATCCCTCTACACCTCCATTCCCCACCAGGATGGCCACAAAGCACTTTGTTTCTTCCTCGAACAGAGGTTTGAACAATCCCCATCCACCACCACTCTCCGCCGTCTGGCTGAACTGGTTCTCTCTCTACAATTTCTCCTTTAACTCGTCTCACTTCCTCCAAATAAAAAAAAGGTGTGGCTATGGGCACCTGCATGGGTCCCAGTTATGCCTGTCTCTTTAAGGGTTACGTGGAGCATTCCCTGTACCAGTTCTACTCCAGCCCCCTCCCACAACTCCTTTAAAATTGGTACCAGCTTTGATGAAGGGTTATCTAGTCTCTAAATGTTGGCTCCATTCTCTCCCCATAGGTGCTGTCAGACCTGCTGGGATTTTCCAGCATTTTCTGTTTCGGTTGTCTTCACATAGTATGGGTGCGACCAGGAATTCTGGATAAACAGGCTTGTAGCAAGGCTGAAAATCAGGGGGAAAAAACGTAATCAAGTACATCAAACAACAGGGCATTAACCCCTGTTGAAGAGACAGTGTGGTAGCATGGCAATAGAACACAGAAAATGCAGCAAAACAAAAATCATAGAAACCCTACAGTACAGAAAGAGGCCATTCGGCCCATCGAGTCTGCACCAACCACAATCCCATCCAGGCCCTACCCCCATATCCATCCACTAATCCCTCTAACCTACGCATCTCAGGACACCAAGGGCAATTTTTTAACATGGTCAATCAACCTAACCTGCCCATCTTTGGACTGTGGGAGGAAACCGGAGCACCCGGAGGAAACCCACGCAGACACAAGGAGAATGTGCAAACTCCACACAGACAGTGACCCAAGCCGGGGATCGAACCCAGGTCCCTGGAGCTGTGAAGCAGCAGTGCTAACCACTGTGCTACCGTGCCGCCTAATACTGCAGATGTTGGAAATCTGAAATAAATAGCAAATGCTGGAAATATTCGGTGTCAGGCAGGGGTTCTGATGAAAGGTTATTAACCTGAAACGATAGGTGGAATTTTCCCATGCCCCTGCCAGGTTCAATGATGGAGGGGCAAGTGCCAGCTGGAGCATTGCTGAAACGCTCCAGCCCAGACAACTTTCTGGCGAATCTATTCTACACCCTATGAGAAAATAAACAAACAATTTAAGAGAGAATTGAGGAGAGGGCAGAGGCAATCCATTTCCCAAAGTGAGCACAGGAAAACTGCACCCCTACGCTGGGAAACTCTTAAACTGTGTGCAGTTGTTTTTAAACTCACTTTGACTGTGGTTTGGATACATCCTCCTTCTCTCGGGTCTGATGCAGGACGTAGAGATGAGGAGTTAAATATCCCCGACCTCCCTCCCCCCAAATTGAGAAAAGAAAGTTGCTGTTGAATCTTTACAAATCGGTTTGGCGACATTAGATTTAAGTTCCTTAATGCAACAGGAAATCTTACTTCTCCTTTTCCCCTCGAGCAAATAAAATAAGCTGAGCAAAAACAACAAAATTCAATTCCATCATTTATAATCGGATATTTTTCTAAGTGCAAAACACTTCTTTAAAGGAAAGCTGGTTGAATATAAGCAAGGAGGTTTCCATATCTGGTTGGAATCATTGTGATCTATTACTGCAGAGACTGCAGAGCTCCCGGCCTGTCGCCAGCACAGCCCAAGACTTGAACAACAAAACACTTCACAGTGCAATTTCCTCTCTATACTAAACAATTGCGCCTTTATTTATGCAAACCCCGTTGAGCAACAGAACCACACACTGCCAGGTCCCTTACCTCTCGTTCTCTCCCAGGCTTCAGTGTAAACAATTAAGTCACAACAACCTATTCATGTGATGTGGCACTGGAGGCTGAATCTGCTTTTATGACTCTTAAAGCCGAAACCTTTGCAGCAGCAGCAGCAGGAAGCAGCTGACATCATTCCAGAGCGAAGCTCCAATAAACTCACAGAGCACCGTGACGCACCTCAGTGTAAAACCACACCAGCATGTCCTGAGCTTTCGATGCTGTGTGATATGCTTCATAGTTAAGGCCACCCAATTTGTGCAAGAGTGTATTTGCACGTAGAGATCCCTCCACCCCCCACTCAAAATCAGTTTTAAAATGATTGTGGGAAAGATGCCAGGTTTTGCCACAGACACTGAAGGAAGCAAAAGAACAGGGATTTCCAACATTCCCCCTATTCTAACTGGGATGTGGTGATCTCTTTGATCTCAAGCCAAGCAGAGTAGGGGGACTCGGGGTCTGCAGGTGGATGGCTATTGAAGGGCATTGAACCCTTGCCTGGTTTTGTGACTTGGATGGAAATTCCCCGCGATCTCTTGCGGTGTTCCTGGTTCTGTGATACAATCATTAACCCTGCTGACTGATTCATCAGGCGATGGCAGCTCGCTGAGGTGATCGGCTCAGCCAATGGAAGCACACACCAGCACACGGCTGCTGTAAGGCTTGCTGACTTATCCTATTTGCATACAGACAACCGAAATTGTCATTTCACGGAAACTCTTATTGGCTTAACAGCCAGTTGTTTATGTTTGAATGGAATCAACTCGGGGGAGGAAACGTTTAACAAGTTAATCCATGGCTGGGTTTCAAAATTAATATTAAAGTTATGAAGAGGTTCCAAATGATAATGACACCTATTACATTTTTACTCAGTCTTAGATTTACTTGTAGTAAGACGTTACAAATATATTTAGTTTCTAACTCTACATTTCACCACTAATGTCAATAAGTTCTTATATATATTCTTAAAAAGAACCATAGAATCCTACAGTGTAGAAGGAGGCCAGTCAGCCCATCAAGTCTGTACTGACCACAATCCCACCCCAGGCCCTATCCCACAACTCCACACATTTACCTCCCCTAATCTCTCTAACCTACACATCCCAGGGGAATTTACCATGGCCAATCAACCTAACCTGCACATCTTTGGACTGTGGGAGGAAGCTGGAGCACCCGGAGCAAACCCACGCAGACACGGGGAGAATATGCAAACTCCACACACACAGTGACCGAAGTCAGGTTCCTGGAGCTGTGAGGCAGCAGTGCTAACCACTGTGCCACCGTGCCGCCCTCAACTATAAGCAAACAAACTATCCCTCGAGAGGATATAGGTTAGTTGTAATTAAAAATAATCTTCAAAAGGAAACTTATCAAATTAAAATAATATTCCAGCAGTCAATGATGCAGTCCAAACTCTGTAAGTGTACCAGTGGACACTGTGTACTCCCTCTCCAGGGCCACCTGGACACAGACGTACAACAGAAGAGGTATCACACTTACTGGGCAGGATTTTCCAGTCACTCGTGCCCCAAAACTGGAAAATCCTGCCTGAGGCCAACAGACCTTTGCATGGTACCACCTCCCCACCACCCCCACCCCCTCCCCCAGCCCCTCCGCCTGCTACGATTACTGTGGTTGACAGGACAGGAAAATTCCCCTCATTATTCTCACTCAATTCAGTTAACATTGCTGACTTTTCAAGAGGAAGGCAATGTGATATTCTGATTGCCTCCACGTTTTAACTTATTCAAGTGGAAGTTGCACGATTGAGACCTTTCCTTCAATTCAAGCACTTAAGATTAACCTTCATTTGTTTTATCCTCGCCACTTCAGATGAACTTTGGAGTATTTTTGCCTCAGCTGAAACTGCTGATGGCATCAAGTTACTCTGGGGTGTGGAGGACTTGAATTAACGTACAAAGCTGCTCTGTATTGTGTCACAACAGCAAGATGAAAGAGAACACAATTAGGATAGAGCGCTCCCTGAATCTCTTGCTGCAAAAAAGCTGCATGATGGAGCAGCGCCAATTTGAAAGCCAAGCGAGACGAGTTGGAACAATATTGTTGCAGCAGGAATGGGGGTGAACAAAATTTAATGTGAGATGGTTTCTCCTGCAATGTCTCCACAAATTATTCCTCTCCATCCCAGGTCATCTGACTCTTGTTCTGTCTTTTTTGCTCTATCCCAGACTATTCCAGTTAGCTGCGGCTTCTCATCACTGTGGCCCGACTTCTCTCTGATATGTGCTCTCAGTTCGGTTTTTTTCCAAAAGTTGTGATTTTTTATTGGTAACAATTTGTCTTTGATAAATTGAGTCCCAGAAGTGTAAGAGCATATCCCAGGACAGTGCCCTTGACTCCATGGGAGGGGATTCCTACTGTTGTCTCAGATTGACAACATACCTGCTCCCCTGCCAGACACTCTTGTCAGTGCCACACAGCCCAGACTGCAGGAACCTGCACACAGTGGGCCCACTATACTGAAGGTGGCTTGCCTCAAGCAGCCCCAAGAGTCCTGAATGGAAGCTCAACCGCCTCTTGGCTGAGCAGCATGGTGGCACAGTGGTTAGCACTGTTGTCTCACAGTGCCAGGGACCTGGGTTCGATTCCCAGCTTGGGTCACGGTCTGTGTGGAGTCTGCACCTTCTGCCCATGTCTGCGTGGGTTTCCTCCGGGTGCTCCAGTTTCTTCCCACAGTCCAAAAGACATGCTGGCTAGGTACATTGGCCATGCTAAATTCTCCCTCAGTGTACCCGGATAGGCACCAGAATGTGGCAACTAGGGGATTTTCACGGTAACTTCATTGCAGTGTTAATGTAAGCCTACTGGTGACACTGACAAATAAACTTTAAACTTCTCACCATCCATTCTGTAGCCAATGGGGAAGCATGAAGTACCAGAAAAAGTAAACAAGAATATGACACAGACACTAAAGGCTTGCCCAAAGTGATTGGTCATTTCTTTTATCAATGATGTTGAAACATATTTTGATAAATGTATTTTTATGGATTTGGTGCTGATTATTGTCTATGTGGTGAAATGAGAAGACCCATAGTTCAGGGTGAAGGAAGGAGATCTGATGGTGAATGGGGAATGGACGGCTGATTTAATTGTCCTGCTCTCCAATGAGCTTGTTCAGGCAGGTACATTGTCTGCCACTCCTGCTCCTCCTTCCTCTTCCTACGACATCACCATCACGTGACTACTCAACTTCCCTTTGTGCTGTCTTTTTCTCTCGTGTGTTTGCGTGTGTAAAAAAAACTATTTTTTTTGTTTTATATATTTACTAAACTGTTGCTACTTATGCCTACTTATGCCTTCTCCTTTAAAGAGATAACAGCACATGGTGGTATCGGTGGCAGCGATTTTTAATAAGCAAATGAGATCAAGCCTTGGAGGAGGAGCTATGCCTACTCCAATCAGCTTGGATCATGTAGATCAAGACAGGAGGTCAGGAGGTCTTGTCAGCTTGGATCGGAAATGTCTCAACCTGTTGAGACTCTGAAGTGGACTTGATTTGATTGAATTGGAATTAAAACAAAAAAAACTTTCACTTTTAGGTAGATATATTGGTCGCCTAAATGATTTTAAAAGTTACTCAAATTATAGCATTGTATAATGGTGTCAGGATATGTTCTACCATCATTTCTGGCTCTGATATTCTTGATCCAAAAGCCGCAGAAAAATGGAAGAGGTTCAGGTGTGCCTGAAAATACAATTTTCCTGCAACAAAATTAAATTCTTTAGGTGCATTAGGTAGGTGTATTGGCCATGCTAAATTGCCCCTTAGTGTCCCGGGATGCATAGGTTAGTGGGATTAGCAGGGTAAATATGTGGGGTCACAGGGATAGGGCCTAGATTGTTGGTGCAGATTTGATGGGCTGAATGGCCTCCTTCTGCACATAGGGATTCTATTCAATGAAAACACAGCCAGCAAGTGGAACCAGTGGCAATATTTCTCACAGTAATCAGGCAAGAGGCACATGAGGACTACCTCGGAATGTCAAACTTGTCAAAAATGGAGACAGAGACCAGATGAAGCCACTGCTGATAAAGTTCTTTCAGTACTACCAACAATAGCACTGGAGGAGATACAGAGGAGGTTGACCAGGGTGTTGCCTGGGATGGAGCATTTGAGCTATAAGGAAAGACTAGATAGGCTTGGATTGTTTTCTTTAGAGCACAGAAGGCTAAGTGTATAAGATTACGAGTGGAATGGACAGGGTGGCCAGCTGTTCCCCTTGGTTGAGGGGTCAATCACGAGAGGGTATACTTTTAGAGTAAGGGGCAGGGGATTCAGAGGGGATTTGAGAAAAAGCTTTTTCACTCAGAGGATGGTGGGAATCTGGAATGCATTGCCAGGGAAGGTAGTAGAGGCAGGAAACCTTAAAACCTTTAAAAATATTTGGATGAGCACTTGAAATATCACAATATTCAAGGATTTTTTAAAATACTTTTCCAATTCAATCAAATCAAGTCCAATTCAGAGTCTCAACAAGTTGAGACATTCCCGATCCAAGCTGACAAGACAGGGTCTGCAACCCCTGTCTTGGGCCTGATCTACATGTGCCAAGCTGATTGGAGGAGGAGCGCAAGCCTTCCTCCTCCAAGGCTTGATCTCATTTGCATCTTAGCCAAAAGGCCGAGATGCCACTTTTAAAAATTGCTTCATATGAAAATGAAGCTTAAATGCAACCCAATGACCTCAACCAAGTGCAGCATCCGCACAACCACACTCGATCCTAGCCAAAAGGCCGAGAAGCGATAGCATAATATTCAAGGATATGGGACAAATTCAGGAAAATGGGATTAGCGTGACTTTAATGGTAAATATTGTCAGTGCAGACTTGATAGGCCATCGGCCCTTTTCTGCACTGTCTGTGACTCTGTAACAGCACAAGAATATTTATTTTGTCAAGATCGCTTCTCGGCCTTTTGGCTAAGATCAAGTGTAGTATGGTCGGCCGCACTTGGTTGAGGTCATTAGGTTGCACTGAAGCTTCATATGTTTCATATGAAGCAATTTTTTAAAGCAGCGTCTCAGCCTTTTGGCTAAGATGCAAATGAGCTCAAGTCTTGGAGGAGGAACCTCCTCCTTCTCCAATCAGCTTGGTTCATGTAGATCAGGCCCAGGACAGGGTGGTTTGGTCGCTCGCCCTGTCTTGTCAGCCTGGATCTGAAATGTCTCAACTTGTTGAGACTCTGAATTGGATTTGGTTTGATTGAATTGGAAAAGTATTTTTAAAAATTTATTTTGTCAAGCTTCTTGGCCTTTTGGCTAAGATCAAGTGTAGTATGGACAGGCTGCGCTTGGTTGAGTTCATTAGGTTACATTTAAGCTTCATTTGAAGCAATTTTTAAAAGCGGCATCTCGGCCTTTTGGCTAAGATGCAAATGAGATCAAGCCTTGGAGGAGGTGAGTCTGCACCTACTCCAATCAGCTTGGCTCATGTAGATCAGGCCCAAGACAGGAGTGTAAGCCCTGTCTTGTCAGCTTGGATTGGAAATGTCTCAACTTGTTGAGACTCTGAATTGGACTTGATTTGATTGAATTGGAAAAGTATAAAAAAATTTATTTTGTCAGGTAGAAGTTCAACAGGAAAATGCAAGAGACAGATGAAATACAAGACCAAGTACTGCACAGACGGCCAATGGGTGCAATTTCTGTTCTACAACACTGGAAGAGGCGTTCTGAGGCTCGATTTTGTGATTGTGGGCACAATAGTGTGAGAAACACCACTTCAAGAGGCTACTCTGACCTTGTTGAAGATGGGTGAAATTAGACACTTATTTAAAGGCATAGGAACAGGAGTGGACAGAATATGAAAGCCAAGGCGACCCCAAGGATGACAGAGGCAAAGATTTGTCAGTTCGGGAACTGCAGGAAGAGACACCATAGAGAACCGTGTTTTGCTTTTGGGAAACATACAACAGTTGTGTGGGGGGGAAAAAACAACCACTTTGCAGTTAAATACTGTGGAAATAGATAAACAATTAGGGAAATAGATGATGAACCAAAGGAAAAACAAGTCTTTGTCATCTGTGAGGTCAGTTTGCATGGCCTGCAGGATGGCACACTTCATCTGGAGTCAGGTAGCTACCTAGAACTTCATGTAGACAGGGGTGCAAATTGCAATGTGATTCTGTTGCACCTAATCAAAATGCAACAATAAGTTTTAAGCTGAAAAGGTTTCAACTATTTAAGACTTTAGCTTGAGGCAATTCAAGGCTGTCCATTAAAGGGCAAATACAAATTCTGTTCCAGGTGGCAGGTGGACTGCAAACTCTATCACTAGAATGGAGCTGGGGGAACTAAGAATACAGATAATGTTGAAATTAACAGAACACCCTCTACTGGTTTATGTGGTCAACACCCACAACTAACAAACCACTGACCATGTTGTGTTTAATACTGAAACGCTGAGTATTCTGTGGATAATTTGAGGTAGAGAGCTTGCCGAATCAGGATTGTCAAGACAATAAATCCAGTCAGTCCAATATGTACCTCATAAGTACCAGTGGCTATAAGGAATAAGCCGAAAGGAACTTTGGGTGATCTGGTCAGACAGAATATCATAGTTCCTGTAATAATGTCAACTTCCTGGATCAGGTTGATGCTAGTCGTGCCTCACATAGATCATGCTCTGCAACTGCTTAGATCTTCTTCTTCTGAAGGCAGGTTCAACCCACAGCACTGTGATCTCCACATTGAGTAGGGCAAAGACAGGTCCAGAATCCATCCGAACTGGAACAGGGATGAAACCCCATGCTGTTGGCATCAATCTGATCCACACCAGCCATCCAGCTAACCAACTCTCCAAGGGATCCGAGATACTGTGGCAGCATGGACTTTTACATGCATATTGTTGTCGCCTGGAGCTATGATAGAGACGGCAATTTTTTTTCCATCACTTGGCCGACCCAGGAATCTCTCCTGCTTGCCATTGGTATATGTTGGAAAGAACTATAAGCTGATACTCAAACTATTTGGTCACATTATGAATGCACCTTCCTTGACCAAAAAGGCCTGGAGTGATATTTGAACCCAGAGCTTCTGGCTCTGAGACAGGGACACTACCCACTGTGCCTCATAACTGCATAGAAAATAAATAACAACTTATTCAAGGCCACAAGCAAGAGCATTAATGTCTGTGGACGATTGAAGATGTAGCTACATGCCTACATAATGCTGAAGTCTTCACAATTCTTCTGCAGTGGCTTTTGCAATTAAGTTGCAATGGACGAGCATCAGCCCTAACCACATTCCACATACCTTTCGATCGATACTGCTGGAAGTATATGTCCTTTGGGACAAGCTCAGCCGTAAAGATCTTCCAGCACAACATGTATAAGCTGATTGAAGGGCTGCAAGGAACAGTGGTCATTGCGGATGCTTTTATAATGGTTGTCCCTTGATACAGCCTGAAAGAAGCAAGTGGCACAAAAATCGAGTGTGCCAGCAACCTCGACAATCACAGACAGTGCTATCCATTCCCTGGTTTGAGGCTGCTGCAGTTGCAGCAGGTGACATAGCCCAGTGACAGCCTCCTTGATGAAGCGAAGGTGCCTCATTCAGAATTGTATCTCCGTAAAATTGATGTAGAATGAAGTAGCTCCTGAGGACTCTGTGGATATGATCTTCCATTCAGTCTTCTTCTCCCGTTTGTCCTCCCTCTTATGGCAGTTTCTACTGCACTGTGCTAGCCACCTCCTCCTCCATCCCCAAAGGTGGCACAGTGGTTAGCACTGTTGCCTCACAGCGCCTGGGTTCAATTCCCGGCTTGGGTCACTATCTGTGGAGTTTGCATGTTCTCCCCATTTCTGCGTGGGTTTCCTCCAGGTGCTCCAGATTCCTCCCACAGTCCAAAGATGTGCGGTTTAGGTGGATTGATTTAGCTAAATTGACCTTTAGTGCCAGGAGGACGAGCTAGAGTAAATGCATGGGATTATGGGGATGGGGCCTTGGTGGGATTGTGGTCGGTGCAGACTCGATGGGCCGAATGGCCTTCTTCTGCACTATAGGATTTTATGATTCTATGGTAGGCCTATGAGTTAATCCTTATCTGCAGCCAGACTGTATCGTCGTTAAGCAGTAACAATTGCGCAAGAGCAGCAAGATCTATCTGTATAAACAGCTGAGTTGTGCAACACAATAAAAACACCCAAAAGTCAAGCAGTGACCAGGAATAATAAACCAGCAGGTAACCTATAAACTATGGTCACTGTGAATAGCATTGGTGAAGGGGCCTTCTTGCTATGTGCAGCCACATCATTCTGTGGAGTGCTGTGGCACGCCAAATGGAAAATGGATCGTACAAGAAGCGCAGAATCCTAACCTACACACATTATTCAGAGCTTGTAATGTTGACAGCCTACATTTCTGCCATCTCTTCTACCAATATAACAGCAGAATTTTGGGTGTACTTCCTTGGTGGTTTATTAGACCATTCAGCAGCCTAATATTTTTCCCGCTCACAGTTTACTAAATTCACATCATCGTTTTGCATTTTTTTTACAGTCTATGTTTTTGAAAGATTCTAGCATGCACATGTCGAAGATAATCAGTGATTAGAACCATTACAATGTCTAAATAATATGGTTGAATTTTAAATCAGTTTGTTGAATAAACTCTGGTTAGACACCATCCAGAGCACTGAACTCCATTCTGTGCACTGCACCTCAGGAAGGCCCTCAGGATTAAGATCCAGGGTGGGATCCTGGAAAATGTGAACTATTTTCAACCTTGAGAGATTCCTTGCAACGAAGGAGACATAGGCTGGAATTCTCCGATCTCGCATGCCCCGCTACCACTGCCAGCGAGAACAGGGAATTTGGCAGTCAATCAAATCCCCATTCACTGCAGCAGGACCAGGGAATCCCAGCTGTGGGTGAAATCAGAGATTTTCGGCCATCGACAATGAAATTCATCATCACCTCCAATGTGCCAGTTCAGTCTTTGCCTGACTGAGGAAAGGAATATTTGAGGACCAGGATCTCAAACCTCCACAAGATCCTCTAAATCTGGGGCAAGAAAGGCGATCCAATAGCAGTGTCCTCTCCCAGCCCAATAAGTCCCGCATTGAGGCACCAATCACTCAAAATCTGCTGGATAGCACATGACATTCATATGGCTGACACCAGACTCCCAAATCAACTGCTCCATCCAGAACCTGGTTGTGGCAGGAGATTCCCAGGAGGACAGCGGAAATGCTTTTGGGATGTCCTTAACGTATCCCCGAAGTGGTGAAACATACCCATCAGGAGACCCTGGCTTGTGACTGACCAAAATGGAGACTGCTCATTTGGGAAAGCACTGAACACATCAAGAGACTTTGTTGGAAATATGTAGGGGCGAAGTCTCAAAGTTGGAGGGGACATGCAAACCTCCACCCAACCCTTCAAGCAGCACCTCCCCAGGTGTGGCAGAGTGGGTAGGTCCTGCTTATCAGCCTTCTCACAATGCACTGAACGAAAGGGGAAGCAATTCCAAGGGATTGCCTAAGAGGAGAGAGAATGGGCTTAGGACAGATTGCACAGGGCTAGATCTCTACTATATTGAACATATACCTTTTACTACATTAAAGGCTATATAAGGCTATATCAACCCAGATAAATGCGTAGTGGTCCATTTTGGCAGATCAAATGGGATGAAGGAGTACAATATAAAGGGAAAGACTCTTAGTACTGTAGAGGATCAGAAAGACCTTGGGGTCCAGGTCCATAGGACTCTAAAATCAGCCCCGCAGGTGGAGGAGGTGGTTAAGAAGGCGTATGGTGTGCTGGCCTTTATCAATCGAGGGATTGAGTTTAGGAGTCCGGGGATAATGATGCAGCTATATAAGACCCTCGTCAGACCCCACTTGGAGTACTGTGCTCAGTTCTGGTCGCCTCATTACAGGAAGGATGTGGAAAAGATTGAAAGGGTGCAGAGGAGATTTACAAGGATGTTGCCTGGATTGAGTGGCATGCCTTATGAGGATAGGCTGAGGGAGCTCGGTCTTTTCTCCTTGGAGAGACGTAGGGTGAGAGGAGACCTATTAGAGGTATATAAGGTGTTGAGAGGCATAGATCGGGTGGACTCTCAGAGGCTTTTTCCCAGTGTGGAAATGGCTGCTACAAGAGGACACAGGTTTAAGGTGCTGGGGGGTAGGTACAGGGAGACGTTAGGGGGAAGTTTTTCACACAGTGGGTGGTGGGCGAGTGGAATCGGCTGCCGTCAGTGGTGGTGGAGGCAAACTCAATAGGGTCTTTTAAGAGACTCCTGGATGAGTACATGGGACTTAATAGGATGGAGGGTTATAGGTAGGCCTAAAAGGTAGGGATATGTTCAGCACAACTTGTGGGGCCGAAGGGCCTGTTTTGTGCTGTAGTTTTTCTATGTTTCTATGTTTCTATAAGTGCACGTTGTTGTGATCCAGTTGTTTTTCAGATGACTTATAGGCTTTGATAGAGTGGTGGTGTATTACAGTTCACTTGAGAAGTAGGGTTACAGTGATTGGGCTTAGGTGGGATTGTTGTCGGTGCAGGTTCGATGGGCCGAATGACCTCCTTCTGCACTGTAGAGATTCTATGATTCCAAGTCCAAGTTGCTGCAGCACTTTTATATGCATGTTGTAGTCTGGTGCTATGGATAGCAATGGTAAAGGCTCCAACTTGCCACCATGCAGCTAACTGGGAATCTCTCCTGCTTTTATTGCCTGTGTTGGCTTGTGTTGGAAGGATTTGAAGGTTGGTAATCAACCTGTTTGGCTGTGTTATCAATGCACTATCCTTGACCATCAAGTCTTGGGGTGAGACTCAAACCTGGAGACTCAGAAGCAGGGGTGCTACACAAGTCCTTCATTTGAGTGGATAGAGGAAAATGGGCTCAAGAACAAGGGGACATAACTTTAAGAGTTAGAGCTAGGCCATTCAGGGTGATATTAGAAATCACTTCTTTACACATAGGGTAATGAAAATCAGGAACAACCCCCCCTCCCCCCCACAATGCTGTTGAGGCTAGATTAATAGAAAGTTTCAAAATGGAGAGTTACAGATTTTTGTTAGACATTGCTATAAAGTGATATGGAACCAAGGTAAATGGATTTATGATACAGGTCAATCATGATCTAATTGAACAATTCCTGTCCCTATGTTCATACACTATCACTTAGACAAACTTAAAGTTCTTTAAACTTTATTTATTAGTGTCACAAATAGGCTCACATTAAAAGTACACTGAAGTTACTGTGAAAATCCCCTAGTCGCCACACTCCGGCACCTGTTAGGGTACACAGAGGGAGAATTCAGCATGGTTAATGCACCTAACCAGCCCGTCTTTCGGACTGTGGGAGGAAACCAGAGCATCTGGAGGAAACCCATGGAGACACGGGGAGAACATGCAGACTCCACACAGACAGTGACCCGAGCTGGGAATCGAACCCAGATCTCTGCGCTGTAAGGCAGCAGCACTAACCACTGTGCCGCTCCACATTGTGCCACCTTCAAATAAGAGTATACACAGGGCACATTTACATTCAGTTAAATAAAAACACACATCAACCTTCATATCACTGAACTTCCACACAAAATACATACAACTTCTCTGCACAGCCCACATCTTCAGTTAAAAAAAATACATGAATAAATACAGGAAGCTTTATGATTCAGCAAACACAGATACAGACCAATTTGCCGTTCCATCTTTGGTAAGAGCTGAAATCTGCTGAATTGACTTGGTATTTTAGGGAATATAATAACTGGGGAATAATTCCCATAATGTCTTCTTTCTTCCCACATTCGGGTCAGAGTTCCTTAATATCGGTGAAAACATGTGTGCACAAAATCACACTGCTACTGCTAGCTTACTGCACAGTCTAATTAATGGGATGGCTTTTGACATACAAGCTTATGCACCCTAACACATGATTGCAGCAGAGTGATCTTTTCAATGAGGGTTTCACACTATGTAAATTCTAGTAACTGCATGTCAAAGCTCAATCCAACATCACTGGCTACTATGATACAATTGTAACCAGAATTTTCATATCAATCGTAAGCCAATTAACACTACTTTGACAGATTGTATCTGGCCATTGTTTTACATATACCATCAATTACTGGATTGTGAAGTTAAAGCTCTGTTTGCAGTGCAGCAGTAAAATTAGAGCAATAACATTTTGCTTTACACCAGCATTACTCTGGAGGATCAGGTTGGATCATTCTGTATTTAAACCACAGCATTTTAGTTGTTCGTGAGAAACAAAGCTGCTTTTGTTAATAACTAGTCTGCATTATATTTTCTCCCTTGCTACTAGATTTTCTTCTTGGTGACTATTTTGCATGTTCTATTCATTGCGCTCCCAGTTTTGCATTATGCTGCTTTGCGAAATAAGAACTTTAGAAATAGGAGCAGGAATAGGCCACAGAACGGCATTCTCCGATGGCCTCGGGCGGGATCTTACATTCTCGCTTAGAGAAACTTAACTTTTTTTGATACAGCTCTTTTTCTTTTATTCATTTATGGGACATGGGCATCACTGGCTGGGCCAACATTTAGTCCATCTCTAGTCACCATTGAATTGAGTGGCTTGCTAGGCTATTTCAGAGGGCATTTGAAAGTCAACCACATTGCTATGGCTCTGGAGTCACATGTACAAAGAACAGTACAGCACAGGAACAGACCTTTCGACCCACCGAGTCTATACCGATCAAGTTGCCCTACCTGTATCCCTCTACACCCCACCTGTTCATGTGCCTACCCAGACCAGGGTAAAGACGGCAGATTTCCTTCCCCAAAGGACATTCGTGAACCAGATGGGTTTTTCTGACAATTGACAATGGTTTCATGGTCGTCAGTAGATTCTTAATTCCAGATACATTTTATTGAATTCACATTCTGCCGTGCTGGGATTCGAACCCCAGAACATTAGCTGAGTCTCAGTCATTCAATAAACCGTGACTGATCTGATTGTGGTCTGAACTCCTTTTTCCCATCTGCCTCCATAATCCTTGACTCCCTTGTCAATCAAAAAAAACAGTCTAACTCAGCACCCTGCTTGAAGGAAAAGAGATTTCTAGACACCAGCGGCATTCTGGGAGAAGAAATCCGTCCTCATCCCCATTTTAAATGGTGATCTTATTTTTAAACTGTTCATCCTAGTTCTAGCTTCCCCCATAAGAGGAAACATCGAGCATCTATCCCGTCAAAAGCCCCCTCAGAATCTTATATATTTCAATGAGACCACTTCTCATTCTTCAATGAGTAGAGGCCCAACCTGCTCAACTTTCCTCATAAGACAACCCTTCATCCCAGGAATCAGCCTAGTGAACCTTTTCTAAGCTGCAACGCAAGTATGTCCCTCCTTAAGTAAGGTAACCAAACCTTTATGCAGTACTCTAGGTGTGGTTTTACCAATGCCCTAATATCAAACCAAACAATGGCATTTTTACACAGGAATGATAAAACTCCCATTAAATGACCAGGGCTAATAGTCAGGGCTGTCAACACAGGACAACTCTTAGGCCAGGGCGTGGAGGCAGGTACGTTGTGTGGAAGTTGTTGAAGCATTTAGGCTGCCAGGGGTCATGACACACTTTGGCCCGACTTGGCTGTTCATGAGGCTGCTATATCTCCTACTTGTTTATCAGATAATTGGTTAACCTAGCAGAGATGACTGAGAAGAGATAGCGTTACATTGGCAATCGTAGACATGGGATATAATATAAAGACACTTGATGGAGTCTCCATCAAAATGGTAAATGTAAGATTTACCTCCATAGTGAAGGTATTAAATTACAATTGCAAATAGAGGATATGAAATCTCTCGATGTGGGTGTGTTGGTAAGTCTGCCAATAAACAGCAAAATGCATCGGAAACCAATCTGTCAGACATAGAAATTCATTTCTCTATAATTGAGTTTTCAATTGAGGCCCATGTGTACGGAGGTTAGAGAAGTCAACCAGCACACTATACTACTCAAATAAGAAACCTTAATGAATCAGTTTGAGGCGAGGAAATGGAGCACACAGAGTTCCATTTCCCAGTGGAATACAGCAAAATACTTATAACATGAACTAATATGCAAGTACTCAGAACTAATGAACAATATTCTTGTTACTTCTAATCTTCAACAGTACATTGAAACATAACTCAGAGTATTAAAAAAGTGTACATGTATGGGTTCCGGATAACTTCATACTTGCTTCTGGTTGGTAAAGTAACGATTTGTATTTGGGGAACATCAGCAATTCCGGTTGGTGGAGAATTCCGGTTGGTGGAGAATTCTGGTTGATGGAGTGTTGGATAACACAAAGTTTACTGTACAAATATTAAATAACATCAGGCATTTTCTTCAAATTGAATCAAAATAAAGAGATCAGGGACAAGACAGTAAACCATTAATGAAACAATAAATTAAAAGACTTATGGGGTGATCTTACCGGTTTGTCATGCTGGTCAGTCAGCATGGCGAGTCAGTAAGATCGGGCAAGGCAAAAGATTGGGTTTGCGCTATTACCGGCCCCGTTCTGCCAGCAAAATCAGCTTCGCATCCAAAAGGAATGTGAAGCCGATTTCAATATTTAAAACACAATTTAAATATCATTACTGAATCCCGGACGCTATCGTCCAGGCTCACTTGTACTTACCGCTTCGCCTGTTGAGGTCCTCACCAGCGAGGATCACATATGGTTCCCAACAAGGAGGACCTGCCATGATGGCCTCACCAGTCAGACCGAAGGTCATTGAAGCTCCCCCGGGTGGTTGGGGCAGTGCCAGCCTGGCACCCTGGCACTGGGCAATGCCAAAGGTCCGGGGCTTGAAGGTGAGGCCATAACGGGGAGGGAAGGGGAGAGCTCTACATCGGCTGAGGCACCAATCGGGAGGACGGGGCAGAGGATCAGCCAGGCTGACAATTAGGGTGGAGTGGCAGGGGGGCAGGTGCACTGGGAGATCAGGGCACCTGCACAATGACGCCGCTAGAACTTAGCAGCTGTCTTCTTGGTGAAATTAGGCCCCACCCACTTCCCCTGCTGGTGAGAATCACATCTGGGCTCTTTTTTACTAAGTGTTGTATGATCTGGAAGCTTGCCCAAAAATATGGGTGGGATTTTCTCTCGTTTTCACACTCATTCGGCACTTAGAATGTCCTTGGTAATATCGCCCCCTTATTCTCTCAAAGCTGAGGAATAAGTTCCAAAATATTTGGTGCAATAAGACTTAAAACAGTTATTTATTTTAAAATCTGTACTGTTTAAGTAACTAGGTAAGAAGTTTAACAACACCAGGTTAAAGTCCAACAGGTTTATTTGGTAGCAAAAGCCACACAAGCTTTCGGAGCTCTAAGCCCCTTCTTCAGGTGTGGCTTTTGCTACCAAATAAACCTGTTGGACTTTAACCTGGTGTTGTTAAACTTCTTACTGTGTTCACCCCAGTCCAACGCCGGCATCTCCACATCATAAGTAACTAGGCTCATTGGAGATTTACACCTGGAGTTAGAGCTGGAAAACTATTGATAGTTCTTGAGGAACATAAATTAATTAAATAAAAACATAAGAATGGAATAAGGGATGACCATTCGGTCTATCCAGCTTGCATGTCACCTTGGTCTTCTTTGAAGCTACATCAACTAGCTTTGCCTTATTCTTATTCTGGTACCATAATATTTATAATCCTAAAATATTTATGAGGAATGCATTAAGACCTTGGTCTTGAGACATTTTTGCACTTGCATCAAATGAGCAGTAAAATGCCTGTTCCGAGGTGTCAGTCCAAAGCAACGTGAAATATTTTGGTCTAATAAGATCCATCCAAGATTATGGTGTGATTTTGGGAGTGGTGACAAGTAGCTGGCACAACCATACCATAACATTGTGTGTGTCATGAAGCCTTATGGTGAGTTTCTGAATCCTCAGGACAGTCACTAGTGTGGCAGTTCAGGTCTGCTGGTCTCACGCAGGGTGCACCAGTTTCCTCAGAAACTAACCATGCTCATGTTGTATCCAACTATGTGCAGTGAGGATGGCCCGGACACCACAAATTACTCATTGGACTGGATCTACTGAGAAGTGGCAATCACCATTGGATTGCCACTCCCCTCCTATTTTCTCACTCTGATCTGGAGCTCAGCATTTGTCACCCAGATATCCAAACCAGAAATGCCTATTCTCAGAGTCCTTCCTCATAGTACAGGATCATTCAGGAAGTGGAGCCACACCAACTTTTTACAGCACTCGTTGCCATATTCCAGCAAATCTAAAGGTCTCTAAGCTACTTTGAGAAGCTACAGAAAGAAGGTAAGTGTTTAAGGTAAGTGGATGATGGTGGGTGAGGGGGTAGTGTAGCAGATGGGTGGATGTGGTCAGGCAGTTAGGAAGTCGGAGGGTAGTTGGGTTGTCAGGAGGATAGTCAAAGGATCCACTAGGATCTTGCAGGGATCAGTAATATCGTAATCCTGCAGATAGAACTGGTTTTAATTCTTCTAACCCTTCCTGGATAACTATTCTGATAAGTGAGCAAGAACCATCCGAAGTCTCTAACACTGTCCCAGCATTGCGGAGGGTTCTAGACACAGGAAAATTGCCCATCAGAAGTCCAAACTTCCCAGTAATTTCCATGTAGTCAGTGCATCAGGACTACCGAGGGGGCTCCCATAGTGCATCTTGGGAGGTAATTCTGGGTATGACCATCGGAGATCAGAAATTCTGGGTCATTATTTAATCATCTTAGTCACACCCCAGCAGGGCTGTTAAATTAAAGGCAACAGAAATAATTCTCTAGGTTTGTAACTGATGCCCAGATTATAGGAAAGGAATTTGTTTTCATTTTTAATACCTTTTCCTTAGGTCCTTAACATTTCATGAGGCGTTGAGTGTTTGTCTACACAGCAGCGAAACAATGTTTGATTTCTTCCTTTTTCTTTATCATGCATTTGGGTCAGATAATGCTTGCAACTATAAATTTGATTACTCCTCCATTATCTGTTACTTGAAAAGTAGATTCAACCCATTTGAGTTTTTGTCCATTTTTTTTCTTGTGAAAGAGAAGACTTTTATTTCTGATATGCAAATAATTCTACATTACTTGACAGATGTGTGAGTGCAATCAGTTGATGTGAGGTCTCTGAACCAAATATTCCTCAATGCATATTGTTTAATACATCAGTGCAAATTCTTTTAAAGTGATTGTTTTTATGCAGGTTAATCTGAGATCTCAGTCAACTGCTTAGTCAACAATGCTTTGACAAGCTCTGAAGAATAATCAAACAGAAATCCCTTGATGTGGCTTTTTCATTTCATTATCTGTTCCTGGCTCCTTGCTGGTGCAAATTGCCAGTGTAGCAAAACAAAGTAATTGTATTTATATAAAACCACACAAGACATCAGGATGTCCCAAACTATTCCACAACCAAAGAAGTACTTTTTGATATGTAATTACTATCACACTGTAGGAAACTGCAACAACCAATTTACACAGCATGATCCAAAATATAGCGATGAGATAAATGACCAGATTATCTGTTAATGGTGTCCATTGATTCTGTCTACACTTCCTGCTGCCTCGGAAAAGCAGCCAGCATTATTAAGGACCCCACACATCCTGGACATACCCTCTTCCACCTTCTCCCATCAGGAAAAAGATACAAAAGTCCGAGGTCACGTACCAACTGACTCAAAAACAGCTTCTTCCCTGCTGCCTGCAGACTTTTGAATGGACCTACCTCGCACTAAATTAATCTTTCTCTACACCCTAGCTATGACTGCAACACTACACTCTGCACTCTCTCCTTTCCTTCTCTATGAACTGTATGCTTTATCTGTATAGCATGCGAGAAACAATACTTTTCACTGTATACTAATACATGTGACAATAATAAATCAAATCAAATCAAAATCAGGATAAAAGCAAATTACTGCGGATGCTGGAATCTGAAACCAAAAGAGAAAATGCTGGAAAATCCCAGCAGGTCTTTCAGCATCTGTAAGGAGAGAAAAGAACTGACGTTTCAAGTCCAGATGAACCTTTGTCAAAGCTTTTGACAAAGTGTCATTGGGACTTGAAATGTTCCCTGGCCTATTTGTGATTCCAGACTCACAACAATGTGGTTAACTCTTCAGATGCCCTAACCCAGCACAGTGACACAGTGCTTTGCACTGCTGTCTCCCAGCACCAGATTCCCGGCTTAGGTCACTGTCTGTGTGGAGTCCGTACATTCTCCCTGTGTCTGCGTGGGTTTCCTCTGGGTGCTCCGGTTTCCTCCCACAGTCCGAAAGATGTGCTGGTTAGGTGCTATTGACCATGCTAAATTCTTCCTCAGTGCACCTGAGCAGGCACTGGAGTGTGGCAACTAGGAAATTTTCAAAATAACTTAATTGCAGTAAGCCTACTTGTGACACTAATAAATAAGCTTTTAAATTTAAGGGTAATTAGGGATGAGTAATAAATGTTGGCCCAGCCAGTGATGCTCACATCCCATAAATGGTTTTTTTAAAATTGCTTTTGCATTGTGAAGAAAATTGGTATTTGCAGCCCAATCAGTCTTAGGCAAAACAACCTTGGCACTTTGACAGCTTTCTTAAAAATGATAAGATCCCATTTATATGTTCTCCCACGTAACCAAATGTTTTTCCTTGCAAGTCATTTCATAGTCGTATGCTCAAAACAATAATAAATACTGTTTGAAGAATTGAGTGATGATTTGCAATACCATTGAAATATATATAATACAGTACTCCTTAAGATGCTAAATAAGCAACAAGCTTGCAGCTTGTAATCTTATTTAAAATAGCATAAATATTTATGAGCGCATTGCATCTATGTCGGCAAGATACACTGCTTGGGAGAAGATATATAAACGTCCATAATGAATGAATATTTTCCCCAATGTTTATGGTTCCATAGATTGATAGTGTGTTTACTAACCATTGATGTTCTCATGCAACTTAACACCCACACTGCATTTTATTGTATGCAGTCTTACTTCAGTCTAGCAGAGGCAGAAGCAACCTTCACCAGCAGAAAGCTCCCACTTTTGAGGGCAATGTTTCAGTGTAGATCGTGCCAGTTGAACGGGGGTGTTTCCTTCTCCCTCATCGCCAGTTGATATAAACTCTACTTCATTTCATGCTAATTATATTTGTTTGGCATGGATGGGAGCAGTTTGTTTCTGCAGAGTCCAAAACCCGACACTTCATCATCACAAGCTGCAGTGGAGCAGTTATTGGCAGGCTGAGGTGGAAATGAAATTTGGATGAGGTGCAAAAACACTCTGCAGAAAATTTATGCATTCTTGGGATGTGAGAACCACTGGCAAGGCCAACATGTATTGCCCAACTATGATTACCCTTGAGAAGGTGGCCGTAGCTGCCTTCTTGAATAGCTGCATTTTATGTGGTGCCGGTAAACCCATGGCAGCGTTACAGAGGGAGTTCAAGCATCTTGACTCAGCAACGGTGAAGGAACGGCGATATAGTTCCAAGTCAGGCTGGTGTGCATCTCGGAGGGGAACTTGTAGTTTGTGGCGTTCCCGTGCATCTGCTGCCATTGTGGTCGAGGTTTATCTATGTGGATTTGAAAGTTGCTGAGAAAGGAGCCTTGGTAAATCGCTGCACTGCACCTTACAGATTGTAAACACTGCTGCCACTGGATGCTGGTAATGGAGGGAATGAATGTTTAAGGTAGACAGTGGTATATCAAATGGAATCTCATCTGGGATGGAGTCAACATTCCTGAGTTCTTGGAGCTGCAGTCATGCAGGCAAATGGAGAGTTTTCTATCACACTCCTGAAGTGCACTTTGTCGATAGTGAGCAGGCTTTACAGAGTCAGGAGGTGAGTTATTTACCCTCGAAATCCCAGCGTCTGACCTGGTCTTGTAGCCAATTATTTATACGCCTGGTCCAATTGTGAGGAACTCAGTGACCTTAATGTAAGACTCCTTGGATCCATACATCATGTATTCTTGATGATTATTAAAAACTGCGAACGCCAACAGCCTACTGTGTGCAAATTGATAAACACCTTCCAGGGCCCAGAGAGTGCAGACAAAATAACTGGATGCCAAGATTATCATTTGGCCAGGCATCAGCATATTGGAATGTTTATGACCTGATAGGTGGGAAGCCAAGGAGCTTGGGAATTTCACCTGGCCTAGTTGGCCGATGACATCTTTTGTAATGGGGCCTTTTAAATAATAGAGATAATGGCTGCAATTTGACTGACACGCCCGCCCCGATTCTGGACGTGGGCGAGGCTCGGAGAACAGCATTCTCTGTTGGCCTCGGGTGGGATCATACAAATTCTGGGCAGATGTGCAGGTAAAATTCCGCCCAATGGGCTGGATTTTCTAGCTCTGCAAATCGCACTGGGGCCACATTGGGGTCAGAAAATTGCAGGGGAGGGGCCTAGCACATTTAGGGCTGGCTAGAAACCCCTTTGCGAGTGTGGGAATCAGATTCGCATATTTAAATCTCCAGTTAAATATGCTGCATCAATTTCAAGCTGGATGCATCCTGCACCCTTCCAGGACTCTCAGGGGTAATAGGAACCCACCGTGAACCACAACTGGTCTCCACAAACAGAGAACAGTCGTGATGGCTACACCAAGCACCACAGGGACCATTGAAGCCCCTGGATGTCTGGGAAATGGCAGCATAATGCCCTGACTCTGCCCTGGGCACCCTGGCTGTGCCCAACTGCTAGGTTGGCAGTGCCAGAGTGCCAGGTTGGCTGTGTGCAGGGTTGGCAGTGCCAAAGGACAGATCTGAAGAAGGGACAAGGGGGTTTTCGCAAGAGGGGAGGCCATGGAGGAATTCCTGGAGGGCACCTTTGGCAACCCCATTGTGGGGTGTCGCACATTTGGTGAGAGAGGGTGCTAGTACGAGCAAGTGGCGGGGGTGGGGGGGGGGGGGGGTAGAGATGATGCCAGAAAGTGAAGGGGAGGGTCATCGCTGGCAAGTGAGAGGTGGGTGTGTGTAGGTTTGACTGCAGAACAGGCTGCCCTTTAAAAATGGCATCGTAATCTCTGAGGGGCCGGTCTTGCCAGAGTCTTTAGGTCCCCATTCCAAAATAAATCCTAAGTATGGGAAAATTCAGTGAGGATCTCTCCAGGCTGCGTAAAAGTTTCTAAGGGCACGATCTTACTGGCCGTTCATGCCATGGTCTCGCTGTAGCGCGGTTGGAGAATTTGGTGCCCAATCAAATCTCTGTTCACTGCAGCGGAATGGGAAAATCCCACCGGCATGAACGGTTGGTAACATTCCAGCCTAAGTGTGACTGGATTGCACCAATCCTCCCAACGGGAATCTCATTGGTTTCCCACTGGGGACAACACTTGGAAATTGTTTTGGGAGAATTCCACCCAATGATTGGTTTACGTTGGTCTACATAACCTTTGCTGTGAAAAAAAGGCATAAAACGGGATCCCCTTGGCTGGAAGGGAGAGAGTTTTGGCCAGAGGAAGTTTGGAACCATCACACAGTTAAAGTTAAAGTTTATTTATTAGTCACAAGTAAGGTTTACATTCACACTGCGATGAAGTTACTGTGAAATTCCCCTAGCCGCCACAGTCTGGCGCCTGTTCAAATCAATGCACCTAACCAGCACGTCTTTCAGAATGTGGGAGGAAACCAGAGCACCTGAAGGGAACCCACACAAACACAGGGAGATCGTGCAAACTCCACACAGTCACCCAAGCTGGGAACTGAACCCGGGTCCCTGGCACTGTGAGGCAGCAGTGCTAACCACTGTGCTACCATGCTGCCCATATGGACTATCACAGAAGAATAGAAAACATTGACAGTGAGTATGTGGAGCTCACACTTGTACCCTGAGCATAATGGTAATGCTGTTGCATCTTTATACTCTGCTCAGATATTAACATGTATCACATCCTACTTATACCGAATAAATTTGAATCATTTCAGAATTTGAGATAAGGAGGTTAAGGGTTAATTGACTCTGATACACTTGAATTCCAACAAAATTCTCCCTTGTTGGAGATAAGACCATAAGGCCATAAGACATAGGAGCAGAATTAGGCCACTTGGCCCATCGAGTCTGCTCCACCATTCAATCATGGTTGATATTTTTCTCATCCCCATTCTCCTGCATTTTCCCCATAACCTTGACCCCCTTATTAATTAAGAGCCTATCTATCTCTGTCTTAAAGATACTCAATGACCTGGCCTCCACAGCCTTCTGTGGCAAAGAGTTCCACAGATTCACCACTCTCTGGCTGAAGAAATTCCTCCTCATCTCTGTTTTAAAGGATCATCCCTTTAGCCTGAGGTTGTGCCCTCTGGTTTTAGTTTTTCCTACTAGTGGAAACATCCTCTCCACGTCCACTCTATCCAGGCCTCGCAGTATCCTGTAAATTTCAATAAGATCCCTCCTCATCCTTCTAAACTCCAATGAGTACAGACCCAGAGTCCTCAACCGTTCCTCATACGACAAGTTCTTCATTCCAGGGATCATTCTTGTGAACCTCCTCTGGAGCCTTTCCAAGGCCAGCACATCCTTCCTTAGATATGGGGCCCAAAACTGCTCACAATATTCCAAATGGGGTCTGACCAGAGCCTTATACAGCCTCAGAAATACATCCCTGCTCTTGTATTCGAGCCCTCTCGACATGAATGCTAACATTGCATTTGTCTTCCTAACTGCCGACTGAACCTGCATGTTAATCGTAACAGAATCTTGAACAATGACTCCCAAGTCCCTTTGTGTTTCTGATTTCCTAAGCATTTCCCCATTTAGAAAATAGTCTATGCCTCCATTCCTCCTTCCAAAGTGCATAACCTTACACTCTTCCACATTGTATTCCATCGGCCACTTCTTTGCCCACTCTCCTAACCTGTCCAAGTCCTTCTGCAGCCCCCCTGCTTCCTCAATACTACCTGTACCTCTACAGATCTTTGTATCATCTGCAAACTTAGCAACAGTGCCTTCAATCCCTTCTTCCAAATTGTTAATGTATATTGTGAAAAGTTGTGGTCGTAGCATTGACCCCTGAGGCACATCACTAGTCACCGGCTGCCATCCTGAAAAAGACCCCTTTATTCCCACTCTCTGCCTTCTGCCAGTCAGCCAGCTGCCTGGCACTTAGGCCCAAGCCTGAGTGTTCTCCAAGTCTTGCTGCATGCGAGCACAGTTCGCTTCAGTGTCTGAGGAATTGCAAATTGCACTGAACACTGTGCAATCATCAGTGAACAAGGATTTGGTGTGCTTTCGTCATGCTTCAAGTATCTCACTTTGTCATGTATGTATTTTGCTTGAAATGAGTATGCATAAAAAATAAAGCCAATAATTTCCTAGTGGCTTTTTCTGACCTCTAATTGCCCGAGAACAGTAAGTGCCAATTCACCTTTCACAGTAATATAACAGTGCGTTCTCCTCATTGCCATGTGCAACACTACAGTGGATCAGC
Organism: Mustelus asterias; assembly: GCF_964213995.1. Classification (NCBI taxonomy): domain Eukaryota; kingdom Metazoa; phylum Chordata; class Chondrichthyes; order Carcharhiniformes; family Triakidae; genus Mustelus; species Mustelus asterias. The sequence goes on from NC_135805.1 coordinate 103,909,829, forward strand.
TCATTTCACAGTCTTTAAGATTGTCAGCCTGCCAATTTTAAACATGTAAATGAATAGGCAGAAAATTATGGGCTGCCAAACAGTTAAGTGGAAAACTCCTGCCCCGACTGTATTTTATTCTAGCACATAAATTAAAATATAGAAGAGGCAGGGTGACTTTCTGTGGTGCTGTTACTTACTATAAGTAACATTTCTGCCATTCAAATGCGTAGCTAGCAATTTTTGACATTTTCAATCCAACATCCTGGCTTCCGGCCTAACTCTGCTCAATCCTCATCTCACTAATGGGTTAAAGTCCACCTCCACAGCTAGTGCAGTATTGACTCTATGTACTCAGCAGTATGAGCTAGGAGCTGCTTTTCCACAGCTCATTCACATCACTGTGAGAGAGAAGGCAAAAGCTCACACCCGTACAAACATGTGGACAGCAGGTTACCAATCTAATTTCCATAGAGATATTTACTCATTGAGAGCCGCTGAAAGTGATTCTTCATCATCACCTAAACATGCATGGCAATATAGCAAGCATTGAAACTTGTTTTTAAATCTAATCATTTACATCTTTGTAACACAGCCGCAAAGCTCATCATTAAAGTTTATAGTTTATTTTATTAGTGTCACAAGTAGGCTTACATTAACACTGCAATGAAGTTACTGTGAAAATCCCCTAGTCACCACATTCCGGCGCCTGTTTGGGTACACGGAGAGAATTTAGCATGGCCAATGCACCTAACCAGCATGCCTTTTGGACTGTGGGAGCAAACCCACGCAGACATGGGGAGAATGTGCAGACTCCACACAGTGACCCAAGCTGAGAACCAAACCATGGTCCCTGGTGCTGTAAGGCAGCAGTGCTAACCACTGTGTCACATTATTAGAATGAGACAGTCTCACCCAGGTGTTCTTACAACCAACTGACAGATAGCCCACGGTGCTACTCAATAAAAAGCAGAGGATCCAGTACTCTAGCCAATGTATATCCATCAAACCAGTGCCACAAAAAGAAACAGCTTCGCTGGTCATTTATTTGACTGCTGTTTGTGGGACTTGGCTGTATAAAAGTTGGTTACCATGTTTGCCTACATTATAACCACACTTCAAAAAAGGTACAGCATTGACTGTGAAGTGCATTGGAATGTTATAGAAAGCGCTAGGGAAATGCAAAAGATTTAGTTTGCTGAATACAATTGCTGTTTTTAGTACCAGGTTAGCAGTGAAAGGAATCTTGAACTAAGACTAAAAATACAGTAATAAATCAATGTTGTACATTAAAATCACTCCCCTTTTTTAAGAGTACCTTTGTTACCATAATTGACATTTTTTTGGATTAGCTACATTGCTAAAAATAATTAGCCTGCTATCAAAATCTTGTAAAAGCATCACCATTTAGGTAACGATGATACACTCCTGTTACATTATCTTTGTATTTAATTTAGCTTGTAATCAAAGAAGCAATTGTGTCATTAGTGGTTGAGATAATTGTTCACTCCAGTTCACATGTTATGGGGTCAATTTGCCCCCAAAAATTCTAACTGTTGAATTCATGTGAAAACTGGAGTAAATCATGCTTTTTTTTCAGCAGGAGTTTCAAAATGAATCTCCCAGACTCTGTTGAAAATCAGTGGGTCTATTCCCGCTGGAGAGGCCGGCAACATAGCGCTGAGGGGGCCACTGCGCATGCGCTGATCTGTCATAGTGGAGATCGGCATATGCGCAGTAGCCCTGCACTGCCGGCCTCCCACATCGCTGGCCCGACCCCCTCGATGTGTCTGGGCAAGCCTTGCTCACCCCCCCCCCCCCCCCCCCCCCCCCGTCCCCAGCCCGCCTCAATCTCCACCCCCATCCCCCGTAGCCCTGATCTCCAGACCCACTCCCACTGGCAGCCCCAAACCCTCCTGCAGCCCCGACAACTCCCAGCAGGCTGAACCCCCCTCCCCCCGCTCCATCCCGATAGCCAGCTCCCTCTGTCCCTCAGCCCAAATGCAGAGTGGCAGTGGGACAGCCCCACCCTGACCAATCGCCCCCCAAGGCCGCACCCCATTAGGTCCCGTCTCCTTGGCACTGCCCTATGCCCAGTGGGCAGTGCCAAGGTTCTCCCTAGTCATTGGTACTTTGGCCCCTTGGGACCCAGGCTGGCACTGCCATGGTGGCAATGCACAGGGGGCACCCCCACCCCAGAGCCCGACTCTCTGGAGGGCCCCGATTGCCCCCCCCCCCTTCACTCCAGCAGGATTGGGCCGCTAGCTCCCCGCAAGTGGGGAGCTATACTAAACCCTGCTGGAGTGAACCACCCCTGGTGGAGGAGGGTGGGGGATGGGGGGGGAGGGTGGGGGGGAGTTGCTAGTGGGCTCAGAGGTTTCAGTCCCGGGCCCGCTAATGCAATTTAAAATATATACAAATGATCATTACCATAAGTTATTCAGATCTGCGCTAATTTCCTGCACGGAGCTGACCGTGCCGGAAATCCACTGCCAGAGACTCGCGGAGGCCATGGCGCCCAGTGGGGAGCTCCAGAAACGGTCTCCGCTCGAGTCTCCCATCCCGCTGCGCTACAAAGGCAACGCAGCAGGCTGGGAGAAAAGCCCCTAATATTTTTACTTTTCCACTCATGTGTTTAACAGTAACACCACTCAGGAGACAGGAAGAAGTCTCACAACACCAGGTTAAAGTCCAACAGATTTATTTGGCAGCACGAGCTTTTGGAGCACTGTCCCTTCATCAAGTGAGTGGTGAGTTGGGTTCATAAACAGGACAGATATCGACACAGACTCAATTGCAAGATAATGGTTGGAATGCGACCAGAAACTGGCCAAGTTCCACATACATGAGGACGGCCTCACCCGGGATCTTGGGTTCATACCACACTACCTGTAACCCCCAACATTTGGCCTGGGTTGCAAAATCTTACTAACTGTCCTAGCTTGAGACAATTTACACCTCTTTAACCTATGCTCATCCCTCTCTCCACTCGCATTGTCTGCACCTGTAAAAACTTGATTACCTGTTAAGACTCGCATTGTTGGCGTTGCGTTGTTAAGCACAACGCAACGCCATCCGCACTCTCAAGACATACCGCAACATTGTCATAAAACCAACAGACAAAGGAGCGGTCACCATCGTACTGAACAGAGCGGATTACTGCAAAGAAGTGTACCGACAACTGAACAACCAGGAACACTAGAGACAGTTACCCGCAGATCCGACCAAAGAACACACCCATCAACTCAACAGACTGATTAAGATCTTTGACCTGGACCTTCAGAGCACCCTCCTGGCTCTCATCCCATGTACTCCCTGCGTTGGAGATCTCTACTGCTCCCGAAGATACACAAGGCCAACACACCCAGCCGTCCCACTGTATCAGGCAAATGAGACCTTGTGTGAGAACCTTTCTGGCTATGTCGAGGGCATCCTGAAACCCATTGTACAAGGAACCCCCAGCTTCTGTCGCAACACTACAGACTTCTTACAGAAACTCAGCACACATAGAGCAGTTGAACCAGGAACACTCCACATCACAATGCACATCCCGGCACTCTACACCAGCATCCCTCACGACGACAGCATTGCTGCAACTGCCTCAGTACTCAAGGCCGACAACTGCCAATCTCCAGATACAATTCTACAACTTATCTGCATCATCCTGGACCACAACATCTTCACCTTCAACAACCAATTCTTCATCCAGACACACGGAACAGCCATGGGGACAAAATTCGCACCTCAATATGCCAACATCTTCATGCACAGGTTCGAACAAGACCTCTTCACGTCACAGGACCTTCAACCGACGATATACACTCGATACACCAATGACATTTTCTTCCTTTGGACTCAAGGCGAATAATCACTGAAACAACTACATGATAACTTCAACAAGTTCCATCCCACCATCAGACTCACCATGGACTACTCTCCAGAGTCAGTTCTTTTCTTGGACACACACATCTCCATCAAGGATGGTCACCTCAGCATTTCACTGTACCGCAAGCCCACAGATAACCTCACGATGCTTCACTTCTCCAGCTTCCATCCTAAACACGCTAAAAAAGCCATCCCCTACGGACAAGTCCTCCGTATTTACAGGATCTGCTCAGATGAGGAGGAACGCAACAGACACCTACAGATGCTGAAAGATGCCCTCGTAAGAAGAGGATATGGCGTTCAACTCATCGAGCAACAGTTCTGATGCACAACAGCGAAAAACCGTACCGACCTCCTCAGAAGACAAACATGGGACATGGCCGACAGAGTATCCTTCGTTGTCCAGTACTTCCCTGGAGTGGAGAAGCTACGACATCTTCTTCGGAGCCTTCAACGTGTCATCGATGAAGACAAACATCTCGCCAAGGCCATCCCCACACCCCCACTACTTGCCTTCAAACAACCACGCAACCTCAAACAGACCATTATCCGCAGCAAACTACCCGGCCTTCACGACACCACACAACCCTGCCCCAGCAACCGCTGCAAGACATGCCGGATCATCGACACGGATGCCATCATCTCATGTGAGAACACCATCCACCTGGTACGCAGTACATACTCATGCAACTCGGCCAACATCTACCTGATACGCTGCAGGAAAGGATGTCCCGAGGCTTGGTACATCGGCAAAACCATGCAGAAACTACAACAATGGGTGAATGGACATCACTCGACAATCACCAGGCAGGAGTGTTACCTTCCTGTTGGGGAACACTTCAGCAGTCAAGGGCATTCAGCCTCCAATCTTTGGTTAAGCATTCTCCAATGTGGCCTTCACGACACACGACAATGCAGAGTCGCTGAGCAGAGACTGATAGCCAAGTTCCACACACATGAGGACGGCCTCAACCAGGATCTTGGGTTCGTGTCACACTACCTGTAACCCCTACAATTTGCCTGGGCTTGCAAAATCTCACTAACTGTCCTGGCTTGAGACAATTCACACCTCTTTAATCTGTTCTTAACACTCTCTCCATTTGTCTGTACCTGTAAAGACTTGATTACCTGTTAAGACTCGCATTCCAACCATTATCTTGTAATTGAGTCTGTGTCTATACATGCCCTGTTTGTGAACCCAACTCTCCACTCACCTGATGAAGGAGCAGTGCTCCAAAAGCTCGTGCTACCAAATAAACCTGTTGGACTTTAACCTGGTGTTGTGAGGCTTCTTACTGTGCCCATCCCAGTCCAACGCCGGCATCTCCACATCATGACCACTCAGGAGAGTTTGCCAATAGAAACATGACATTCTTATTTTTGTTGCTGTCACAATCCAGGATTTAATAATCATTCTTCCACAATTAGGAACAATAGCAAAATCACTGACCTCAATTAATCGTCAGCTAATAAACCTGGGTAACAGTCGCAATGTTTGTCTTTAATATACATTCTGCAAAAGGCTGCAGCCTGTGGTCTTCCGTTTATTCGTTTATGGGATGTGGGTGTCGCTGGCTGGGCCAGCATTTATTGCCCATCCCTAATTGCTGTTGAGAAGGTGATGGTGAATGGTCTTAATAAACTGCTGTAGTCCACTTGGCGTAGGTAACATAGAAACATAGAAACATAGGAACCCTACAGTGCAGAAGGAGGCCATTCGGCCCATCGAGTCTGCACCGACCACAATCCCACCCAGGCCCTACCCCCACATATTTACCCGCTAATCCCTCTAACCTATGCATCCCAGGACTCTAAGGGGCAAATTTTAACCTGGCCAATCAACCTAACCCGCACATCTTTGGACTGTGGGAGGAAACCGGAGCACCCGGAGGAAACCCACGCAGACACGAGGAGAATGTACAAACTCCACACAGACAGTGAACCAAGCCGGGAATCGAACCCGGGACCCTGGAGCTGTGAAGCAGCAGTGCTAACCACTGTGCTACCGTGTTACCGTGACCCACTTAAACATTCACTCCATCCACCACAAGTACACAGTGACAGTAGTGTGTAGCATCTATAAGGTGCAGTGCACCAACTCACCAAGGCTCCTTGGACATAACCTTCCAAACCCACAACCTCTACTGTCAAGAAGGATAAGGGCAGCAGATGCATGAGAACGCTTGGTACACCCACAGTGCTGTTCAGAAGCGAGTTCTAGGATTCTGACCCAGCGACAGTGGAGGAATAGCAATGGAGTTCCAAGCCAAGAATATGAATGGCTTGGAGTAGAATTTATTTGTGGCAGCGTTCTCATGCATCTGCTGCTCTTATCCTTCTTGACAGTAGAGGTTGTGGGTTTGGAAGGTTATGTCCAAGGAGCCTTGGTGAGTTGGTGCACTGCACCTTATAAATGCTGCACACTACTGTCACTGTGTACTTGTGGTGGATGGAGTGAATGTTTAAGTGGGTCAATAGGGTGCCATTCAATTTGTCCTGGATGGTGTTGAGCTTCTTGAATGTTGTTGGAGCTGCACCCATCCAGGAAAGTGGAGAGTATTCCACCACACTCCTGATTGTGTCTTGTAGATGGTGGGCAGACAAGAAGCAAGGTACATGCTGCAAATTGCCCAACCTCTGATTTGCTCCTACAGTTTAATTTAAACCAATGCAAATCCACTGGCTAAATCTTACCAAAATGAGAGAGTGTTGTTGCTGGCGAGAAAGTCAGTGTGTTTGTCTCCAGAGAAACACACCGGTTTTCTCTCCAAATCTTACCACACGGTCACAAAAAAAATCAAGAGGACAGGGTCTCAACATGCCGACAAACCCTGGCTTCACAGAGATCGGGGTGCCATCTTTAAAGGGCATCCCAATCATAATGTGAGTAAAATCTGAGTAAACCTCCCCTGTAGCCCACCACAGAGGACTCAGGGGCACCCATCCCTATCGCCAATCGGAATCGGCACCTCTTTCCCCCCACTCCCCGATCATCGGCCCCGTCTCCTCACCATCCCCCATTCACTCTGAGTCACTCCCCCACCCCCATGGCCATCACCGGCACTTCCTGCTCCTCTGACTGCTCCTGGCCAGCACCACATCTAAATGAATCCACCCTCCCAAGCCATGAGGCCTCCACTGGGCCCCATCCCTTTGCACATGTTGGCACTGCCAGGTTGGCAAGGGAATGGTGCCAATCTGGGCCAAGGGATAGGGCCAGGAGGCATTGTCAGGCCACTGTCTGGCCATGTCCCTCTCCCCCGGGGGCTATACTTACCTTTGTGCCCCCACAACAGGTTCACATGTGTGAACCTGTCGTAAACCATGTCACATGCCATCACATCGGTGCGGTGTCCCTATAGGGCAGGGGGGTCAATATCAGGCAAAGGGCGGGTTAAAAACATCCAAATACATTTAAATTCATGTAAAGCCAGAGATCCAAAAATTGCAAACTTGCCGGTGAGAATTGCGACTTCTGGATCTTGAGCCCCGGCAGGCATTCGCACGGACGGTGAGCATGGGCTCAAGATCACCCCCCTTTTTAACAAAACTCACCAATTTAAAGTAACTCTTATGATCCAAATTTCTGCTATGGAAGAGCCATCAAAATGATCTGAAGTACAAGAAGTGTACGGGCTGCATTTAACGGGCTGTCCCCTGTCCTTGCCCTCACACAAGCTAAGAAGCTTGCTGCTGCTGACAACCTCCCCTAGCCATTGATCACCATCAACAATATTAAATAATTGGTGGTGGAAACTCCATCCCTATTTGTGGAGAAAGCCCCACCTCAGAGAGCTGCTGGCCAATCAGACTACTGGCAGCATTGTAGTCTCCGCAGCGCCACCAGGAAGCCACTGCTGGGACTGCAACCAGTCCACACAAACAGGATTCCAGACTCAGAGATAAGTCTTTCCTGGGCCAGGTTGATGGTTCTCGGTGGGGGCAGTGTCAGCAGAGGGGACAGGGATGGTGAATGGGGTCAGGGAGCCAGGTTCGAGAGACAAGGAATTGTGTAAAGGCAAGAAATTACCTCGGGGTTGCTCTCAAGGGATTCAGGAAGCCTGCAGAGGTGATGTTTCCTCCTACTTTCCCAATACCAGCCTGTGAACCTAAAGCTGCTGGGCTTCCCAGATGGTATGGGCCTTCCCCGACCATGGGCATAATACCCATGGCAGTAGGGCGAGGCCCTTAAGTGGCAACTAATTGGCAGACAAGCTGTCTGATAGCTTCCCCCATTCCACATATAATTGCGGACAGGGCAGGATGCAGCATGTAGGCAGCAGGAACAGCGCCCACTGGATTTCCCCGCTGGCAGGGGAATGTAAAATCCAGCCCTATATTTCTGTCTTTTGCACATCCACAATCTCCCCAGAGGCAGAGAGCTCATGAAAGCAGCAGGTTTCTGCATTAGTTTGTTGGACATTATTTGAACAAAATTGTAAGCATATTCTCTACAATTGTAGCAAAGTTTTGGGGCAGCTACAACTTCATTTCATGTCCAGCCCAGGATCCCTGGGAGTGTGTTAATAATTGCAGGAAGCTTTTGATGCACAAAGATTTGAAAGATGCCAACATACAGGGAAAAAAACAGCTTTTAACTGAAATGGGAAGATTTCCACTGCACTCCACAATCTGAATCATAAACCCTTTTACAAAGAACTATTTTATGTCACAAGTCACAAAAGGAAAGCTTCCCCTAATGTCATTATATTCACTTTGCAACACATCAAAGTGCAGAAAATGTGAATAGCTTTGCAAGGGGCAGGTGAAAAAGAGATTTAACGCTTTTGTACATTTTCATTTGGATGGAAGAAACTTTTAAGGAACTTTTCCTTCAGCTTTGAACTCAGCTAATATTTCAGCTCTGGTATCCTCAGTGCAGGTATGTATAGACAAAGTACATGTCTAAAACTGTCTTGGTGCACGTCTAATTTCCACCCTACCCACAAAGCATGCTGTGAAGCAGCTGACAAATTCAGTCACCATGCATTTAACCCAAGTCCCAGAGCTGCTGACTGAGAAGCAGTTTCCACTGTGGGCTCCCTCTCATAATGCTGAGAATGCTCAAACTCATTTCACTTCTGACATTTAAAGAGGCTTGGTCCCATCCTGCTGGGGAGAATAAAGTGCAGCACAATTAATTTTACCACGAGAACAGCCTAAGTGTTCTAAGTTGACTAACAACCTAAGTTGTTCTCATTGCAGTTGCTCTATTACAAAACCATTTGGGATGGCAGTGCATCTATCAGTGTGGCTACTACATAGAAAACATAGAAATTATCAGCAGGAGTAGGCCATTCGGCCCTTCGAGCCTGCTCCACCATTCATTATGATCATGGCTGATCATCAAATTCAATATCCTGATCCCCCTTTCGCCCCATATCCCTAGATTTAGTACCATTTAGTAGGACAGATCACCTTCATATGCCAGTGTGTATTTGCATATCAGTATTTTATGCTTTGGTGCAGTTGGAAGCCCTGTCTATAGATAACTCTGTGGTGGTATAAAGATCGTACTGACATATTTACAAGCAGACTTTTCAAATGAAATTCTCAGAGAGCCTGATCCTTTGGCAGAGCCTTGTATGCCGAGTGCAACATGCAGTGAAATCACTGGCAACGCAAATTATATTTTCCAGCAAGCTGGATAAGATACCCTGCTAGCAGAGGAGATCGTGGGGGATTGAGTGCTGCACATAGGTCTTGCAATATGTCACACTTCAAAGCTTCATGGATTCCTTTAAGAGATGAAAAACTGGTGCAGTGGAAGAATAATGTTAATGGCTCAATGGACCTCGATGTCCCTGGAAGTAGAGAGAGAAAATATATTCTAAAAATCTGTCAAAGTTCATATTTTGGACTGCTTACAAATAATGCCTACTGACAAGATTATTTTATTCATTCATGGGACGTGGGTGTAGTTGGCTGGCCAGCATTTATTGCCCATCCCTCTTTGCCCTTGAACTGATGGCATTTAAGAGTCAACCACGTTGCTGTGGATCTGGAGTCACATGTAGCTCCCTCTGCACCCAATATAGGTGCTGCTCCATTTCAGCCAAAATGCTGACTAACACAATAAATCACCTCTAATTGTCGCCATAGTTACTTCAGTTGACTACAAGCCTCCATTGAGTGGGCAGCTGATTCACATCCTGCTCTTCCCCCCCTCCCCTATAACTTCCCCAGCAGTGGGAATATGCATCGGGGGAACCTTTCTGAAGCAATTCTCTACTATTTCTCCGGCCGAGCACCAGGAAAACTCAGCCCAAAGTCCGAACATTGAATGAAAAAATGAGGGGGGGTGGTGGGGAGAATGGTGAAGAGTTTGCCTCTGGGAACACAAGCTGTGGGGGGGGAAATGGAAATTTATCTATAAATTTCTCAATGCAATTTACTGACCAATTAATACATTCAGGGTAATGTTCAGTTAATGTACGATATTGCCAAAATGTCAATCCCTTCACCCCCAAGCCAGCCAGCATCCTTAATTGAATGCATATTGATGTTGTTTCTTCAGTGTTTCTGGGTCGCTGCCTAAGCGCACTGAGATTAGCTTCATCACAGAGACCCCACTGGTTTAAAATGGAACATGATGTGGAGATACTGGCGTTGGACTGGGGTAAACACAGTAAGAAGTCTCACAACACCAGGTTAAAGTTCAACAGGTTTATTTGGTAGCAAAAGCCTTCGACAGAACTCCCATTTACCTGACGAAGGAGCAGCGAGTGCTCCGAAAGCTAGTGGCTTTTGCTACCAAATAAACCTGTTGAACTTTAACCTGGTGTTGTGAGACTTCTTAAAATGGAACAGCAGACATCTTCTCAAGAGCAACTGGGGAGAGGCAAGATGTGCTGGTCTTGCTATCCTTAGAATGAATAAAATCAAAAATCGTTGCGACTTCATACAGAATTCTTGTGATGTTTAAAACTCGGAAAAGTGAACCGATATTTATGCTTATTGATAAATATCAGAAATGTATTTTCCACGTCGTTGACATTTAATTCCAGTTCTCTTCCCGCACCTTGTGGTGCACTAGGGCAGACCTCTGCCTGATTCCATAGCGAATCATTCCCGAAACAGGCTCATCTGTCACCAGAGCCTTACAACCACTCCACATCAAATGTGGCTGATCAGGAATCTCTCCTGCTCTTACCACCAGCCACAGGTATGTTTGGAGGGATTTTACAGGTTGACACACTCAATCTCATGTGCAATTCAGCAGTAGGACTGTTTTTATTAACTCCACCCCCCTCTCATGTTCATCCAGACCATGCGCTGTATTTGGCATCCTGTTTCATTCTGATCTGAGTTTGAAATCTCATTTCCTATCCATCACCATGGTGGCCTATTTCCAGCTTTATAATCTGGCCTTCACTCTTATCTAAGGCTCTCTTCCACTGAAATCCTAACACCTGAAAATTTCAGTACTCCAATACTGTCCTTCCAAATCTCCCAGAAGATCCAACTTGTTCTATACTCTGCTACCTATACCCTGTTCTTCACCACTTCCCACTAGCCAACACCCGACTTTTCCAAATAAAATTGTTCCCAGTCCTAACACATTAAGATTAAAATTCTTCTCCTTGTTTTCAAGACTTTCCAAAGCTTCACTCCAGCCTCAATCTGCAATTCCTTCTGGAACTATGGCCAAAAATTTCACATACAAAGTTTAGGCACGCCAACCATGACACCCAAACCCTGCCCCTCTTACTCCCCATATAAACTCAACCCATGCCCCCACTCACCACATGCTCTTCATACCCTCCTTACCAACTCAAAGCCAAGGAGCTGAATGAAGGCACAGTGGTTATCATTGCTGCCTCACAATCCCAGGGACCCAGGTTCGATTCTCGCCTTGAGTGAGATCAGTGACTGGAGTATCAGTATAGATCTGTCTGTGTGGACTTTGTCTGCGTGAGTTTCCTCCGGGTTCTCCGGTTTCCTCCCACAGTCCAAAGATGTGCAGGTTCGGTTGATTGGCCATGTTAAATTGACCTTAGTGTCAGGGGATTAGCGGGGTAAATATGTGGGGTTACAGGGTTAGGGCCTGGGTGGGATTGTGGTTGGTGCAGACTTGATGGGCTGAATGGCCTCCTTCTGCATTATAGGGATTCTATGTTTCTATGATTTCATGATTGTCAGTGAAGAATTTGCACGTTCTTCCAGTGTCTGCTTGGGTTTCCTCCCACAGTCCATAGATGTGCAAGTTAGTTGGATTGGCCGTGCTAAATTGCCCCTTAGTATACAAGGATGAGTAGGTTATAGAAATAGAGGGGAGGGACCAGGTGGGATGCGCTTTTGAAGTGTTAGTGACGACTCAATGGGCCAAGTTTCTACATTGTAGGGATTCTATGAAATTCTGTAACTAATGCACCCCATCCACCTCCTATGACCTTCACACCCTATGCCAACCCAATGCCAATTCATGGGCCACCCTCACCCACCCATGCCACCTCTATAGCCACTCACCCCATATCCACTATGAGCAGACCTGAGGAGTCATGTAGAGATGGGGCAGAAATTTGAATAATTTTATACAGCTCTCACTCCCACATAATTGACAGTAAAAAAAATCTCTCATTCATAAAGCCCAATCGAAAGGTTTTAAATCTCAAGTGATTAATCTCTTATTAATCTCCATTTCACTAACCACATCCTAGGCAACTAATTCTCTTTTAGCCTCTTAAAACTGTCAATAAAAAATGAACTCAGCCCCCTGCTGAGATAAGTGCTTTTGGACCTTTTGGAAATTTTGCTAAGCATTCATAATGGGCACATCTGTAATAACACTCTTTGGGAAATGTCAAAAATGAAGTCTATTGAAACTGCAGGAACAGATGACTAATGTTTTTTTCTAAGCTATACCAAATGGCCTGCCAATCAACACACTCCGGCAACTGATGTCTGCTTTTTTACTCTAACTGACAGCTGCTGCCTGTTTTTATTTATTTCTAAAATGCTGGGCTTTTAAATAATTTTGCATCATGATTCTTAATCAGATCTTATCCACCCTTCATGAGCATTTTTAAGAATATAAGAACTAGGAGGCTCTGCCATTCAATACAATCATGGCTGATCCTATCTCAGCCTCAACTCAACTTTCCTGTCCCTTCTCCACAATCCCTCAACCCATTACTAATTAAAAATCTGTCTATCTCCTCTTTAAATTTACTCAATGTCCTGGCATCCACCATACTATGGGGTAATGAATTCCACAGATTCATGACCCTTTGAGAGAAGCAGTTTCTCCTCGTCTCTGTTTTAAATCTGCCACCCTTATCCTAAAACTATGATCTTTTGTTCTGAATTGTCCCACAAGAGGAAGCATTTGCTCTACATCTATTTTGTCCAAATCTTTTATCATCTTACATACTTCAATTAGATTTCCTCTCATTCTTCTGAATGCTAGACAGTATAGGTCTAAACTACTCAATCTCTCTTCATAAGACAACCCCTCATCCCTGCATTCAATCTAGTGAACCTCCTCTGAACTGTCTCTAATGCCATTACATCCTTCCTCAAATAAAGGGACCAAAACGTTACACAGTGCTCCAGGTGCGGCCTCACCAAAGTTGCAGCAACACTTCCTTACTTTTATATTCTATTCCTGTAACTATAAATGCCAAAATTCCATTTGCCTTTCTTATTACCTGCTGTACCTGCATACCAGTGTTCTGCAACTCATGCACGAGAACATCAATGTCTCTCTTCATTGAAGTACCCAAAGTTTCTCTCCATTTAGATAAAAAGTTGCCTTTCCATTTTTCCAACCATAATAAATAACATAGAACATAGAACATAGAAAGCCACAGCACAAACAGGCCCTTCGGCCCACAAGTTGCGCCGATCACATCCCCACCTCTAGGCCTATCTATAGCCCTCAATCCCATTAAATCCCATGTACTCATCCAGAAGTCTCTTAAAAGACCCCAACGAGTTTGCCTCCACCACCACCGACGTCAGCCGATTCCACTCACCCACCACCCTCTGAGTGAAAAACCTCACACTTATCCACAGTAAACTCCATCCCACTCACCGAACCTGTCTATATCCATTTGTATACTTCTTCATTGCAACTTACTATCCCACCTATTTTAGCAAATTTGCCAATAGTCCCTCGTTAAATGCCTCCTCCATAAAAGGATAAACCTCTTGAAACAGCAAATGTTTGAACCCAGTGCTAATTTCAAATGGCCCGGTTGAATATGGGCATCTCTCTGTTTAATTCATGCCAGGCAAAAATGGGGTCTGCCAGAAATGCAAGATGTTTGCACCCGGGACCCACCCACAATTTTAAAGGCCTTCAGAACCTGCCCGACTCCTTGAAAATCTGAACCTTGGCGTCAAATCAGATACAGAAAGAGAAATAAAGGGAGTGATAGAAATAGTGGATTAGGTGAGAGTGCCAATGGAAAGGAAAAGAAAAGAAATCATTTTTCAATTTGAAATTTTCAAAATTTCTAAGTGGTTTATTAGATGTCAGGAGTTGTTTAAATCGTTCGACCCATTGGGCTGGAGTGATTGATTCTCATTTTATTAGTAATGGTGAAGACAACAAAAGCAAATTACAATAAAAGCAAAATACTGCGGATGCTGGAATCTGAAACAAAAACAGAAAATGCTAGAAAATCCCAGCAAGTCTGGCAGCGTCTGTGGAGAGAGAATGGAGCCAAAGTTTCGAGTCTGGATGACCCTTCGTCAAAGCTAAGAGCAAAGAGAATCAGAAAAGATTTATACAATGAGGGTGGGCGGGGGACAAAGGGAATGTAAATGAGGATGAAAAAGTGGAGAGAGGTGCTAAAAAGGTCCACTCAGTGATCAGAATGAGTGAATGGTAGAACAGAGGTTAAGGCAGTAGGCTTGAAATGTGGGGGTGGGGGGGGGGGGGGGGGGGTGGCGGTGGCAAGAGGGAGAGTGGGAATGGAGATGTGGAAAAATGGAAGTGAGAAAGAAGGATGACAAAAATGGATGAATGAGATGAAAAGAAGAAACAGAATGAAAAAAACACAAATGGAAATGGGCTGAAGGTCAAGGAGAGCGTTCACCCTCTGAAGCTGTTGAACTCAATGTTCAGTCCGGAAGGCTGTAAAGTGGCCGTTCAGAAGATGAGGCGCTGTTCCTCCAGGTTGTGTTAGGGTTCACTAGGACATTGCAAAAGGCCAAGGACGGACATGTGGACAGCAGCGTAGGGTAGTGTGTTGAAGTGGCAAGTGATAAGAAGGTTTGGGTCCTGCTTGCAGACGGACCAAAGGTGTTCAGCAAAGCGGGTCACTCAGTCTACGTTTGGTCTCTCCAATGTAGAGTAGACCGCATTGGGAACAACGAATGCAATAGACCAGGTTAAAGGAGATGTACGTGAAGCCTGCTTCACCTGAAAGGGGTGTTTAGGACCTGGGACGGCGAGCAGGGAGGAGGTAAAGGGCAGGTGTTGCACCTTCTACGATTGCATGGGAAGATGCCGTGGGCAGGCGGTGAGGCGTTGGGTGGGATGGAGGAGTGGATCAGGGTGTCCCGGAGAAGACGGTCCCTGTGGAATGATGGTGGGGGGGTCAGGAGAAGATGTGTTGAGTGGTGACATCATGCTGGAGTTGACAAATTAAAGGCAAATTATGCTGTTAATTGTGAACAATGTAAGAGTTTTAGCAACACCAGGTTACACATCAATTGTGAATAATGGCATTCTGCACCAAGTTTAAAGGACAATTAATGTACAAATCTGGCAAGTTCTTAAAAGTAACAGGGAGGCCAAGGGTGATTTCCCATTTGTCTGAACCAAATAACAGACACATTTAAATCAACAACTTCACAACTTAATGCACCCTTCTTTCCTTTGCCCATTATACCTACTTTCATTCTGGTATCTAAAACATGCTAGCACTGCACTAAAACAGATTAGTAAATAACAAATGTCAAGGGCAGCATGCAAGCCAAAACTCGATACCTTACACACCAGTGCTGTGACAGGAAGCAGCTGCTCTCTGCTGTAGAGAAACTATATTACATTACTTCAAAAGGAATGGAAAGGAAGAATAACAAATGTAGATTTATTGAGGTCAATCTTAACTTGGATCAATGTGTGGGGGGGCCTATAATGAACGGCGTATTTGTGAGTCATCAAGGAAGCTAAGCCTGGCCAATTTTAACAGCTGAACCTCAAGTGACATCAGGGTCAATTGACAAAAACAGGACTTGGGACTGAAGCTCATGCCTCTGGTGATGGAGAAACTCAACAGGCCTGACAGCATCCGTGGAGAGAGATTAGAGCCCCCCATTTATTCTCCCTTTTCTATTTTCTCTCCGCAGATGCTATCTGCGTTTTCTATTTTTGTTTCAGATTCCAGCATCCGCAGTATTTTGCCTTCATACTGAAATGATATAAGAAAGTTGCTGAGCCTATACACGCTAGAAGAGGATGGAGAAAGGCTAGGGCACAGGAGGCCCAACGGGTTCCATGTGGATCCAGGGCAGCACTCTTGCTACTCTTGACACATGAGTACGGCATGGTGGCATAGTGGTTAGCACAGCTGCCTCACAGCGCCAGGGACCCAGGTTCAATTCTGGCCTCGGGTCACTGCCTGTGTGGAGTTTGCATGTTCTCCCCACGTCTGTGTGGTTTCCTCCGGGTGCTCCGTTTCCTCCCACACTCCAAAGACGTGTGGGTTAGGTTGATTGGCCATGCTAAATTGACCCTAGTGTCAGGGGATTAGCAGGGCAAATATGTTGGGTTAGGGGAATAGGGCCTGGGTGGGATTGTGGTCGATGCAGACTCGATAGGCCGAATGGCCTCCTTCTGCACTGTCGGGATTCTATGAAGATGCCGTACATGAGTAATGTCTTTTTCACAAAACTCACCCGTTTCTGGCCACTCCTCAACCCTGGTCTTCGTTTGATTAGCAGAGTTGGCGCTGTGCTGGCCTCCTGAATGCCAGAGAAAGTTAATGTTGCAGCCCCAATGATGTCAATGGGTGGTGACTTCTAGATTTAAATAAGGTCCATGATGCCTAGCTGGAGGTGCAGGCAACTTTAAAGTCAGTGAAGATCAAATATCAGCACAAGGGAGCCCTGCAACCTTGGGCTGGTGAGTGGTCTCAGATGTGAACCCCTCCATACAACCTTTCTTAAAGATGGGGACAGTGGTTTAGATCAACCTCATGACCGTAATATGTCACTGCTTGTTCTGCAGCAGATCTGGGTCTGAAAGTTTGTGCATATATTATACACATACATATGTGGAAATGCAATTTAAAATTTTAATTAAAAAAAAAATTTAAAAATTGACAAAGCCTTCCTGAAAAGCGTAGAATATTCTCTCATTTACAATACATGGACGAAACACCTGTCCATTCTGGGTGTGTCCTTTGATGTCAAACCTCATCAACATTTTCTAATGCATGGTACAATCATTAAAAGATCATCAAAATTTGTATAATGCAATATATAAAACTTTAATATTGCACCGAGGCCTCTTGTGCCATTGTTAACAGAGCATAAAACAGTTTGTGTGCATTAATCAAGAATAATTTGCTTTGCCACCTAGGGGCAGCACAATGGCACAGTGGTTAGCACTGCTGCCTCACAGTACCAGGGTTCAATTCCAGCCTTGGCTGACTGTCTGTGTGGAGTTTGCACATTCTCCTCATGTCTGCGTGGGTTTCCTCCGGGTGCTCCGCTTTCCTCCCACAGTCCAAAGATGTGCAGGTTAGGTAGATTGATCATGCTAAATTGCCCCTTAGTGTCCCAGGATGTGTGGGTTCGGGGAATTAGCAGGAGAAATACATGGGGTTACGGGGATAGGGCCTGGGTAGAATGCTCTGTCAGAGAATCAGTGTGGACGTGATGGGCTAAATGGTCTCCTTCCGCACTATTAGGAGTCTGAAAATTCCAGACATAAAAGGAAACTTCATGCTCCCATGCAGCCAGAATTGAGCCACATGCAAATGAAGTGTGAGCTGAAGGGAAGCCTTCAACATTGTATTTGTCAGACTATGAGACATACATCCCTTCTATCTGACTGTTGTTTTAATAGCATATTAATCGTTTTCAATGTTTGTTTAATCCAGCAACTATTCTTTTCAATAAACTTAAAAATGCTCTGAAGTGCTTGTGCCATTTATCAAATTCTTAAATAAAAATAAAATACTGCAGATGCTGGAAATCTGAAATAGAAACAGTAAATGCTGGATAAACCCAGCAGATCGTCAGCATCTGTGGAGAGAAACAGAGTTAACATTTTGAGTACAAATGACCATGCTACAGTTTTGGTTTTACATCTTGGATGTGGCACCTTATCAAATGCCTTCTGAAAATCTAAATACACTACATCCACCAGTTCCCCTTTATCTATCACACCTGTTACTTCTTCAAAGAATTCCAATAAATTTGTTAGACATGATTTCCCTCTTGCAAAACTATATTGACTCTGCCTCGAGTTTATCGAAGTGCCCTGATATAACATCTTTAGTAACATCTTAGAATATTTTCCCACTGGCAGATGTTATGCTAAATGACCTATAGTTTCCTGCTTTCTGTCTTCCTCCCTTTTTGAATAAAGAATTTACATTTGCTTTTTCCAATCTAACGGAACATTCCCCGAATCATGGGTATTTTGTAAAATTAAAACAAAAGCATCAACTATCTCACGTGTTATTTCTTTCAAGACCCTTGGATGAAGTCCATCAGGACCTGGGGACGTCTCAGCCTGCAGCTCGAACAATTTGCTCCAGACCACTTCACTGGTGATTATAATTCTTTTGATTTCCTCTTTCCCTTCCATTTCCTGATTTACAGATATCTCTGGGATGTTACTTGTATCTCTGTAGTGACAACTAGTGCGAAATACCTGTTTAATTATTCTGTCATCTCCTTATTTTACATTATTAATTCCCCAAACTCATTTTCTATAGACTAATGTTCACTTTGTTAACTTTTTCCTTATTTAAATATTTATAGGAACACATACTATCTGTCTTTATATTTCTAGCCAGCTTTCTCTTGTCATTTTTTGCGGTTTTCATATTCTGTCCAACCATCTGATCCATCTTTGCGCAATTATATGCTTTTTCTTTAAGTTTGATACAGGGGAGGATTTTCTGGTCCTTTCCACCACGGAATCCTCTGCCTCCCCCAAAGGCAACCCCCCACGCCGAGACTCTGGTGGAGGGACAGGTGAGTAACATAAAACATGGCAGACATCGGCAGGACTGGAAGATCTCGCTGGCAGCCAATGGCAAACTACCTCTGCCTATGGAAACCTTGTAAGAAGTCTCACAACACCAGGTTAAAGTCCAACAGGTTTATTTGGTAGCACAAGCTTTCGAAGTGCTGCTCCTTCATCAGGAAACCTTGCCTTGGGGTGGGGGAGGGAGGGAGGAATCCTTCCCACTGTCTGTAATTTTTAAGTTAACCACAAATAATGGGTCCTCCCCTTGGAATTTTTCTTTTTCATTGGAATGTATCTATTCTGTGTAATCTGAAATATCCCTTTAAATGTTTGTCCTTTGCATCTCTATTGACCCATATCTTAACCTAAATTGTCAGTTTACTTTAGCCAGCTCTGCTTTCATGCCCTCATAATTGCGCTATTTAAGTTTAAAGTATAAGTTTTGGAGCCACTCTTCTTTCCCTCAAACTGAATGTAAAATTCAATCTTATTATGACCACTGTTACTTAGAGGGCATTTTCCACCATGAGATTATTAATTAATCCTATCTCATTGCACAATACCAGGTCTAGCATAGTCTGCTCTCTGATTGACTCCAGAATATGCTGCTATAAGAAACAATCCCGAAAACATTCTATGAATATTTTAGGATATCTTTGTGCATCTGATTTTTCTAGGCTATATGTAAATAAAAATATCCTATCATTATCACTGAACATTTTTGACAAGCTCCCACCATTTCTTCCTTTCTACTATCTCCTGCCATGTGGGTAATATTAGGGAGCTTGAAACCACTCCCACAAGTGACTTCTTGTCTTGATCATTTCTCAGTTCTGCCCAAACAGCTCCTACATCCTATAGTCTGAACTTATGTCATCCATCCCTATTGTGCTAATGCAATCATTAATTAACAGAGCCACCCTTCCAGTTTTTCCACAAGAAACTATAAAAGGTTGTGAATAAAGCCCAGTCCATCAGGCAAACTAACCTCCCATCCATTGACTCTGTCTACACTTCCCGCTGCCTCGGAAAAGCTGACTGTAACACTACATTCTGCACTCTTTCCTTTCCTTCTCTAAGAACGGTATGCTTTGTCTGTATAGCATGCAAGAAACAATACTTTTCACTGTATACTAATACATGTGACAATAATAAATCAAATCAAATCAAATTAAATCCTAATTTCCTCTCTTTCCTAAATGTCATGTACCCTTCAATCTTCAGGTACCAATCTATCTCATCCAGTACCCATGTTTCAGTAATGGCTATCATGTCATACTTATTTATTTCTATTAGTTCATTGGTTTTGTATAGAAAGCTACATGAGTTCAGATACAGGTGTAAACCATCCCAGCAGTATAGCCCCACTTTCCCTAGCAATGTGCTAGTACCCCATAAATGGAACCCAATTCTACCCCACCAGTCTTTGAGTCATGCATTTGTTTCCCTAATCTCATTTGCGCTATGCTAATTTGCACAGAACTCAGATAATAATCCAGAGATGATTACCTTTGAGACTCTGCTTCTTAATTTGGTGCTGAATGCCTCATACCGACTATGCAGAACTTCTTTCTTTGTTCTGTCATTGGTGCCTACATGGACCACAAACCCTGGATCCTCCCTAACCCACTGCAAGTTCCTCTCCTGTCCTGAGCCGATATTCCAAATCCTGCCACTGCGCAAGCAAGAGAGTCTTCTGGACTCATGCTTAATTATTGCAGAGAACAGTATCAATCCCCATCACAATATGGTCCTCTACTACCATTATTTTCATTTGTGCTCCTCTCTTCAATGGCTTCCTGTACCACAGTGCCATGGTCAGTCAGCTCATCCATCCTGCAGCCCCCAAACAAGCCGAAAGAACCTCAAACCTGTTGGGCAATTGCAAAGGCTGAGGCGCCTGCACTCCTGCCCTCTGAACCCCCTTACCTGCAGACCTGTAGTATCAAGGAGCTCCCATATGCTGCAGCCATGTCAAATTAACTGTCCTGCCATCCTTAATGTATTTTAATTAACTACTTAATTCTCTTATTCAATCCATGATTTTTCTTTTTAAAATATTTTATTAACCGTACCACCAGTTCACGTGCTATTTTAATCCTTAGATATAATAGACTTGAACCACTTCACAGATGCTCACCAAACAGTTAGCTTCTTCTCCTGCAGTAGAGTAAGACCCAATTCCAAAGAATGAAAATGTTCGAAAAAGCATCGGAGCGCTTCCTTTCCCTTTTCACCTCACTCCCTCACTCACCCAACTTTCAACACTCTGTTCAAAGCCAAACTCAGTTTCAAATTCTTGCTGATGACACATTTCAGAAACCCGAGGAATGAGTTCCAGGAACTAATGCCTATGGAATACCAAAAAAAAAATCAACACATGTGCAATTGAAAAAGCTGCCAACATGAAGAAAATGCACTTGTGGTGTCTAAACAAATGCTCTTCAGTACACAGCAGCCAGGGTTTCCAGAATGGTCGCAATGTGCTGTTCCCTGCACAACATTGCGAGGGTAGAGAGGTTAGGAGGAGCAAGGCACAGGGCCTTATCATCCATTGAGAGGATGGATGATGAAGCTCAGCATCCATTTTGAGGATGAGCTGGATGGAAGGTGATATGGACAATGCAGCCACACATTGCTGCCTGTGATACCCTCATTATTATCAGGTTCTCTTCCCCTGCTGCACTCGTTTATCAATCATCTGCAAAAGCCATTTTTGCCCCACTCCCCCAATACCACAAACACAAAGCAGGCCTGAAAACAACCAAGCCTTCCTTTCAATCCCCCCAACTGCTTCGAATCAATTCATGGTTTTTCTTTTATCATCACACAATTGAAGAGGCCACTTGCCAGCCTGCAGTCAAGAATGGGCAAGCTGAGAAAATGATGTAAAATATTACTATTTATGCAGTACATATACAAGATAAAGATTACACAGTATAACAATGTGCAACACACCCATGTGTATTATACCCTGGGGCAAATACAGATTTTTTCTTTTTCTTTGTAAACCTTTGTGGTGCCATCCCTATGGTTTCACAGAGGTAGAGGCAGGCTGCTCTGATGCTCAGATCCCAGCCCTGACAGTTTTTACTGACGTCCACTGGATTTTGGAGCTTGTAACAGGCTCTCCAAAAACTGTTCCACCTGCATCTGTACAGAGGTACATTTAGCCAACGGGAAACAGAGTAGCTAATCAGATACTGACCATGGGAGGAAGGTAGGGTTAACGGGTAAGGACTGGAACCACTGAGCTGAGCCCCCACCCCCATGCCACATTTCACCACCATCCCTCTCGTGATCTAAGCACCCCTCTCTGGTAGCAATGGCATGATCAATGGGGTGATGAACAGTCAAATCTAAGATGCCATTCATCCTGCTTAAGGTGTTACTCAGAGTCTGCTAGCCATCCTTGAAGGCTTGCATGCACCTAATAAATTTGCTCCATGTAGATGGCCACTCTTTCTATGGAAGAATGCATCTTTACAAAGGCTTGCAGCATCATGGCATTGATGCTTGAGACGGACTCTAGCAATCTCTCTGAAAGCACAGTACGCCTGGAATACTTGCTGCCAATGCACCGTATGTTCTTTGCTGCTGCTCAATGGCCTCTGGAATACACCATCTGCCATCAACTAACCCTGCAACCAGGACTCTCCACTTCTGTCCCTGTCACCACCAGCTGTTCAGTCATGAGGTGCAAGTCACCAAGTGAAAACCCAGCTATCTCTCTAACTTGTCCACAGAAGCGTGATTATCAGAGTTGGTGCAGCGTTTGCACAGGTCCAGTGAAGGCATACCCTCAGTGAGCTATTTTAGAGGAGTTGATATTATCATAGCTGATCCACTGGGGACATGAAAACCCTTTGGGAGGCATGAGTGAGTACTCAAGGTAAGAATGCTTGAAGTTCTAATTAGTTAAATGATCATATTTCAGTTGCTGACATCAAGTCAACATGACGGAGCATTGAATGTCATTTAGCATCTGATACTTAATGCTGTCACCAGTCACCATCTCCATTGGGCAGGAATGTCAAGATTCCCCGGATCTCTAATGCCTCTTTCTGCGTAGCCATTACTTGAGAGCCCACTTCCAATCACTGCCTCTCCTTGGTGAACTCTGCTCTCTTCTCTTGCAAGGAGGGAAAGAAGAAGCTGTGAGTGACAGTAATGTCATGTTCTCACCTGGTGGATGGAGAGTGGGGTCTATGAGGGTGAGGCATGACCGTGCGTAAGGATGAGGGTGAGTTGGATGGATAGATGGGGGTGTGAGGAAGTGCTTAGACAGAGAGAGGTGGGTATACCTGCATGGTAAGTTGGTGTGAGGAGTGAGTTGCTGGAGTAGGCTTAGGAAGGCAGTGTGTAGGGCTTAGGGAGATTTGGACATCAGCAATGTGCCACTGATCTTACCTTTCTTGCCCTGCTGTGGTTACTGAATTTTTTCCTGCATTGGATCCCAGGAGTTAGCATGACATTCCTGCTGCTGACCTCCTGGACAACATCCAATCACTGCTTCTGACTCAGCTGTAATTTCTTCCTGAAAGCACGAGGAGTGTATCCGTCCGTGACCTTACAGCCTCCAACAGTGTATCCCAGGCACATGAGCTTTTCCCATCTTGACTCCACTGTAGTAAGAGGTCTGTGGTTTGAGATTACAGCTCCAAACTCCTTCACATTTGGATTGTTCTTTTGGAGTTGAAATAGTGTCATTTTGTGTCATAATACCCACTGACGCGAGCTGGACAAGAAACTGATAATGATAATAAGTGACTCAATTAAAAAGTCAATGAGAGATATAGTACCCTGACCTTCCCGTTGCTTGCCATTTTAACACACGATCCTGCTCCCATGCTCACATGTCTGTCCTTGGCCTGCTGCAATGTTCCAGTGAAGCTCAACGCAAACTGGAGGAACAGCATCTCATCTTCCAGCTAGGCATGTTACAGCCTTCCGGTCTCAACATCGAATTCAACAACTTCAGATGATTAGCTCTACCCCACCTCGACCCCTTTGTTTTCATTTCATTTAATTTTTAACTGTTCTCTACCTTTTATTTCTTTATTATCTTTCTTTATTTTTCCTTTCCCCCGCTCTTTCCCCCTTGTTTACCCCCTTTTCTTACCTTTTCTCCCCCTTTTCTTCCCTTTCCCCCCTTTTTCGCAATTTTACCTCTCTTCCCCCATCTCCTCTCTCCCCCCACATCTTCATCTGTCACAGCTCACCCTTTGATTTTAGCTTCTCTGCCATTTGGCCATTCACAACGTCTATTCTCTCTATGGACTCCCATTAGCATCTCTTCGCCTTTCCCCTTGTTTTTGTGGCTGTGATTCATCTTTCATTCCTTCACCCTATACTATAAATATCTCCCACTTTCTATGCCTTTTAGCTTTGACAAAGGGTCATCTGGACTCGAAACGTCAGCTCTTTTCTCTCCTTACAGATGCTGCCAGACCTGCTGAGATTTCCCTCTTTTGGAGGGATATAGTATGTTTAATTTCAAATTGCCCAAGTGCTATTGGGAATCCCACTCCCAGTGTATCTGTGCATTGAAATCAGGCTCACAGGTCTGTTATTTTGATACTAGCAATCCTATTCTGTAGCTTTTTTTTATTGGAACTCATTCATTTATAGTTAATTAATAGTATAACTTAAGAGGGAAGAAACTGAAGGAAACTTTGACATCATATGTTAAAGGAAAAGTGATGCTGGTTTAGATTTCAATATTAAATACTTCCTTGCTGAAGTGGCAATAAAATTCATAATGAAAAGAAAATCAGTTAACTTTGGCTGGCATCATGTAGCAGACCCTTGTGTAAGGGGACCCCAGAACTAAGTTATGAACTAATGATTAAATTAAGATTATGTTTTTTGAGTGAGATTTGTCTTCACTATTTGGTACCATTTGTTGGTGGAGTACTTTATACTGAAGGTGCAACACCCACACTATTTTCAATTTCTTGAACCAGAAACTGGATAGAATATGGGAATTTGCTCCCATACGGAGTAATTGAGTCAAATACAATGGATGCATTTAAGAGGAAGCTAGATAAGTATCAGAGGCTACTATATGTTATAATGAGGTAGTTATTTCCAAGTTAACACTTGTTTATAGATTCATAGACTCATAGAAGATAGAAACAGGAGGAGGCCATTCGGCCCTTCGAGCCTGCTTCGCCATTCATTACGATCATGGCTGATAGTCCAATCCTTGCCTAATCCTGCTTTCTCCCCATAACCTTTGATTCCATCCACAGGCTCACCACTCTTTGGGTGAAGAAATGTCTCCTCATCTCTGTCCTAAATGGTCTACACAAATCTTCAGACTGTGACCCCTGGTTCCGGACTCCCCCACTATCGGGAATATCCTCCCTGCATTTACCCTGTCTAGTTCTGTTAGAATTTTATAAGTCTCTATGAGATCCCCCCTCATTCATCTGAACTCCAGCGAAAATAACCTTAACCTAGTCAATCTCTCCTCATACATTAGTCCCGCCATCCCTGGAATCAGCCTGGTAAAGTGTTGCTGCACTCCCTCGAGAGCAAGAACACCCTTCTTCAGAAAAGGAGACCAAAACTGCATGCAATATTCTAGGTGTGGCCTCACCAAGGCTCTGTATAATTGCAACAACACATCCCTGCTCCTGTACTCAAAACCTCTCGCAATGAAGGACAACATACCATTTGCCTTCTTTACCGCCTGTTGGACCTGCATGCTTACCTTCAGTGACTGGTGCACAAGGACACCCTAGTCCACTGCACACTCCCCTTTCTCAATTTACAGCCATTCAGGTAGTAATCTGCTTTCTTGTTTTTGCTTCCAAAGTGAATAACCTCACATCTATCCAAACTATACTGTATCTGCCATTGATTTGCCCACTCACCCAACCAGTCCATATCATGATGAAGGATCTCTGCATCCTCGTCACAGTTCACCCTCCCCCCCCCCAACTTGGTATCATCTGCAAACTTTGAGATGTTGCATTTTGTTCCTTCATCCAAATCATTAACATATATTGTAAATAGCTGGAGCCCCAGCACCGATCCCCAGCATCCCACTAGCTACTGCCTGCCAATGTGAAAAGAACCCATCTTATTCTTTCTTATCGTTAATAGATAAGAAATGTATTTGTTAACAATGTGAAATCAAAGTCATTGAATGAATCTTACTCTTCTCAGTGACTTGATATCGGTTTTTTATGATGAGCTGATAATAATATTTTTGTTTACATCTTATCATATTGAAAGCACTTTTCAAAATGAATTCCCCAAAGCAAATGACAGTTGTTATGTAAGCAAACATGGTGGTCACATACCACAAAAGGAAGTATTGCTAGAGGTTGGAGTGATGACCAAGATAATAGGAGGACTACCTCTTGTTCTCTGACTGGTGGAATGGCACCTTTACCCTTTTGAATCACCAGCAAGCAAATCAGCCTTCTGTTTAACATTCCATCACATCTGAAGGATTGAAATTTCCACAAGAAAGCTCCTTTGGTACTGCATTGGAATGCGACCCTTTCACATCCACAGTACAGCCAGGACCACCTTATGTCCCATGCTGATCAATAACCAGTGGAATCATAGAAGCCCTACAGTGCAGAAGGTGCCCATTTGGCTCATTAAGCCTGCACCGACAACAATCCCACCAGGCCCTAACCCTGTAACCCCACTTATTTACTTTGATTTGATTTTTTTAAATTTGATTTATTATTGTCACATGTATTAACATACAGTGAAAAGTATTGTTCCTTGCGTGCAAAACAGACAGAGCATACTGTTCATAGAGAAGGAAATGAGAGAGTGCAGAATGTAGTGTTACACTCATAGCTAGGGTGTAGAGAAAGATCTACTTAATGCAAGGTAAGTTCATTCAAAAGTCTGACAGCAGCAGGGAAGAAGCTGTTCTTGAGTCGGTTGGTATGTGACCTCAGACTTTTGTGTCTTTTTCCTGATGGAAGAAGGTGAAAGAGAGAATGTCCGGGGTGCGTGGGGTCCTTAATTATGCTGGCTGCTTTGCTGAGGCAGCGGGAAGTGTAGACAGAGTCAATGGATGGGAGGCTGGTTTGCGTGATGGATTGGGCCACATTCACGACCTTTTGTAGTTCCTTGCGGTCTTGGGCAGAGCAGGCTGTGATACAACCAGAAAGAATGCTTTCTTAGGTGCATCTGTAAAAGTTGGTGACATGCCAAATTTCCTTAGTCTTCTGAGAAAGTAGAGGCATTGGTGGGCTTTCTTAACTATAACGTCAGCATGGGAGGACCAGGACAGGTTGTTGGTGATCTGGACACCTAAAAACTTGAAGCTCTCGACCTTTTCTACTTTGTCCCCATTGATGTAGACAGGGGCATGTTCTCCTTTACGCTTCTTGAAGTCAATGACAATCTCCTTCATTTTGTTGACATTGAGGGAGAGATTATTGTTGCCGCACCAGTTCACCAGATTCTCTATCTCATTCCTGTACTCTGTCTCATAATTGTTTGAGAACATTGTTAATCCCCCTGACACTAACGGGCAACTTATCCTGGACAATCCACCTAACCCGCACATCTTTGGACTGTGGGAGGAAACTAGAGCACCTGGAGGAAACCCATGCAGACAGGGGGAGAATGTACAAACTCCACACAGACAGTGACCCGAGGCTGGAATTGAACCCAGGTCCCTGGCGCTGTGAGGCAGTAGTGCTAACCACTGTGCCACAATGTCTACAGAAAAAGGCTAGAATTCTGCACAGTCCTGAAAAACACAATCAACATTAACACCCAAAACATTGACACTAAGCTGAGCCTTTCCATGGGGCATTACTTTCATGAAAAAATGTTGAAAAAAGCTTTTGCCAGTTGCTCACAAGAACACATTACTATAATGTATAGAGGTCATTTTAAACTATCAACATGATCGCATTGACACTATTTTACACTCTTCAGTGACATAATTTTCTATTGATTTTCGATCCTATTCTTGGCTGGGTAAGTTTGATTAAAATTACCCCTACATCTTTGCATTCTACAACATTAAGTCACTTGAACGTGAGGGTTCCATAATACCCAACTGTCTGGTGCTCTCACTCTAACCAACAGAACATATTGGGATCAATATTAATCCTTCCTCCTCTAAGAGCAATAGGAGGGTGCTAGGCCAAGGATTAAAGGTTAAAATTGCAAGATGTGACCATAACCCACAACATCAGCATTTGTTACCATTTTTACAGTAATGTTTTGCATAGTCTGTCTGTATTCCATCTTGCAGAGATGGGACACTGTCTGAATCAGGCTCTCATAGAGTGCCGTTGCAAACCTGATATAAATTTAACAGCTGCTGGCCATGTTTCACAGTGCTCAAGAAATTCATCAGCTAAACAGAGTTGGGATTTGTTGGTTCCAGAAGGCAAGTGTTTTTTTTAGGGAACGGCTTGTGAGCCAGTAGCAGAAAGACTGCTCTTCAGAGCTCCCCCAGCAAACCTTCAGCCAGTCGCCGCCTCTCCTTGCTGCTGCAATCAAACAATATCCTCCAAACCCCGAGGCTTGTTAGCCCACAATCCCACTCCCGCACCCCCCCCCCCCCCCTCACAGCCTTTGCTCCTAATTTCCAGCCCAACACCACCCTTTGCATCTCACTGCTTTTCCCATTGAGCAGACGACCGGATTGACAGAGTGAGAAATGGAATGAAAAGATAATAATGAGGTTTACATTCTGCATGATGCCCATATGCCTGGGATTTCCCGGTTTCTCCCCATTATCATATTGCCCCGCTTCCTCCCTGCAAATACTGGCAGCATGGAGTTTTTTCAATAAGACAGTTCACCTTCAAATATGCGTTGGAGATACCAGTGGGTCACTATACATGTTGTGCCAATGATTCATTAGAAGCTGCAGCATAGAGTCTTCAAATCACAACTTGGTTGGAAAGAAACTGACATTCATGCTTGGGTTCCCTTTTCTTAAGAGTTTATAATCACCATGGATCGAAAATGCATTGGGGAAATGGAATACCCATCGAAGGCACGGAACCATCCCTCCCCATAGGCCGATCACGGAGGCCATTTACAAAAGCTGAAATCTGCTTAATATCTGAAGCAACTCACTGATGTACTAAACAGTCAAGGAATATTTAACCAACTCAAGTACCAACAGCAACAGAAAAATATTTTGTGCTATATTGCTTCAGTCCTCTTGATAGTTATCAAAAAAACAGAGTTTGTTAGCTTAGGTTGGCTGAATTATTGGGTAATTATTTACCAGGTACCTGCAATCATCGATTCACACATACATACTAGCATATCAGAACAGTTCACTTAAAGAATCTTGTTTATCTGATTATCAGATTGAAATCATTAAAGCACAGATTTTACCCATGACCATGTGGACTCTGTTGGGCTCCCAATATAGTTAATTTCTTCTTCGTTTTCTTCGTCTGTCATTCTCCTTTCATATTTTCCCCGTGTGGTTTGCAAATCCAAGTTAAATACAGGTCCTGACTCCTACTCTCGGGTAGAGGAGTGTGATTTCTGAGGAAATCTTGGGTACTGACTATCTAGCAGGTTACTGATCATGTTTATGTGCTAATTTTACATGACCATCCAAGCAGAAATCTGAGCAGGGAGTCAGACTGCAGTCAATACTGCTCCTGACCCCTAAGATATTCCAGTGTCACAAAGCAACAAGTTAAGCTGTATTTTAATGGAAGGTCGATAGATTGGTAAACAAGCTACCAAAAAAAGCCTGAAAAATAGTTCAAGTTTGATTAAATATTACTACTTGATAATGTCATGAGACACTCGAAGCAATAACAGCTGTTTCTAATTCGGAATTTTGGGGAAAGAAATCAAAGGAAATAAAACATGAAGGACTGAATAAAAAGAACACAAATTATTTTGAGATTTAATTTTCATGATTGTTTGATTGCATCAGAATGTTGCAATAGCTGCAAACGACGTCATAAAAGTGATATCATTTAGATCTCCTTTAAGGCAATTGTGCCTATTGGTTAACGTAATAAAGCCAAGTGAAAGGGCTCATTCACAACTCAAAGAACAAAAACAAGGTCGGAGACCAAAACATCCTAATTCAAGTGAAACAACACAAAGGAGGCATCACATGTCCAATATGCGAGTCTAATCCAATGCTGCTTTGAGATTCTGCTGATAGTATTGCAGCTGCTATTAAGTGTACATTATTGACACAAGTTCTGTTTTATTCTGGCTGTGTTGTGTTGCATTTGAATCACTCTCGTTACATGAGAGATGAAGAGGGTGAATCCCACACAGCTCCTCTGGTTCCGGCATCATAACTTCAACAGAAGTTCTGCACCAAGCTTGTTTACAGATTTTTAGGTTGGGAAGTGGGAGAAGGTCCTGAGAAAATTTCACTTGTGGCGTTGATGTAAACATGGAGTCAGGTTGAGAGAGTGCGAGAGAGCACAAAAGCGAGTGAGAGCAAGAATAGCTTTCCAATTGCTACTCAGCAAAATAATAAATGCATTCTTTATAATACACACATCCTAATTCACTATATATACTGAACAAAGGAAAGTTCCTGTCACATACAACATGAGGCTAGTTAATGACCACCTGAGGAGCTGTCATTTAGGATAAATTATGCCTTTTAAAATCTGACGATGGCTTTAACAATATTCTGTATTCAATGAAGTAACGTACTATTCGGACCAGCAAAGGAGTTGAACATTTGATTGTAGTTACAGCAAATCTTTCCCCTCTCAGTCAGCTCAGCACGTTGAGCTGACCAAGAAGGCGGAATTTTATGCCCCCTCTCTTGGTCTGTTTAAAGGTGGGGAGGGCACTTAATCAGGAGGAGGGTGACATGCAAGCACCCCACCTCCGCCATGGCTGGTAAGCCCATGGTCAACCTTTCCAGCCTGCCTCCAATTGAGACCATTCAGTGAATATAGTGGGGGATTCTTTAATGGTGGCCTGATTTCTTAAAACTTAAAGAATCTTTTAAAATTAAACTCACAGAAGTAAGAAGTCTCAGTTCAAGACGTATTAAAAATTTATCTAAAATATAAAATAATCAAACAAGACAAACAGAACCGTAACCTATGGCAGAGGGGAGGCCTCTGGATGGCCAGGCGGCACAGACGAGTGCAACAAAACCTCTCCAAAGATCTGAGGCATTGAGTCAAATTACAATACAATTATACTTTCTGCTTATCCCAGATTCTCCTGCGAATTAGCTTAATTCCATTTCATTTCATATGTCAGTCCAAACCATGACAGATTACTTCAGACAATTGTGGTATGCTACCTGACATAATGATATTCTACTTGCCCATTTCCAATACAGGAACTCTACCCTCTCATATGATCCACTTCCTTGTTGCTATGTCTCTAAGGACTCCACCACCCAACTACTTCCCCAGCGGCATATTGCCAAGACAAAGATAGCATTAGTCTTGGGCCCTAAGGCTGATACATTTTCATGCCTGGACAATAGAAGCCTCATTTTTCGAACATAATTCTGTTTTAGCATCTGTCCCCAAAACCTGAAACTATTGTATTTCTGCTGGCTCAGCTATGAACTTCTATTATTATTCCTACAATATTCGCATTTTGATTGAGGTGAGTAAGTATATTAAAAATACTTTATAATATGTTAAAATACACCATTTAGTATTTAAATATAATGATAATTAAGTTAAAATCATATTACATTCGTATCACTCTTGTTAATGCATTCACATAGGAGTAAACCGTCAACAGGTCTTATTAGGGATGAATCACTTTAACTCTTTCCTCCCCAGCTGTTGCTAAACTGAAGAATCTGCCTGTGGTTCTGCTGGCCAACTCCGAATCCCCTTGCACAATGAGCAATTAATAACCACTTAAGGGCTTTAATCTGCTGCTTCGTTATTAACCCAGCTTTGGGTGGTGGGGAGAAGAGGATACCACAATGTGGGGAGCGTGACAAGCAAACCTGTGCAGGTTGCCTGTGGTGTCCCAGAGGGGGACCCTCATTCAAAGGTGTTCAGTGTCTCTGTGAGAGAGCTGATACCCACCCACTGATCTCAAGCTGCAATGTCCAAGTAAGCAAGCAAAATTCAACTCTTACACAGTTGGAACAGAACATTTTTAGGTGCATTGGTTGACAGGCTTGGGGCTAGGTCTGTGTCCAATATTCCAAACATCTGTCAATGGCCACCCTTGTGACAATCTGTCTAATGACCACAGCTTTCTTGATGCTAATAATAAGGGAGAACCAATTACAGACAACCCATGAGTCTTTGTAGCAGAGTTTCCATCCTGGTGACTAGCACAATACCATCAGTATAGACGGACGGGTTCACTGATCAAGGCCTGCTATATTTTTACTGTCTCTTTTGATCTGGACAGAATTCTTTTCTTTATTTTTTCATGGGATGTGGGAGTCACTGGAAAGGCCAGCATTTTTTGCCCATCCCTAATTGCCCTTGAACTGAGTGGCTTGTTAGGCCATTTCAGAGGACAGTTCAGAGTCAACCACATTGCTGTGGGTCTGGAGTGACACGTAGGCCACACCGGGTAAGGATGACAAATTTCCTTCCCTAAAGGACATTGGTGAACCAGATGGGTTTTTACAACCATCAATGATAGTTGTCATGGCCATCATTACTGAGACTGGCTTTATATTCCAGATTTATTCATTAAATTTAAATTACACTAGCTGCCATAGTGGGATTTGAACCCAGATCTTTGGAGGATTGGCCTGGGTCTACCAGTGACATTACCACTAGGCAACCATCTCCCCCTAGATTGTAAAAATTGATGCCTTATCTTCATGGAAGGCAAAGGTCAATAGGAACATTAGAACAGGAGTAGGCCATTCAGCCCATCGAGCCTTTCTCCACCTTTCAATGATCATCCTCAATGCCACCTTCCGGCACAATCTCCACATCCCTTGATGTCATTAATCTCCAGAAATCTATCGAAATCTATCCATTTCTGTCTTGAACCTGGAGTATTGTATATAGTTTTGGGCCCCTTATTCAAGAAGAGATCTACTCGCCATAGAGGGAGTGTAGCAGAGGTTCTGTTATGAGGAAAGAATGAGGGAATTGGATCTGTGTTTCTTGGGGTTTTGAAGAATGAGGCGTGACCTCACTGAAACTCACAAAATTCTTACAGGGCAATCATTGAGTTTCCACAGCTTTCTGGGATAGAGAATTCCTAAGATTCACCACCCTCTGAGTGAAGAAATTCCTACTCATCTCAGTCTTAAATGGCCTACCACATATCCTGAGATTATGTCCCCTGGTTTTAGACTCACCAGTCAGGGAAAATGTTTCATCTTATCTACATCCACCATGATCATATGAATGGTAGAGCAGGTTTAATGGGCTGAATGGCCTACTCCAGCCCCTATGTTCCTATGGTCCTATCCTGTCACGTCCTGTAAGAATCACCTGTATCCGTGCTATCCAGTGGATGAATTTAAGTGGGTGGAAATGATGATGTGCCAGTACATACTTCTCTGCATTAACTGAATCATTAAAACTCACAGCTTCTTCTTTTCCTGTTTTTGGGAAAATCTTTTAGCACGGCACAAAACATTTCAAAAAATGCTTACAGTTTTGTAATGGTTTTGGCACCAACGTAACAGTATAAAAAGTTTAATGGGTCACCAACCTGAAATGTTAACCTTGTCTTTCTCTCTCCTCCGATATAGCCTGATCTGCTCAGTATTTCCACCATTTTCTGTTTTTAATTAACATTTTGAAGGTTTTATGATGTGGATGTTAAAGTTCTACACCTGGTCACATTGGGCCGCATGAAATATTAAAATTTCTCCTTCTCATTGATTGGGCTGACGATACAGCTGGGTGTACTGGAAATGCTTTCACCAATCAGGTGACATGGAAAGAAGCGGTTTGGAAACAAGGTTCTGCAGCATTCTTGCTAACTTGCAACTAAGCTGTACTTTTTGTCCCACGGAATACGGTCATCAAGGATTTGAAAATCCTGAGGCATTGAAATTGTTGAGTGTGCATGATGCAGATGTCAATTTGGCTCAGTTAGATGAATCATGCCAAAAATCTATAATTCAAGCCCCACAGCACATAGAGTTCATTTTAATTTATTTTTGTCCACCAGATGTTTCAATATTGCCCATTCTGGCCCAACCCCCACCCCACTCCACCCCTCAGACCTTCCTGCTACTGTGCTGACCCGAAGCTGACAGCTGCAAGTTCATGGTGTGCAGCTTGCCAGCAACTTAGTGATGAGGCCCGGCCCTCCAATTAGACCCGGGGCTGAGCTGAAATGAATCGAATGGCTGGTCACCCAAAGTTAAAAGCTATCCTTAGGTTTTAGGTTCTTTTGGTGTCAGCTTTATTCATTGTCAACACATACTGTTCACATCTGCTCAGGAATTTGTCCTGTGCACTTTGTACATGTCTTAATGAAGTAACTATCTAGACATGGTGTTCTTCCATTACAGACAGCACATGATATGTTCATGTCATTCTGCCAGGCTTCACGTACATTTGGTGTGTGACTAGATGGCTGTCAAAAGTGAAACTTTCTGTCTTCTCGTAATCCATCTGCACATTTTGCATGCATGTTTATTTGTAGGAAGAATACAACTTACGTTAGAAAAAGACCTCGAAGGACAATGATGCTCCATGTGCAAAACAACAGGATGGGAATATCAGTTAATGTGACATTGGCTGCTGGCAATTATTCGAACCTGAGATACTTCTGCTGACAAGTGGAACGAGAAGGTGGTAAAACTGAGCTGACGGACATTTAAAGCTGGCAGATTGTCAGGCTGTCCTGAAAGCTGTGTGTGACTGTGTTGCTGAGCCACCTCTTTCAGTTTTGCATATGTATATGTGAACCATGTCACTTCACCCTACTTTAAAATATTCACGGTCGCTTCTCGGCCTTTTGGCTAAGATCAAGTGTAGTATGGATTGGATGCTGCACTTGGTTGAGGTCATTAGGTTACATTGAAGCTTCATATGTTTCATATGAAGCAATTTTTAAAAGCGGTATCTCGGCCTTTTGGCTAAGATGCAAATGAGCTCAAGTCTTGGAGGAGGTGTTGCTTTGCTCCTCCAATCAGCTTGGCTCATGTAGATCAGGCCCAGGACAGGGCAATTTGGTCGCTTGCCCTGTCTTGTCAGCCTGGATCGGAAATGTCTCAACTTGTTGAGACTCTGAATTGGATTTGATTTGATTGAATTGGAAATGTACAAAAAGAATATTCACGGCCTTTTGGCTAAGATCAGGTGTAGTTTTGCTGTCCTGTACTTGGTTGCAGTCATGAGGTTACACTGAAGCTTCATTTGAAGTAATTTTTTAAAGTGGTATCTAAGCCTTTTGGCTAAGATGCAAATGAGGTCAAGCCTTGGAGGAGGTGCAATGCCTGCTCCAAGCAGCTTGGATCATGTAGATCAAGCCCAAGACAGGAAGTGAGAGGTCTGTCTTTGTCAGGTTGGATCGGGAATGACTCACTTGTTGAGACTTTGAATTGGACTTTGATTGGATTGAATTGGATATAAACAAAAAAAATATTCGGGGCCTTTTGGCTAAGATCAGGTGTATTTTGCTGATCCTTGACAGAAGTCAATGAGGTTACACTGAGGCTTCATTTGAAACAATTTTTAAAATGCCATCTAGGCCTTTTGGGTAAGAAGGAGCTCAGATCTAGCACTGGAGGGGGTACAATACCTGCTCCTATCAGCTTGGATCTGGTTGATTGAGCCTAAGACAGGAAAAGAGGGGCCTGTCTTGTCAGCTTGGAATTGTAATGTGTCTCTTGTAGGAATTTTGATTGGACCAATTTAGCTCTGATTGGATATAAGTTTAAAAAAATGAATTCAAAATAATCGCTTCTCGACCTTTTGGCTAAGATCAAGTGTATATCCGGTCATGCACTTGGTCGAAGCCAATGAGGTTACACTGTGGCTTCACTTGAAGCAATTTTTTAAAAAGCCATCTCGGCCTTTTGGCTAAGATGAAGCTCAGATCAAGGCAACAAGGGGGTGTAATGCCTCATCCTATCAGCTTGGATCTGGTTTGATTGATCCCAAGACAGGAGTATGGACTGTCTTGTCAGCTTGGATCTGTAATTGCTCTCATGTCGGGACTCTGATTGGGACAAATTGGATTTTTGATTGGGAATAAAGTACCAAAAGGTACAAACAAATATGAACTCAAAATAACCGTTTACTTTTTCTGAAAAATTACCAACCTTGTACTTTTGTAGTTAACATTGGGAAAGCATTTCCCAGAAGCATTTAGGATACAAAGGATTTAATTTTGTCAGAATTTTCCATTCTGGAAGTGTAGTGGCTCATTATGCGTGACCTTCTGCTTTTTAGTTACTTAATTATGCATCATCAAGGATCTCAGCAAATCTCATAACAGGGCAGGCAGGGATTTGTCCACCTCGTCATCACCTCATGGGGTCGAAGGTCCTGGCATCCTTTTTAAATGTCACCTGGATGGCACAGTAGTTAGCATTGCTGTCTCACAGCAGCAGAGACACAGGTTCAATTCCAGCCTTGGGTCACTGTCTGTGTGGAGTTTGCACATTCTCCCCATGTCTGGGTGGGTTTCCTCCGGGTGTTGCGGTTTCCTCTCACAGTCCAAAGATGTGCGAGTTAGATGGATTGGCCATGATAACTGCTCGGGATTATGGGGATAGGGTGGGGGGCCTGGGTAAGGTGCTCTTTTGGAGAGTTGGTGCAGACTTGATGGCTGAATAACCTCCTTCTGGGCTGTAGACATTCTATGAAAAGGACAGACTTTCACTCGCTGCAGCCCAGCTGTTGTGCAGAATAATGTAATGGCAAAGCAAAGAAGTTAACCCTCTGCCTCACATTCAGTGAGGCCTCACTGGGGATTCTCCATTCGGCCATCCAGGAAAGAGAAGGTTCCCAACCTTTTCAGTAGAATCTATAGTTCAGAAGGAGACCATTTGCCCATCGGGTCTGCACCTGCAACAATCCAACCCATGTCCTGATCTAACCCCACATATTTACCCTCCTAATCCCCCTGACATTAAGGGGCAATTTATCATGGCCAACCAACCTAACCTGCACATGTTCGCACTGTGGGAGGAAACCAGAGTACCCGGAGGAAACCCACGCAGACACGGGGAGAATGTGCAAACTCCACACAGGGCATATCGTGCACCTCAATTCAGCAATCCGCAACAAAGTGTTTCCTCATTGCTCGGCCATTCATTCTGTGTGCGCAGTTATAATCAGCATTCGGACTGAACTTCAATTATATTCAGTGCAATAATAATTCCAGTTAAAATGCTAATAGGTATTAGACATGAAGATATACCAATCGATGCCAAACAGAAAGCATTTTGTTACACTTGAATATAACCATCCCATTTAGAAGCCTGGCAGCTCTCACTTTCAGCATCAGCATTTCCCACATCCAACACTAACGCTATTCCAGAGACCGTTCCCTTGGGACTCTGGCAACCTTGACCCCCACCCAGGTTCCTGCTTCTGCCTAACAGTTTTGAGCAGAAGGTCCTGTCAAATGCTAATGATACCAGGGAGTTAAAATGGCTTGGGGTGGAGAATGGGGAAATAATGGATAGTTGGGGGGGAGGGGGAGTCCTTACCACTCTGTATTCTGCCCATCCTACGTCCTGTCCAACCCATTTCCAAGGGAGGCTCAGCAGAGACACCAGGCATACATGCTTCTGAACTGCTGATTCATCCATAGTTCTCATAGTTAATCCATCTCTCTTGCTCTGACGAAGAGTCATCCAGACTTTGAAACGTTGGTTCTGTTCTCTCTCCAGATATGGTGCTGGAATTTTACCGCCTCGCCTGCCCGAGGCCAATGGAGAATACCGTTCTGCCAGCCTCGCCCGCCCCGATTCTGGAGTGGGCAAGGCAGTAAAATTCCAGCCATGCTGTCAGATCTGTTGAGATTTTCCAGCATTTTCTGTTTTTGTTTCAGACTCCAGCATCCGCGATAATTTGCTTTTGTCTTTATGCCGGGCAAGATCTCACATAACTAAGGGGAAGGAGCCAAGGCTGACAGGGGAATGCTGAAGTTGTGGGCCCTCTCAGGGCATGAGGAACAGGCCATAAAGCTGGCTGCTGAGTGCAGGGATCATTCCTGGGTGGAAGGCAATGTTGGCCTCCCCCCAACAAACCACTGAGGGCGCATCCAGTTTACATCAACAAGATGTGACCAATGACTGAGTGATCTTTAATATATGCGCCTGCTCAGTCAATTAGTAATTCTCTCTTCTCTCTATTCCTGGTACCATCAAGAAAAAGGGGGAGGATACTCTCCACCAGAACACTCATCCCGGTCCTCTGACCACATCTGAGGAAGACGCAGACACGCTCTCAGATAAAGAACCAGCACAACATTCACCTCCACCCTTGACCAACAGATACATGCACCTTGGCGGGACCCAGTTCTAGAGTAGGCTTGGGTTCATAATCACCTCACAGATACACATTCATTTGGAATATGAACAGCACTTAATTGGGCCAAGTAGCATGTTTTTCTGTTGTAAATATTCCAAGGTGCTTCATGGAGAAGTAGCCAGTTGGCAAGTTATCAATGTCCCAGAAAAAGACGCAAATTTAATATCAGAGTAGGACTGGAAAGAAGGTTGTCCAGTATATCCTTACATATAGGAATAACTAAAACTCACATGGATTTCCAGAAAAACACCATTTATTTGGAGAAAGTGAATGATGTTAAAAGAATTGCTGTTTATTTAAAACATGTTCAGCTGAGCACGTAAGTATAGAGGAAGGGAGACGGGTTGGGCTGCTGTTCAAGGAAGGTGACACAATCTGCAGGTTACCCTGATGATGGTAAAGAGAACAGGAGATGGTTGAAGCTTGGGAACTGGAATTTGTTAAAGTGGTAAATAGTGTTGAAGTATCTTAGACACATGCTTTACTTAAGGATGGAGCAGACGGTTTGTGAATTTTGAAGAGAAAGTATAATTGGCCTGTGCAGCTATGAAGTTCAAGGCCATGGACGGAAGCTCTCTGGAACAGATGAAGCCTGTGAGGTCAGCGTAGTGTTCAGGAGGTGGGGTCAGAATCCACAGAATGGAAGGAGAAATTAGATGAAGGACCTTCTGCCAAATAACAACAGTACCAGCAGATTTGATGATGTCAGGTTTGAAACCCGTCAAACCTCTTGTTGAAACCTCTTGTCTCCCACGAATAACCCACCTGTTTGTGAAAATGCACCAGTGGGCGACTGCATTGCTGCAAGTGCAAATGATCTCTTTCCTGGTCTTGAAGGGGATAGAAGTAAAAATAAAATTAGGAGAATATCTTCGCTGTGAGCGGCAAAACCACCCTTAGTGTGTAAGCTTACTTCAGCAGAAAGCACTGATCTGTCCCTGAAACCCCTTGTGATATAACACGAGTTGTTAGGATTGGGACTTTTATTGGGAAGGATAAATGGTTACATTTTAAAACTGCTTCTTGTAGCCTTGATGGGTCAATAAGGCTGTCTTTGAATTTCCTACATGCTACTAATATTTTTTTCTGTATATTGTTACCTCCGTAATAATCATTTGCTTCTACAGTATTAGGAAAAGATGCTTTGAAATATAAAGTAAAAATTCATTCCCAAATGACAAAGAGAAGGTAGTTTGTATTAAGTTGGGCAAATGTTCTTTTCTTACACAAAATGAATAAAATTGCAATGTGTTTTACTGACACGAAAATGCTGAATACTTGAGGTTCAAAAGTTCAAAATTTTCTGTCACACATCGTAGAATTATTACGGTGCAGAGGCCATTTGGCCCATCGTGCCTCCACCAGCTCACCAAACGAGCTTCATGACTTAGTGCCATTCCCCTACACATTGTTTCTACTCAAGTATTCATCTAATGCTCTCCTGAATGCCTCAGTTGAACCTGCTTCCACCAGACTTCCAAGCCATGCATTCCAGACCCGATCCACTCCTTATTATGTGAAAATGTTTTCTCTCACATTGCCTTTGCTTATTTTGCAAATCACTTTAAATCTGTACCCTCTCGTTCGCGATCCTTTTACGAGCGGGAAGTTTCTCTCTTCTCTATCCAGCCCCCTCATCATGACTTTGAACATTTCTAGAAAATCTCTTCTCTCCAAGAACAGTCACAACCTCTCCAATCTATCCTCATAACCGAATGATGTACTCTCATTGTAAACACTTACTGCCATATGTCATAAGCATCACTGATCAACATTTCAGAGTTACTAGTTTTATTTGGGTGCTGCCAGAGCAAGTTTCAAAGATGTTGGGAACCTTTTGCTAATTTTCCTCTTTTGACTTGTGCGAAGTTACAATTAGGGTGTCTAACCTAACAGAAAATAATTACACAAACTTCCACACGGTACAGAAACCTTGGTATTTTCTCCCATTTAAATAAACATTAAATCAGCAAGAACCACCTTGTCTGCATCAATGGGGACGAAGTGGAAATGATCAAGAGCTTCAAGCTTTTAGGTGTCCAGATCACCAACAACCTGTCCTGGTCTCCCCATATCAAAACTATAGTGAAGAAAACCCACCAATGCCTCTACTTTCTCAGAAGACTAAGGAAATTTGGCATGTCAGCTACGATTCTCACGAACTTTTACAGATGCACCAAAGAAAGCATTCTTTCTGGTTGCATTACAGCTTGGTATGGTTCCTGCTCTGCCCAAGACCTCAAGAAAGTACAAAAGGTCGTGAATGTAGCCCAATCCATCACGCAAACCAGCTTCCTATCCATTGATTCTGTCTATACTTCCTGCTCCCTCGGAAAAGCAGCCAGCATAATTAAGGACCCCACGCACCCCGGACATTCTCTCATCCACCTTCTTCCATCGGGAGAAAGATACAAAAGTCTGCGGTCACGTATCAACCAACTCAATAACAGCTTCTTCCCTGCTGCCATCAGACTTTTGAATGGACCTACCTTGCATTAAGTTGATCTTTCTCTACACCCTAGCTATGATTCTAACACAACATTCTGCACTCTCTCCTTTCCTTCTCTATGAAAAGTATGCTTAGTCTGTATAGTGCGCAAGAAACAATATTTTTCACTGTATGCTAATACATATGACAATGATAAATCAAATCACAAACCAGAATCTTTTTCAGAGCTGGGTTTAAGATGACATGTCAGGAGTTGGACGTCTTGTTGAAGTTGTACAAGACATTGGTAAGGCCACACTTGGAATATGTGTACAGTTCTGGTCACCCTATTATAGAAAGGATATTATTAAACTAGAAAGAGTGCAGAAGAGATTTACTAGGATGCTACCTGGACTTGATGGTTTGAGTTATGAGAGGCTGGATAGACTGGGACTTTTTTCTCTGGAGCGTAGAAGGCTGAAGGGTGATCTTATAGAAGTCTATAAAATAATGAGGGGCATAGATCAGCTAGATCGTCAATATCTTTTCCCAAAGGTAGGGGAGTCTAAAACTAGAGGGCATAGGTTTAAGGTGAGAGGGGAGAGATACAAAAGGGTCCAGAGGGACAATTTTTTCACACAGAGGGTGGTGAGTGTCTGGAACAAGCTGCCAGAAGTAGTAGTAGAGGCGGGTACGATTTTGTCTTTTAAAAAGCGTTTAGACAGTTACATGGGTAAGATGGGTATAGAGGGATATGGGCCAAATGCGGGCAATTGAGATTAGCTTAGGGGTTTAAAAAAAAGGGCGCATGGACAAGTTGGGCCGAGCGGCCTGTTTCCATGCTCTAAACCTCTATGACTCTATGCTGTTTCATTTTCCAATGTGGGCGACAATTGAAAAAAAATCACTCCAACAGGTTTCTCATACAGTTTTGCTTTTAATATTCAAGAATTGCCGAACATGTTGCAGTTTCTTTTACCACATTTTTGTACAAGTATACTGAGAAACCATGCAGTGAAGGTAAATTCCAGGCAAAGTACAGTCATTTTTAATTATGTACCAACCCCGATGAAACCACAGAAACTCAAATAATTTTATTCATTCACAACAAAATTTCAAAAAAACATTAATTACAAACAATACAGTTCATTTGCACACTTAAGATTCCAAAATTACAACGTATGGACTTTTGCACATACCCAAAGAGCTGGAAACTGTAAACGCAATAAAAGAAATTTCAAGCTTTTGTCCATAATGTGAAAACAAAGAAGAATTTTCCAAAGATCTGACTATTTTCTCATTGCTGTGATGGCTTGTATTCTTATTAATTAAAAACAACTTAGTAGAAGATCCGCACAAGATTTTGTTCAGTTGATCTGGGTTATGAAAAGCTCTGGCATAGAGGAAAACATACTTCTTGTTTAATTATGCGCACGGACAAGATTATTTCAATTCGCTGTAAACTGGCAATTTATTTTTCCCGTCCTCTTGTCTCCAGGCTGATTAGCTTTAATGTGATTTCCAGCTAACTGGTGAACAGTTAGTTTGCTGCCACACATCTCATTCAAAGGATTAGGAATCACATCCTAACAAAGAATTGCCTTTTTGCAACCTCGAGCTGAATACTACTTTAACCACTGACCTACAAAACACATTTGTCCTAAGATTTTATTTCAATATCTATGTTCCCTTTAGTTGGCGATTTCAGTAGTTGGCTATTTCATGGTTATGGCTACTTCAATGTTGCAATGATAATATAGCTGAACCTTTGGAAGCCAACAATTATCTTCCTGTACTTTGTTATGAAGTTGAATTTGTTTTTTGTCTGTAACACAGCTAGAAAAGGCTCTCAGTAAATCAGCTCGATTTTCTTTTCCATTTAAGTCGATTGTGTCCATTTTAGAAATATATTTTCTATACTTTAGAAATGACGTCAAGGCCATTTATCATTTAACAGAGGTGGGACCTTCCCTCAGGGCAGCCCGGTGGCACAGTGGTTAGGACTGCTGCCGCACAGTGCCAGGGACCAGTGCCAGCTTTCTGCTTTGTTCAGAATTAGTACTTTACAGATTTTGTATAGATAGATAATTTCAATTACTTCCATACAAGCACATATAATTTCCGATTAAAGTACAAACACAAAACAAGCTTCTCAAATACATCAATTCCAGTGTCATATGTAGAAGTACCAAGGAGCGCAAGATCCATTTTAATGTCTGAAAATCCTAACAAAGGAAATAATCGCATAAATAATGAAGAACAAAAAGTTTCTACTCTAATATTTAGTAAAAGATTATGAAACCCTGGAAAAAAATAATTTTAGGCTATATTGGAAAACACCAACAATCTTTTATTCTGCCTGCAGGACCTGGGTTCAATTCCAGCCTTGGTTGTCTGTGTGGAGTTTGCACGTTCTCTCCGTGTCTATGTGAATTTCTTCCGGGTGCTCCGGTTTCCTCCACAGTCCAAAAATGTGTGGGTTAGGTTGATTGGCTAAATTGGTCGTTAGTGTCAGGGGGACTAGCAGGGTGAATATGTGGGATTCTGTGGATAGGGTGGGATTGTTGTTGGTGCAAGTTTGATGGGCTGAGTGGCCTCCTTCTGCACTGTAGGGATTCTATGATTATGTGGGGAGATGAGAGAGAAGCTGGATTGTTCTCCTTCAATGTGAAAATGAGGAGCTTTGACCTCACT
Organism: Mustelus asterias; assembly: GCF_964213995.1. Classification (NCBI taxonomy): domain Eukaryota; kingdom Metazoa; phylum Chordata; class Chondrichthyes; order Carcharhiniformes; family Triakidae; genus Mustelus; species Mustelus asterias. Next base: position 103,953,384 of record NC_135805.1, read on the forward strand.
ACTGAGATATGGTTAGAACATAGAACAGTACAGCACAGAACAGGCCCTTCGGCCCACGATGTTGTGCCGAGCTTTATCTGAAACCAAGATCAAGCTATCCAACTCCCTATCATCCTGGTGTGCTCCATGTGCCTATCCAATAACCGCTTAAATGTTCCTAAAGTGTCTGACTCCACTATCACTGTAGGCAGTCCATTCCACACCCCAACCACTCTCTGCGTAAAGAACCTAATAGAAAAGGTTGAAAAGGAAACTTTTGCAGGGTTCATGGGAAACAGCAGGGGCTAATTATCTCTCAAAGATGGGGTGAACGGCCTCCTTTGCTGCAAGATTCTATGAAAAGAAAATCGAACAGCCTCTCAGTAAGTTTGCTGCATAACTTAGCAATCTGCAATTACATTTTACTTAAAATCATCTAAATTTAGTTTAACAGTTTGTATGTGTTAACCAATCTGAAATATGCATTAGATTACTTTGACCAAATATTTCAGCATTATACGTTGGCAGTTACTTATCACCAGCTTTCTGCTTTGTTCAGAATCAGTACTTTACAGACTTTGTATAGATAGATAATTTCAATTACTTCCATACAAGCACACATAATTTCCAATTAAAGTACAAACACAAAACAAGCTTCTCAAATACATCAATTCCAGTGTCATATGTAGAAGTACCAAGGAGCGCAAGATCCATTTTAATGTCTGAAAATCCTAACAAAGGAAATAATCGCATAATGAAGAACAAAAAGTTTCTACTCTAATATTTAGTAAAAGATTATGAAACCCTGGAAAAAAATAATTTTAGGCTATATTGGAAAACACCATCTTTCATTCTGCCTGCAGTACAAAAATAGACATTGTGAACCTGTTCAGACAGAATATCGCACCATAAAAGAGAACCTGCCAAATAAAACACCACTAAATCTGGTCCTTGGAGGTGAGAGTGTAGTTTTGCAATGCGTCTTCATAACTCAGTTGAAAAAATAAAATGCGTGAAAAGATATTCAAAGTGTTTCAAGAGGATCTTGATTCAGATAAAATGGGTAGAAACTGATTGCTCAATACAAAGTATAGGATGTCATTCAAGCAACGTAAAATTAAATAAGCTTAATTAAAATAGAAAACCCTTCACACTCTGCGCATCAAAAACAGTGGTGAAATGGGATCAGACCTCTTCTTTGTGCTTCAAAAAGATGGATTAGGTGCAGAGCCTGTGGGGATGGGCAAAGAGAAAATCTGAAGATTTAAGCCTTTTAGTCCTCATGCTTCTCGTCTGGGGATTTGATTTAATGAGCACCTTGGGGGTGCTTTAAAGCCACTGAACCTGGCTGGGATGAAACAGGACTACCTGCAAATCACGGTGCACTCATGTTGCTATATTTTCACCCACTGTCCTTTTCCCGAGGTCTCCACCCAGGTGCTGACCCATTTTAGGATGGAGTGTCAGTCAACTTTGCTAATCAGGATCTTATGATATACATTGGATCCAAACACAATTACATATCAATATTTGCAGTGTGCATCACACATGCTTCACCAACTGGTACCAGCTTTTGAACGAGCTAGCCATTAAGGGGATTAACCTTGAACTTAACAGGGGTTGCTGCAGGAGGCTTGGAATGTTTTTATTACTTTTGTGGGACCAGGTGGAGTGCAGTGGTTTTCAAAACCTTCTAATTCACTGCCACTAACTTAAAGATTAAAATTAGGCTCAGAGGTGCTCAGAAATTCCCTCCTCTTGCAGTTCAGCAATTAAAAGTTAATGGTGGCCAAGGTGGCTTGGGCCATTTAACGGGTACTTTGATCACATGGCACGCACTCCTTACTACTCACCTGAGAAGCACAAAGTTAATTTTTGTGACAATATAAGCAATATTAGAACTATACCCTTAAATATATGTAAGTTTTAATTAATAGTCATTTGATAGTACAGAACTTGGATATTGCTGAAGAGACATATTGAAGTTTTTCATCCTGCATTCATCAGGACCTTCTGCAAGAATACCAGTAGAAGGGGAAAACAACAGTTACACAGTACAAGAAAAGAATGCTGATCGTTTGATTAAGATTGTCAGTCAGGCTTGCGGTGTGCTGCATTTGCAATTACTGGAAGTTACATACATTAATGCACAGGCCCTGTTCTTTGCAGACAGGAAGGATACATACACCTGCTTAAAAAAAAACCTGCTTAAAAAAAAAATGGTAAGAAGTATTTGCTACCAAATAAACCTGTTGGACTTTAACCTGGTGTTGTGAGACTTCTTACCGTGTTCACCCCAGTCCAACGCCAGCATCTCCACATCATAAAAAAAAAATGACAGCCAATCTCCAATTCATTCCCCAGGGCAATGCCTCGATCAAACCAGAGTCAAACTGCCTGGTTTAAATTTCAAACAATGGTTGGCAGTTACCTATGAATTACCATCAACTGGTGCATTCTCCATAGCAATGCTTCTACCAATCAGAGTCAACTTACCACATGGCAATATACTAGAAGAACGATCTAAGAAAATAGTCAGTAGGGAGAGAGAGGCAAAGAGAGGGGAAGGTCAGATCCTACAGGACTCACTCTCAGTGGCACAGTACAGAATTTCTGGCACACAGAGATTTTTCATTCAAAGGATTAGGAATCAACTTTTATTTCATACCATAAAGTAATACTAACTTGTAGGCATACATGCCAGATTCTATTTCAAAGTTTGCATTCTCTTCGCATAGAGTACAAATTGGAGTTTGCCCTTTATACTGGAATTCTTGCAAAGTGTCCAGATGAGTGCAAGACAAAAAACTTCGATGTATTTCTTTTTTTCAATACTCAGCTGGTACTATAATCTCAAAGTATCAGTAATAACAATACAAACATGTTCAAACATTCAAGAAGTGTCAGTTATAATTAAGACCTCTGTTCCTCTGCATGAGAGAGGGTAAAGTGGCTGGAGGCGGAGGGATGCGAGATGGAGAGATGGAAATGGTGAGAAGGGAGAAACAGGAGGGAAATGGAACTAGGAAAGAGGGAAAAGGAAGGGAATGGGAGGAAGTGTGGGAGGAGATGAGAGCAGGGATATTGACCAGGCTGGTAATCTCTCTCAAGATTTGTTCTCTAAGTCTGAGTGTTGAGGGACATATTTATAGTCTATGAATGTGAGTATACCTGTGGAATTTGCTCACAGTCTTGTTGTTAAAAAAAGCATAATCAGATGGGATAAAACAGCAGTCCGGATTAAAGTCAGCAAGATCACATGGCATCAATGACGCAGGAAACCATTGATTGTGATGATACAAAATAATAATATAACCACATTATAGTAAGATTATTTCAGAACCAAATCTGCTGCACTGTTATACACTAACCAGGATAAGGCTAAAATTCATTTGATTTTCTCTTAGAAGTTTGCTGTTTGTATTCTGTGTTGCATGGTATAAAGAGGTTTGTGATATTGTGCAGCTCAATAGAAGCAAAATAAAAGGATTATATTATTTTAAAAATAGCAGCCTGTGCACATATATCATAGGGCTTTGAAATTAGTCTGTGATTTCTAAATTTCCTCAACAAAGGAATGGAATCCCACATGAAATCAGGTCATAGTGTATGGCAAGAATATTGGAGAAAAGCTGAAAAAGTAAGAACTGTGCCTCTTTTTTTTTCCTATCCTAATCTGATGCAGTCAACCATGTCCAATGTGTAAAAATTTGTTAAATGGTTAAAATATTTATTTACTCATAATTAATGTTCATTCCATTAGCTACAATATTGTATAATGGATCCTACACAGGGACACCATGCCTAGTCATGTGAGAGAAAGAGAGACTTTGATTCTGCTGGAGAAAATCCAGAGGATAATGTGAAAATTTAGGACCCTTATCCTGTGTATGTTTTGCTATGCACCATTATGACTTAATAGAGGCATACAAGATGATCGGAGGATTAGATAGGGTGGATAGTGAGAGCCTTTTTCTTCGGATGGTGATGGCTAGCACGAGGGGACATAGCTTTAAATTGAGGGGTGAGAGATATCAGACAGATGTTCGAGGTAGGTTCTTTACTCAGAGAGGAGTAAGGACGTGGAATGCCCTGCCTGCAGCAGTAGTGGACTCGTCAACATTAAGAGCATTCAAATGGTTATTGGATAAACATATGGATGATAGTGGAATAGTGTAGATTAGGGGGGCTTTAGATTGGTTCCACTGGTCGGCGCAACATCGAGGGCCGAAGGGCCTGTACTGCGCTGTTATGTTCTATGTTCTAAAAGCTTTTATTTGAACAGTCTTGTCTCCCGGTGTTGAATATGAAGAGTCAAGAACTAAGAAAAGATTGGAGGACAAGGAGAGTACTTTGATCAAAGCAAGGAAAGTGGAGGAGAAGGGAGAGAAGATACTAGGTTTAAAGAGGAAAGGGGGGGGCGGAAAGAGAGGATGTGAGGAGCATGAAGAGAGGAGGAAGAGGAGGAAAGAATGGAGGAGTGAACAGGAAAAGAGGAAGAGGAGCAAGGAGGAGGGAAAGGAAGGGAGAAAGGAATTATTTGAGATGAAGAAGAGTAGCAGGGGGAAGGAAGGAGGATGTGGGAGGTGGGAACAGGGGTCGGAAGGATGAGAGGAATGATGGAGAATTGTTGGAAAAATAAGGGCTACGAGAGAATGTAGGCCAGGAAAAGAAAGGAGGAAGGGGAATAGAGGGGGAAATGGGGTAGTGGACAAGTATGAGGAGAAGGAGAAGTAGTGATAAAGGAGAAGAATGGAAGACGTGAGAGGAGAAGGTGAGGAGGAGTGAGGGAAGTAGAGGAAAGGGACAAGCAGGGAAAAGGAGGAAAGAAATTGGCACAAGAGAAATTAATGGGGAAGTGGCTGGGATATGTTGGAACAGTAAAGAATGGGTTTTAGGGGTCACAATATACTAGAAGAACAATGTAAAGAAAGAATCTGCTGCTAGTCAGGAGAGAGAGGCAAAGAGAGGGAAAGGTCAGATCCTACTGGACTCACTCTCAGTGGCACAGTACAGAATTTCTGGCACACAGAGATTTATCATTCAAAGGATTAGGAATCAGCTTTTCTTTCACACCATCGGGTGATACTAATTTGTGGGCATACATGCCAGATTCCACTTCGGGTTTTCACCCTCGTTGGATACAAAGATGGCACAAGAAGACCAAGTTGGCATAAGCAGGACAGTATAGAGCTAAACAATCTGGGAGACACCATAACAAACCAAATGTGTGCCAGTACTGGAGCCAGATTGGAATCTGGGATTAAAGGATGGAATCTGGATATCGCAATCTGGCCATTCTGGGATGGAAACTGAGGAGTTGCAATTACAGGGGACTTGCTTATTAAATCGGCTGAGAATTACAATTGAAGGTGAGTGAATTTGATTTCTACTTAAGTATTGTGTTACTGCTCAACAAGAAGCAAAAAAAAAGAACTCTCATTTCCACATTGATAGGGTTGCTTTACAACATTCCTATGCTGCCACCTAGAGACTTTATACTGGAACTGCATGCCCACTCCAGAACCCCAGGATACAGCAACATTCAGAAGCTTTGCAACTCACGCTGCATGACAGGATTTCAACACACTAAATACCAATCGCAGCAACACCAACTGGCATTGCAGCTAAATGTTTTAGTTTGAATGGGTTTTCCTCTTGTCATAGACACGGGAGTATTCAATGTATTTCAAAAGTATGTGTTGTGACGCACTCGGCAGAGAGCAACACATTCACACTTGTTTTTGAGAGTGGTGTTCATGTAAACTTGTGAATGTGAGTGTTTCTACTTTCAAATTTTACCCTATATTTTAAAGGGCTCTTGATTATGAAGGCAGTGATTCTTTTCCTTGCAGTACATTGAAGTGCTTTTTATTTAACGCCATAAGTGTGTTGAGGCATTAGGCTCCAAAAAGCATGTTCTTATCACATTACAAAAGCAAAATACTATGATGGAAAATAAAAGTAAACATTTCTAGAAATACTCAACCAGTTTGGGGACATCGCATGGTGGCACAGTGGTTGACACTGCTGCCTCACAGCACCAGGGATCTGGATTTGATTCCCAGCTTGAGTCAGTGTGTGGAGTTTGCACGTTCTCCCCGTGTCTGCGTGGGTTTCCTCCGGGTGCCCCGGTTTCCTCCTACAGTCCGAAAGACGTGTTGGGTAGCTGCATTGGCCATGCTAAATTCTCCCTCAGTGTACCCGAACAGGCACCGGATGTGGTGACTGGGGGATTTTCACAGTAACTTCATTGCAGCGTTGATGTAAGCCTACTTGCGACACTAATAAATAAACTTAAAACTCTTAACATCTGCAGGATGAGAAAAACATATATGATGCCTCTGGTCTGTGAACTTTCATCAGCTTTGATAGAAGATCAGCAGCTTGAAGCGCCGTATCTGTTTTTCTCTCTCCATAAGTGCTGCCTGACATGCTGAGTATTTTCAGCATTTTCAAATCCTAACAACTATCCATCATCCACTACAAATCACTAGTCTCCAACTATCATGCAAGGACAGCACTGGGCTTGCCTGCAAATACCTCAAAAGTTAAATAGCCTGCCAAAATCTCTGAATAGCGTACGAAAAAGGACTACTCTACTTGAATAAAATACCAGACGGCTGTGGCATCCTTGAAACCAATCCCCGCCAACAGCTAGTATTTCAGAAAAGGAACGGAGGAAATTAATCAAGGAAATTGGAAATAAAATCTATATCAAACATCAAACTGAGATGCGATCCATTTAAGAAAGTTAATAAAGGCCAAGGGCTCATATAGGAAGCAAATGTTTGCATCTGTGCCTCCTTTATTATCAGCCAGTAATCCAATGCCAGCATTAGCGAACATTTATATTTCTAATTCAAATGTATGGCATGGAAATAGTTCTAAGCCAGTGGAGTGATGTCAAACCAAAACTGAAAAAGCGTTGCATGGAAATTCCATTGAGTGCTGTTATGTTCATGTTCCTCACAGAGATTTCACAGATATAACACTTCACATTTCTTTAGAATTCATGATGTAAGTGGTTAAAATGCAGTCAATGGCCTGGAATGCAAAGAATTGCAGACATAGGAGAAATACACTGGAGATTTACACATTCAAGGACAATTGTCATTTCACTGAGACCTCAAGCATGAAAAGCCACAAAATGCTATCAAAGCTGAGGAGAAAGAGGAAAGCCCCGGTTAAAGGTTTCCATGTGGAACTCAGAAGAGCATTCCTGCCCTATCTATCCCCAGAGGGAAACGAAGAAAAAAATACTTAGTGTTCTTGGCTGATTCCGTTCCCAGCTTTGCTTGCTGGCACAGTGCTGGCCAAGACAGCTACAACTTAGTTAAAAAATTGCACGGGGTCCTAATTCAGTCACAAGACCTCAATTCTAACATCAACACAAAGTGCCCACCTATTTATGGTGGGCACCTTAGCCACTTTGGAAAGACGTGACATTAAAATGGCTGCAATCTGGTATGTGTAGGTACATACTCTACAGCTATTTTAACCACTTGCCTGTTCTGTTCCAGTCAGGTGGACAGGATTAAAATCATGACTTATATTTGTCCTATATTTTATGCATTAAATTGACCTTTGAGCAATACAGACCATCTAACCATTCACTAGCACTTAGTATTTATACTCCTCAGCACATACTTTAATATTCTGATAATTACTGGCTTGGATATAAAATAAGATAAATTGATGTTCAACCTCTATGGAATGACACTAGTTCTTCCAAAGTTGATCTGAAAACTGATATTCAAATCTTGCACACAAAGGTCAGAAAGCTTTCAGTGTGTGTACAAGTTGCCCTTCAGGCAATGACAGAATTGCACGCAAGAAATTGTGCAAAATGTTCCTAAACAGTGATTTAACCCTTTACCATGAAAAAACATTTATTTTATTTTCAATTTTTCCCAATATTGGTATATTAGAAAATCTCTCTGTCAGCTTTTCATAGAATCCCCACAGTGCAGAAGAAAACATTCAGCCCATCGAGTCTGCACCGACTCTCTGACTGCACATCTTACCCAGGCCCCCTCCTCTGTCCTACCCCTGTAATTCCACTCAGTTCTCATGACTAATTCATCTAAACTACACATTTTAGGTCACCAAGGGGCAATTTAGCATGGTCAATCCACCTAACTTGCACATCTTTGGACTGTAGGAGGAAATCAGAGCACTCGGCGGAAACCCACGCAGACACAGAAAGAACGTGCAAACTCCACACAGTCACCAAAGACCAGAATCAAACCTGGGTCCCTGGAGCTGTGAGACAGTAGTGCTAACCACTGTGTCATTGTGCAACCCTTGTACCAGGGGAACACGTGTTGATCAATCAGGCTTTGCATCCAGACCATCCAATTATTTTTGGCTTAACTGGGATCATGGAAAAATAAGAAAAACAAACAGGAACAATTGGAGATATAATTCCAACAATGCGATCCTCTGCCAACCTCCACCTCCAATCATTTTAAGGAACAATTCTTAGACTGTATAAGCACAATTTGATATTCCACCCTCCTAGACTAATAGCCCCACTCCAAGGCCAGTATTGAATCGCTGGCACACATCATCTAAGTATGCAAAAAAATGTGCCAACAAACTCAATGTATCAAAGTAAAATCCTAACAGGACCATGAAACCAGGATGCAATGGATTAACCAAATATGCCAGTGCATATAAACTGATAAGCTTTTATAACTACAGTCCTTAATCCAAAAGAAAGAAACAGAAAGAGCCTTTCAGTCCTTGAAGGGTTTAAAGCCTATTGCTATTCACCATTTCAACAGTTTCATAATGCCTGATTATGAATCAATCCATTACCTGCAGGGGCTACTTAAGAGTTGAGTCCCTCATTATACTTCTCACAGTTAAAGGTTCTAAAGTGCAGATTTTCCACCAACTACCACAGGATCTAATGAGGAGGGCACCTTTCCTGATTTCTTTCAAAACAGCAGAGCAGTGATGCAAACTAGGACATTTAAAAGTGGATCAATTTCAAAATCATTTAGTCTAAAACTACACAAAACATTAACGCGCACAGTTCGATTATTCAGGCAAGTAAAATTCTATTTTTAAAATATATGTTAAGGCAGTGCATAAAATTGATGAATGTTTACAGGAACTTGTTCTTGATGCATATCAGTCTTTACAGTTGATTAATTTTGTACCATTCTATTCTGTTTTTTTTAAAAACACTGTTAAAACTTTAATATGCTCATGGCTCAAAGGAAAATTCTGCGTTACTTGTGGAGTGCTCATTTTTGCAGTCTGTGGGTTACTGGGAGATTTTCATGCCTTAGACGTGTCGTCCAGTCAGAAAAAAGAGTGGCTTGTCCTCTTGGGAATTAGCTGTCTGGAATTCATCTCGTAACCTGAACTGCCACTCATCTTCCAGCTCCAATCTTACAACAGTCTGGCGAAGAGAGCTACGATCTTGACAAATTACACACAACGTGGCACCTAAACAAATGAATTTGTAAAGTCAATATAGGCAATCTTTTAAAAATGTGTTGCTTGGAAAATATCTCATTGCCTGAGGTGATGTCTATTATAATGACACTGGAGAATGTCCCTTCATCAGGTGAATGCCTGATGAACCTGTTGGACTTTCACCTGGTGTTGTGAGACTTCTTGCTGTGCCCACCCGAGTCCGCCGACATTTCCACATCAAGACTGGAGAATTAAATACACTTAAAATGTTTCAAGAAATGCAAAACATCACAACATGATGTTTCACGCACAATATATCAATACATATTTTTCAAAGACAACACTACATTTCAATATTTTAAACTTGCGATGTCTTAATAAAATTAAACATTTATTGCATCTAAATATTGGAAATTATGTCCAAGTGGTTCATTTTTGTTATTAGATTATTAGACCTCATTACCAACAATGATCTCTATTACAATCCTGTTATCTGTACATGAGACAAACACTTAGTTGTAAGGCCCTTTGTTGCTCAAGGTAACATGTATTGGGACTCAGCCAGATCTTCTATGTAACCCTGGTCCGTTCTAAGCTAGCTAGTCTCAGCACATGCACCTAAAAGGTACAACAATTGGCTTCAGACTCCTGAGCAAAGGAAGGAGGCACCTTATGTCACATGTGACAAAGTCAGATAATGGTTGTGAAAAGATTCTGCTGGCGCTGGGCAGTGCTAACCAGGTGGGATTCAAATACTCTTTGATTGCAAAAAAATCTCCAACATGAAACACTCTGACAAGCCCGGTTTCATAGAGATTGGGGCATGCTTTTTCAAGGGTGCCCCAATCTCAGTACAGCGCCAGGCCTCCTCCCTCCCCCAACACACCCTTCACCAGAGAGGACAACCTCCCCCGACCACTAAATGTTCAGGTCACACCGCACTACCCCCCCACCCCACCATGCAGGGTCACCCCACACCTCCACAGTCCAAGATCTCATCCTCAGCCACCCCCTCCCCCCCCCAGAGAAATACTCTGATATGGGGGTAAAGGTCCAGCCCCCTTCCCTCCCCCCACCCACCCACTGTCACTAACAGGGTGTTACTGCCAGGTTGGTGCCGCCAGGGTGGCATTAGCAGGGTGGTAGATAAGGGAACTGTCCAGCCATGTTCCTGACCACCCAGGGTCTCCAAAAGCCTCCAAGCCCCCTGCCGTGGTCATAATGTCAATCCAGAGAAATAACCAGTAGCAAATAGAAGGCCCTCTGAGTTGTTGCAGCTTCAGCTATGGCTGAAAACAACCTCCAATAACAGGCATGCTGTTCCAGCATAGGAGGTTGAAAAAGACCCACTAAGAAAAAAGTGCAATCAGACTGTGCAACTGGTCTTTCTCGGAAGGACTTTAGATCAATGAGAAAGTCTGTTTAAAATAAATCAGGTAAATCTATTCATTGGGCATGGATCAGGTTTCACTGGTTTTCATGGTGTATCCTCTATTTACCTTCAACAGCATGAGTTAAGGTAGAGCAGAAAGCAAGTCGAAACCTAATAAAGTTATGAGTACTTGTTTGAAATTGCGTATCATAAGCATGTATATTTATTTAGTAATGACATTTGGATTTTTTTTTCTATTTCCTCACTGATATTATCAGACATCATGGGCGGGATTTTACAGCCTTGCTCGAGTGAGACTGGAAAATCCCGCACGAGGACAACAGACATTTCCATTGTCTGCCCTCGCCCGCTCCAATTCCATGGCGGGAGGCGGGATAAAATTCCAGAACATGAGGGCAAACTAGTGCATGACAGCATGAAAGAAATGTATGGACTATGAATTATTTGCAATACAATAGTCATAAATCATCTCGTATGTTTAGGGCGGGAACAGAGGAATCGCTGCAGACCTTCTGCATAAGAATCAGCACTAAATAGGACTACCAAAACTTCTTGCATTCAGATAATTTTTACCTGCAGGTTAATAATGTCAGCTGATCTCTGTTGTCACAAACATGTAATTATGACATTATAGATTTTAAGGACAACAGTTTTAAAGGAAAATTTCTGTTTGAAAGCCTATACATTGAGTTTAAAAGCCTTTTTCATAGAAACCCTCATAGAAACCCTACAGTGCAGAAGGAGGCCATTCGGCCCATCGAGTCTGCACCGACCACAATCCCACCCCGGCCCTACCCCCACATATTTACCCACTAATCCCTCTAACCTACGCATCCCAGGACTCTAAGGGGCAATTTTTAACCTGGCCAATCAACCTAACCCGCACATCTTTAGACTGTGGGAGGAAACCGGAGCACCCGGAGGAAACCCACGCAGACACGAGGAGAATGTGCAAACTCCACACAGACAGTGACCCGAGCCAGGAATCGAACCCAGGACCCTGGAGCTGTGAAGCAGCAGTGCTAACCACTGTGCTACCGTGCCGCCCCCTTCAAAGTAGAAGTATGGACAGAAAACATAACATCTTTCTGCGTTAATTCAAACGTTGTCAGACTCGATTATTTCTAGAGATTGTTATGGAGAATCATTAAAACACAAAACTCCCTCCCGGGACATTCACTGAGTTTTCTAAAAGATGTGAAATACTCCTTTTACTTCTAAGGAAATAGGAGACAGGAAGGGACTTCAAAAGAACAAAATATTATTAACTTCTCTGCCCGATGAAACAATGACTCCTTGACATAGCAGGCATTTTTGTGTTTTTTTGTGTGTAGTAAGGAGGCTGTAAGAAGCCATCTTGAATGGCAGGGTGAGAGATATTAGCAGCACACAACTCTCAACTGAAACAGCCAGGAAATCCCAGGAAATACTCTGAGACATGTCGTCAATGAGGTTTCAAAATTCTCTTAATTAAATTTATCTTTGGAATCAAAGAGGTATTAATCAACTGCTGTTCTGCTGGAAAAGTCCAGGCAACCTTCAAGTGTCATAGCTTCAGACAGAGCTAGTGAGGAATAAGAAACCTTCTCTTTCTCCCAGAACCTGCTTGTCCTGCTGAGTCCACCTGAAAAAAGCAAACAGTTAACTGCAGAAGCACTGTGGCACAGTGGCACAGTGGTTAGCACTGCTTTCTCACAGCGCCAATGACCCGGATTCAATTCCGACCTCGAGTTACTGTCTGTGTGGTGTTTGCACGTTCTCCCCGTGTCTGTGTGAGTTTCCTCCGGGTGCTCCGGTTTGCTCCCACAGTCTAAAGATGTGTGGGTTAGGTTGATTGGCAATGCTAAATTGACCCTAGTGTCAGGGGGATTAGCAGGTTAAATATGTGGGGTTACGGGAATACGGCCGGGGTGGGATTGTGGTCAGTGCAGACTCGGTGGGCCGAATGACCTCCTTCTGCATTGTAGGTATTCTATGAAGCCATCACCACTGTTTAACCGAAGCTCAGCTTTCTACCTCGGAAAGAAGGTATTCAAGCAACGGGCCCACATATTTATTTCACAGAGAATGATTTGAACTCTCATTTTCTTTTCCTTTATCTGCTTTTTGATTTTGTATCTGCATTTTAATTAATAACTTTATCACTTTTTTATTTAAGTAACTTGCAGCGGTAGTTTCATAATAAATGACCATTTATCTTGTTTAAAAATAAACCTTCACTGCTGGGTTATTTTTTAATTGAATCACTCAGAAATTAAAACAGGGTTATTTACACATACTCAGGTTCTTAACTCATGGACCACTTTAAGGTAATACCTTTTATGTGGTTGCGATATGCATGTGCAAAAACTCAAATGTAATATTATTAATCAGTTGTTGAAACAACATTGCTGCAGTCTTGTCCCTGTAGCTTGCCCATTCTGCCTCCACGCAATGTTTACATGTCTTTAGGCAGGTAGCACATTACTGGGTGACCGGCGATGTCTAAACCTTGGGGCAAAGGAGGTGCAGGTTCTGATTCTCACTGACGGGAGGTGCTGACAGTCGTCAGTCTAAGGGAACAGTCTGAGCGCAGAAGGGGAGTCAAATGAGAGACAGGGAAGCTTGGCAAAGGGCGGCACGGTAGCACAGTGGTTAGCACCGCTGCTTCACAGCTCCAGGGTCCTGGGTTCGATTCCCGGCTCGGGTCACTGTCTGTGTGGAGTTTGCACATTCTCCTTGTGTCTGTGTGGGTTTCCTCCGGGTGCTCCGGTTTCCTCCCACAGTCCAAAGATGTGCGGGTTAGGTTAATTGGCCAGGTTAAAAATTGCCCCTTAGAGTCCTGGGATGCGTAGATTAGAGAGATTAGTGGGTAAATATGTGGGGGTGGGGCCTGGATGGGATTGTGGTCGGTGCAGACTCGATGGGCCGAGTGGCCTCCTTCTGCACTGTAGGGTTTCTATGTTTCTATGCTCCTTCTGGCTGACAAACAGTGAGGACACAAAGCAATCTCCATCTCTACCTGTCGGGTTTTCTAAGAACCAGGAAATCCAGCCAGTTAAGAGTTAAACTTGGAAGATGGGCTAAATACGCAGCCTCAGTATCATATTTAAATGACCAACCTGCCTCCTGGGATTGGGCGAGTCACTTTTCCTCCATTCCACAGCCCATCATTAAAATGGAACTGGATGTGGCTTTGAGCTATTTAAAATGTTACCATCCACCTAACCTCAAACCACTCATAATTTGTGGTTAAAATGACCCCCAGTGTCTCTGAAAACCCATTTAAGAAATGAACATAAAAAAATTAAAGAGCAGAACAGGAAAGTTTAATAAAACACAGCCTTACCTTTCAGAAAGTGGAATTGTTTCAAAATACTAGATGTGACAAATGAGTCACAGAGATACAGAAGGAGTCCACTAAAAGTAAGGCCAGATGTGTTTATATTTAAAGAATGAGGACGCGAACTCACAAAGCAAACGGTAATCTGAAACATTTCAAAAAAGGAGATGGTAAATGTCACAACATCCTGAAATCTTTCACTTAATGTTTTAATATAAAATAACGGATTGAAATAACAAGATGGGAGCGAATACAATTCTGAACACCGCAGACGTCTTCTTTTGTCTCACAACCAAACTGAGGGTGAAACTGGATTTAAAAACATATATATTTTCACTCTATTCTTACATCCTGCTGCCTCGGGAAAGCAGCCAGCATAATCAAGGACCCCACACACCCCAGACGTTCTCTCTTCCACCTTCTTCTATCAGGAAAAAGCTACAAGTGTTTGAGATCACATACCAACCGACTCATGAACAGCTTCTTCCCTGCTGCCATCAGACCTTTGAATGGACCTACCTTATATTAAGTTGATCTTTCTCTACACCCGAGCTATGACTGTAACACTACATTCTGCACCCTCTCCTTTCCTTCTCCCCTATGTACTCTATGTTTTGTCTGTATAGCACGCAAGAAACAATACTTTTCACTGTATCCCAATACATGTGACAATAATAAATCAAATCAAATCAAAAGTTACAAAGCCAATGCACAGAATGGACAGGGCAAACCCAAATCCATTCCTTGCTTGCTCCGAAAACCAAATTCAAATCGAATTCAATTCATGGTCCCTTCTAGAGAGTCCAATAAGATCCAAGCTGACAAGATAATGCACCCCATCTTGGGCATGATCTTTCGCTTGATCTTAGCCAAAACGCTGATTTTAGCAAGATTTGGGGAATGATATCCGCCCCCAAAAGGGTGAGCCTGAGGAACGCTGAGTGTTGGATCTTCAGCCTCATTCAGAGGCTGTGCATTCAGCAGACAGCTCACTGGAATGGCAGCTTTAAGTTTTCTGACTCCACTGCACTGACAGCAGTCCTCAGGCTGGTCCTAGAAGGAAGGTGATGCCACTTGAAAATGAGGGCATTGGGGAGGTGGTCAGCATAGGAGGTACTCCTGTTCCTCCTCACTCCACATTCAGCTATGCTTCTTGTAAATATAATTCTTTTAGTGCCAATCTCCAGCAGTCCCTGCCAGGGCCACTAATTAGACTGCATGTAAACTTAATTTGAGATGACAAAATGTTAACTGATCGTACTGCAACAAGTGTTTTCCTTTGCACTATTATAGTAATTATGGACACAATATAGTGTTAAAACATCTATTTTCTTCTGAAAGTACTTTATTGTAGCATCCATCACTGCCTCCTTATAGGGAGCCTTTTGGCAAATATCCAATTCAGCATCTCCTTCCCATTCCACTCACCCTATCCTTGACAGCAGCACGGTGGCACAGTGGTTAGCACTGCTGTCGCACAGCGCCAGGGACCTGGGCTCGATTCCTGGCTTGGGTCATTGTGCAAACTCTGCACAGACATTCTCCCCATGTCTGTGTGGGTTTACTCCGGGTGTTCCGGTTTCTTCCCACAGTCTGAAAGACATGCTGGTTAAATGCATTGGCCATGCTAAATTCTTCCTCAGTGTACCTGAACAGGTGCCGGAGTGTGACGACTAGGGGATTTTCAGTGCAGTGTTAATGCAAGCCTACTCGTGACTCTAATAAATAAACTTTTTAAAAACTTTAAACGCTGTTGTTCAGATCCTGTCAATGTATCAAGGAGCACCACCCCCTCCACATTTTCCTCATGAATACCTGCTCACTTCAAACAGGCTCCTAGATAGCAACGACTTTATTGTGAATGGCTGCACTATCATCCTGGCTTTGACTGAACCTTAGCTCACCGATGGTGACTTACTGAAGCCTGCCTGCCTCACTACACTGCCCACCATCAGTCCTATCCAAACTGGCAAATTAGCTCTTATCACCGGTCACACTTTGGTCTCTTCCACCAATTCTCTAAAACATTCTCCTCCAAGTCCACCACAACCTGTTTCACCTCTCCTATCGCTCTTTCAAAATATATTTTGTTTAATAATACCCTGTGTTACCCAATAAAGATATCCTGCTTCCTTTCCTCCTTCAGCCTTTGCATGAAGCAAAGACTCTATCAGGTGATTTCAATGTACATCTCAGCTCTGCTTTCCTTTTTTGTACTCTCTAAACTCCATCCTCCATCGAACCGAGGCAGTGGCAGAGGTATTGTCGCTGGATTAGTAATCAGGGTTATGCTCTGCGGACCTGGGTTCGAATCCCACCGTGGCAGATGGTGAAATTTGAATTCAATAAAAATCTGGAATTAAAAGTCTAATATGACCACAAAACCATTGTCGATTGTCATAAAAACCCATCTTGTTCACTAATGTCCTTTAGGGAAGAAAATCTACCGTTGTTGCCTGGGTCTGGCCTACATGTGACTCCAGACCCACAGTAATGTGATTGACTCTTTACTGCCCTGAGAGATGGGCAATAAATGCTGGCTCAGTCAGCCACACCCACATCTCATGAATGAATAAAAGAACTACCCAGGTTCAGGTTCACAGATTCAGCCTTGCCATCTCTTTATTCTCATGGTCTCAATTACTAAGAAGGCCATCTCTCTCCTTGTAATCCCCATCTGCTCCATCCCACCAACCTTGCCGAACCCCACTTCTTTCTGTTTTTTTATCCTTGGAATAATGTCTTCACAAAATCTCTAGCAATGCAATTTCATATGCCCAACTGCTGCCCACCATTTTCAACAATACTTCCGTTCCCATCAAATTTTGCAATCATTCCCTTACTGTAGTGTTTCTTGCTCTCTCCCATTTTAAGTGTCCATCCACCCTGGTATGTCCCCATTTTCAGTCCCTCAAGTCCAAGGGATGTGGACTTGAGCAAATCTGATACTCAATTGGTACTCAAATCTGGTACTCAATTGTTTCTAAGATTTCTAAGATTCTAAGAATGGCTTAGGCATCTATCACCAGATTTTCCTGGACCAGGGAACATCTCCTCTGTCCACTACTCCAGGATCACCTTGAAGAGCAAAGGTAACCTATGGCTTCTTTCCCACATTACCAACCATTCCCTTAAACCCCCTCCATGAGGCTCACCTCTTGCTCTCTTGGCTGCTGGACTGCTCCCCTAGACCCCACCAAAAAAACCCTTGAACCTCCCCTGATTTGAACTTTCAAATCATACTTATGACAATTGGTGTCGAGATTTTATAATATTATCACCATACCTCTTGTCCTAGGTTGAGATAACAATCTACTGACAGCACTGGATGACTGTAGTTCCTTACAGACAATGGAAAAAGGTGGTTGCTTGTGTGCTGCAGATACTTTTCAAGCAGTAATTGGGCTGGTGCAGCTAAAAATGTATGCTTGCTGTCTGGAGCACAAATATACTGAGAAGGGGAAATGGACATTGATACATCAGGGACCTGAAACAAATACAAATATATTCAGTGTCATCATCAAAGGACAGCACGCTTGAGTGTTTTTCCTTCACAAGGTTTCTAGACAACGTATGTGAAAAAGAACAGCATGACAGGAATTCTATTTTTTGAATTAGATACTAAAATAAGGAATTGATGTGGTACTGATCCGAATTCTGACTGTCAAGCGAATAATGGAAATGTGAAATAACATGAATGGGACTGGCAGGGGCAGTGGGCTAGCACACTATCTGCATCTGGAATAACAAGATTAAATGAAAGAAGAGTCATAATGGACTCAAAATGTTTCCCTGTCCACAGATGTTGCCAGACTTGCCCAGCTTTTTCCAGCATTTTCTGTTTTTATTTCAGGTTTCCAGCATCACAATGTTTTACTTTTATTTGTATCTGAATCCTGGGCTTCAGCGCAATTCTGACTGAGAGACCCCCTACATTGTAGGCTGTAAACCGAGAGATGTTTGGACAGACTCCATCCACTTTCTAACATTCACAAGTGTTAACAAAACTTATGGGGTCCACTTGAGTTTCATGGTGTGGCATGGAGCTGATGCTCTTTTGACACTGCACACACATGTATTGCAGAAAGCTGGCCTCATGCAATAATGCAAGGTCATTTTTGGATCTGATTCATGTTCGTAATACATGGTTTAGCCCAGTTGGTTGGATGGCTGGTGTGTGATGCAGAGTGACGCCAACAGCAGGGGTTCAATTCTCATACCAGCTGAGGTTATTCATGAAGACCTGATTTCTCAACGTTGGCCCTTGCCCAAGGTGTCATGACTCTCAGGTTAAATCACCACCAGTCAGCTCTCCCCTTTTTAAGGGGGAGAGCAGCCAATGGTCATCTTGGCGACTTTATCTTTACACAATGCATCTATTGTGGGGCAGGTGGGGAGATAGGGAAGAGGAGCAGAATCCAACAGTCATTATAGGGCTCCTGGTCATTGTAAATATGCTTCATTTCTGCAGTGTTGGGAGAAATCTGGGCTGCATAATTATACCAATGAACAAATCAGCTTTAGAACACTGTTTAATGATTTTGGAGCTAAGGGTTTCCCTCCAGTGAAGGACATTCTAAAAGAGTGTAGCTGCATGGAGCTGAAATAATAATTGTCATCTTTCACGTTGACCAAACCTGGGAGCAATTGTGGGGAGGGGGTGTTGGGGGGAGGGATGTCCTTGCCTCAGAAAGGTAACCAAGTAAGTGTGCTTATATTTTAAGTTATTCTAAATAACTGCAGCACTGAAACCCATGAAATAAACTTGCTGGGTCTGGTCTCATACTGAGTGCAAATGACCAAGCTGACTCTCGTTAAGGAACAACATTGAGGATAGTTGCAATTGCACAGACGGATCATCCAATGCCTGGTTTATAGGGAGTAAAGGCGTCATTAATGTTTAAAGTTCCCTGAGGCACTGATAAGCATTGCATATGTCAGATTTGCAAGCCCTCAGCAGCAAAAGCAATTGACCAATATATTATGCTGCAATATGATGCATAGCAGGCTGCAATGTCTAATTAAATAAATAATTGGACCTAATGCACCACCTCACCATAGGTGCCAAGTATCATATCATTGACCCCATAGTTCATACTAATTGGCATTAAATTAAGCATTTTGCACAAGTCACAAGGACAAATTGTATCAATTTTTCAATCAAAGGGCCTTGATCTTTGTCTAATCTTTTATATATTATTTGGAAGATTTTGATGTCAACGTTGAGAACAAAAATAGAAATTGTTCGACTCCTAACCTTCTTAATGGGAGCACAAAACTACTAACCTTATTAATGGGAGCACAAAATTTATCCATTGGTTCAGTAGCAAAAAAACATAATTACAGAACACAATAATTCATGTATTGCCATCATCTCATCTGGCACTACCAAATTTTCAAGTTTGGACAATTCACAAAGTTGTGCAGAACAGCACTTTCGTCGTGTTCTCTTAACAGTACCTTTGACTTGATAAGGAAAGTTCTGTGCCCCCCAATGGCAATTTGTTTCTTCATAACACTGAAGTGATTAAAACGACAGATTAGAAGACCAGCACTATGGACCCGAAGGTTGAAATCCACATCATCACAGGTAAATCTGAAAGAAGGCATGAACACAATTTTTTTTGCAGAATGGTTATAACAAACACTCTTCCATGAACTTTAAGCCAACTGGCTCCAGGTTGCTATATTTTCGACTGCAGTAAACAAAGAAAACACCAGAGTACAAACTGAGATCTGGCGGAATGCGGTGTTCACGTACCAACTAACTTTGTTAGTGTGCACATGTGTGTTATACATTTCCCTTTGTGATTCCCCAGTGAGAAGCTCCGTGTGCTATAGGGGACACAGTGGCAATGGTGCAAGAGGATGAAGGTCTGAGACAGTAAAATTATCTTTTAAAAATGAGGGATAGGTGACAATTCACTATTTGAAACTTGCACAGGTCCAATGTCAATGTCAATGATCACTTCCATAAGTAGATCTGGCATTCCCATGATTTAGAGAGTGTCTTTACTTGGCCAATGTCTCAGTAAACAATCATGAGATCCATGGATTAACAGATAATGCTTTGCTAGATGCACATGCCATGAACCCGGCTGATGTTAACAGCGAGGGTGTCCCAACTTGGAAACACTGGTCCGTGGTGGTGTATAGTTTTGTCTGCATAGGAATGGTGTAAGGGGCCACGTGTGATACCCAGTGAGAACAGTAACCAGCCTAGTTGTAGCATAACACTTATTAAAGACTATTTATTACAATGAAGAAAAGACACACATACACGAACAGGACTACCATGATCTAAGACAGTTATGTACAAGAGTACTAAA
The DNA here is from genome assembly GCF_964213995.1 of Mustelus asterias. Taxonomy (NCBI): domain Eukaryota; kingdom Metazoa; phylum Chordata; class Chondrichthyes; order Carcharhiniformes; family Triakidae; genus Mustelus; species Mustelus asterias. The sequence continues at coordinate 103,973,839 of NC_135805.1, forward strand.
CACACCCACACAGTTTAAGTAGGAATGCTGATCCAAAGTACATTTACAGAATCTGAACTCTTTCAGGACTTCCCTCTGCCCAAACAACATCCAACTCAGTACATCTATAAGTAAAGCCTAGCTTATAGTTATCACACTTTATATGATTGAATGGTTATTCTGGAGAAAGGCTCTTCTTGCTTCAGCAAAGATATGGGTTTTAACTATCTCCATGAAAGGTACTCTGCACTCTTGCTTCTGGTCTGCCAACCAGCACCAGCATATAGGCTGCTAGCTGAACTCTGCCCCTTAGGCTTCTAGGTGGATACTACCTCACTGCTTCCACAAAATTGTTGCCAACTATATCATTGTTTCCCTTTGAAGATACTCTCTGTATAATTGGTTATCTATCCCCTTGGCTTCTGTTAGCTCTGACATTAGCATATGTATGTCTTTCCTGAATTGTATTATCGTCTAACCCAAAGTATTTCTTATCAACAGGATGATGTATTTCTTTTTAGTCTGTCTACAACTGCTAATCTCCTTATTGGGATTCCCATTCTGTGGAAGCATACTGGAATGTATTACATGGTTGCGATAAGATTCTCTCTTTGGAGGGATTATGCATTGGATCAGAACAAGACTGAGGCTATAAACAAATACATTTTTTAAAGTAGGTAAGTGAACACTGTGTATTATAAACATTGCTATCTTTCAAAATACTTCAAACCAATAAAGGTGTCTCTCCCTGAGCTACTTTGTTAAATATATTGAACTATGAAAATGGCTGAACATAATTTAGATTTTAATTAACATATGGCCAACACTGTTGTCTGGAGTCTCAGAACTGAAACATACACAGCTTAGACGCTAGCTCCAAACAGTTGTCCCAATCCATCCCTTCAGCTTCAGGCCAGTTTGACCCACAGGCAGCACCAGTCACAAAAAAGGCAGGAAGCTGGGAAAGAGGAGGGGAACCTGGGATGCTAACAGATAACACTATTCATTTGGAGACTGGAAGCGATCTCCGTCACCTCTGGGCCCCAGAGAAATAATTTTATCAATTGCCTTTGTGGACCCCTTTCACTGTTTTGGAAGGTTTTATTGAGTAGGCACTGCATCCAGTAGCCAACTACAATGGAGTCTAACAGGTGTCACAGGGTTGGTGAGCACATTAGCCACTTTGTGAAAGGTCCCAGAAAATGTGGTGATGGAGCAGGAATCTGCTGCATTCCTTCCATTGATGCTAGGAAGTTAAAATGTCCTTCCTTGTGTGATGACCAAGTGCCAGTGAACTAAACATCCCCTCTTCTCATTGTAAATTGAGCAATACATACTCATTGCGAATGTTATATGTTCATTATAAAGCCAAAGTACTGTATTTTTCATAACTAAATGACATAACTATTATTTGACAATAATGTAGCACATTTGTTCCCAGTTGAACCGAGAGAATTAAAGAGCTACCAAAGATACAAAAAAATACCTCAGCAGTCAATCCAGACAAGTATATTAAAAGTACCATCTGTTTTAACAGAAACAAGCACATGATCTTACGATCTCATCTCACCCGTCGTTCAGTGAGGTGGTATGATCAGGTGAGAGTTGAAAAATCAAAAACACGCCCAGTTTCTCACCTCCCCCAAATATACACGGTGGCACAGTGGTTAGCACTGCTGCTTCACAGCGCCAGGGACCCAGGTTCGATTCCCAGCTTGGGTCACTGTCTGTGCGGAGTCTGCACATTCGCCCTACGTCTGCGTGGGTTTCCTCCGGGTGCTCCGGTTTCCTCCCACAGTCCAAAACACGTGCTGGTTAGGTGCATTGGCCAGGCTAAATTCCCCCTCAGTCTATCCGAACAGGCGCCAGGGTGAGGCGACTAGGGGATTTTCACAGTAACTTCAATGCAGTGTTAATGTTAGCCTACTTACGACACTAATAAATAAACTTAAAACTACTGGCCTTGTTTTGCTGCTGACTTCAATATTAATGACATGCTTTGCAAGACTTGTCTTTGACAAGACTGCCATGCTTCACTTTCTGCAGCTCTAACAGGATGTCAGGAAACATATGGATAAATACTGCCTCGCCAGAGTAGACAGGTTATGGTTTTCCAATGTACTCAGCAGGGACTACTTGCTTCAGATTCTGTGGATTCACCTGTGGTTCCCAATTATAGATACAGAAGATATCCTAGAAGGGTGGCTCCCAGGCTAAGAAACTTATTACCAATGAGATGTGATGTACATGTTTTGATTTAAATAGAACAAAAGTGCATTCCAAAATCTGCTGTAAATACAAATGGAATTAATTTCACTAGTGCTTAGATTAGTTTTGATCACCAATGAATGTCACAGAATTTGTCATTTTTGCAACATTAGTTTTATGCGCAATATTACCTGCATGTACATTCTGTAAGCACCATCAAGAATGTCTTAATTGGCTGACATGCCTTTTCTTTTCCAACTTTCAATGTAGCAATGAAATGGTGTTGTTGACTTTTCTTATAACACCAAATTATGATGTGACAAAAGTGATCCCTTTGACATTAATACGTTGAGAACATTTGCCTTTGATCGTAAGGTACAATATTTAGAGAATAAATTTGTGTTAATGTCTCACAAAACAAATGTGCCAACATTAGTCGACTTACCTGTTCTGATTGTATTGAACATTTTGTGTCAAGTCTACATTTAGCATCAAAAAATCATGTAGATGACAGCGGGAGAAAGGCTCTGCAAGGTACGGACTGTGTACTTTACTGGACCACTTGCGGACTCCACAAAGGGCATAGTGTGGAATTTGAGCAGTTGTCTCAATATGCTGAAGTACATGCTTCAAAGAAACATTCCTCTCTAAGATATTTTGTTCAGCAGGCACACTGGACAATAAAGAAAGACAAATCAGAAATTCAATCAGTTCCTCTACTTATAATGAGGGTAACCAGTCAAGGAGGACAGGAGGCAAGAAAGAGTTACAGCATGTACATAAAACTGATTTTACGGAAGAAAATGGCGGGATGTCACCACCGTTCACGTTAGCAGAATTTTCCCATCCCACTGCAGTGAACGGGCATTTGGCTGGCCACCAAATTCTCCGATCATGCCACAGGAATGTGGCGTGAACGACCAGTAAGATCACTCCCCACATTTCTGTTACAATTTTTTATGTTTATACAGTCAGCTGTTTATAATAATTTGTTCAAATTAGCAGACACCTTTATTGTATCGAATTAAATAACTGGCACTATATTTTTCTCTAATCATTTCATAATCAGGTCATTAACTCTCACACAAATCCCCAAGTTGTTTGTTGCTTGATCTTGAACATGACTTGAATTTTGCAAAATCCAAGATTTCCCCATTATGAAATCTGTTACATTTAATCTCAAGTTAAAGACTCAAATCCCACTCCAGACACAAGAGCACATAACCTAGCCTCACCCTTCAGTGCAGCATTTTGGGAAGTTGCATTCTCATGGGGTGGCTTTTTCAGATGAGAAATTATCTGGTTGTTTATTTGACTGTTGTCTTTGTGACCTTGCCATACACAAATTGGCTGCTGTGTTCCATACATTGAATAAACTATATTTTAATCCCTTGACTGGAATAAATTAACGTTTAATACCAAATGCTGAAATGTTTAAGTTTTTATTGATTACATTAGTATTTTGTATAAGTGATCTCTAAATTAAGTATTGAAATGCACATCACTTAATTTGCATTCACATTCCAGCAATTTAAACATGAAAGGAAGTTTCTTAAGGCAAAACGCTGTGAGCTGCAGAAAAAAGTTGTGATTATTTTAATTTTCACTAACTTGTCATATTTACCTAATTGTACGATAAGTATAGTAACATTGACAGGAGAAATGGCTATTCTCAGCGTTTTTTGAAATGAATAATAATTGGAGCCAATTTTATTTGCTAAAAAATGTAAGTTGCATTATAGATGTATGAACATTTATTATATTACAGCGCATCAGAAATACCTCAGTTGGTTTGTAATTTTGTTGCGTTCTCAACAGCAGCGGGATGACCGATTTCGAAGTGCGAATACCTTGCTTACCTAGTAGAGATTTTAGAGACTTCAGCATTAAGACTGTTCCACATCACGCAAGAGTCATCGGCAATGACAATAAATGGCCACACATCTTGGGGTTTAGATCCAAGCTCTTCTTGGCGATTACGTTCCAGTTCCAAATTATGATAGGACAGCTCTTTGATCAGAAAATGAGCTGCACCTAAAACACACGTAACAAAATTGCTAATCAGATGGATGAATCTGATATGATACGTGTCTGCAATTCAGTTTTAAGAAAACAATTATACAAGTTTGAATTGCACTCTGGTTAGATTTATTGAATTCACCACCTCTGAGCTATTAGTCCCTTTACAAATAGCCAGTAGGTTATTGTCAGCAATGCTGCATAAAAATAAAATTTCAAACATATAGTGGAAGTTGAGTTTGTATTACAAATAAATTTCTTTAAAGTGTTTTATGTTTCTGTAAGATAATAAGGAGGGGGATATATTAGAACATTTAAATCATGATCCTATATTGGTTGTCGGACTCTGACAGACATACTCATGTACCAATGGGCAGAGAGTGTGCCTTGCATTACATGCATTAAGTGATCTAAACAACTATCCTTAAAGGGAACACTGGAGATGTTTGTAACAGGAGACCCAAAAGATTTTTTTGCAGTGACTTTTGTGAGATGAAGAGTAGTTTCAAACACACTGACAGACACTCAGTAATGGCCACTGCCACCCTCACCACGGTATTGCCTTCCTTGAGCTCTTAACTCTGACTCGGCTGCACAGGAGAGCCAGAATATTCGCATATGATTGTGAATTATACATTTAATTATAATAACAATCAACCATGAATGAAGATAATAATTTCTATTGAGCATGCATTAGTGAAATTTAAGCACAGCATATTGTTTAATCATCATTCATACCTTGACCTCTAAATATAAAATGTACACATGGGGCTGCATTTAGTCCTACTGTTGTGGCACCCGCTGATGAACCCTAACATTGTCGGGGATCTGGTGCAGGTAGGTGGCAGTCAGTTGGTGGTGGGTATACTCATGAATGCGGCCAAACGACAAGTTTCCAATTTTGCTACCTTCCTGCCATTGACTTAATCATTTACAGTCTTTCCATCCACCGCCAGTAGTCTTAGTTGCGGGGCCTCCCATGCAACTTTCAGTGCCCACCCATCATCTTGCCCACTCCAGCGAGCTCCACAAAATCCAGTGCATGATGTATATCTGCTACTAAATGCTAGGAATTTACAAGTCTCTCAAAGACTTACATTATACATGCAACTTACATTTGTTATCAACCTTCCTTCCAACAAAATGTTACAAAATAGGAACAGAGCATTCAACCTATACAGTTGGGCATTTCATCTAATCATAATTCAGCCCTGTTGTAACAAGATCTTGGTTATGACTGGCCAAAAGGTGACATTCACAGTGCAGCCACTAGAGGATGATATTCCTAACAGTCATTGAAGGATAGTATTTAAGTCTAGACACAGCTGACAACTGTCAATGGTTGTGCTCAATGGGCAGTGGGATAATGCTGTTCAAGGGCAACATAACATGAAAGTTAAATCTTACAAAACATCTTTTTAAAACTGTTTTTCCCTTCCTTCAATATTTTTTAACTTGCCAGCATTTAACACACAGACTGACTAATAAAACACTTCCTCCATTAACTTTAAAAGTAGCTTTTTTTTAAAGAGGTGCTGATCTTCAAACATTAATTATAATTCAATCCATTCTAACATGGATATAGTTTGGCTGAGTGTATTTTCCAAGGCAAAGGGTTATTTTGTGAGATTGGCCATCCCATACCAGGCTGTTCATAATCCTCATTTAACCTTTCAGGTCTTAATTTGGAAAATTGTTTAAAGTTTATTTATTAGTGTCACAAGTAGGCTTAAACACTGCAATGAAGTTACTGTGAAAATCCCCTAGTCGCCACATTCCGATGCCTGTTCGGGTACACTGAGGGAGAATTTAGCATGACCAATGCACTTAACCAGCACGTCTTTCGGACTGTGGGAGGAAACCAAAGCACCCAGAGGAAACCCACGCAGACACGGGGAGAACATGCAAACTCAGCACAGACAGTGACCCACGCCAGGAATCGAACCCGGGTCCCTGGCGCTGTGAGGTAGCAGTGCTAACCACTGTGCCACCCTTATTCACAAGGATACTAAAAACAAATATTTAATATTTAGTACTTCGACACAAGTAGAGTGAAGGGACCTTTGAAAATTTCTCAAAAGTTAATTTAAAATAAAAAAGTTAATATTGATTGCCAATGATTATTATTAACAGGATTGTTTGATGTTTCTCAAGTTGGATTTTAAATGATAAAATATACAACATGATATAAACAGTTGAAGAGGTTTTATTAACTTAATTTTATTTTGTTGTCTGAAACAAATTGATAAGAGGTTTGACTGAAAGGCTGTTTTGCCAGCTGTGATTTTGCAAAAATGTCGAGTTAATACAGTTGAAATGGACTTGAATTATTCTTGAAACATACCAACTCCAGAGTTGTTGAAGATGCTGGGCAGGACTAGCATGATGTGATTTGGCCAATATTTCTTGTACACTGCCATTTCATACTCCTTGATAACTAGCACATGCAAATGGCTAGCACCATCCATAGTGTGATATAGATTGAAGAGGCCGTGTTCATGACGCCCAGTCGTGGGTGTAAAGATGGGACTCTTTATGCAGTCTGGATTCTGGGACAAAACAGATGTTTGAAAGTGTCATGCCGTGGTTCAATAAATGTATTTGCAGGAGTATTAAACTGGAACTTGGCAAGAAATATTAATTAGTGTTTTAAAGCAGTAAAGGATTTGTTTAAGCTTTTCTTTACTCTGGACATCAGTAGGGTCAAGAAGTAAAGATTCTGCTGAATTCATCTTCACCATGCAAACCCAGAAAGCTTCTGGAGTTTTTTCTCACATCTGTCCTCACCTCATCAGGCATAAGGAATCAGCCTCACTGCTGCACCTTTCAGAGATGAGGCAGAAACATATTACAAGACCAATCGATCCACCAAGCAGTGGGGATGATGTCCAAATACTTTAAAACTCCTTCCAATTAGGTTACAATCATTTCCCCCATGAAATACCATCAGAGACTCATTTCCTTCTCAAAACATCCAATGATCCCAGATCAGAAACTCCAAGATATCTTATGGAGTTAACCTAGACCTCAACCTTTCTTGATTTTTGCATTAGGGCGAGCATAAGGTGTTTCGCTCCAGATATGATTCAACTGACCCACAATGAAGCTTTCACTAAAACAAACTTTACTTTTAACAACACAGGTAAAATATAACAACAAGAATTAGCATAACTTTTATCAATTGGATATCCATAAACATGACAAGTTATAATATTTAACTAGCAATCTCTATAGTTCCAATGTAAGCCGTACCCCATAGACATAAATCCCTTTTTAAAATTAGCCCCAAAAAATATGCTCACATGGATGCTAGATTTCCAGCCTTTTAAAACCGTCTGGACAAATCCAAAAAGAACATCTGCCTTCTGACTCTTATATAGCAGTTTCCAGAGAAGCATATATCCTCAAACAACAGAACTTCAGAGAAATATTCATAGTCTCTGGCACATCCCAGATTCCAGACTTAGAGAGATCAGAATTGTTTCTTCATTTAACAGTTTCCAAAAAGCAACTGAGCTGAGAGTGTCTCTCTGAGAGCCTAGTCTTGGCCAGTCACCTGATATTACTGTCAATCAACCCAATCAATCCCTACTCTGCAAAACCGTAAGGCAAAACACTAAAAACAGAAGAACAGCATTGGTCCAGATTAAAACAAACGTTCTAGCAATTAGGAGAAATTATGCTGCTGTAGTAACAATACAGGGCTGCCGGATACAGACCCAACAACACCAGTGTTAGGACAGACTGTTAAAAAAAATCCTGCACAGAAACATGACTAAAATACATTTCTTAAAGGCACAGCGCAGTCACAGAATGGACCACTGAACTGACCATCAACATTACAAGACAGATAAACTAAAGTCAAGTATGTTCCCACTCCGCATTCACATTTATCTATCAAGAAATAGATTTTTTTCACTCCTCCCTTCCTTCAAGTTCATATGTATGCTAGTCCCGACCATTTCAACTAGAGCCTGGCCAAAAGCAATGCATGCTATCTGCAATGTTGTGAAATTGACAATGAAGCTGGTCAAATGATGGCATGCATCCGCAAAGAGATTTTTCTCTCCCTTCTGAGGCATTGGAGTTCTAATCTTTAACCCAAACCAAAAGTTGAATGAAAGTCAGGTATTTTCAAATGAACACAGATAAAAACTATCCATTTCAGGTTTGGCATTTAGGTTGGGTCACACATGAATCAAAAACAGAAGTGAATAAGAGCAGAGGGTTTTTACCTGCCACAGGAAGGGTCTAATTCATTCTTATACTTAAAAACCTCATTGTGTCGATTGTTCAATTTGTATGAGCAAGGGGGTAAAGGGATGGAAATGTAAGCAATTGCCCAGAAAGAGTGAAAGAAGGGCAAATGTCTTGCGGTAATGATATTAGCTGCTCCCATGTATTTTCAACAGGAGGAACAGAAACAATTTTGATGGAAATTATCTTTAACGACATAGATCATTTCCCCCATCTAAAGGTCCTTTTCTTCCAAAGCTTCTGTTCCCACTCTTGTTCTTTGCTCGTCCATCCTGAAATAACTCCTCAGAGGCCCGCCTCCCTTCACCAAACTTAGATTTATTTACATAGTCAGTAACACTCTGATAGGTACTTGCTCGACAGAGTATAAACCCGGGGTGTCAGTGACCCTGACACTCCACATTATATACACAAGCAGGGCCCGCCCCCTGATAGGCCACCTCATTACTGCCTTAATCAAGGCGCTCATATTCTAAGAGGGCCACCTCGTGGGCCTTGTTAAAGTCAATACACATCCCTTCTCCACGTGCCACTTCATCCTTGATATTTGCGGAAAACTAGAGATAAAACCAACAATCTGAGAGAAAGCATTGTTAAAACTGCCACAGAACCAAACTACATGTATCTGTTCCATAGGGAGATAGCATCTGTCTCAACCTAATAGTGGAAACCAAAGCCTTTAGCACTTTACATTTCAGGTATTCGACAAAAAACATTGCCTAATTCACCTCAATCCACAATAATTATTCTCAGTTGCCTCTCCAGAAGCTAGAATATAAATATTCAACTTCCTGCAAATATTAGTAAAAGGTAATAAATAAACTGTCAAAGTGTCTAAGTATTCCTGTTGGGTCAGCCATCCCCTCATTATAAGCACAACAAATGGAAAATAAATTGCAGTTCTATGTGAAGATCCCATGATAATTTCTCACCTTGTCAGTAACGAGTGGCAACCTCATACTTTCCAACTGGCCTCCAGGTTGACTGAAAATAAAATTATGTTCCTTGGATTTGGGAATAATAAAGTGAAGCTGGACTTCCTCTGCCAGCATTGAGCAGGAAAAGGTGAAGGCATGGAGTGTGGAATCATATGGCTAACAGAAAACAAACAGAATAGTGAAATTAGTTCTCAAATACATTTTGCCCTGAAGAAGAGATAATTCTTTACTGTACTTTATATCTGTCTTTCTGAAACCAAAGGTAATGATATGCCAGATCCTGTGCTTCACCGGACTGAGTCCTGGGATGGTAAGAGTGTCCTGTGAGGAGAGATTGAGGATTTAGAAGAATGAGTTGCAATCTCATTGAATCATGCTAAATGCTTGCAGGGCTCAACAGGGTAGAAGCAGGAAGTTTGTTTCCCCTGGCTGCACGGGGCAGGGGGAAGGGGGCGGCGGTGTTATTCTGGAACCAGGCGAACCAGTCTCAGAATAAGAGGTCGGCCATTTATAGGACTGAGGCGAGGAGAAATTTCTTCACTCTAGAGGGTGGTGATTTTTTACAATTCTCTACCCCAGAGGGCTGTGAAGGCTCAGTCATTGAGTATATTCATGACAGAGACTAATAGATTGCTAGACATTACAGATATTGAAATAGTGCAGGAAAATAACATTGAGGTAGAAAATCAGCAATTATCCCGTTGAATGGCAGGATGGCCGAATGGTCTTGTCCAGCACTCATGCTCCTATCTGCATTTTAAGAATCAAAAATTGGTGATTTATTTAGTATACGGATGTTTACACAATGCACAGTACCAGGTTACATGACAATGTACACTGTCGTTTATATTGCTAGTAATGAGCACATGTCATTACTAGCAATATAAGATGTGAAGGCATAGGACCCTTAAAAGGTGAAGGGGGAAAAGTTTGTGCGGAACCGTTAGAAATGGCGGAGCTGCTTAATGAATACTTTACCTCGGTATTCACGGTGGAAAGGGATCTGGGTGGTTGTACTGCTGGTTTGCGGTGGACAGAAAGGATCGAGCATGTGGACATAAAGAAAGAGGATGTGTTGGAACTATTGAATGGCATCAAGGTTGGTAAGTCGCCGGGATCGGATGGGATGTACCCCAGGTTACTGTGGGAGGCGAGGGAGGAGATTGCGGAGCCTTTGGCGATGATCTTTGCATCGTCGATGGAGACGGGAGAGGTTCCGGAGGATTGCAGATGTGGTCCCTATATTCAAGAAAAGGAACAGGGACAGCCCGGGAAATTACCGACCGGTGAGTCTAACCTCAGTGGTTGGTAAGTTGATGGAGAGGATCCTGAGAGACAGGATTTATGATCATCTAGAGAAGTTTAGTATGATCAAAAGTAGTCAGCACGGCTTTGTCAAGGGCAGGTCGTGCCTTACGAGCCTGGTTGAGTTCTTTGAAAATGTGACCAAACACATTGACAAAGGAAGAGCGGTGGATGTGGTCTATATGGACTTCAGCAAGGCGTTCGATAAGGTCCCCCATGCAAGACTTCTTGAGAAAGTGAGAGGGCATGGGATCCAAGGGGCTGTTGCCTTGTGGATCCAGAACTGGCTTGCCTGCAGAAGGCAGAGAGTGGCTGTGGAGGGGTCTTTCTCTGCATGGAGGTCAGTGACCAGTGGAGTGCCCCAGGGATCTGTTCTGGGACCCTTGCTGTTTGTCATTTTCATAAATGACCTGGATGAGGAAGTGGAGGGATGGGTTGGTAAGTTTGCTGACGACACCAAGGTAGGTGGTGTTGTGGATAGTTTGGAGGGATGTCAGAAGTTGCAGCGAGACATAGATAGAATGCAAGACTGGGCGGAGAAGTGGCAGATGGACTTCAACCCGGATAAGTGTGTGGTGATCCATTTTGGCAGATCCAATGGGATGAAGCAGCAGTATAATATGAAGGGTACCATTCTTAGCAGTGTAGAGGATCAGAAGGACCTTGGGGTCCGGGTCCATAGGACTCTTAAATCGGCCTCGCAGGTGGGGGATGCGGTCAAGAAGGCGTACGGCGTACTGGCCTTCATTAATCGAGGGATTGAGTTTAGGAGTCGGGAGATAATGCTGCAGCTTTATAGGACCCTGGTTAGACCCCACTTGGAGTACTGCGCGCAGTTCTGGTCACCTCATTACAGGAAAGATGTTGAAGCCATTGAAAGGGTGCAGAGGAGATTTACAAGGATGTTGCCTGGATTGGGGGGCATGCCTTATGAGGATAGGTTGAGGGAGCTTGGTCTCTTCTCCCTGGAGAGACGAAGGATGAGAGGTGACCTGATAGAGGTTTACAAGATGTTGAGAGGTCTGGATAGGGTAGACTCTCAGAGGCTATTTCCAAGGGCTGAAATGGTTGCTACGAGAGGACACAGGTTTAAGGTGCTGGGGGGTAGGTACAGAGGAGATGTCAGGGGTAAGTTTTTCACTCAGAGGGTGGTGGGTGAGTGGAATCGGCTGACGTCGGTGGTGGTGGAGGCAAACTCGTTGGGGTCTTTTAAGAGACTTCTGGATGAGTACATGGGATTTAATGGGATTGAGGGCTATAGATAGGCCTAGAGGTGGGGATGTGATCGGCGCAACTTGTGGGCCGAAGGGCCTGTTTGTGCTGTGGCTTTCTATGTTCTATGTTCTATGTCATCTCACGATAAGTTCTCAAGCAATTTGAGTGGGATATGATGCAATCTGGAAGGTTATAGTTGCCTGAGCTGACTTGAACTAATTCAGTGAATTTAAAAATGTATAAAGTATGTGTATAATATATAATTGTGCGTATATTTTTCCTTACCAGGGTGTCCCCATAATATTCCACCCATTAACAGATCAGTATCAGAAACATGCAGAGCATGAAGCAGAATACTTACAAATTAAAATCTGATACCTTCTAACTCAAATTTATTTATAATGTCACTGAATTATGTTGCATTGTAACGTCTGAAAATGTAAACTTGAAAATGAGAATAAATTACAATCTTTAAAATGTAAATACCAATATTCAACTGAGAACTGTCAGTCACATAACATAACCTCCGGTCACATAGCATGTACCTCCGGTCACATAGCATGTACCTCCGGTCACATAGCATGTACCTCCGGTCACATAGCATGTACCTCCGGTCACATAGCATGTACCTCCAGAGAAGGGCCAAGACAGGGGTGAGTAACATAGCAAAAATGTAATTTTTGTCCATAGCTTCTTGTTTTACATCATGTCTCAGTTTAAATTAGTTTTACAATATCATGTTTAATATGGAAAATTTCCTTTCATTTAAAAATCAATATCTGCTGGAAAAAACCCCACAGTCATTGTGCCTTTAATATGTGCAGGTTGTGTGGACTGTGACTGTGGATAACTTTAATCCCAGACTTTCCTTCAAATCAGAAGCTGTTTTTTTGTGAAGAGTTATTTTATAGATATTGAAGCCCCACAGGTCGACCTGGATTTAATCTGGAATCTGCCAGTGGGTATGGAAGAAGTCAGGAATCTGCTGTTGGAAGGATGCGGCTGCATGAATCCCATTGTGGTGTGAGCTGGCCACTGGACCACCTGCCAGGCCAGCTCAGACATCAGGAAGCCCACTTCATCTGCTCCTCATTCAGGGGGAGGTACCATGTCGAAAAGGCAGAAAGCTCTTGGTAACAGCTCAAGTTCTGCCTGCAGGCTCTCTCAGGAAGCAAGGAGCATTCCAACTGAACCCGATGGCATCACCAGATATTTGAATATCACGACTAAAAATATGTGAAGGTCCAGGTAGAAGGAATCTCTTTGTTACTAAAAGCTCAGTCATTGGTATTGGCTTCACCAGAGTACAGAGTCCATCCCCTCCATTCCCCGAGGGTGAAGGACTACAGGATGAATGATCCCTATTGTGCTACACCTTCTCCCTTCCTTTGAAGGTAACCTCCAAAGAGCCCTTCCCCTTAGGGGTTCTAAAGTGTAATGCCACTTTAATGAGTGGCCCCTCTGTCTCGAGACTATGGACTGCCCTTTTAATTCTTTTGAACCAACATGTGGCTTAATATGTTCCTACCTCAGTCAGTGTGTTCAAACTTGGTAGCCTGATACTCTGAGAGGAGACAGCGCAGATCCCTGTGACTCACTCTCCTGCAAGTCAAAAGAGCTCTCGCAGTGTGGGGAGACACATTTAATTCCCCAGCTAGTTGGGGTCAGTTTCATTTAATCAGGGTGGCTGAATTAAAGCATGATTCATTCCATAGAAATTGCCTGCAAGTAAGTGGTTGATTTCAAAAATGTCTGAGGTTCCCACTGCTAACAGGCGAGTTTCCTGCTTACTTATCCTCCTGCCATCGGGAATCTGGTGCACAGCCTCCCGCGCAGTCCATCTGCTCCAGTGGGTTCCACAAAATCCAGCCCATTATGTGTATCAGTTACTTTTGTCTGGTGATTTTGCACACAAACAACTCAATAAATCCTGCTATGACTGTAATGTTGACTCTTTGAGGGATCAGGCTCTGAAAGTGACTTGCTTTATCCTCAAAGGTGGATTTCAAAAGATTTTGTTTGACCAGCTTGTTTGATTAAACCTTTGTGAACTGACTTCAGGCCACTATCCTAACTGATTCAACAACTTGTTTGTACGACTGCCCCTTTAAATGATAGATCACAAACAAACCTTTCCGATAACACTGCTTGCTGCAGAAAATGCTACTTTCAAAGTAACATATGACATAGTGGAAACCTCATGAACTATCGAGTAGCAATGAGACACACTCTGCTAATTTATCTGTGGTTCATGCCGAGCAAGAGCTTGTTTTTATAGAACCAGACTTTTTGCTCTGGGAATAAATAGTGGCCGGAATCTTACCGCTGTTCACACTGGCAGGATTTTCCCATCCCGCTGCAATGAACGGAGATTTGGCCGGTAAGATCATGTCCAGTATGTTCGTAGGATAAGTTCAGCTCAGCTCATGACTAGTGTCTTTTTTCTTTGGATTTCTGAACAACCTGCTATGTAAGTTATCCATACCTGGCATCTGGGACTGAAACCCATGTATTCATAGCACTGCTCACAGTGATGGTACGTATTGTAGGCAGCATACTTGGACAATCTCATTCGTGTTGTATGGCGTCGCAGATAGATGTCATCTTCTTTCTTATTCGCTTTACATCCTGTTAAGTTAGATAACTTTGGTAAGCAGCAGGCAGAAACATAGGAAGATTGGTTTCCCTCATTTGTTCCCCCAGTATGAAGCTTAATATGGTGGGAGTGCACACTTCCATCTATTCACTTAATAAAAAGAAAATCCCACTGACCCAAATACTGGACCCTGCCAAGAAAGTTCCACTCTGGGAATGCAAATTTCTGGAAAAACATAACTTGATGAGGAAAATAAGATCCCGATGAAAATCAGCGCGAAGAGGATGCTTTAGCCATGTAGTTTTAGTTCTACAATTCTGGATTCACTAGTTCACAATTAAGCACCAGCGAACATGTTAGTCTCATAAAATTAAATGCATGTTACTACCACTTCTCAGAGCTATGAGAAGTTGTGATAGGTCCCAGGAAGTGATGGTAACAGTACTATGGTGCCCCAAGGAGACAAAGCAATCCAGTTATGTAACTGAACAGAGAACACAAACTCCAACCTCCTCATCATCTCATCCTGCCCCACACCCCAACCCAGAATGTAACTTGCCTTGTGGCAAGTCCAAGTCAGTGCCGGTGACCCACAATGAACTGCAATTTATTTCTGAACTCGCGTGCTAAGCCACCTTCCTTCAAACTATATTTTCAACAAGTTAACTGTAAAGAAATAAAATTGTCCCAGCAGAGTGTCAGCTCTGATTCCCAGTGCTACGCTCATTTAACATCATAGGAATTACAGTCCAGGATTTAACGTCCTCTCCTTTACATGTGCTGTGTTGGGGCGGCACGGTGGCACAGTGGTTAGCACTGCTGCCTCACAGCACCAGAGATCCGTGTTCGATTCCCGGCTTGGGTCATTGGGCGGGATTTTCCGGCCACGCTCACCCTAAAACCGGAAAATCCCGCCCAAGGTCAATGGACCTTTGCATGGTTCACCCTTGCTTGCTACGATTCCCATGGCAAGCGGAATGTAAGAACTCCCCCCCACCCCCCCACATTGTCTGTGCAGAGTCGCCCTGTCTGCATGGGGTTCCTCTGGGTGCTCCGGTTTCCTCCCACAGTCTAAAAGACGTGTTGGTTAGGTGCATTGGCCATGCTAAGTTCTCCCTCAGTGTACCCGAACAGGCGCTGGAGTGTGGCGACTAGGTTATTTTCACAGTAACTTCATTGCAGTGTTAATTTAAGCCTACTTGTGACATTAATAAATAAACTTTAAAAAAATCTGAAGCATAACATCCTTGTCACCCGCTAGTGAGCTTCCATCCCACCTCTAACAACTCCGTTTGGAACTATATGTTACTGGTTAAGCACTGGTGAAATTTAAAATAATGAAACGATTGACCTTTGTTGTTTGCAAGGTCCCTCGAATAAACTGGGCTTGCATCTTCATACTTTGGATCATGAACAGTGCAGTCAAATAATAATTCACTGAAATTCTCCAAATCAGGCCACAGCGAGCTCTCTTTCTGCTGCAGGGCAGAATCTTCTTTGGCTTCTAAAAGATAAAATGGAAACAAGGAATAACATTTTACATATATCCGTTCAATTCTGCTTCTCTGCATTTCCAGTCACCAAGAATTAGTCTTCATTCCTTTTAATGTCCAGTACCATAATGCTTTTGGAAAATTCAGCATTTCTAAATATCGGAAAAGGAGGAATGTGCGGGTGTGTGGGGAGAGTGTGGGGTAGTGATAGTGCGTGAATTGTTCCTTAGGAGAGCTGGCACAGACATGATGGGCTGATAAGTCATCTTCTGTGTTGTAACCATTCTATTACTGTGATTCCCTCCATGCATTATAAAATAAACAATAGCCATATTATCTACTGAAAAGTTGATAACTGATTATGGACAACCTGACTGGTTGTCTCCTCCCTTCCTCATCCTCTTCAGCTGCTCACTCTATACCTGGCTGTGCCCTCATGATGGAGAGCTTGTGCACAGTGAATCAGACCATGATGAACTGTGATACTCCACTGAGTACAGCAGGCTTTTCCAAAGTGATACACGCAGTTGACGCATTGCGTAAGCACCCCAATGGTCTGCTCAATGACATTTTGTGAGGCAGCAGAGCTGGCATCACACAAATGCTAACTCGCATGTGAGCTGCAAAGCAGCATCATTAGCCAAATGGTTGGCCTTTATCACTCAGTAGCCACCCTCTAATTTCTCAGTTTGGTTCAAATGCAGATTATACAGCTGGTGCAGAAAAAAGGCACAATGCCTTCTGCCAGGATGCTGGTCATTGACTTGCATGATGTCCGGAGTAAGGTCATGAAGCAGTCGGAAACTGAGGGGGTGTAACCCTTTGCAATCATGGTACATTTGCAGTCATGGTACATTTCTGAATTTGATTGGGAGGGGTTGAGGGCAGAAGGGGTGTGGGGGTAGGGGCATCAGCAGCCAGGGCAAGAAGTTTGTAAGTATGTCAAGATGCACTGTCAGAGATTCCATTAGTGAACACAAAAAGGATTTATTGATCAGAATTGTTCAGCAACCACATGGCTGCAGGTAGGCCCTACATGTCTCTTTTGCCTAAGAGAGCTCCATCCGCTGGGGTGATTCCCCACTGGATGAGTTCCAATTGGTCCCCCAGGCAATTTGATCTGATACATTGTCCTTAAAGGGACAATCACCACAAAGTAGCTCTTAAGTGGCCATTGATTTGTTGGCCGAGGCCTTGCCCACTACACAGAAAATCATGGCGAGATTGGGGGGCAGCAGCCGGGCAACAAGGAAATTACCCACAGAATTTTACGGGCCTCCCTCCCTGCTCCTTGCAAACCCGCCTGCGGGGTGTTGTGAAATTCTGCCCCATGTAATACAGGTGTACTATTCTGCTTCTAATGTGAAACCTGAATTTCTGTTTCTTTAAAGATGTGAATGCTAAGGTCACCGAGAGGATGTGGGCGTTCTTGCTTGTATCAAATAACTGCCTTTGTTTCTTTATATGTATTTTGCAAAGTGACAGTTTGAAACAGTAACTGTGACAGACAAGAAATGCATGCCATTAGTACCATTTTCTAATCTTAAAGTTACATGTGCAAAGATCCTGCCAGGGTCTACACTGAGGATAAAAGAAGCACTTACTCAGGTTAATCTCTTCTTCATCATAAACATCTACTTCCATCAATCGGATTAACATCCTCGATAAAATACTAAGGAACTGCAGATAAGCTCCTGTCTTCCCCACCTAAGAACAAAGATGTACATCAAAGGTTCAAAGCAAATTTACAAAAAAGACGTCAAAAAAAGAATCCTCCACTGCCAATGAAGAATAATGTGCCTGGGAAAATTTCACGCCGACATGAACCTTCGAGGCATGTTACAGAGGGCTGTGGGCACCCAAAGGTGACTGTGGTGCAGCTCGCCAGTGACAAAAACAGATGGTTGTGAGTTGAATCTCTCCCCCACAGAAATGCATAATTTTACAACACAGGAATCAGCCACTGACCCCACTGCACCTTCTTCAGTTCTCTGAAAGACTGATCTACTTTGATCCATTTCCTTGACTGTGACCATAACCTCTCAAATTCTTTTTCGCAACATATTCCAGAAATCCTACAGCTCAATTAGTATCTCCTGCTTTGGAGTCAGAACGTTGTGTTCAAAGTCCCACTCCAACAACTTGAGCACAAACGTCTGGACTAATACCTCAGCGCAGTGCTGAGACCATACTGTAATATTGCTGCCGCCATCCTTCAGAGAAGATATTAAATCAAGACCCCATTGTCCTCTCAGTTGGATGTAAAAGATCCCAGGGTATTATATTGAAGAAGAGCATGGGAGTTATCTCACAACCGATTAACTAAAAACAGCTTATCTAGTCATTATTGTTTGTGGGATCTTGCTGTGTGTTAGTCAGCTACTTTTTCTCATACATTGCAACAGTGATTACCTGCATTGGCTGGAAAATGCTTTGGGCCATTCTGAGGTTGTAAGAGGCACTATATAACTGCAAGTCTTTCTTTTGTTTCACACAAAATTCACACAAAGTAGCTAACCTTTCCTTTTAATTATTTTGTTAATCTTAAATTTATGCCCCCTTCATTATTAGCATTATAAAAGACCAAAGTCAGCTTTAACACAAAACGTTACCTGACAATAACATAATGTATAATGAAGTGTATTTTACCAGTTATCAAAAATCTGTGTTTCTTCTATTGTTCTGAAGTCCATAACCATCTTCCAGCGAGTCGTGGTTAATTTTTTTCATACCTCTTATTAACAGACTAACTGTGTATCCGAATTGACTCCCCAGAACGTGCTTCCATATCTGGTCTCCATTGGGAAGGAACTTGTCTTAAACTTCCTCAAACATTAAGAAATACATTGACCAAGTGCGTCAGCCATGGCTCAGTTTGTAGCACTCGCACCTGAGTCAGAAGGTTCAGGATTCCATTCCTCTTCCAAGACTTGAGCGCGAATATCTAAGCCAACACTCCAATACAGGATTGGGGGAGTGCTGCATTGCCAGTGGTGCTGTCTTTCAGATGAGACATTAAACCAAGGCCCCTTCTGTCCACTCAGGTGGGCACAAAAGATCACATGACATTATTTCAAAGAAGAGCTGAGGATATATCCCCAGTGTCCTGGTCAGTCTTTAATCAACATCTCAAAAAGAGATGATCTGATAATTATCACATTGCTGTTTACTTGAGTTTGTTGTGCATGTACATGGTATATACACTGGATATGAATGGAAACATCTGAGTTAAAGTTAAAGTTTATTTATTAGTCACAAGTAAGGCTCACATTAACACTACAATGAAGTTACTGTGAAATTCCCCTAGTCGCCACAGTCCGGCGCCTGTTCAGGTCAATGCAGCTAACCAGCACATCTTTCAGAGTGTGGGAGGAAACCAGAGCACCCGGAGGAAACCCACGCAGACAAGGGGAGAACGTGCAAACTCCACACAGACAGTGATCCAAGCCAGAAATCGAACCCGGGTCCCTGGCGCTGTGAGGCAGCAGTGCTAACCACTGTGAGGGCCCCAAATATTGGGCCCAAGACCTCACTTGAATAGGAACATACTGCAGAAGAAACCCAATAAAGCAACTGATGAAAGATTGGGCCACGGTTAGTGCTGCAGTATCCCATTGCTAACTGCGGTGGGGGATCACAGACCTTCCTTGGCAGGGGTGAGAAGTTCTTGGGGGAAGCATCAGTAAGATACTCAGTGAGAAGCATTCAGAACCAGAACTGCTCATGCTTTTAAACATGGATACTGTACGAGAGGAGAACACCAGGTATCACGAGCTTCTACAGGAATCAGGATGGCAGCAACAGCTTACAGTGGTCCATGGAATCAGGGCTTATTGGTGGCATACCTGATCCTCCTGGCTCCACATGCAGAGATAACTACGCACCTTTTTGACTGTGTGTCTGTAGGATTGGTTTCCCTGGGATAGTGCCAGCTGCCTCAGGACAAACTAATCTTGCAGCAGGAACTTCAGGCTGGTATAAGCTTCCTTATTGGCATATTCAAAGGGTCTAATCGTTCCTTCAGACACTGCTTAAGGACTCCTTTCATTTTTCCTGACACAATATCGCAGGCAGCACAATTCTGGTAGGATGTGTGCAGCCCTTTCTTGCCCACCATACTGGAGACAAAATGTCAATATACCATCCGAAGAAGCATTGCTGAATGGCCTAATTAAAAGCCCACCATGTTTATCAATGATTTGGGTATAAGCCAAGTTTCAAAATAGGAGTTAATTCTTTAGGAGACCGAGAGAAGCTGCAAAGGGGTATTAATTAAGTTGGGTGAGAAGGAATAAAATATGGCAGATGGAATTGGCTGTCGGTAAGTGTGACATGTAATTGAAAAACAATAACTGGAAAAAGCAAACATCTACAACTGCTGGAAACAGATAACAGGTCCGTCAGCATCAGTCAAAGAGAAAGGACAATGTAACATTTTGGGTATAACCCTCTATTAGAACTGTAACAAAATGAACAGCACTTCAGATAGAAAAAAAATAATGAAAAGTGGGAGGCAGGGGAAAAAAACACCCACACTAGGAAGGAAGTGGGTATAAAAGCCAAACTGGGGTTGGTTCGGTGGCTCAGTGATATTAACAGGAGATGATAGGAAGAAGCATAATAAAAGGAATCCATGACACAAGAGAGACAAAGAATGTGAGAATAGAAGGGGGAGGTAAGTCACATTGAAACAAGAGGAACTGACAAAGTTGCATAGGTTTCAGTGATCTAAGGAGAAGAAAAGCAGACCGACACTGACAATGTCGTCTATCCTTTTTCCTTCAATCCCCTTTCCTTTTTAAATCCCCTTTGTTTTGTTCTCGTTCAAACAAAGAAGTGCACCCCAAAAATTAACCCAACTGCATTCTCCAGGGTAACTTTGGGAAAATCAAATAGAAGAAATAGAACAAGCAGTTTCTTAATTATGGGAGATGAACCTACCTGTGGGAACCCTCCCAAAACCACTTGAAGGGAACAAGTAATATCAATTGTTAGAATGTAACCGGTGACAACTTTGCATTGGATGTAATGTGACCAATGGGAACAAGATGACCCAGTAAACCATGGAACAAATTACAGAGTGATGTAATAGTCAACCGACCAGCTGATTCACTATAAATAAGGAACTATGTAGAATTGTGGTGAGCTTGGAGAGGCCCAGGGCGAGGCCCCAAGTTTGGAGTAATTATGTTTCTTTATTAAACCTTTTCTTTGATTTATAAGTTGGAGTAAGTTTTGTTGTATTTTCATTAGCTGCATTTTGAAGAGTTCCTTCTGAAGAAACATCAATCGCCATTTTAAAGCACATTTTATTTCATATAGTCAAGTTCCATATGACCTCCTTTGGTATTACCCGAATTCTTTGTTTATCCATTACTTTCCATGTGCTTTTTGAACTGTCATATTATACACCTAATTGTATAGGGGGTGTCCGTGGGACTGGTTAACAAAAACAAAAGTACCAAAATTTATCGACTGTTTTGATAAGCTGGGAGCTTAGAAACAAGGTGCTGACAATTTTATGTAGTAAGAAGATAGAACATAGAATAGAACATAGAACATTACAGCGCAGTACAGGCCCTTCGGCCCTCGATGTTGCGCCGACCTGTGAAACCAATCTAAAGCCCATCTAACCTACACTATTCCAATATCATCCATATGTTTATCCAATGACCATTTAAATGCCCTTAATGTTGGCGAGTCCAGTACTGCTGCAGGCAGGGCATTCCACGCCCTTACTACTCTCTGAGTAAAGAACCTACCTCTGACATCTGTCCTATATCTATCACCCCTCAATTTAAAGCTATGTCCCCTCGTGCTAGCCATCACCATCCGAGGAAAAAGGCTCTCACTGTCCGCCCTATCTAATCCTCTGATCATCTTGTATGCCTCTATTAAGTCACCTCTTAACCTTCTTCTCTCTAACGAAAACAGCCTCAAGTCCCTCAGCCTTTCCTCATAAGACCTTCCCACCATACCAGGCAACACCCTGGTAAATCTCCTCTGCACCCTTTCTAATGCTCCCACATCCTTCCTATAATGCGGTGACCAGAACTGTACGCAATACTTCAAGTGCGGCCGCACCAGAGTTTTGTACAGCTGCAACATGATCCCATGGCTCTGAAACTTAATCCCTCTACCAATAAAAGCTAACACACCGTACGCCTTCTTAACAACCCTATCAACCTGGGTGCCAACTTTCAGGGATCTATGCACATGGACACTGAGATCTCTCTGCTCATCCACACTACCAAGTAACTTACCATTAGCCCAGTACTCTGTATTCCTGTTACTCCTTCCAAAGTGAATCATCTCACACTTTTCCGCATTAAACTCCATTTGCCACCTCTCAGCCCAGCTCTGCAGCTTATCTATGTCCCTCTGTAACCTGCAACATCCTTCCGCACTGTCCACAACTCCACCGACTTTAGTGTCATCTGCAAATTTACTAACCCATCCTTCTACGCCCGCATCCAGGTCATTTATAAAAATGACAAACAGCAGTGGCCCCAAAACAGATCCTTGCAGTACACCACTCGTAACTGAACTCCAGGATGAACATTTCCCATCAACCACCACCCTCTGTCTTCTTACAGCTAGCCAATTTCTGATCCAAACCGCTAAATTACCCTCAATCCCATGCGTCCGTATTTTCTGCAATAGCTTACCATGGGGAACCTTATCAAACGCTTTACTGAAATCCATATACACCACATCAGCCGCTTTACCCTCATCCACCTCTTTGGTCACCTTCTCAAAGAACTCAATAAGGCTTGTGAGGCACGACCTACCCTTCACAAAACCATGTTGACTATCCCTAATCAAATTATTCCTTTCTAGATGCTTATAAATCCTATCTCTTATAATCCTTTCCAAAACTTTGCCCACAACAGAAGTAAGGCTCACTGGTCTATAATTACCAGGGTTGTCTCTACTCCCCTTCTTGAACAAGGGGACAACATTTGCTATCCTCCAGTCTTCTGGCACTATTCCTGTAGACAATGACGACATAAAGATCAAAGCCAAAGGCTCTGAAATCTCCTCCCTAGCCTCCCAGAGAATCCTAGGATAAATCCCATCCGGCCCAGGGTACTTATCTATTTTCACACTTTCCAGAATTGCTAACACCTCCTCCTTATTAACCTCAATCCCATCTAGTCCAATAGCCTGTATCTCAGTATTCTCCTCGACAACATTGTCTTTTTCCTGTGTGAATACTGACGAAAAATATTCATTTAGCGCCTCTCCTATCTCTTCGACTCCACGCACAACTTCCCACTACTGTCCTTGACTGGCCCTAATCTTACCCTACTCATTCTTTTATTCCTGACATACCTATAGAAAGCTTTAGGGTTTTCCTTGATCTTACCTGCCAAAGACTTCTCATGTCCCCTCCTGGCTCTTCTTAACTCTCTCTTTAGGTCCTTCCTGGCTAACTTGTAATTCTCAAGTGCCCTAACTGAGCCTTCACGTCTCATCTTTACATAAGTCTCGTTCTTCCTCTTCACAAGAGATTCAACTTCTTTAGTAAACCACGGTTCCCTCGCTCGACCACTTCCTCCTTGCCCGACAGGTACATACTTATCAAGGACACGCAGTAGCTGTTCCTTGAACAAGCTCCACATTTCAATAGTGCCCATCCTCTGCAGTTTCCTTCCCCATCCTATGCATCCTAAATCTTGCCTAATCGCATCAGAATTTCCTTTCCCCCAGCTATAACTCTTGCCCTGCGGTATATACCTAGCCTTTTCCATCGCTATAGTAAACGTAACCGAATTGTGGTCACTATCACCAAAGTGCTCACCTACCTCCAAATCTAACACCTGGCCTGGTTCATTACCCAGTACCAAATCCAATGTGGCCTCGCCTCTTGTTGGCCCATCTACATACTGTGTCAGGAAACCCTCCTGCACACATTGGACAAAAACTGACCCATCTAAAGTACTCGAACTATAGCGTTTCCAGTCAATATTTGTAAAGTTAAAGTCCCCCATAACAACTACCCTGTTACTTTCGCTCCTATCCAGAATCATCTTTGCAATCCTTTCCTCTACATCTCTGGGACTTTTCAGAGGCCTATAGAAAACTCCCAACAGGGTGACCTCTCCTTTCCTGTTTCTAACCTCAGCCCATACTACCCCAGTAGACAAGTCCTCATCAAACGTCCTTTCTGCCACCGTAATACTGTCCTTGACTAACAATGCCACACCTCCCCCTCTTTTACCACCTTCCCTGATCTTACTGAAACATCTAAACCCCGGAACCTGCAACAACCATTCCTGTCCCTGCTCTCTCCATGTCTCCGAAATGGCCACAACATCGGAGTCCCAGGTACCAACCCATGCTGCAAGTTCACCCACCTTATTCCGGATGCTCCTGGCATTGAAGTAGACACACTTCAAACCACCTTCCTGCCTGCCAGTACACACCTGCAACCTTGAAACCTTATTCGTGACCTCACTACTCTCAACCTCCTGTACACTGGAGCAACAATTCAGGTTCCCATCCCCCTGCTGAATTAGTTTAAACCCTCCCGAAGAGCATTAGCAAATTTCCCCCCCAGGATATTGGTACCCCTCAGGTTCAGGCGTAGACCATCCTGTTTGTAGAGGTCCCACCTACCTCAGAATGAGCCCCAATTGTCCAGGTATCTGAATCCCTCCCTCCTGCACCATCCCTGTAGCCACGTGTTCAATTGCTCTCTCTCCCTATTCCTCTCCTCACTATCACATGGCACGGGTAACAAACCAGAGATAACAACTCTGTTTGTTCTAGCTCTAAGCTTCCACCCTAACTCCCTGAATTTCTGCCTCACATCCCCATCTCTTTTCCCACCTATGTCTTGGGTGCCTATGTGAACCACGACTTGGGGCTGGTCCCCCTCCCCCTTAAGGATCCCGAAAACACGGTCCGAGACATCATGGACCCTGGCACCTGGGAGGCAACACACCTGCTGCGAGTCCCTCTCGTTCCCACAGAATTTCCTATCTATCCCCCTAACTATGAAGTCTCACAACAAGAGGTTAAAGTCCAACAGGTTTATTTGGCAGCACTAGCTTTCAGAGTCTCAGGCTCCTTCATCAGGTGAAGGAGCCTGATGAACCTGATGAAGGAGCCTGAGACTCCGAAAGCGTGTGCTGCCAAATAAACCTGTTGAACTTTAACCTGGTGTTGTGAGACTTCTTACTGTGCTTACCCCAGTCCAACGCCGGCATCTCCACATCATGACAATTTTATGAACAGGATCTGCAGGTTTCACTTGCACAGGGCTTCCACTCCATAACAGCAGTATTATCATTTCAATCATAATCAGGGGCCTTCCACGTGTGCACTTGCCAAAGCTACCAGGAGCTGATAATAATATATTAAAATTCAAATGGCCAGGGCCCATGAATTGTGCTCCTGTGAACAAAGAGTAATTTACAGTGAGCCAAAGGACCAGCACAAGTGCTTTAGGTTGGAACCTGCAGATCGGAGTTACAAAACACCCATTCGCCTTGCACTTGGTTAGAGCTGGATTTGCCTCAAACAGCTAGAGAGCTCACAAGACCATGGGGATATTTTTGCCCCTGACAACCCACCCCACCCTACCCCAGAGGGTAGTTTCTGAGTTTCAATCACAAGAATCCAAATGACCGCTTCCTTGTTTGCAATTGGAATGGAAGGAGAAACAGGGCAGACAAAAGGTGGGCAAAGCCTTTGAGGAGGACATCAAGCATGAGGTTTAGCACCGCCATCAGTGTGCCAACGCAGTCTTTGGTTACCGGAGAAAGAGAATATTTGAAGACCAGTCCCTCGGACCCAGCACCAAGCTCATGGTCTACAGAGCAACAGTGATATTCACTCTCCAATATGGTTTAAAGTTTTTAAAGTTTATTTATTAGTCACAAGTAAGGCTTACATTAACACTGCAATGAAGTTACTGTGAAATTCCCCTAGCCACACTCCGGCGCCTGTTCAGGTCAATTCACCTAACCAGCACGTCTTTCGGATTGTGGGAGGCAACCGGAGCACCTGAAGGAAATCCACGCAGACACGGGGAGAATATCCAAACTCCACACAGACGGTGACCCGAGCTGGGAATCGAATCTGGGTCCCTGGCGCTGTCAGACAACAGTGCTAACCACTGTGCCGCCCACAGTTTAGAGACATGGATTATGTACAGCAGGCACCTCAAAACCCTGGAGAAGTACCACCAGCGCTGCCTCTGCAAGATCCTGTAAATCCATTGGCAGGATAGGCGCACCAACGGCGCTGTTCACACTCAGGCCAAAATCCCTAGCATCAAAGCATTGACCACGTTCAACCAGCTCTGCTGGGCAGGCCACATCGCCCACATGCCTGACGTGAGACTCCCGAAACAAACACTCTACTCATAGCTTCAGCATGGCAAGTGATCTCCAGGAGGGCAGAGGAAATGCTTCAAGAACACACTCAAAAACCTCCTTGAAAAGATGCAACACGGCACAACTTCTTTGCACCAAGTGAGGAAATCGGAGCACCCACAGGAAACTCACGCAGACACAGAGATAACGTGCAAACTCCATACAGACAGTCACCCATGACCGGAATCAAACCTGGGTCCATGGCGCTGTGAGGCAGTAGAGCGGCACAATGGCATAGTAGTTAGCACTGTTGCCTCACAGTGCCAGGGACCTGGGTTCAATTCCCGGCTCGGGTCACTGTGTGAAGTTTGCATGTTCTCCCCGCGTCTGCGTGGGCTTCCTCCGGGAGCTCCGGTTTCCTCCCACAGTCTGAAAGACATGCTGGTTAGGTGGATTGGCCATGCTAAATTGCCGTTAGGGTCAGGAGGACTAGGGTAAATGGGGTTATGGGGATAGGACTTGGGTGGGATAGTGGCTGGTACAGACTTGATGGGCCAAATGGCCTCCTTCTGCACTGAAGGGATTCTATGAACATCCCCACCAATACCTGGGAATGCCTTACCCGAGACTGCCTGAAGCGGAGGAAGAGCATCTGGGAAAGAGCTGAACACCTTGAGTCTCATCGCCGAGAGAAGCTGAAGCCAAGCATCAACAGTGAAAGGAGAGCGTGGCAACCCGGGCACCCCACCCACCCATCCCTCCAACCACCATCTGTCTCATCCGTGATAGAGACTGTAGGTCGCACATTGGGCTCCTTAGCTACTGAGAACCCATTTTTAGTGTAAAAGCAAATCATCCTCGACTCTGAGGGACTGCGTAAGAAGAAGATTATCATGGCTTCTCCAAAGTGCAGAGTACAATAATTTATAAGCAAGTAGTAGAATGTGAGCAACAAGGAATAACCCCCTCAACTTCCATATTAGGAAGTGGAAACCACTGAATGTCTAGACAGATGCAAAAAATCTTTCAAGGGACTATAGTAGTGCAGAGGTTACGTTAGTGCAGTGGTTATGTTAGTGCAGTGGTTATGTTAGTGTAATGGTTATGTCAGTGCAGTGGTTATGTCAGTGTCGTGGTTATGTCAGTGTAGTGGTTATGTTAGTGCAGTGGTTATGTCAGTGTAGTGGTTATGTCAGTGTGGTGGTTACGTTAGTGTGGTGGTTATGTTAGTGTAGTGGTTATGTCAGTGTAGTGGTTATGTCAGTGTGGTGGTTACGTTAGTGTGGTGGTTATGTTAGTGTAGTGGTTATGTTAGTGTAGTGGTTATGTTAGTGCAGTAGTTATGTCAGTGTAGTGGTTATGTCAGTGTGGTGGTTACGTTAGTGTGGTGGTTACGTCAGTGTAGTGGTTATGTCAGTGTGGTGGTTACGTTAGTGTGGTGGTTACGTTAGTGTGGTGGTTATGTCAGTGTGGTGGTTACGTTAGTGTGGTGGTTACGTTAGTGTGGTGGTTATGTCAGTGTAGTGGTTATGTCAGTGTAGTGGTTATGTCAGTGTAGTGGTTATGTTACCAGATTAGTAATCTCAAGAATGCTAATTCAAATCCAATCATGGCATTTCAAGAAGTTAAATTCAGCTTTCAAAAAACAAGGGGCAAATAGCTCATGCGCCATACAAGATAAATTCTAATCACATTAGCTTTGAGGGAAATGTCAGAAGTAGTATCAGGCTGTTCATTTGGCCCATCAAGTCTGCACCGACTCTCCAACAGAACATCTTACCCAGGCTCACCCCTGCCCTATCCCCACTGCCCCATGTATTTACCCCACTAATCCACCCAACCTACACATCTTTGGACACTAAGGGAAAATTTAGCATGGCCAATCCACCTAACCTGCACATCTTTGGACTATGTGAAGAAACCAGAACACCCACAGGAAACTCACGCAGACACAGGGATAACATGCGAACTCCACACAGACAGTCACCCATGACCGGAATTGAACCCAGGTTTGTGGCGCTGTGAGGCAGTAGTGCTAAGCACTGTGCCACCGTGCCAATATAACAAATCTGCTGGATCACCCCGTTAAATGAATGAAGACATTTCAAGGTTCTGCATTCAAATAGTTGCTGTTGGGAGAGATGAAATAAGATTCCAAGTTAGTCTCCCTCTAACCTTTGTAACATATTCTTTCATGGGATGTTGGCATCACTGACGAGGCCAGCATTTGTTGCCCATCCCTAATTACCCTTGAACTGAATAGTTTGCTTGGCCATTGCAGAGAGCAGTTAGGAATCAACCACAGTTGATTCCCGTCTTGGGTCACTGTCTGTGTGCAGTCTGCATGTTCTCCCCGTGTCTGCATGGGTTTCTTCCAGTTTCCTCCCACAGTGTGAAAGACGTGCGAGTTAGCTGCATTGGCCATGCTAAGTTCTCCCTCAGTGCACCCAAACAGGCGCCGAAGTGTGGCGACTAGGGGATTTTCACAGTAACTTCATTATGGTGTTAATGCAAGTCTACTTGTGACGCTAATAAATAAACTTTAAACAGTGCTGTGAGGCCTAGAGTCGCTTCTTGGCCAGATCAGGAAAGGACGGCAGATTTCCTTCCCTAAAGGACATTAGTGAACCAGATGGGTTTTTATGATAATCGATGATAGTTTCATGGTCACTCACTGAGACTCGCTTTATATTCCAGATTTATTAACTGAATTAAAATTTCACCAACTGTTGTGGTGGGATTTGAATCCAGAGAATTAGCCAGTGCCTCAGAGTCTTAGTCCAATGACATTACCACTAGGCCACCATCAACCATGATGCAGGATAAGGGTTACTTGCGCAGTCATAATTTTAGTGCAGGAACCATACATTGGTGCCCAAAGACAAAAAGGCAGAATGGCCAGTTCATTCCCTCTTTCCCTCATATCTGTTCCTTCAACTTTTTCCAGCATTGGTGTGTGATTCCAGAGAGGTGAGACAGATGGCATTCAGTCCCACTGCGAGTTCCCTCCCATGTGGAACACAAGACAATTTTTTGCAGTTTCCTCTTTCAGGTATTCAGCATTCAGTCTCGCTCTCTCTTTCACTCTCCATTGCTGCATCTCATTCAGAAGCATTTGGAGGCCAGCCTCATTTAAACATTGTGGTCTTCTTCCAATACCTTTCTCCCTTTATTGCGTGTTTCTGTCAGGTCTTTCATTTGGAGACATGTTTTTAAAAGTGTTACGAATTGTTACAAGCCATATACTATCTGACAAGTGCTCAGTCTGGCAGCAACAACTTGCATTTACACCGTGCCTTTAACAGAGAACAGCCCAGAGCGTTCGCTGCTTACTGCAGCATTTTGTAAGCTCCAGCCACCTGCCTACAAATTCCATTTCAAAACAGCAATATGTTCACATGTTACACTTGGTTAAACTCAGCCAACGCTGAAGGATGGACCAAATGAGTAGACTCCATGATTAACAGTGAATTCAGTGACGCTGGGGCACATCACTGACGTAATTGGGCCTGTGGATGTCTGTGGTCAAATTTGAGAGGGGACATGAGTAATTTTTTGAATTCAGATCTATAAGGAGATTTTTTTTTTAATGGGAATCTGCCATTCTGTAATTCCACCCCTAACGTTTTAAACCTTCAGCCATAAAACATTTCACAACCTATTGATATACACCCCTGTCTCTCACCTGCGGTGGACCATTCAGCAACAGTCTGCGTGGGTGAAATATCTCGGTTCTATTCTGTGTTTTGTTGAAATCCATATGGTTTTGTTTAGCCACTGTCCACTGGCGATAATACAGGGATTGCTCCGTGGAAGTCATCATTTTGGCCAACGGAGGATGAAAGGAGGTTATCCAATGAACAGTGTGGTGAGGAAGGAAGGATGATAATTTAGCCACTCCAGCGCTGTCCATCTTAGTAACAATCTCATAGATCAATTTTGGGAGAAACACAGTTGGTGGTTGGCTTGCTGCCTTTGTCCTTGGGCACTGGGATGACATCTGTCCCAAAATGGGAGTCTGAGTAGAGGAAGAGCTTGAAGAAAACACTTTTGCACATCTTCTTGAGCTTCTGCTGTTGTCGATTTTATCTACGTTTTTTCTCTGCTTTTCTGAATATTGAGTCTCATTCATGGGCTTCTGCTGCGTGTTGTCTGCTTTTAGTTTAGGCTTCTCATTGGTCACGCTGCCATCCTCAATATTAACAGATTCAGCACTCAGTGGATGTCTTGCAGAATCCTCTACTCCAGAGCTTAAGAAAGGATCACTGTCGCAAAGTAAGCCTAATGTTGTCATAGAAAAATAAAGACTTGTGTCAAATGAAAAATTTCAGTATATTTGAATAATCTTTCAGTAACAAATTAAAAACAGAAAATGCTAGAAATATTCAGGCAGCAACTGTGAAGAGAGAAAATCAAAGTTAACATTTCACGTCATCAGAAATGGAAGAGGGCAGAGATGGAAGAGGCTTTAAGCAATAACAGAGGTGGAGAAAGTGGGGAGTGCAATAAGGTATAAAAGAGACGGTCCCTCACAGAGTGGAAGGCAGGAGCCAAAAGAGAAAATGCTGGAAAATCTCAGCTGTAAGGAAAGAAAAGAGCTGACGTTTCAAGTCCAGATGACCCTTTGTCAAAGCTAAAAGACATAGAAAGTGGGAGATATTTATACTGCAGGGTGAGGGAATGAAAGATGAATCATAGCCACAAAAACAAGGGATAAGGCTAAGAGGTGCTAATGGCAGTCCATAGAAAGAAAGAAGATGTGAATGGTCAAACGGCAGAGAAGCTGAAATCAGATGGTAAACTGTGACAGATGAAGATGGAGGGAGGACATGGGTGGGAGAGAGGTAAAATTGAGAAAAGGGGGGGAAAAGGGGGATAAAATAGGGGGAAAGAGTGGGGGGAAGAAAAATAAAGACAATAAAGAAATAAAAGGTAGAGAATGGTTAAAAATTAAATGAAATGAAAACAAAGGGGTCGAGGTGGGATAGAGCTAATCATCTGAAGTTATTAAATTCGATGTTGAGAAAAGAAGGCTGTAACGTGCCTAGCTGGAAGATGAGATGCTGTTCCTCCAGTTTGTGTTGAGCTTCACTGGAACATTGCAGTAAGCCAAGGACAGACATGTGGGCATGGGAGCAGGATCGTGTGTTAAAATGGCAAGCAACGGGAAGGTCAGGGTCTTGATTGCACACAGATGCTGGAGACACAGAAAGGCAGGAGGTTTGGAAAGAGGGACTTGGTTAGAAGAAAGTGAAGGAGATGAAGATTCCAGCATCCCATCAACTCCAAGCGCTGCTGAAGCTTGTGATTGTCGACATTGAATAAGAGTAAAAGTTTTTTGCTAAAACACCAGATGGAGTGGAGGCTGAAATAGAACTGTGGAGCAAGGATATGTTTGAAATAGAGTGAGTCATGTTTCCCTGAAGAGGAAGATTGAGGCAGACATGTGACTCACGAGGCTTTGAGCATGGATCTCAAAATGTGACAAGAGTAGTAGTTCAAAAAATATTTAGGCGTTATTATTAATCATGGATGGATCTGTAACATGACAGGTGAATTTTAGTTGAAATCCGCATGGAATAACTAGGAGACAGACAGTTGCTGAGGAGAACTTTGAGGCTGTGAAAGCAAGTTTTGGTCTATACATAATCGCACATGAGAAGGGGAACAGACATTGTAACAATAGTGAGCATGGAAAATGTAAAGATGCATGTTAATAGACTTCATTAATGAACACAAAAGGTATTTTTTAATAAGAATTGTTTAACAGCCTCCTGGCTGCAGCTTGCTCCCTACATGTCTCCTTGCATCAGAGGACTCCACCCTGGGGTAATTACCAATTCTGAGTCCCAGTTGGTCTCCCAAGCCAGGTGACCCTTACTTTGACAATCACCACATCCCTCCCTCTTTAACTCCTTTATACAATCTTCAATAACTAAGTTATTCAATCCTAAATCCTAACTGAACATTACATACATGAGTTGGACAATTATGTATCGAGTCTATCAAGGTTTTTTTCTGTTTCTTATAAAGCAGAGTATTCTGTACTCTGAGAAGCTTCCACAGGATCCACATTAACAGGAACTGCAGTACTGGGTACCGCTTCAGGTACAGGCAGTCCGTTACTAATTGATTCCATGGAGGCATCAGTAATGTCTATAACAGGCTGACCAAGTACTTCAGTGTTTATGGGTTCAAAAACATTTCTCGATGGCATCACTGATCACTGCAGCATCTCTCTACTCCTCAAGTAGTCCATGTGTTTAAGAATGATCTGTCCTTCCGCTTGGTATGACAGGGATCCGATCTCAGAGGCAATAATTATGGGGATCCAACTTGATCCACTACCAAAGTTTCATATTAGGTACAAAAACAGAAAATGCTGGAAAATCACAGCAGGTCTGATAGCATTTGTAGAGAGAGAACAGAGCTAATGTTCTGGATGACTCTTTGTCAGAGCTAAAGCAAACTGGAAATGGGATGATATTTATATTGTTGTGGGGATGGAGAGGAGCAGTAGGGATTGGATAGAGACTAGAGAGAGATTGACAAAGATGTTGCGGACAAAAAGACAAAGGGAATGCAAATGGTGGTGATCATGGCTAGGAAGGGTGCTGATGTCGGCACATCAAGAAATCTGAATGTGTTAATGGCAGAACAAAGGTACACAATATGACAAAGGACAATGTGGAACAGACAACAGATGGTTCTCATGGAGTGGGGAGACAGTGGTAAGGGGAAAAAGCCATCACCACTGTAAAATAAGGAATCCATATTATGTACTTAATATGAAAATTATTATTATTATTTATATCCATTTATTTTCATTTTTTTTCTCATTGATTAATTTTTCCATCCCCTATTTCATCCCGCTGCCACTCTGCATAGCATTTGGTGGGGGGGACGGAGTGGGGGACTCTAATTGTGAATGGTCGGGGTGGTGGGGGAGGGTTTCGATTGCTCCAGCCAGCCATAGCACCAGAGGCTGTGTGACAGGTCTCTACTGCTCTCAGAGCAGAGAACTGCACATGCACAATAATGGCCTCTGCTGCTATCAGCTGGCTTTCTGGTGATTAAGGCCCGCCCACTCCCCTCGCAGTCGGAAAACAGATTTCAGATTTTCCATGCACCAAATGCATAAGATTCGACATTTGGACTCGCTGATAAAATGAATCTGAAAGTCTCCCGTTTTCATTCTGACTCTGGACTTAGAATGTTTTCATAAGATCAGTCTCTTTAAGGGTATTGCCGCTTTAAGACCGTGCCGTAATCTTTTTTCCCCCTCACAGGTTGTAGTTGCTTGTATATAGTTGGCTTCATCTTTGCAGGTGTATATTACAACAAATGTATTAATGCAGGTACAGACTGTCTTGCTCAGGCTGCTTCTTCCTTGTTTATCCTTAGAACTGTAGCACTGCTTTCTGGTGCCAGCGGCTTTTTTTTAAGCATTGAAACTTTTTAACTGTATCAATTTTTTACCTTTTATTCAAACTCCTTCTTTTAAAATTTACAGCCACAGCTCTCCTAAGCTGCCAGCTCCATATCACCATCTTCTCTTTTTCTCTGTACATTTCTTTTTAGCTCTGCCGCCCAGTTTTACAGGTTTACTTTTCTGTCTTTCAGTTTCTTTAATGCACTGAACTACCCATCTTTACTGATTCTACATTCCCCAGGGTCTCGCAGTATCTCAGATGGGTCTATTCACTCAGAGAGAGACATTCTAGTGAGTACTGTTTTCAGACTTCCATTGAAACAGGACACTCACAGGTGCCAGGCCAGCGGCAGTGTCAGAATAATTTAGCCTTGTTGCCAGATGTAGAGATGCATTTTCACAGACTTCATTCACGAACACAAAGGTATTTATTCGTAATTGTTCAGCAGCCTCATGCCTGCAGTGTGCTCCCTACATGTTTCCTTGCCTAAGAGGACTTCATGCCCCCCCGGGGTGATTGTCCACTTTGAGTCCAAATTGATCCCCCAAGTCAGATGACCCTTACTCTGCTGTGCTGCCTTTAAAGGGACAATCAGTACAGTAAAAGAGTCAAATGGATATCCAGTTGGAGAGAAGGTTAGAACTTCAAGGTGAGCATTTCTGGAAAGAGAAGTGGTGGTGAATTAAACACTAATTGAAAGAAAACTAAATACTGTGGATTCTGGAAATCTGATACAAGAACAGAAAATGCTGGGAATACTCAGCATTCCCTTTTGTACAGTCCTCCCCCCAGCCACCCCCACTTCTGCACTTGTCTAAAAACCTGTAATAACTTTAACCTCTTCCAACTGTGATTAAAGATCATCAATCTGAAATGTTCCTTTCTCTCTCTCTCCATAGGTGCTCCCAGACCCGCTGAGCATTTCCAACATTTCCAGTATTTTCCATTTTTATTTCAGATTTCCAACATCTGCAATATTGTGCTTTTGAGTAACTCACATTCTGGTCTTCAAAACTCAAGAGTATTTTTCTTACTTGAAGTTTTTGACGATCTGGATGAAGCTGAGTGACTGGAATATGAGCGCTGTCTCTTATTATTACCTTTCTTTCCCGAGTCTGCAACGGCTGTCACTGAAACAAGGGGGACAAATAAAAAGTCACAGCCTGACGTGAATCATTGGAACACATTCATAATACATTTCAAATATATAATGGTGACGCTTTATCTTGCCTGCATTTCTGATCCCTCACCATTGATCCTTCCATGTCAATGGGGCAATGTCTAATCAGGAAGGTGAACAAGTGACCTGCTCCCAAGTGTCTTCCAAAGCCTCTGCAAACTGCTGGGTAGAGCAAAATCCCCTTCATGATGGTGCAGATGGTGACGAACCTAACCCCCTACTGAATCCATTTTATATTGCGTTTGGCTGCAATTAGAATATTATGTTTTGGGCACCCTGCTTTTGGATTCATGTCAAGGCCATGGAGAGGGTGCAGAGGAGATTCACTATGATGTCAGGGATGAGACAATTCTGTTGTAAGAAAAGATTAGAGAAACCAAAGTCCTTTCCATTACAGTGGAGCAGATTAAATAATTCTGAGAGAAGTATTCAAAATGATGAAGTATTTTGAGAGGTAAGTAAGGAAAAAAAAACTACCACTCACTGAGTTGGTAAGTGGCAGGCATAAATTTGAAAGTTAAAGTTTATTTATTAGTGTCACACGTCGGCTTACATCAACACTGCAAGGAAGTTACTGTGAAAATCCCCTAGTCGCCACACTCCAGCGTTGATTCAGGTACACTGAGGGAGAATTTAGCATGGCCAATGCACCTAACAGCACGTCTTTCAGACTGTGGGAGGAAACCGGAGCACCCGATGATTGTAAGAACAAGTGGAGAGATTAGTATTTTTATAAAACGCTGTTAGGATATGGAATGCCTTTACCAGAAACATTAGAATAAACACATCCCATGTAGACTTTAAAAAGAGAAGTAGATAAATATCTGTGGAGAAAGGATCTGGTAAAGGACAGATGAATGGAATTCAAGTGTTCTTTCAAGGAGCCAGCAGAAACATGCCCTGTTTCTGCTCTGTTAAATCAATGTCATTTCAACACTTCCTGACTCTACCTTTGAGTTCAGACTGCTAATTTTGTACCATTAGGACTGAGCCATACAGACTGTGCTTTGGACCTCTGGAAGATAGTTTGAGCAGGACCAATTTTCAGAGAGTGAAGGCTGCCATGAAATCAAATGGGATGGGTTTGAACCGAAAGATGAAAGGTCAATGTATCCCAACCTCTTTGCTGTACATCGTTTGTTGCCCTCTTTTTAGGTCAAACCAAATAAACAAACTCAGATTAAGACATATGTCAAAAGCAATAGTGTGTTCAACAACACAATTCTACAGGATCCGAGCAGGCTCCTGCTTCATTGGTCTGGTTGCGGTCCTCATGTTTGAGTCTAGACAGTAAATGTAGGCAGGCTTTTAAACTAAACTGCATCACAGCCAAACATGCACATCACAGAAACATTGAAAATAGGAATAGTAGGTCATTTGGCACTTCGTGCCTGCTCCACCATTTAACATGATCATAGCTGATCCTCTCTCTCAATGCCATACGCACTCTCCCCACTCCCCGATTCCTTCTGAAATATATTCAGTGACTTGGCCTTCACAGCTTTCTGTGGTGGAGAATTGCACTGGTTCACCACTCTCTTCATCTCAATCCTAAATGGCCTATCCCATATCCTGAGACTTTGACACCTTGTTCTAGACCCCCCAGCCAGATGAAACAACAACCTTGCATCGAGTTTGTCCAGGCCTGACAGAATTTTCAATGAGTTCCTTTCTCATTCTTCTAAACTCCAATATATACAGACCCAGTTGACTCAATCCCTCCTCATCCAACAATCCCGCCATCCCAGGAAGCAGTCTGCTGAACCTTCGCTGTACTCCCTCTCTGGCAAGTGTATTCTTTCTTAGGTAAGGGGACCAAAACTGCACACAATATTCTAGGTGTGCTCCTGTACAGCTGCAGTAAGACATCCTTGCTCCTGTACTCAAGTCCTCTTGTAATCAAGGCCAAATTACCATTTGCGTTAACTGCTTGCTGTACCGACATGTTTGCTCTCGGATCAGCAGGTGGCACTAATCTTCAGGAGCAGAAAGCTTGGCTGGTGTTTCATTTATTTTCTATTTGTGGCAGCCCTCAACATTGTCCTGCTTATACCAGCTAATTCTGCATTGGAGAAGGATCAAAGCTGGAATTTTCTTGCCTTGTGTGGCTCAGTTCAATGGTGTGTAGTTAATTAAAACATTAAGTCACCAGGACCTGCCGTATTCTATTGGTTTTCAATCTGCCGGCCTCAGAAATGTACACAGTCATTTGTGTCAACTTGCTTGTTTCAAAATAACTTACCTTCAACTGCAACACTGTCCTCATCATCGTCAGTGCTGCCTGGCTTATCCAGGTCACTCTCGGAGAGATCATTCACTATCACCGTCTGCCTGGGGACGTCAAGAACTACGTAGCAGGCTGCAAGACCCAGTTCTTGCTCCAAAGCAGTTCGCAAAAGACAGGTTGAGTTTATTAAACGTAAATCATAGTACTTTGCAGATCTGTGTGGGGAAGAAAGCAGAAAACTAGTTACAGCAATGCCAAGCAAACTGTCAGATTAACTAATTCACTTCAACAGCAAAGTAAGAACAACTCAGAACAGTTCCAACACAATGGGTTGTCAACCTGAAATGCGGAGCTGAATTTTCCGACACCCCAACATTGGGACTGGATCCAGATCCAGCTCCCATTGAAGGTAGGATGGGACACAAGCGTTTTGTGGGAGGTGACATCTCCACGATATCCATTCAATTACCAACAGCAGGAAAGTGGGAAACAGAGGTGGCCGGCCCCATTTAGAAAGCATCTGTCTGCTTTCAAAATGGACGCAGCCAGGAGAGTGTCAGATCTGAGGGAACAGTCTATCAGAGCAGTAACATGGCAGTCTGTCATGGTGGGGTGACCCCAAGGTTCACCGAAAAATCCCTTGCAAGTGATGTGAGATAAGAGTGCAAATCTGGAAGTACATTTTATTTCTGTACAGTGGCAGAAGGCAGCCTGCCAAGCAAATAAAGGAGGCATAGCTGGAGGTCTCCAGAGAGGTCAGCAACCACAGTGTGGGTAGCAGCACTTGGGTCCGGTGCAGGAAGCACTTAATGGCCTTGTGCATTCTGACAAGTTGAGTAAACTAGGAGGGCATTAAAGGGAGAGCACATCTCTGAGCGTGAGGACCTCCAGAGAGGAAATGCATGGATTCATTAAAGAGATGTGTGCACAGCGTCAACTCTCACTCAGGGGAAGAGATCAAAGCTATGTATACTTGGGAGGTTGGTAATTTAAGCCCTGGACCGAGGCAATGCTAGGATCATTATTTCTGATTGTGGATCATAATTGGCAACTGGGAAGATTAACTGTAGCTGAACTCTTCATCTTCACATTACACGAGGAAAGATCACACAACATCCAACAAAGGAGTCAGAGGATAGTGTGGCCAAAGTGGTAGCATTGACGCTCACGAAGGAAGTGGTCCTTGGCATTCCAAGGGTGGCATTTGTGCAGGCAATTAGAGACAGTGAGATGGTGTGTGTGAGAGAGGGTGAGAGCTGATTTGCAGCAGCTTCCAACTTTATGAACTTGTTTGCTGCAGATACCACTTGACGGGCTGAGAGATATATGATGAAGCATCTGCTGAGGAGGAGGATTGTGAGTGACTGCTTTTCTCTTTTATACAGAGCTGCAGCAGGAGGATCAGCAGCAGCTGACTGTGGAGACAAAGGCTGCCACAAGGGAGGACTTGCACTTGAAGGAACCGAGTCACTTGAACTGCCACAGGAACCAAGCACACCCTCCACCAGTGCAGGTACAAGCAGTGGGGCCTGAGGCAACTTTAGAATGGGTGGCACGTGAGCACCGGCAGATGACAAGAGGCAGGGGCAGCTGTGGGCAGACCCCTCAGAGGATTAGGTAGCTGCGGGCAGTCTCCCTCAGAGGTCAGAGGACCTGTGGGCTGTCCGCCTCGGAGGTCAGAGGTACCTGTGGGCAGTCCCCCTTGGAGGTCAGAGGACCTGTGGGCAGTCCCCCTCGGAGGACGGGAGATGCTGAGCCTTGGGCACCACCGATAAAGTGGTTGCTTAGGGAGCAGCAAAGGGAGATGTGTGGCCGACTGTCAAAAATTCCCTTATGCTGAAAATTGGCGAGACCATCCGTTACAAAAGCACTGTTCTGCCAACCTCGTGGAGAGACATACGAGGTAGTCCATTGAATAGATGCCAAGTGGCATGTGCAGAATGTCTGATGGATTCTATAGCTGACTGATCTGTTCCTGTGATGGTGTCTGGATGCATGCAGCTCTGTCAGGTCTTCTCACATTCCCAGTAAGGATGTGCAGAATGGCCATGAAAGGACTGAGGCAGGAAGGGGTAATGTTCATGGTGCCACTATTCAAGGGATCCTGTCTTCTGAAACTGACCCCTCCACCCCATGACTGCAATACACCCAAAGCTTCATGTCCACATGAACAAGGCTGTCCCTGCACTATTGCATAATCTGTTGCAGTGCCTTCTTGTGCACCCTGATACTGAGGAAATGTCTCAGCTGCTGGGACATCCTCTCAAAGAGCCTGCCTACACAGCTGCTCCAGCCACAGAGCTCTCACAGGAGGACTGTGAAGTTTTAAAGTTTTAAAAGCTTATTTATTAGTGTCACAAGTAGGCTTACATCAACACTGCAATTAAGTTACTGTGAAGACCCCCTAGTCGCCACACTCTGGTGCCTGTTTAGGTACACTGAGGGAGATTTTAACATGGCCAATGCAACTAACCTAAACCTAAATTGTGGTAGCATCACTTTGCGTTTTACCTGGGTGCAGTATAAGGTGCATATTTTCATGTGTGTAAAATGGCTGTGGTTGAAAACTAACATTTCTTAATTCATTTATTCGGGAAACTGTGACGTGGCCACCCTTGTCCTGTCTGTACGTGAGGTTATGTGTGGTGTCATGTGTGCTCACCAAAAGCTCAATGCATCATGGGTGCTAAACCCCTTGAAAAGTGGGATCTGTTTTTCTACTCTTGATATGGGCCACTATGTATAAAATGTCAGTTCTGGTTAGACACATTCATTCAAGTGCGAATTACATCCAGTGCAAATCAAGTTTGCACAACCTTTTATGCTAATTTATAAACATAACACCAAAAGCCAGCCCCAACCAAAATCTGATTCCATCCCTAGTTTGAATGAATCACCTTTGGCAGGTTTCACTAATCGAGCCTGTTCGCAGGCTGTGAGGATGCTTTTAAAAATTAAATTGTATTTTTGGGGTGCATGGACATTAAAACATGTTCAGCAGCTTTTGAACATTATTTTTAAATTACAAAGATACTCTTGGCTGCAAAAACATGTACTAATTATACTGGAGTAAAATCATTTTGTAATTTAAAATCAGATTTCTCACAGGTAGTGGATTAGATACTGCTTAAAACTGCAATTTTTGTGATTAAGTCCATTTTTAACTGCATTAATCAAAATGCACCAAGTTACCTTATTGTAAGATATATATCTTAAGGAACATTTTCTGAAGCCACGATCTATTTAAAATCAAGTTATATTGTAAAACACTGCCTAATTGCATGAGAAGGAAAAAATAGTGCAACTTTAGTTTGCCAATTGTATCCACAGCAGAAATTTTAACCCAATTAAATAATAGCAACTCTAACAGCTTTCAAGTGTTCAGTTGGTGGAGATCAGCTTCTTTTGGTTGTCCACATTCAACATAAACGTGCACAATTTTTAATGTTTGAACAGATCCAGAAATGGGAAAAACAACGCATTTATATCAGACATTTTCATACCGTAAAAGGGACAATTTTGCTTTTCAAACTGGGAGTGTGCTGTAGGATATTGTGGACTTACATTAAAATGAATGCACAGATATTTCCCATGATCTTCATTCCCCATGGGCATAAATTGATTCCCAGAGGTTATCTGTATCTCCCATCTATCTTATTAATTTCTTTGTTTTTAATTTGCTCTCAGGATGTGAGTAATGTCAAATTTATTGCCCATTCCCAGATGGTTTCTGAGGTTGTTCAGGGCAACAGAAGTGAATGAGTGCGTTTTATTCCTGAGTCAAGTTGACTGAGGCCAGATGTGTAAGGTTCGCTCCCCTGAACCAGTTGGATTTTTACATGTGGTGATGAATTAATAAGGAAGAGGCAGAAAGCTGGAATCCCAATTCGAGCGGTACAGAAATATTACCAGTGAAAATGAAGGAGAAAATGTGTGAACTGGATTTTTAAAAGAGATAAGGAAGGCTATTGCAGCAATCAAACTTTATCTATTCAGAGACGCCCCATTGAAGCAAAGGTTTTACTCCCACCACTCTATGTGGAAGTGCAACAGGAGGGTTCAGCACACTTCATGGGAGGAACTTCCTGATGTCTGTCCGATACTTTCCTCTAACAAATTTGAACCTTGTTCTCCACATGTAATTGAACTTGAAGTAATATTCTGGACTTATCATTTCCATTCCCATGACTATTTTGTTTCTGCAAGATCACCTCTCGAGCAACCA
Source organism: Mustelus asterias (assembly GCF_964213995.1). Lineage (NCBI taxonomy): Eukaryota > Metazoa > Chordata > Chondrichthyes > Carcharhiniformes > Triakidae > Mustelus > Mustelus asterias. The sequence goes on from NC_135805.1 coordinate 104,015,239, forward strand.
GATTCCAGGATGTAAAGTTCAATTTTCTCCAGTTTTGTTTATAACGAAGGGGACGATTCTCCGATCCCACTGCGCTGCTTGTGACGCATGGGGCCGGAAGGCTCAAGCGGAGGCCGTCACGTGGGTTCCCCGCTGGGCGCCACAGCCTCCGAGCGCTGGATTTCTGGCGCCATCAGCTCCACGCCAGAAATCAGCGCAGAGCTGCATAATGTATGTTAATCCTAATTTTAATATCATTTAAATCCCATTAGCGGGCCCGGGACTGAAATCTCCGGGCCTGCTTGTGTCTCCACCCCGCCAGGAGTGGTTCACAACAGCAGGGTTTAGTATAGCTCCCCACATGCAGTGAGCTGGTGGCCCGAACCTGCTGGAGTAAAGGGGGGGCAGTCGAGACCCCCAGAGGGTCGGGCGGGGTGGCCTTGGCCCCTGGCACTGCCCAAGGGGCAATGTGCCAATGCCCAGGGGTCATCTTGGCACTGCCCACTGGGCAGTTCCATGGGGGGTGGGCCTAATGGGGGTGGGGCTTGATGGGGGCAAGGACTCTGGGGAGGATGGGGGGGTCCCGCTGCCACTCTGCATTTGGGCTGAGTGACAAAGGGAGGGAGGGAGGCCAGCGATTGGGGCTGCTGGGGCGGTGGGGCAGTCGGAGGGGCGGAGGCCAGGGAAAGGTGGTAGATTGAGGCAGGCTGGGGGTGGCTCAAGTCTGGGTGGGGGGGTTGGTCAAGGCTGGCTGGGGCATGTTCGGGGGGCTAGCGATTGTGCTGTGGGGGGGAGGGGGGGTTGGGGGATCGCATGGCCAGCCATGCGGGGTTGCGGGGCAGACCATCGATCGAGCTGGCCAACGAGTAGGAGGCCAGCAATGCAGGGCTACTGTGCATGCACCGATTGTGGCGCTGACAGATTGGCGCATGCGCAGTGGCCCGCTCGCGCTATGTTGCCGGCCTCTCCAGTGGGAACAGGCCCTGCCTGCTGATTTTTGGACTAGTGCACCCTGCAGTACACAGAGTGTGGGAGATTCACTTTGAAAATCCCGCTGAAAGAACCAGTGGGACTTACTCCAGTTTTTACATAAATTTGACACATAGAATTTTTTTGGGAGAATCACCCCCAAAATGTTTTACTCTTGGGATCAGTGTTGTGGGTCATGCCTACACTATCTTTAGTGCTTGAATATCTGACTTGTTTTTTAATGGCCACTGGAACTGGCAGCAGAATTCGGGGCGTGATCTGACAAGATGATGGAATTTTGATCCCCTTGTGTTCTATTTTGCAAACAGAAAAAAAGAACTGCCAGGCAATTTGCGTCAAGAGAATGACTCCAAAGAAAAACTGATTCTTGGCTTAGAGTAACCTCAGCAAAGCTTCTTAAAGGGAACATTGCATGCCACCCAAAAAGGCAAGCAAAAAGTTTTCAACTAACTCTTGTGGAGTCAAAAGGAGTTGTAATCTTAATCCAACCACTTCCTCCCCACAATGTGCGACCCTCAGTGGCCTTGTCTTATCTACCTGGGCTGTTATGCTCATTTCTTGCGAGAGATAACACACAAGTGAATTTGCCTGATTCGGTGGAAAGGGATGGGTTACAAAGGATCACCACACATTTTGCAATTCGATTGCATTTCCGAAGAGAGGAAGAACAGGGCTGAGTGTATGAAAATAAGAGAGTAAAGACCTGTGCACAAGTTTCTGATATCCGTGTGTGCAGAGTGTTCAGTCATATTCACACACATGAATAATAGGTGTCCATGGGTACTCAGGAACAGGCTGTATACATAGTTTCTTTGAAAGGGAATAGTAAAAACATTAAAGACAGTTTGACGGCCATTCCCATGCTATTTATTTTTCTTTCTGATGTCACTTATGGGGGGACTCCCCACCCCCCATCCCCTACCCCCACAGTTTGCAGGAAGCAGGGGACAAAAAATTAAGGAGCTCCAGGTGGTTAGCATGATACATAGGGCTAGAACAGTTAGTGTCAGGTCCAAAGTCTATTTTCATCTCCATCCTTCCAGGAATGATCCACAGGGATGGTGCCTTCTAAGGGCAAGCAACACTGCCACATCATCTCCAGCTTAACAGCCGAAGCAGGAGCTGTTGCTGGGCTGTCTGCAAACTAATTCCTACATATTGCCTTTCTCTCCCGTGCACTCTTCCCTGTCAACTTTTGGCATATTCTGCCAATGGGTTGATAGTTTTCTACAGCTGTGCATGTGAATGCAGCATGTTGCTCCCCTAGTGCCCCTGGTCAAAGATGTCACTGAGCAGCTACAGAGCACTCTGCGGAGAGAGGGAGTACAGCAAAAGGTCATGGCCCATATCGGTACCAAATAATCTGGCAAAAAGACACGGTCTTGTGGGCAGATAATAGAGCGAGGGAGAATAGCAAACAGGATCTGAAAAGATAATCCCTCTATCATGCACTCACAATCAGGTTGATAATACAAGTGACAATCTGGCTGAATATGGAAAGATCAGAAGGGAAGTGGGAAAGGCAAAAATAAGAGAGGCAAAGCAAGAGTATAAGACTGACAACTAACATAACAGGGAATCCAAAAGACTCCTATAGGCATATAAATAGTAAAAGGATGGCAAGAAGAGGAGTGGGTCCAATTAGGGAATAAAAAGGGGATCTATGCATGGAGGCAGGAGGCATAGCTGAGGTACTAAGTGAATACTTTGCATCAGTCTTTACCAGAGAAGAAGTTGCTGCTGAAACCATACTGAAAGAGGAGGCAGTTGACATTGGGCGGACTAAGTGAAAAAGATAAATTTTTAGAAAGGCTAGTTGTATTTAAAAATTGTTAAGTCACCAGGACTGGTTCAGATGATGCTGAGAAGTGAGGGTGGGAATTATGGAGATACTGACCACAATCCTCCAATTCTCCTTCAGAGTTGTCCCAGAGAACTGGAGAATTACAAATGTTACACCCGTGCTCAAAAAAGAGTGCAAGGATTAAACCCAGCACCTACAGGTTTGTTTAAACTCAATGGTGGGGAAGATTTTTGAAATGATAATGCCAGTACAAATTGTCACTTGAGAAAGTGTGGATTAATTAAGGAAAATCAGCATGGATTTGTTAAAGACAAGTCATGTTTAACTAGGAATTGAGTTTTTGATTAAGCAAGAGGTAATTTTCCACTTAAGGACCTCAACTGACAGCGGGTTTGGAAGGCCATCCACAGGACTTAATCAGGTCGAGGCACCACCTATTTAAATGCCTCTCTGCCACCAAATACGCCATGGGACAGGGCAAGATTCTGCTCACAAATAGAGGCATAGACCACAAAGGTAAGGAAGTTAGGATAAAACTTCACAAGATATTGGTACAGCCTCAACTGAAGTATTGTGTCAAATTCTGGGCACTTTATTTTAAAAGGATGTGGCGGCTTCAGAGGAGGTACAGTAAGGTTTATCAAAATGGTTCCTGGGTGTGGGATTTCAGTTACATATATATAGAAGTTGGGATTGTTCTCCTGAGAGAAGAAGGTCGAGAGATGATTTTGAACATCTCTATCAAATCTCAAGGAAGCTAAAAAAAAGGCGACATAGAGAAATATTCTCATTAGCAGATGGGTCAAAAACCAGGTGATTGGCAAAAAGAACCAATGTCGATTTGAGGATATGTTTTATGCAGCAAGTTGTTGGGATCCGGAATGACTCTGCTTGAGAGCCTGAAGGAGGCAGATGTGATCGTGTCTTTCGAAGGGGAATTGGATAATCTCCAAAGGCAAAGAACTGCAGGATTATGGAAAAAGGGCGGGGAAGTGGGACTTGCTGAGTTGCTCCTGCAGAGAGCTGGCAGAGAAACATTGGGCCAAATTGCCTCTTTCTGGGCTATGACCATTCCATGATTTTTATCCATTAATCACACATGCTAGCCATGCTTCCCACGCCTGGAAAGAATTAACTAAAATAGTCAATTTAACAGGAGAGGGAAATTGCGAGTCTGTTAGGGTTAAAATAATTTCAACAAGTCTAAAAATGGTCAAAGGGAACAGAAATGAGAGATTGTGGCGTGAGTCCTGATCTTTGCATTGCCAATAATGAAGTCATTCAAAATCTTAACCAATGCACAGCAATGGCTGGGAAATTTAGTTCTGCCTTACTGTCCTCTTTAAATCCTTACAACTTTCTTGCAGAAAGTTACGATACTCAGCCAGAAATCGTGAGGTCTGGACTTAATATTCCCACCAGGGTGGTTCAATAATTTGAATTGATTTATGAATTTAATAAATAAATCTTGAATCAGTAAACTTAGAGATTGTCATAAAATCCTAATCTGATCATTAATGTCTTTTGGGGAAGGAAAACTGCTGCTGTACCCTATTTCCACACCAATGTGATTAAGCCTTAATAGCCCTCTTAGGTGGCCTAACATGCAATTGCCTCAAACTGTTACAGGGAATAGAAAGATCCATGTCTCAGCTATTGTCGGATGCTTACAAAAGAACAGTTTTCGCAATTGAATGTTGGATTTTATAAACTTTAAACTATTGCTAGGTTATAAACTTAAATTATGATAATTCTGAATGTTTTTATCACCATAGTGTGCACTTGGAGTGGCACAGTATTTAGCACTGCTGCCTCGCATGCCAGGGACCCGGGTTCGATTCCCGGCTCGGGTCGCTGTCTGTGCGGAGTCTGCACGTTCTCCCCATGTCTGCGTGGGTTTCCTCCAGGTGCTCTGGTTTCCTCCCACAGTCCAAAAAACATGCTGGTTAGGTGCATTGAACATTCTAAATTCTCCTTCAGTACCTGAACAGGCGCCAGAGTGTGGTGATTAGGGGATTTTCACAGTACCTTCATCGCAGTGTTAATGTAAGCTTGCTTGTGACACTAATAAATAAACTTTAAAATTTAAAACATCTAACAGTCCAAATATAATTTGGTAGAGTAGTAATTTTGAAATTGTTAATTGTCTACTTGGGGTATTTATGCTCAAAAGAGGAGGCATCTCAACTTGAAGCTGAAATCTAGAAACTGTGCCAAATTTGGAAAGGTGAAATTCAGCCTGGACTGATAAGATATGGATCACTCAGCCTGAACTGATAGATATGGATCACTCAGACTGGACTGATAGATATGGATCACTCAGCCTGAACTGATAGATATGGATCACTCAGACTGGACTGATAGATATGGATCACTCAGACTGGACTGATAGATATGGATCACTCAGCCTGAACTGATAGATATGGATCACTCAGACTGGACTGATAGATATGGATCACTCAGCCTGAACTGATAGATATGGATCACTCAGACTGGACTGATAGATATGGATCACTCAGACTGGACTGATAGATATGGATCACTCAGCCTGAACTGATAGATATGGATCACTCAGACTGGACTGATAGATATGGATCACTCAGCCTGAACTGATAGATATGGATCACTCAACCTGGACTGATAGATATGGATCATTCAGCCTGAACTGATAGATATGGATCATTCAGCCTGGACCGATAGGTATGGATCATTCAGCCTGAACTGATAGGTATGGATCACTCAGACCAGACTGATAGATATGGATCATTCAGCCTGAACTGATAGATATGGATCACTCAGACCAGACTGATAGATATGGATCATTCAGCCTGGACTGATAGATATGGATCATTCAGTTCCTACCCCAATGGATAATCTGATTGCCACTGGAATTTACTTTTTCTTAAAATAACAAGTAGTCATACACATAACTTACAACCACAGTGATTGGAAATCACCATCAATCCTCAGGTTTCCCCTTCCTAGAACAGAAAGGAATTTCAGCAGGTAATCTAAGAAATAAAATCTTTTTTAAAAAATGTAGTCTCTACCTGGGAAAAGACTCTCCATAAGGATCGGTACCAGATAGGATAAGTATACATGGCAGGTCTTCCAGATCCAAGTAGGTTTGAGGTGTCCAATTAGGGTCCTCTATCTTTTGCCAAACCTTTCAAAATAAGAGATTTATATCAATCAGATGGCAGTACACACAAACACTCGTTGAGTACATGGCCTATGTTATTATTGACCTCTTCAGTAGATCAAATACTCTTAAAAGCCCATAAATCAAATGAATTATCATGAGGTCTGACAATGAAAAATGTCTGTGATCCTATTATTTAGTCACTTGCGCTCAACCACAGCTTTTTAAACAGCCTTTTGTTCTGTTGACAACATACCATAGGTATCTACGTCATATGTTTACTAATTAGTAATTAACTAAGGCTCATAACAGTTTAATTAAAAAGTTAACAATTTGTCAAACTACGTGGATTAAAGTGTTAGTTATAAATCAGAAGTTCATAGCACTGAAATAAGCCATTCAGTGCAGTCTAGCTCTTTGCAAAAGCAGTTTAAACTAATCCCACTGGCTCACTCTCTTTCCTATATCCCTATATTCTCTGTTTTAATTCTTTTATCTATTTGTCCCTTAAATTATTCCATGATCTCAACCTCAACCACTCTTTGTGGCGAAGGATTTTGTGCTTTAGTAACTTTTTACATAAATACATTTTTCCTTCCCGTTCTTTATGGTCAAAATCATGATTTCAAATTCATGATTTCTCATTCATTTCTCAACCAGATCATAGAATCACTATAGTGCAGAAGGAGGCCGTTCGGCCCATCGAATCTACACTGACTCTCCAACAGAGCATTTTACCCAGGCCCTATCCCCGTCATCCCACATATTTACCCCGCTAATTCCCCTAAACTATACCCGGGTAATTTAGCATGGCCTAACCTAACCTGCACATCTTTGGACTGTGGGAAGAAACCAGAGTACCTGGAGGAAACCCACGCAGACAGAGGGGGAATGTGTAAACTCCACACAGACAATCAACCAAGGCCAGAATTGAACCCAGGTCCTTGGCACTGTGAGGTACCAGCTAACCACTGTGCCGCCCGAATCGCTTTATCAAACACTTCATAATTTTACAAATCTTTGTTAAATTATCTCTTAGCTTCTCTGCTCCAGTGGAAATAGTCACATTATCTTGAATTTTCTCATAACCATTGTTTCTCAGTCCCTGTTACCAATCTGATAAATTTACACTGTGCACTCTCAATGGCTTTAATGTCATTTCTATGATGAAGCATCAACAGACAATCTAATCATTGTCTTGTATGAAACTTATTGTGATTAATGTAGACAATCTTTAAGGCCAATAAGACAGTGTATTCTTTTGAATACTAGTATGCAACAGAGAAAGAATGTGTCTCGAGATGGTGGCTTTCATAACCTCAGGATGTCTCAAATACTTCATAGCCAATTAAGTACTTTTTGAAGTGTGCTCACAATTTTTGCGCTGGCAATAATTTTCAATTCCCTCTGGCCGTAGGAGAGGTCACAGTAAGAAGTCTCACAACACCAGGTTAAAGTCCAACAGGTTTATTTGGTAGCAAATACCATAAGCTTTTGGAGCACTGCTCCTTCGTCAGATGGAGTGGATATCCAATGACAGCCAATGTGGTATCATTATTCACGAAGGGATGAAGGGATAAACCAGTAACCTACAGGCCTGTCAGTCTAACCTCAGTGGTGGGGAAACTACTGGAAGTAATTCTGAGAAACAGAATTAATCTGTATTTGGAGGGGCAGGGATTAATCAAGAACAGTCAGCATGGTTTTGTTAAGGGGAAGTCATTTTGACCAACTTGATTGAATTTTTCAAAGAGGTGACCAGCTGTGTAGATGTGGGTAATGCATTTGACATAGTCTACTTAGATTTCAGCAAGGCGTTTGAATAAGGTTCCACATGGGAGACTGATAGCGCAGATAAGAACCTCATGGGATCCAAGAAAATTGGGCAAATAGGATCCAGAATTGACTGAGTGGCAGGAAACAGAGAGTGATGGTTGAGGGTTTTTTTCTGACTGGAAGTCTGTGTCCAGTGGGGTCTCACAACACCAGGTTAAAGTCCAACAGGTTTATTTGGTAGCAAATACCATAAGCTTTCGGAGCACTGCTCCTTCGTCAGTGCTCCGAAAGCTTATGGTATCTGCTACCAAATAAACCTGTTGGACTTTAACCTAGTGTTGTGAGACTTCTTACTGTGTTCACCCCAGTCCAATGCCGGCATCTCCACATCACCAGTGGGGTCCCGCAGGGATCAGTGTTGGCGCAGTTGCTGTTTGTGGAGTATTTAAATGATTTAGACTTGAACGTAGGAGGGTTGATCAGTAAATTTGCGGATGGCACGAAAATTGGTAGGATGGTAAATTATGAGGATTACAAGAGGATGTAGACTGGCTGCTTAGATGGGCTAATCAGTGGCAAATGGAATTCAATCCGGATGTGTGAGGTGATGCACTTGGACAGGACGAACAAGGCAAGGGAATACATGATAAATGACAGGACCCTGGGAAGTACCAAGGATCAGAAGGACCTTGGAGTGCGTGCACACAGGTCTCTTAAGATAGCAGGACAGGTGGATGAATTGGTTAAGAATGCATATGGTATACATGCATTTTAGCCGAAGCATGGAGTTTAAGAGCAACTTCATAAAATGTTGGTTAAGCCACAGCCTGAGTATTGTGTGCATTTTCTGGAATCCACATTATAGAAGGGATGTGATAGCAATGGAAAGGGTGCAAAGGAGATTTGCCAGGATGTTGCCTGGGCTGGAGAATTTTAGTTATGTAGAGAGATTGGATAGACTGGGGTTGTTTTCCTTGGAGCAGAAGAGGCTGATGGGGAGACATGATTGAGATGGATAAAATTATGAGGGGCAGAGATAGACAGGAAGAAACCTTTCCCCTTGGTGGAGGGATCAATGACAAGGGGGCATAAATTTAAGGAAAGGGGCAGGAAGTTTAGAGGGGATGTGAGGAAAAGCTTTTTCACACACAGGGTGGTCTGGAACTCACTGCCTGAAAGGGTGGTGGAGGCAGAGACCCTCATAACATTTAAGAAGTATTTAGATGTGCACTTGCGATGCCAAGGCACACAAGGCTATGGGTCAAGTGCTGAAAAATGGGATTAGTTTGGTGGTTAGAATAGTTTGGTGGTTTGTCTTTGACTGGCGCAGCTTTTTTTTGTGCTGTACACTTCTGTGACTCCACAATGCAGGAAAAAGCAGCATCTATTTTTTCGCACAGAATGGATTCAAAAGCCACAATAAGTTAAGTGATAATCTGGAGGCAATCTGAATGATAATTTGATGCACAGTGCTGATCAAAGCCTTTGAAGATGTTCAAGTCAATGGTGAATTAATCACGAGAGGGTTCAAGAGCAAAACACTGGAGGTGCATAACATTGGCATGAATATCAACAATAGTATGTCATCGGGGAAAATAAATTAGCAATCCTAAATTAGGTCAGAATCTTTCAGGCGAGGGCTAACCTGAGTTTACAAGAGCTTTCATGCCTTTAGAAACTTTTGATACCAGGAAAATAGCATGTGAGTATCTAGATTAAAAAGGGCAATCTTTTCAAGGAAGGTATCAGAAATTTCCCACGGCAAAGAAAAGAACAATAAGAGAGAATAAAGTGATAGCATAGGTTAGGGGAATTACCAATGAGAAATAAAAGAATCAGAGGTCACAGTGGAATCCAGGATCTTACAAATGTTGCGGGGGCAAAACTTTGTGACAGTCTTAATGGTGGAACAGAATGAAGCAATGTGAAGGAAGCAAAGTCTTGTTTTCGTTCAAGAACCTCTGTGTTATATATTCCTCATTTGAAATTTCAAATTGGCCAAAATATTATGGAATTAAAATTAAACGCTTATCTACTTTCTGAAAGAATGTAATTGTTTTTGAGTGGGAGTAAAGGGAGTCAGGCAATATATGAATGTTATCCTTGGGTCAAGATACCACAAAATATATTTTTATACCTTATAATCATTATTAATTGCATCAGAAATTTTTCAACATTGAAATTCTGGATCAATGTGAATTTTGCAGAAAAATGATGATCACAAAGGATTGTTCTTAGCACCGAACTGCTTGAAATGCAATGAAACAGAAACGTTCTTTTATTTCATTGTTTGTGAGTTTGGTTTTTTGATTGGATTTGATTTATTGTCACATGTATTTGTATACAGTGAAAAGTATTGTTTCTTGTGCGCTATACGGACAAAGCATACCGTACATAAAGAAGGAGAGAGTGCAGAATGTAGTGTTACAGTCATAGCTAGGGTGTAGAGAAAGATCAACATAATGCGAGGTAGGTCCATTCAAAAGTCTGACAGCAGCAGGGAAAAAGCTGTTCTTGAATCGGTTGGTACGTGACCTCAGACTTTTGTATCTTTTTCCTGACGGGAGAACGTGGAAGAGAGTATGTCCAGGATGTGTGGGGTCTTTAATTATGCTGACTATTTTTCCGAGGCAGTGGAAGTGTAGGCAGAGCTGGCGAGTCCAGCATTTATTTTCCATCTCTAATTGCGCTTAATTTGGTGGTGAGCTGTCTTCTTTTTTTTCATGCTTTCATGGGACGTGTGCGTCACTGGCTGGTCTCACATTTATTGCCCAAGCTTAATTGCCCTTGAAAAGGTAGTGGCGAACTGCCTTCTCCGACCACTGCAGTCCAAGTTTAGTCGGTACACCCGCAGTACTGTTAGGAAGAGTGATCCGGGAGTTTGTCCCAGCGCCAGTGAAGGAACAATGTGATGATGCCAAAGTATAACAAGAGAGTCTTTCCCAAGATATTACAGCTGAAGGAGGAACATATGGAGGATTCACAGAAGACTCAAGAGACAGGAAACAGTTCGTTATTAGTGTTTGAAATCTTCTGTGATCTCTCAAAAGGAGTTAAGCAGGCGAAGGCTGCAAAATGGACAAACCACTGTGATTATATGCAAACTGAAGTTGGGCTGCAGCATGGTTATATCAAAGCACATAACCATGGGGTTATTATATCAAATATCTTTCATCATTTTCTCTGTTCTGTATGTTGTGCCTACCATGAAATAATGCAGTTTATGAAACGGAACAAATGTCATCCCTTGTAGTGTTAATCCGATCTACCTTCAAAGCAATTGAAGACACACACATTTATAAGACATGGAGATCCAGCCTGGAACAAAAGGTACTTTTATTGCTGCACCCTCCCAATCTCAAACTGTGCTAGTCGATATGAACCAGTGGATGTGAGCTTTCTCAAAAACCAGGCAACCGGATTGCTTTAGAAAATAACCAGAAACTAATTAGGTAAGTGTGGTAGACTTGGATTCATATTTTGACAAAGGATCAGAAGGAATTACTCGAGAGAACTGCAGACATCAGATAACGCTGCTTTTCAAAAGTTACATTAGCAGCTGTTGTGCTGGATTCACAGCAATTACAAGCAAGAGATAACATTCACAGGAGAACTCCAGGAATTTTTATGGGAGACAGGAATCATAGCGGGCAACAGAGGAAGAACAGGAAAAGAAACTTCCAAAAGCAGCAGTTAGAACAAAGAAAGTCAAATCCATCCGGCTGAGTTATGCTATCAATGTCAAATAAAACGGATTTCATTCACGGAATGAGATTTTCCAGAGTACACCAAAGGAGGCAATTAGGAGATAAATTATTCTACAAGCATCCAGATTATAATCCAGGTCTTATTTGATATGGGATAGAGTTATTGTAAATACAAACCAGTCAGTTACCTTCAGTTGTGTCAGAAAGTGCTGGCTAATATTAATTTTTGTGTTTGGAGACCCAAGGATGATTTCGAATCTATGCTGCAAGCCCAGACGATACCTAACTTGACACAATCGTTCATACGCCAGTGCAGCTAGTGAAATGGAGGGAATCCTGAGCAAAACCATGTAACCATGACTGCTTGGACAGCTTCCCGTAGAACTTGTGAGGCTCTGAATAATCTCTAGTGTTTCCACAGAAGAGTAGTTCTTCATCTGTGAGTGCCCTGCAGTTACCATCATGGCTGCTGAGTAATGCTGGATTAAAATGTATGTCCAGATCACAGCACTGTGCATCTTGGGAAACCTTAAGCCAAAAATAAAAATGAATTAAAAATGTTCTTTGAAAAAAAAATCAACTTTCTCAAAGGGATAACCAACAATAAAATGTAAAGCTACATTTGTCCATAAATTAATTGACTTGGCTCCTACCAAAGTTACCGGTAATATTAATTCATAGCCCTGTCGATATTCAAAACTAATAACTGCACAGAGCTTTTCAACGCTTTGAATCCATCACTGTTGTACAGACACAATTTTTACATTGTTGATTACAAAGTCATGAAAAACTATTTTGCGCTACCTCTTGAACTATTTCTTGTTTCACCGGTTTGACAGTCAGGAGAAATGGGATTGGGTTAATGGGAATAAACTTCCAAATTAGAGTCATAGAGGTTTACAGCATGGAAACAGGCCCTTCGGCCCAACTTGTCCACGCTGCCCTTTTTTTTAAACCCCTAAGCTAATCCCAATTGCCTGCATTTGGCCCATATCCCTCTATACCCATCTTATCCATGTAACTATCTATAGTCATAGAGGCTTACAGCATGGAAAAACTGGGAAAAGGATTTCTGGATCATCTGGTATAAACGGAGCAAAGTCTCATGCCACCTAATTTATGTTATTTTTGGGGTGGCACGGTGGTTAGCACTGCTGCCCCACAGTGTCAGGGATCCGGGTTCAATTCCGGCCTCGGGTAACTGTGTGGAGTTTGCACGTTCTCCCCATGTCTGCGTGGGTTTCCTTCGGGTGCTCCAGTTAGGTTGATTGGCCATGCTAAATTGCCCCTAGTGTCAGGGGTATTAGCAAGGTAAATACATGGGGTTACAGGAATAGGGCCTGGGTGAGATTGTAGCCAGTGCAGACTCGATGGGCCGAATGGCCTCCTTCTGCACTGTGTGGATTCTATGATTCCATAGAGTCTTGAGCTCTTCTAATCTAATATATGTGTTCGCAAAAAACAGGTGCGCTCACAAAAAGGTTTATTCGCATGTATAATGATTGGTAGTGGGTTGAAAATCAAAGACAGAGGGCATAAAAGGATAGAAAAATGGGAAGCAGCAGAGGTGAAAAAATAGGAAGGTGAGGAAATAATAGTCAACATAGTGTATTATTTCCCTATAACTGAATGGCTTAGATATTACTTGTTCACTGTGGTGCTTAGAAATGACCATGAGATGGTGCTGTAACAGTTCTAAAATTAAACTCTGGGTATCATTAATTCGAGTCAGGCAGAAAGCAATGCAAATCTTTTCCCCAGTTAAGGTTGAAGTTTGAATAAAGTTTGAACAAAGGTCCAACTAAAAGGTGATATTAGTGGGCAGAAAAATAAAGCACACGAGGTGCAACTGTAATTGCTTGCAATGGTTTGATTTTGTTCAAGGGTCCAGATCATAAATCAAAACCTCTGGTTTTAAAATAAATAGAATAATGGCAGGTTGGGACATCTAGGATGGATCTTTAATTACCCCTCAATTTTGCCTATAATTGGCATCTCATTTATAATGAATAGCTAGGTGTCCGAATTCTCTTTTCAATACTCTTTTTAATTCTCAACACTCAAAATACTCTCCAATAATCAACAAAACGTTATGTCCCGTTATACTGAGTGTGACAGCACCTCATGAACACTCCAATCTCAGGGTACTCTATCCACCCTAGCTGAGCCGCACTGATGATTCCAATTTGAGGTTTTGTCAGAGGTAGCTTGCCATTTGTCCAGGCCAGGAATCATCTTCGGCATTACCAGAAGATCCTGCTAGCTGAAAGGGCTGGAAAATCCCGGCCAGTAACCTTTTTCCTCCACAAATGCTGCCTGACCTGATGAGTATTTCCAGCATTTTACAAACATATAAAATAGGAGCAGAAAGAGGCCATTCGGCCCCCTTGGGCCTGCTCACTCTGCTGTTTGTGTTTCCAGTTCTACATTCCCATCTACCCCCAATAACTTTTAATTCCCTTACTTAACAAGAATCTATCTACCTCCATCTTTAAAATAGGCGCCTCCACCGCCTTGTGAGGCAAAGAATTCCAAAGTCGTACAATCTCAGAGATAGAAATTCTCCTCATCTCTGTCCTAAAAGGGCGAGCCCTAAAAACAATGCCCCCTTGATCTGGACTCACCCACAAGAGGAAACATTCTTTCCATGTCAAACTTGTCAAGAATATTCAGAATCTTATATACTTCAATCAATTTTCTATTTTTATTAAAAGAGGTTTAAGGAGAGGTGGTCAAAAGCTTGGACAAGTAGATTTTAAGAAGCATCTTTAAAGGGTGAAAGAGAAATGCAAAGTTTTTTTTTAAAATGTGGGAATCCCAAAGAGTAGGCTATAGGTAGCTGAAGTACAACCACTGACAGAGGAACATTGAAAGTTAGAGAATTGAAGGAGTGCAGAGTTCTCAGAGAGTTGTAGTTGTGGAGAAGGATACCTGAGTATATTTTATCCATTCCAGAGTAGTGCCATAAGCTGAACTCTCCAATCTGAGCATGCTCCATCTACCCCAGTTAATCGTAGATCGTCACAGCACAGAAAGCCATTTGGCCCATCAGCTCTCCTAAGGAGCAATTCATGTACTGCCACATCCTCTCCCCACATCCCTGCACATTCCTCCTTTTCTGATATAGAAAATATAGGAAAACGTACGGCACAGAAGGCGGCCATATTCCATATGCAATGTATTCCAGTGCATCACCATACATTAACAACAACAATTTGCATTTGGACAGCACCTTTAAAATAACAAAACGTCCCAGGGCAGATTTATGAGTGTTGAACACAATTTGGCATTCCACATAAAGAGGTATTTATGACAGTTAACCAAATGTTTGATCAAATATGTTTTAAAGAGTTTTAAATGAGAGGTAGAGAGACAGAATGATTCAGGGAAGAAATTCCAGAGCTTAGCTAGTTATTGGGTGGCACAGTGGCAAGCACTAGGGACCTGGGTTCGATTCCCAGCTTAGGTCACTGTCTGTGCGAAGTCTGCAGATTCTCCCCGTGTCTGCATGGGTTTCCTCCGGGTGCTCCTGTTTCCTCCCACTGTCCGAAAGATGCGCAGGTTAAGTGGATTGGTCATGCTAAATTCTCCCTCAATGTACCCGAACAGGTGCCGGAGTGTGGCGACTAGGGGATTCTCACAGTAACTTCATTGCAGTGTGAATGTAAGCCTACTTGTAACACTAATAAATAAACTTAATTTAATCAGGCAGGATGGTGCCTTCTTCCTGCCTCCACCCTGATTATATCTGTGGTGAAAATGCTTGTGGTTGGCCTTCCCGTCCTGCCCTCAATTGAGGACCTCATGTGGCCTCATTCTGCCACTGCTGGTGTTCACCCAACAGGGGGCGGTGGTTCCCCAAGCAGGAAGTATGCGGGCTCTCAGGGGCAGCCTTTTGTTCAAAGATACTCAATGCGTGGCCAAGAGTCCCGGGATCAGGACTGGGGAACCGCTGGGAGCCAGCCCACTCTCCTTGTTGCTTGCTCTCCCCCTTCCTCCCATGTTATCCCCACCCTGCAACCACCCCGCACCTGCATTGTCCACCTGTGGCCTGGGATGCAGCAATGATCCTAGGCCTCGAGTGGGTGTCATACTGGCAGCTGCCACTGCTTCCCCAGTGGTGGCAACTCTCGGCAGGAAGGACATCTGGCCTGGGGTCCTTTTTTCTGAGGAAGGCCTGCCACTGCCCAGTTAAGTGCCTGAGTGGCACTTAATGAAGCCAAACCTCCCTAAAAGAGGTGACATAGGGCTCTGGCTGGCTCTCCAGCGGGTGGTCGAGACCCTTGTTAACTCCATTAAATCCAACCCACTGACTGAAGGTAGAATTGGGCTGTGTTGCTTCATTTCCTAAAGTCTCATAATTGCACTGAAAGTATAACAGAGTCACAGCTCACTTT
Source organism: Mustelus asterias (assembly GCF_964213995.1). Taxonomy (NCBI): domain Eukaryota; kingdom Metazoa; phylum Chordata; class Chondrichthyes; order Carcharhiniformes; family Triakidae; genus Mustelus; species Mustelus asterias. The sequence continues at coordinate 104,031,034 of NC_135805.1, forward strand.
GTGGTACCTATTCCTTAACAAAAAGGGAGATAAAACCACACCAAGCTGAGTTGACCTCTGCCGTTAAAGCTTGTCATGTCGATCATATTTCTGTGTAAATCACCCACCTTTCTTCTACTGCAGTAACCATTGCTTCAAATGAACTGTCGTATCTCAACAATGGAAGCTTGTGCCCAGAGTAAGTGGAATCAATGAAGTCTGAAAGCCCAAAGTACTTATTGTTTTCATGGTACAAGTTCATTCCCTAATGAGATGCAAAGAACAGAATAAAGGACAGCAATATCAGTTGAATACAATGTAATCCTCAAAAAATTAAATATACCACTCACCTCTTAACAGCGGGTGGAATATTGTACCCCCATCAGCAAGTTTGGAGGCTTTTAATCGGGAGGGAGAGGTGGGCTGAAGGACTCTGCCACCTTCCTGTCTCTGCCTGATTAAACTGGGAAGGTTGCCTGCTAGGATGCTAGTTAGGCCCTTAAATGGGCAAGTATCCCAAGTAAAGCCTTCTTAAGGGCCTCAGGCCACTGGTTGAGTGCCAATGGCTCACAGGTTGTCACACCACAGGAAACCTGAAAAGCAAACTCAAGGCAGGCTCCTGAGGCCTCTTTCATTCAAAGGCATTTCAATGTCTGAGCTAACCCCCTCCCTCCCCTACCCTATCCCTAAGCTAGTGTTCCCCTCCCCCACAACTCCGGTCCGGCTCTCACTCACTTGTGGCCTGGGTCTCATGACAATCCTAGGCCTCTGGTGGGTGCATCACCAGCAGCTATCACCACTCACAGTGCTGCTGCTGTAATGGGGAGCCGCCAGCCTCTGATTGACCGGCAGCTCTTGTGCGACAGCATCTCTGCTCCGGGGGTCCTAAATCCTGAGGAATGCCTGCCGCTGGTCATTTAAGTGCCCGAATACTCTGGACCTTCCCCAACAGAGTTGACAAGGGGTTCCCGCAGGCTCCCCAGCCAACGGGCAAGACTTCTGTCACCTGGATTAAATTCCACTTAGTCTGTCATGCAAATTACAAAGGAATGAGCGAGATATTTCAAATAACTTTCATCTTTGAAAATTTGTACAAGGAATGAAAATCATACAAGAGAAGGGCATCTATTGACATCAGGCAAAGATCTACGGTTACGCCACTTTTAAATCTGTGCCATCAGTTGCACTACATAGATTTTGATGGCAAAAGAATGGCATCACATAGTGTCAACAGTAAAACAGTTCTCCGATTTCTACTGAATGTTTGCTAATGGGAAAGCAACTGTTGCTAATATTACTGAAAACGCATGCCAAGTCTGAGGTATCAGTATCAATATCTTTTTCCATCCATTTCAGATAGCAATAATTAATAGATTCGTTCCTGAAAACATTTTTTCTGTTACAGTTTTTCTTTCAATCTAACAATTCACACACATGCATACAATATAACACTACAATGGAGTGCAGAGGCTGGAAGACAGGTGAAGGGAAAGTAAAGTTTGAGAGAGTAAATGAATGTGTTTATCAGCAGAGGTTAACTTTGGAAAGCACAATCTTTTGTGTGCAAGTTCATTTCTCGATTGGAAATAAAATAAAAATTACATTAAATGGTTGTTTACAGATAATTATCAAGATATAAATGAAGCTGGGCAAGGCTGTAAACACTGGCTAAGGTTTATAGGCAGACTGCCTCTTCACCTTTTTGGTTAGAGAATGGATGTGCAGTGTAGGGACCCTGAAAAATCCAAAATAATAGAATGTAGTCGAGAGGTTAAACCCATCTTTGTATATTCTGGTACTTTTGCAACCAATTTAGGTCACCTTCACCTTCAGGAGGTATGATTTTGAGAATTAACAGCACTTTCTGATAATAAGCAGCAATGTTTGACAAGTTCAGCCATTTTCACTCCACCAATCAAGTGATTATTTATCACTTGTGAATGGCTATGCATTGCCTGGAGAACACACAAGCCCAGCCATGGTTTCATCTACACCTTCATTAATGCTCACTGGATGATAATATGAATGAGGTCTGAGCTAATTTTGCCCTCTCTGATCCTCGGTGGTACTTTCTGCTGCCTAGCAAATTTAGGAAGGAAAGACAGATTACTTTATTTTTCCTGAATTGTTTTATTAATCCTTTTAACTTCTGCATCAGCAAAAAGGATGCTAGTTTCTTATTATACTATCACTCCATTGTAGCAACACGGCAGAGTAGCTCAATATTAGGAATGACAAACACGTTGGTAGCATTTACATTGTTGCAGGACGACGGCCAATGGATCTCATTATAAGGGCTGATATAGGTCTGCTGTGTTTGAAGAGCAAAGGGGAAGGATGTAACTTGGAGTGTTAACACATTCAGTGCTTCTTTCATTTCTTTGCAGTTTACGATTCTATCAGCCAGACCCAGAAATGGTTCACTTTGTGGAAAAGCTCCACCACTAAAGTCAAGACAAAAATACAACAGAGAGAGCCCATGAGATCATTCAGAAAATGCATAAATACAGGCACTGAGAACTGCTCTCGGAATACAACACAACATCATTTTATACAAATTAATCGCAAACAGAAGATGTAAATGTTGGCTCATTGCTTAAAGAGTTAAATGCATTGGAATTAAAAGAGTTAACTTAGCTCGAAGTGTCACATGCATTGCATCTCTGTTGACTGTACACCCAATCTGATAAATCCCTTTTTCTTTTGTTATAATCAAATCCCAAGTGCTTGTGTGGTAGCAGTAGAATGCAGAAAGATGAAGCCTTCTCTTACCATGGCTTATTAGCACTGTTACTGCATCAACACATGTCACACTCATCGATCAAGTTTCCCCAGAAATAGAAATCAGTTCAAACAGGGAATGGCTGAGTGACCCCTGGCAGCTGAAATTCTGCACCTTCCCTCCCTTGGCCCTTAGGCAATGAAGTTGGCAAACGTGAGCAACATATGATGTGACTTCACTTATTCTTTGTACTGATGCGCAAGCAAAGATATATAGCAATTATCACACACCTTAGCACATGAGCAGATCAATAAGCAGCAGTTTTATTGTCTGTTCTGCTCAGCCAACATTTCTTTTTACTATTTTTTCATTGTAGGGTTAATCCATGGCTTGACCACTTGAGGATTTTGAAACTGCTTGTTGAGAACTTTTAAAAAATTGTTTATCCAACTCTTAACACAATCTTAAAATGAAAAGGCCACTTAATTTCTGGTACAAACTGTCAACTGACAAACTGACAGATCTGATAAAAGGAAAATCACAGCAATTTTGATTTATTAAAGCCAGATCTCTGCCTTTACATGTATTTCCTAGAAAGCAAATATTAGCCCTTCCTACCTGTTCATCTCACTACTGCGCTGTTTTAAAAATCATTCTCATTGATACAAACCCATTCACTACATCTAAATTCCTTCAATCTTAATCCCTTATCCTTTCAAACATAATCTCACATAACACAAAGCATTCATATTCATAGTTCAATTTCATGAGATTATGAGAACTTAGAGCTATCAATCAAGCTGCGAACTGACAAGGCACCCAACAAGTATAGACTAAAAAAAAAGTCATGCAGCACTAATCCTATAGAATCGTAGAATTCCTACAGTGCAGAAGCAGGCCATTTGGCCCATTGAGTCTGCACTTTTTAAAAAACTTGTGAAGGACAGGAGTTCGAAACACCTTGACATCTTCCTTAGCAGTTCCAATGGGTTTATCCACTTTATATGCACCTTTGCATCTTATTTTAACAACCCTAAAGGGCATGTGACCTCTCTGAAAGGACGCTTGTTCTCTCCCAAAGGTACCCATAACCATATCCAAAAGGGTAACACACCTCTGTTTTGTTCGTATTTTGGACATTCCACTGTCAAAAATTATATCTGATTAAAGGCAGCTGCACTTTAATGTGTGCAGTTGCCTCCATGAACCATGGATGTGCAAAGTGCAACCAGTGCCCGTTCCCTCCCATCCTATGAAAGTGGTGAGATCGGACTTTGGGCGGGAGCTCTGACACCATTTTGGTTAACCAGGGACCCTCTCTGTTTGTGCAAAAATGCAGGCCTAAGTGTTTTGAGGATTGGTCTCTTTCTCAAATCTAGTCAAGTTTTGCACTTGGCATTCAACTTAACTTTAACCTTAACTTGTAGTTTCTTTCATTGTGTGACACAGTGATAAACAAGCTGTCTGCTAATAGCAGCTGCATAGTTAAGATTCATTAGAGTTAGTTACCTGGTCAGCAGGAGCTACCTCAGATCTTTGGAATTCCTGCGAGTCTGAAAACAGGAGGCCTTTGCAAATGCATAGAATAAGTAGCATGCAAGCCAATTAGACACAGTACTTAACATGAGAATTCAGTTAGTGAGGAAGTTTAATGTGGCGATGGAAGAGCTGCTATTCTAATCTTTTACAAGATAGGAAGGTTGATAGAAGTAGAGAGCGTTCTCAAATAAACCTCGATGAGCAGTGACTTTGTAGAATCAGGTCAAAGAACTGGTTAGAAAACATTAGCAACTTTAAAATTCCACATTAGTTGAGTATTCTTCAATACCAGCTCTTTCTTTGTATTAATTCACGGGATTATGGGCATAGGTGACTAGGCCAGTACTTATTGCCCATCCCTAATTGTCACTGAGGGGAGGTGGTGAGCTGTATTCTTGAACTGCTGCAGTCCATGTTGTGTAGGTATAGCCACAGTGCTGTTAGGGAGGGAGTTCCAGGATTTTGACCCAGCAACAGTGAAGGGACAGCGATATATTTCCAAGTCAGGATGGTGATTGACTTGGAGGGGAACCTCCAGGTGGTGGCGTTCCCATGCATCTGCTACCCTTGACCTTCTAGGTCAGTGACGGGCAATCTAGGCTAGTGAGTGGGCCACATGAGTAACTCTCCTTCATTTCAGTAGTCCACAAGATTGAAATCAAACTTGTTCACTAACCATGAAACCATGAATAAGATTAAATACATTTAATACATGCCAAATATTTCATAGCGAGTTATAGAAAATGCTTAATCATTCATATATTAATAGAACCATCAAATTCAAATGGTAAAAACAAAATAAATATTTACACTGTGGATCCAGAGGAAGTGCATGACTCTCACAGTCGATGTGTGTATTCAAAATGCGCTTCACTTCACATACTCTTGCTTCACGTGCGTATCACTGCCTTGGCACGGTGGCACAGTGGTTAGCACTGCTGCCTCACAGCGCCAGGGACCCGGGTTCGATTCCCAGCTTGGGTCACTGTCTGTGTGGAGTTTGCACGTTCTCGCCGTGTCTGCATGGGTTTCCTCCGGGTGCTCCAGTTTCCTCTCACAGTCCGAAAGACGTGCTGGTTAGGTGTGTTGGCCATGCTAAGTTCTCCCTCAGTGTACCCGAACAGGCACCGGAGTGTGGCGACTAGGGGATTTTCACAGTGACTTCATTGCAATGTTAGTGTAAGTCTACTTGCGACACTAATAAATAAACTTACTCAAATAAACTTAAACTTCAGTCATATTGGTAGAGAAAAAATTATGTGAGCGGAAATCAGCAAAAAGTGGCAACCTTAAGCATGGGCAATGGTCAACAAGCTGTCTCACGGGCCGCACTCAGAACCCAGATGAGCAGCATGTGGCCCCCAGGCTGCAGGTTGCCCACCACCATTCTAGATGGTAGTGGTTGTGGGTTTGGAAGGTGCTGTCTGAGGAGCCTCGGTGAGTTCCTGTTGTGAATCTTGTAGATGGTACACATTGATGCCATTGTTTATGCCTTCCAACCAGCAGCCTAAACAGAGCAGAGCCTCACCATCCACAGCTCCTGTTGACATGAGTTCTTAAGCTTCAGAACTATAATGTTGCATTTACACAAAACTGCTGAAACTTTAAAGCTAAAGTTTTGCATACCAGGTCAAAGACATTTGTATGATGAGTAAGGGAAAGGTAGGGAAGACTGCAGACTATAATCATTTGGATGTTTAGTAATCATTATTAAAGAAGGAATTATTATGTTCAAAGGGAAGCACGTCCAGTGCTGTAAAATTGCTAGTGAAACATTAAAGAACACTGATGAAGTGGCAATGATGGTTGATGAAGGGAATGCAGTGGCTATCAATATGGATTTTAAGAAAGCATTTGACAAGGTACCACATAAAGGGTGGGATTTGCTGGCCACATGTGCCCCAAGACCGGATATCTTCGCCCAAGCCCAGCGGACTTTTAAATGATCTGCCAAATCTTTTGTCTCGCTCACTACGATTCCCGTGGCGGGCAGGACGAGAAATATTTGGCCAAAATGTTATTGAACAAAACTTAGTGCATCAGGAAGTATGAGGGCCAGTGTCACTTTAGCTTTAGGTCAGTGTCACTTTAGGAACAAAAATAAACAGACCTTGGTGAACAGTTTTTTCTCAGACAGGAGAATGATAGATAATGGTTTTCCCAAGAGTCACCGCTGGGACCACTGCTTTTTTGACAGATGATACTGCTATAGAGTAAAATTTGCTGGTGATACTAAACTTGGAGGCTTAGCAAACAGTGAGGATGATACCAATCAACTGCAACAGAATATATAGACAGACTAGCAGAACGGGCAGACAACTTGCACGTGGAATTTAACAGAAGGGTCAGTGTTGCATTTTGAAGAAGGGATAGGGAGTGGCAATATATAATTATTGGCACAATTCTAAATAGTCTGCAAGGACAGAGGGACCATTCGTATGCAATAGATCTTTGAGAGTGTAGTTAACAGAGGATGTGGAATCTTCAGCTTCATAAATAAAGACATTGAGTACAAAAACAGGCAAGGTCTGCTGAACGTGATTAGGCTGCAACTAAAGTATTGCATCCAGTTCAGGTCACCACATTTCAGGAAGCATATGGAGATCCTGGAGAGGATGCACAGCTGAGTTAGCAGAATGGTTCCAGGAATGAGGGATTTTAGCGAGGATAGGTTTGAGAAACTGGGGTTGCTCTCCTTGGAACAAAGGCAATTGAGGGGAGATTTGATAGAGGCGCACAAGATTATGAAAGATTTAGATGAGGTAGGGAGTTGGCTAAATGGCTGGCATGTAGATCAGAATAACGCCAACAGCATGGGATTCAATCCCCATTCCGGTTGATGTAGACTTGGGACCTGTCTCTTCACCTTGTCCTGTGATAAAATCATAGCATAAGATGTTCAACAGCCTTCAAAATCGAAAATGTTACTTAGAAGAAGAAGATAAAATAGAAAAATAAAAGCTATTCCCATTAGATGATGGTACAAGGACCAGGGGACACTGATTTAAGGTTTTGGGGAAGAGAAACATGAGGGATATTAGGAAGAACTCTTTACACATTGAATGATAATGCCCTGGAACATACTGCCTACAAGGATGGCGGAAGCGGAGGCTATCAATGATTTCAAGAAGAACTTAGATGGGTATTTGAGGAAAATAAACTTGCCAGGTTACAGGGAGAGGGAGAAATCTACAGAGAGCAGGCATGGACTCTATTAGCCAAGTGATCTCCTGCTATGAGATCAGCCATGACTGCCAGCTCCAGAAGAGGCAAAGTTTTGTTTGAAAAAAAGGAAGAAGTTGTCAGCTTTGATTCACTGGTAGCAGTCTCACTTCTGAATTAGCCACTCCAGAGATTTTGTTCTGAGGGAGCGTGGCAGTGCAGCCCTCAGGATGAGATGCTAATCTGAGTTGCCACCTTCCCTCTCAGGCAGATGTAAAAGATACCATGGAACTATTCAAAGAAGATCAGGGCAGTACTCCTGATGGCTTCGCCAATATTTTGCCAACATCATCACAAAAAGAAAACCTATTAATGTAATTATTTTCTACATGAAGGACTTGGCCAACATGTTTCCCTTCCTTACAACAACAGTTACATGTCAGAAGCACTTAAATGGTTATGAAGATATTTGAATGTCCCAAGGCCATGAAAGATGCCATATAAATGAAAGTTTTCTCTTTCCCTCCCAGTATCTTGGTCAACATTCCTCACTAGACTAACACCCACCAAAACAGAATCACTGGTCATTCATCTCAATTCTCTATGAGAAATTTGCCCTTGCACAAATAAATTGCCACATTTTTCTACATGACAAGAGTCACTGTGGTGAATAATATGTGAAGTATTCTAAGTTATTTCTACCAGACAAAGAACATGCTTTCTTTTTAGTATGAATGGCGCAACTGTTACTCTTCTTTTACTCATTGTTATAAAGTTGCCTTTGGGATTAAGCTGGTGCAACACTGACTCTCGATTAACAATATTCTTGCTTATTCTGGCCTTGTTTCTCCTTTGGGCTTAATTGCACTAACGTAGCAATAAGACAGTGGAAGCCACAACTGCTGAACTACCCTTCACAATATCCACTAGTTTAGTGGAAATTATATTCTGTTGCTGAACAGCAAAAAAGTAACAATTGGCTCAATTTTGAACAATGGCATGTAAATTTTCTGAACCAGGTTTTAACTTGTTAAAAAAATCATGAAAATAGGACTACATTTTAAATTCTAGATATCTTACATGGACGTAATGAATCATACAGATGAAACATAGGATATATCCAGCCTTTAAAGAATAAAAGAGATTTCAGAGTTTCACCTGGTCAGATCCCAGTGAGCATGGTCATGGATCAGTATGAACAGTGTGTAAGGATTCTTTAATGCTCTTTGCTGAAAGGCTTCAAACTTGCTCTGAGCTTCTGTTGTAAGCTTCATTACATACTGCTCTGCGTACTGATTTGCAGACGATTCTGCTTCCAGTCCAAGTTCTACCAAGATCCCTGCAAAAAAAAAACAGATAAAGCCGGGAGTTCATACTTTGCTGAATCCCAACAAACTGTTTTATTTATAAAGGCTGCTTTGGGTGCTTAAAGATATTCTAGGGAAGCATGACTGTCAAAGAATATCCTCTATGAATACGCTATTGAGCTGCTGACGTGTTTTTCTCCCCCAAACAAAAAAATTAAGTTAAAAGCCAGGTGCAACATCCTGACTGGTGGAAAGATCCAGATGATTACAAAGACATTGAGATTTTCATGGAGGGTCCAGGTATCCACCAGTAATAAACACAATCCCCCTCTAATCCTTAGCATTGAGAATCCCTATGACTTGCAACTGACTTTTCTCCATATGGAGAACGTATTGGTAATGGCTATTAGAGAGGCAGTGGCATAGTGGCATTGCCACTGGGCTAGTAATCCAGAGATCCAGGGTAATGCTCAGGGGACCTGGGTTCGAATCCTGCTATGGCAGATGGTGAAATTTGATTTCAATAAAAATCTGGAATTAAAAGTCGACTGATGAACATGAAGCCGTTGTCAATTGTCGTAAAAATCCATCTGGTTCACTAATATCCTTTAGGGAAGGAAATCTGTCGACCTTACCTGGTCTAGCCTACATGTGACTCCAGAGCCAAAGCAATGTGCTTGACTCTCAAATGCCCTCAGGGAGGGGCGATAAAATGCTGGCCCAGCCAGCGACGCCACATCCCATGAACAAAGGGCGGCACGGTAGCACAGTGGTTAGCACTGCTGCTTCACAGCTCCAGGGACCTGGGTTCGATTCCCAGCTTAGGTCACTGTCTGTGTGGAGTTTGCACATTCTCCTCGTGTCTGTGTGGGTTTCCTCCGGGTGCTCCGGTTTCCTCCCACAGTCCAAAGATGTGCGGGTTAGGTTGATTGGCCATGCTAAAAATTGCCATTAGTGTCCTGAGATGCATAGGTTAGAGGGATTAGTCGGTAAATATGTAGGGATATGGGAGTAGGCCCTGGGTGGGATTGTGGTCGGTGCAGACTCGATGGGCCGAATGGCCTCTTTCTGTACTGTAGGGTTTCTATGATTTCTATGAAATATGAAAAATAGGAAGTATGCAATAGATATTTAATTATGGAGCATAGTGCTTTTCTAATGGAAATGTATAAACATTTGGTAAATGTCATCATTATTTTTTAAACGTACAATATTCATCACATCCATTGGTGTGCTTTTAGTGTTTAGAATCAGCTTTCTTTTAGCACACTGGAGACAATTCTGCTCATGTCAAGGAGCTTTACCCACTATGAAAACTTACCTGGAATTTGGGTGTGGAGGTCACTTAGGCCCACAAACTGGATCATCGAATCATCTTAATGAATGGGAAGCTTTGGGGATTTGGCTGATCTCCTAACCTAAATACTCAAATATGCTTTTAAAACTAAAGCTTGTGCCAGACAGAGATATTCAATTGATTACCACCTTCCAGTGTGGACCTAACTGCTACTGTGGCTACCAGTAACTGATAGCACTTCCAACAGAATGTTGCTGATTAGGGTCTCTGAGTGGGAAACCCGTCAATGTCATTAATGACATGCTGTAGAGTTAAAATTCTTCTTCTTTGGCAGTGCCTCAGGATTGAGGATGACTTGCTTCCAGGGAGGTGGGCTCTGTGGTGGCTGAATAGTCCAATCCTGGAGCTGCAGGTTTGGTGGGCGGTGTTTGATGAGGTGGGTGGGATGCTCTGGATTCTGCGCTCTCCTTCCGCTGTTTATGCTTGGGCTCCGTGTGCTCCACCTGGTGACGCTTGAGGTGATAGGCGCCTTCACGGATGCTTCTTCTCTAGTTTGTGCATTCTAAGGCAAGTGATTCCCACGTGTCAATGGGGATGTTATATTTATTTAGGGAGGCTTTCAGTGTCCTTGTAGCATCTCCTCTGACCTCCCAGTGATCGCTCCCCATTGTGGAGTTCGGAGTAGAGAACGGTGGCACAGTGGTTAGCGCTGCTGCCTCACAGCGCCAGGGACCCGGGTTCGATTCCCAACTTGGGTCACTGTCTGTGCGGAGTCTGCATGTTCTCCCCCGTGTCTGTGTGGGTTTCCTTCGGGTGCTACGGTTTCCACCCACAGTCCGAAAGATGTGCTGGTTAGGTGCATTGGTCATGCTAAATTCTCCCTCAGTGTACCTGAACAGGTGCCAGAGTGTGGCGACTAGGGATTTTCACGGTAACTTCATTGCAGTGTTAATGTAAGCCTACTTGTGACACTAATAAATAAACTTCAACTTTGTTTCGCGAGTCTTGTGTCGGGCATGCGGACAAGGTGGCCTGCCCATCACAGCTGGTCGAGCGGGACCAGTGCCTCGATGCTGGGCATATCAGCCTGGGAGGGGACGCTCACATCAGTACGCCTATCCTGTCACTGGATTTGCAGGATTTTGTTGAGGCAACATTGATGATATCTCTCCAGAGATTTGATGTGTCTGCTGTACATTGTCCATGTTTCTGATGCATACAGGAGGGTGGGGACCACGGCTGCTCTGGAGACCATGAGCTTGAGGGTTTGAGGTCTCAGTCTTCAAATACTCTGTTCTTCAGGCGTCCAAAGGCTGCACTGGCGCATCGGAGTCGATGCAAGATTTCATCGTTGAAATCTGCCCGCACCAGGAGGAGGCTCCCGAGGTATGTGAAATGATCCACGTTGGCCAGGGGCTCACCGTGGACCTTGATGGTTGGGGGACAGTTTTGTGTGGCAGGAGAAGGCTGGTAGAGAATCTTTGCTTTCTGGGTGTTTAATTTGAGACCCATTCTCTCATATGCCTAGGTGGATGCGTCGACGATGGTTAGTAGCACCTCTGAGTGTTCACACACACAGGCGTCATCTGCGTACTGCAGCTCAATGACAGAAGTTGGGGTGGTCTTGGTTCTGGCCTAGAGATGTTGGAGGTTGAACACTTTCCCCCTGTCCAGTTTCCCCCTGTCCAGCAGGGAGCTTCAGGGTGATGGGTGGAGTATTGCTGCGAGAAAGATGGAGAAGAGCGTTGATATTCAGAGTCATATTGGGTCTGTGGTGGTGGCTTCATTGGTGAGGATCATGGATTGCATGTCATCATGGATGGCTTTTTTTGACCTCATGATGAGTTGGGGTTGCAATGAGATTCTGGTGGGGAGCATGTTGCGGGATGATGTTGAGGGCACTTGCGTTCAAGGCTCGTCTTGGTTGAGGAGGTTCTTGAAGTGCTCTCTCCAGCATCTAGTTTTGATGTGTGCCTCTCCATTTTTGGCCCTCAGTAGGTGGGTCCTTGAGTACTCGGACCATAGATGGTTTTAATTGCTCAGAAGAAGCCGTGCACATCATGATTCTCGGCCAGTTGCTGAGTCTCCTGTGCGCTTTCCACCATCATCTGTTCTTTAGGGCACAGGTTCTTTGTTGCACTTCAACTTTCAGTTGCCTGTAGGCCTGTTTCCTCTCACTCAAGTTTTGATGGAGCTGCCAGTTCGTGAACGCCTTGCGTTTGTGGTCAAGAAGATCCAGGATCTCCTGATCATTCGCATCGAACTAGTATCGAACATTGATGTATCCTGGTCGAGAGCCCAACCGTCACCTCGTAGGTGCTGACTATAGCGGCTTTTAAGGTGGACCAAGTGCTTTGGCCACTCTGCGGCTCTGGCTCGTTGGTCATCGCCAGGTTAGTTGTGAGGCACCAACTGTATAGCTCTTTCTTCTCAGGGTTTTTTAGTCCAGCAACATTGAGTCTCCTGCGTTGGAGCTTTACCTGCCTCTGCTGGTTTGCAGTCAGGGTGATGGAGATGGAGATGCAGATTAATCGGTGGTCAGTCCAGCAGTCATTAGCTCCAGTCATGGAGCGGGTGATGTGGACATCTTTGCAGTCCGTTACTTGGACAATGATATAGTCTATGAGGTGCCAGTGCTTGGAGCACGGGTGTCGCCATGAGGTTTTCGGTTTGTTCCTCTGACAGAACAGGGTGTTCATAAAGGCCAGCTCATGGTGGAGTACTGTGTACAGTTTTGGTCACCTTACTTGAGAAAGGATATACTGGCACTGGAGGGGGTGCAGAGGAGATTCACTAGGTTGATTCTGGAGTTGAGAGGGTTGGCTTATGAGGAGACTGAGTAGAGTGAGGCTATACTCATTGGTATTCAGACGAATGAGGGGAGATCTTATAGAAACGTATAAGATTATGAAGGGAATAGATAAGATAGAAGCAGGGAAGCTGTTTTCACTGGCAGGTAAAACTAGAACGAGGGGGCATAGCCTCAAAATAAGGGGAAGCAGATTTAGGACTGAGTTGAGGAGGAACTTCTTCACACAAAGGGTTGTGAATCTGTGGAATTCCCTGCCCAGTGAAGCAGTTGAGGCTACCTCATTGAATGATTTTAAGGCAAGGATAGATAAATTTTTGGACAGTAAAGGAATTAAGGGTTATGGTGAGCGGGCAGGTAAGTGGAGCTGAGTCCACAAAAAGATCAGCCATGATCTTATTGAATGGCGGAGCAGGTTCGAGGGGCCAGATGGCCCACTCCTGCTCCTAGTTCTTATGTTCTTATATTCTAGGCATTTTGTCAGGTGGAGGTCTCCAGTGGCATTTATTTTCCCCATGCCTTCTCTGCCCAATATGCCTTTCCATAGGTTTCATCCCTCCTAACTCTAGCATTGAAGTTGCCGAGGAGAATCAGCTTGTCTCCCTTTGGGATGCGGGACAACGATTGGTCAAGGCTGGTGTCGAATGCTTCTTGTCTCTCCGCTGCATCTGGGGTTGGGGCGTAGGCGCTGACGGTTGTGATGTGCTGCTTCTGGGGCAGGGTGAGCAGGAGGGTCATGAGGCATTCACTCACCCCATGGGGAGGTTCAATGACACACCTGACCAATTATGGTGAAGCTGACCCCGTAGAGACAATTTTTTTCTTTTGGTTTCTTTTCCAGGAGAAGGTGTATCTGCCCCCTTGTTCTTTAAGCTGGTCTTTTCCTGCCAGTCACGTCTCGCTCAGGGTAACAATGTGGGTCAGAGTTCCTAGGCTATGATGACAGGGTGATGTTCAGGTCTGTTGCTGTTGGAGCTGTCCATAAATGTCCTGACGTTTCAGGTAAAATCCATTTGTGTGTCTGGGGTGGAGTGAGGTGGAAGATACTTGCACTTGGATTCTGTTAATGTTGGGTAGTTGTTGCACACCAACCAGCACAGTCTCAGCGGAGCGAGGTCTTGGTCCACTGGCCACAACTGGAGACCAGGCTCTGCTATAGGACGTGGATTAACAAATACTCATCATTCAACGATCTGTCTGCCAGTCCCTGCTCTCGCTGCTCCTCTCGTCCAGCCACCCCCTCCCCCCCAACCGCTGCTGAGCAGTAAGGCAAGAGGGGCAGCAGCGGGGGCGAGAGGGGCAGCAGCGGGGGCGAGAGGGGCAGCAGCGGGGGCGAGAGGGGCAGCAGCGGGGGCGAGAGGGGCAGCAGCGGGGGCGAGAGGGGCAGCGGGGGCGAGAGGGGCAGCAGCGGGGGCGAGAGGGGCAGCAGCGGGGGCGAGAAGGGCAGCAGCGGGGGCGAGAGGGGTAGCAGAGGGGGCGAGAGGGGCAACAGCGGGGGCGAGAGGGGCAACAGCGGGGGCGAGAGGGGCAGCAGCGGGGGCGAGAGGGGCAGCAGCGGGGGCGAGAGGGGCAGCAGCGGGGGCGAGAGGGGCAGCAGCGGGGGCGAGAGGGGCAGCAGCGGGGGCGAGAGGGGCAGCAGCGGGGGCGAGAGGGGCAGCAGCGGGGGCGAGAGGGGCAGCAGAGGGGGCGAGAGGGGCAGCAGAGGGGGCGAGAGGGGCAGCAGCGGGGGCGAGAGGGGCAGCAGCGGGGGCGAGAGGGGCAGCAGCGGGGGCGAGAGGGGCAACAGCGGGGGCGAGAGGGGCAGCAGCGGGGGCGAGAGGGGCAGCAGCGGGGGCGAGAGGGGCAGCAGCGGGGGCGAGAGGGGCAGCAGCGGGGGCGAGAGGGGCAACAGCGGGGGCGAGAGGGGCAGCAGCGGGGGCGAGAGGGGCAGCAGCGGGGGCGAGAGGGGCAGCAGCGGGGGCGAGAGGGGCAGCAGCGGGGGGGGAGAGGGGCAGCAGCGGGGGCGAGAGGGGCAGCAGCGGGGGCGAGAGGGGCAACAGCGGGGGCGAGAGGGGCAGCAGCGGGGGCGAGAGGGGCAGCAGCGCGGGCGAGAGGGGCAGCAGCGGGGGGGAGAGGGGCAGCAGCGGGGGCGAGAGGGGCAGCAGCAGGGCGGGTGGGCGGGGAGAGGGGCAGTGCAGACAGGGGTGAGAGGAGTTAAAGCTCTGGTGTCTGGGGGAATCCCAAATTGCCGGTTTCCCTGGCTTTCAGATCACTCCTTGTGGGTCAGCTCAGTGGAAGTTCTATCTCATGGTCTAACTGTCCACACAAGACATTGATTTGCATCATTAATATTCCATTTTGTTAGTCAACTCTCAAAGTGATAAGAATCATTTTTAAATGATGAGGAAGTTATACTTTTAAGAGATTAGTTACAAAAGGTCAATTTATGCCAGGAGAATTTCTTGTCACTCTGAGTTCCAATTAAACAGACTGGAACAGTGGTTTAAACTCATCAGAACATAAATAAAGTAAAAATATATAGTTGCTTGATTAGACCTGGTAAAATAAAATGTACAACTATTAAACTCCTTGCCAGTGACTTCCTGTCTCAACAACTAATTTAGATATTTTTAGCACACAATTTCTCTTAGCAGCTCGTCCTCCTTACCTGACTGCCTGACACGCAGCACAGTCTGCTGGTAGGCCACTTCCGATGGAGGCACCAAAATAAGGAAGTCAACTTTCTCAAAGGAGCCCAAATCCAGATTTTGCGTGCTGGAATCAGCAATAGCACAGACGTGGGACAGTAACTTGCGAGCTACTGCAAGCTGAACGGGGTGTATCTGACAGGTTTCTTTGTTTGAAACTGTGGAGCACAAATAGACATTGAAAGGACAAAATCCCACAAATTCATCACTATTTTTAAACTTATAGTTTGTCAAATTTATGAATCAGACTGAATAAATTGACAGCAGGTTGTACGGAATTGACTTCATTCCCGCAATCATCTTGACCAAAGCATACAGTCCACCACAGAACTGTAATTTATTCATTAACATTATTTTAAAAATAATGATTACTGAACGAATATTTATGTCTGTTTGTCATTGATCACATACTTTAATCCTCTTCTCTCATTCCTCACCCAACTGCCACTCCAGCCCTTGGTTGGGGGGGCGGCACGGTGGCACAGTGGTTAGCACTGCTGCCTCACAGCGCCATGGAACCTGGTTCAATTCCTGGCTTGGGTGACTGTCTGTGTGGAGTTTGCACATTCTCCCCGTGTCCGCGTGGGTTTCCTCAGGGTGCTCCGGTTTTCTTCCCACAGTCCAAAGATGTGTGTGTTAGCTGGATTGGCCATGCTAAATTGCCCCTGAGTGTCATGGGGACTAGCTAGGGTAAATGCATGGGGTTGTGGGGATAAGGCCTGGGTGGGATTGTGGTCGGTGCAGACTTGATAGAACAAAGAACAGTACAGCACAGGAAACAGGCCCTTCGGCCCTCCAAGCCTGTGCCGCTCCTTGGTCCAACTAGACCAATCGTTTGTATCCCTCCATTCCCAGGCTGCTCATGTGACTATCCAGGTAAGTCTTAAACGATGTCAGCGTGCCTGCCTCCACCACCCTACTTGGCAGCGCATTCCAGGCCCCCACCACCCTCTGTGTAAAAAACGTCCCTCTGATATCCGAGTTATACTTCGCCCCTCTCAGCTTGAGCCCGTGACCCCTCGTGATCGTCACCTCCGACCTGGGAAAAAGCTTCCCACTGTTCACCCTATCTATACCCTTCATAATCTTGTACACCTCTATTAGATCTCCCCTCATTCTCCGTCTTTCCAAGGAGAACAACCCCAGTCTACCCAATCTCTCCTCATAGCTAAGACCCTCCATACCAGGCAACATCCTGGTAAACCTTCTCTGCACTCTCTCTAACGCCTCCACGTCCTTCTGGTAGTGCGACGACCAGAACTGGACGCAGTACTCCAAATGTGGCCTAACCAGCGTTCTAAACAGCTGCATCATCAGACTCCAGCTTTTATACTCTATACCCCGTCCTATAAAGGCAAGCATACCATATGCCTTCTTCAGCACCTTCTCCACCTGTGTTGCCACCTTCAAGGATTTGTGGACTTGCACACCTAGGTCCCTCTGTGTTTCTATACTCCTGATGACTCTGCCATTTATTGTATAACTCCTCCCTACATTATTTCTTCCAAAATGCATCACTTCGCATTTATCCGGATTAAACTCCATCTGCCACCTCTCCGCCCAATTTTCCAGCCTATCTATATCCTGCTGTATTGCCCGACAATGCTCTTTGCTATCCGCAAGTCCAGCCATCTTCGTGTCATCCGCAAACTTGCTGATTACACCAGTTACACCTTCTTCCAAATCATTTATATATATCACAAATAGCAGAGGTCCCAGTACAGAGCCACCACTGGTCACAGACCTCCAGCCGGAAAAAGACCCTTCGACCACTACCCTCTGTCTCCTATGGCCAAGCCAGTTCTCCACCCATCTAGCCACTTCTCCTTGTATCCCATGAGCCTTAACCTTCTTAACCAACCTGCCATGTGGGACTTTGTCAAATGCCTTACTGAAATCCATATAGACGACATCCACGGCCCTTCCTTCATCAACCGTTTTTGTCACTTCCTCAAAAAACTCCACCAAATTTGTAAGGCACGACCTCCCTCTTACAAAATCATGCTGTCTGTCACTAATGCGATTGTTCCGTTCTAAATGCACATACATCCTGTCTCTAAGAATCCTCTCCAACAACTTCCCTACCACGGACGTCAAGCCTTCTGCACTGTAGGATTCTATAATTGCAGTCTCTGGGACTGCAAATTGGAGACACCCCCATGTGGAGGTAGGCAGCTGTACCCCAGGGCAGGATGATGCTGGCAGCTCCAGGGCTGACATCCAATTGGGAATGACAACTTGCCTCTCAGAGCTGCTGGCTCAAGCAGAGGGCTGCTTGCACCAGGGAGAGGGCACCTCATGGCGAGGACCCCTGAAGACCAGGTACATTTATTCTGGCAAGCTGGCCCTCAGCAGGAGTCGAGGGAGGGTACATCAAGCAACTGTCTCCATTCTTCTCACTCAGATAGTGAGCGGGATTCTCCAATCTCATCCATTACCACCACACTGCCAGCGAGAACGGAGGATCTGACACTCAGCCAAAACTCCATTCGCAGCAGTGGGACATGAGAATCCCAGCCATGGACAAGTTCGAAGTTTCCGGCGAATGTGTCCACATGTTTACTTACCATTGAGCCAATCACATTCCTCCACTGAACAAAGGACCAAAGGGATTTTTTTTTACATATTCAAAATATTTTATATTTTTATAAATTTTTTGATATTCATTCATGGGACATGGGCGTCACTGGCTGGCCAGCATTTATTGCCCATCCCTAGTTGTCCTTGAAAAGGTGGTGGTAAGCTGCCTTCTTGAATCGCTGCAGTCCACAATGCTGTTAGGGAGGGAATTCCAGGATTTTGACCCAGCGACTGCAAAAGAACAGGCGATATTTTTCAAAGTCAGGATAGTGAGTGGTTTGGAGGGGGACTTGCAGGTGATGGTGTTCCCATTTATCTGCTGCCCTCGTCCTTCTAGATGGAAGTGGTCGTGGGTTTGGAAGATGCTGTCCAAGGATCTTTGGTGAATTGCTGCAATGCATCTTGTAGATCATACACACTGCTGCTAAATGTTGCTGAATAGTAACTAATGACCTTAAATATTTCTTACCACATGTAACCTGCAAAGTAATTAGTCTTGTTGCTTACCTGAACAAATAGTGGGTTTCTGAATTGTGGTATCATCAAATTTCTTTAACGAAGCAGTGACAGAAGTGCCTTGCCCATTCTTTACCAGACTACACTTTTCTAAAAGTGCATCGATATCTCCTTCTAATCAAAATAAGAACAGAAAGCTTTTATTTTCATTTATGTGGATGTGGGTGTTGCTGGTGAGGCCAGCATTTATTGCCCATCCCTAATTGCCCTTCAGTAGGTGGTGGTGAGCTGGCTTCTTAACCACTGCAGTCCATGTGGTGTATGTAGGTACATCCACAGTGCTGTTAGGGAGGATGACACTAAGAGTCTACAGAGAGACATAGACAGATAGGTTGCAAAAGTTAGCAAATGGAATATAATGTAGGAAAACGTGAAGTTATGCACTTTGGTAGGAAGAATAAAGGAGCTGAATATTATTTAAATGGAGAAACACTGCAGAAAGCTGCAGCACAGAGGCATTTGGGGGTCCTCGTGCATAAATCACAAAAAGCTAGCATGCAAGTTCAGCAGGTAATATGGAAGGCAAATGGAATGTTCCCTATATTTCAAAGGAAATGAAGGATAAAAATCGGGAAGTCTTGCCAAAACCATACAAGGCACAAGTTAGACCACACCTAGAATGTTGTGAACAGTTTTGATCCCCTTATCCAAAGAAAAATATACCGGCATTGAAAGGAGACCAGAGAAAGTTCACTAGATTGATCCCGGGTATGGAGGGATTTTCTTATGAGGAGAGGTTGAGTAGGTTGGGCCTGTTCTCATTGGAGAGTAGAAGGATGAGAGGCGACCTGATTGAGACATAAGATTCTCAGGGGGCTTGACAGGGTAGATGCTGAGAGGTTGTTTGCCCTTGTGGGAGAGTCTAGGACCAGAGGGCATAATCTCAGAATAAGGACAGAGATGAGGAGGAATTCCTTCTCTTAGAAACAGCGGAATTCTTTACCGCAGAGGGCTACAGAGGCTGTTAAGTATGTTCAAGGCTGAGATAGACATATTTCTAATCAGTTAAGGGAATTAAGGGCTATGGGGAGGAGGCAGGAAAGTGGAGTTGAGGATTTTATCAGTTCAGTTGATCTCATTGAATGGCAGAGCAGACTCGATGGGCCAAATGGCCTACTTTGGCTCCTAGGTCTTATGGTCTTATAGGGAGGGAGTTCTCGGGTTTTGGCCCAGTGAGAGTGAAGGAATGGCAATATATTTCCAAATCAAGGTGGTGTGTGGTTTGGAGGGGAACCTCCAGATGGTGGTGCTCCCATTGGTCTGTTGCCCTTGTCCTTCTAGACAGTAGCAGTCATGCATTTGGAAGCTGCTGCCTGAGGAGCCATGCTCAGTTCCTGCAGTGCATCTCGTCAGTGGCAGAGGGAGTGAATGGAATGTGGATTTGTGGATGGGATGCCAATCAAATGAGCTACTTTGTCCTGGATGGTATCGAGCTTTGTCAGTGTTGTTGGAGCTGCAGTCCACTCCAGGCAGGTGGAAGGTATTTCATCAGATTCATGACCTGTGCCGTGTCGAAGCTGGATAGGCTTAGGGGAGTCAGGAACTGAATGGCTTGCCACAGCATTCCTTGCCTTTTACCTGCCCTTGTAGCCACAGTATTTATGTGGTTAGTCCAACTTAGTCGCTGGTCAATGGTAAGCCCCAGGATGTTGGTAGTGGGGGATTCAGCGATGGAAGTACCATTGAATGTCAAGGGGCAACGTTTAGGTTCTCTCCTTTTGGAGATGGTCATTGCCTGGCACCTGTGTGGCACAAATGTTACTTGCCGCTTGTCAGCCCAAGCTTGGATATTGTCCAGGTCTAGCTGCATTTGGACATGGACTGCTTCAGTACCTGAGGAGTCGTGAATGGTACTGAACATTGTGCAATCATCGGCAAACATCCTCATTTCTGACCTTATGATGGAAGGAAGGTCATGGATGAAGCAGCTGAAGATGGCTGGGCCTAGGACACTACCCTGAGGAAATCCTGCAGTGATGTCCTGGAGGTGAAATGATTGATCTCCAACCATCACAACCATCTTCCTTTGTGACAGATATGATCCAACCAGTGGTGAGTTCTCCCCCGATTCCCATTGGCTCCAGCTTTGCAAGGGCTCCTTGATGCCATACTAGGTCAAATGTTGCATTGATGTCAAAAGCTGTCACTCTCACCTCAACTCTGAAGTTCATCTTTTTTGATGTGGAGATGCCGGCGTTGGACTGGGGTAAACACAGTAAGGAGTCTAACAACACCAGGTTAAAGTCCAACAGGTTTATTTGGTAGCAAACGCCACGAGCTTTCAGAGCGCTGCTCCTTCGTCAGGTCGGTGGGAGATCTGCTCATACCCTGTTTGCTGTTTATGAGCAGATCTCCCATTCACCTGACAAAGGAGCAGCGCTCCGAAAGCGAGTGGCGTTTGCTACCAAATCAACCTGTTGGACTTTAACCTGGTGTTGTTAGACTCCTTGCTGTGTTCATCTTTTTTGTCAGTGTTTGAACCAAGGCTTAATGAGATCAGGAGCTGAGTGACCCTAGCAGAACCCAAAATGAGTGTCAGTGAGCAGGTTATTGCTGAACAGCTGCTGCTTGATAACGCTGTTGATGACTTCTTCCATCACTTTACTCATGATGCAGAGTGACTGACTGGACAATAATTAGCTGGGTTGGATTTGTCTTGCTTTTTGTATACAGAAAATGCCTGTGCAATTTTCCACATTGCCCAATAGATGCCAGTGTAGTAGCTGTATTGGAACAACTTGGCTTGGGGTGTGGCAAGTTCTGGAGCACAAATCTTCACTACTACTGCTAGAATATTGTCAAGGTCCATAGCATTTACAGTATCCAGTGCCTCCGACAGTTTCTTGATGTAACGTGGAGTGAATCAGATTGTGATGCCGAAGGAGGCTGAGGTGGATCACCCACTCAGTACTTCCAGCTGAAGATTTTTGCAAGTACCTTATCTTTTGCAGTGATCTGCTGGGCTCCTTCATCACTGAGGATGGGGATATTTGTGGAGCCTCCTCTCTCCAGTCAGTTGTTTAATTGTCCACCAACATT
This sequence comes from Mustelus asterias, assembly GCF_964213995.1. Classification (NCBI taxonomy): domain Eukaryota; kingdom Metazoa; phylum Chordata; class Chondrichthyes; order Carcharhiniformes; family Triakidae; genus Mustelus; species Mustelus asterias. The sequence goes on from NC_135805.1 coordinate 104,052,671, forward strand.
CATGACTGGTTGTGGCACGACTGCAGAGCTTTTGATCTGTTGACTGTGGAATCATTTAGTTCTGCCTATCAATGCTGCAGAAAGAAGCCATTTGGCCCATCAAGTCTGCATTGACTCTTGGAAAGAGCAGCTCACCCAGCCCCCCCCCCCCACCCTATCCCCATAACTCCACGCATCAGGTCTACCTGATCCTGGCATGCTCTCCTCCACTCATCACTGAACAAGGCTTGATCCCCTGGCTTGGTGATAATGGTGCAGTGGGAGAGATGCCGGGCCATGAGGTTACAGATTGTGGTCGAGTACAACTCTGTTATTGCTAATGACCCACAGTGCCTCATGGCTATGCAGTTTTAAGTAAGAGTTTTAACAACACCAGGTTAAAGTCCAACGGGTTTATTTGGTAGCAAATAAGTTGCCAGATCTGTTCAAAATCTATTCCATTTAGCACGCTGAGAGGTAGCGTCACACAACATACTGGAGGGTATCCTCAATGTGAAGATGAGACTTGGTCTCCACAAAGTGGTCAATCCTACCAACAATGTCATGGACAGATGCATCTGTGGCAGGCAGATTTGTGAGGATGTGCTCAACTATATTTTTCCCTATTGTTGGTTCCCTTACCATCTCTTGCAGACCCAGTCTAGGAGCTATGTCCTTTAGGACTCAGCCAGCCTGGTCTGTAGTGTTGCGACCAAGCACTCTTGGTGATGGACATTTAAGTCTCCCTTCCAGAGTAGATTTACACCATCGGTGCTTCTTCCGAGTTGAACACATGGAGGAGTACTGATTCATCAGCTGGGGTTTCTACACGGTAATCAGAGATTTCCTTGCCCATGTTTAACTTGATGACATGAGATTTCATGGGGTGCATAATTGATAAATAAGTTACATATATATTCATTACCATTGCGTTTCAATCTGATTTCTTCAGCTCAATTTCTCCAGTCAGTAATCAATCTTGAATACTGGTGAGAGTATTAGTTCATCTGGAAGTGCAGTGCGAACCAGCTCCTTGGCACTATGGCTGGCCTAGCTGTACGGATGAGTGGGTGCAAAACAAGGAAAGCAACAGTGGAAGGGCATTCTTTAGCTTGGGGAACAGACAAGACATTTCAAGGGCCAGAGACCTGAATCCAGGATGGTATGTTGCCTTCCTGGGGCCAGGGTCAAAGATGAGAGAGATAGAGATTATGATGAAACATATGATGCAAGTCAGGTTAATTCTTCAAGTGAGAAGGAGGTCAAACACAAGAGATCAAGGGGGGGAGCGAACAGGAAAATATGACTGGCAAAGAGAGCATGAGAATAAAAGGACCATCAACATAAAAGGGAACCCACAAATCTCCAACCAGCATGTAAATAAGAAGCAGGTAATAAGAAGTGGAATGAGCCCTATAAGGGACAAAGAAAGTGATGCATGTTTAGAAGCATAGGGTAAGGCTAGAATACTTTCTGAGCATTTTTGTATCCATGTCTACAAAGGAAGAGTAATCTGACAAAATATCAGTTGAATTAGAAATAGCAGAAGCAGTAGATATAGTGAAAATTGAGAGAGAGGAGACACAGGAAAGGCTGACTAAATTTAGGGTAGGTAAGTCACCTGGTCCAGGGGGCTTGCATTCCAGATTGCAAATGGAAGTGGTGGTGGACATAGCAGAAGGGGTTAGAGAGTCATTAAGTCATACAGCATAGAACCAGACTCTTTGGCCCACCATATCTATGCTGACCATTAAATACCAAACTATACTAATTCTATATGAATCCCATTTAACAGCACTTGGACCATAACCTACTATGCCTTAGATAAGGTGTTCCTGGAGGTCCATCTTCTCTCTTCAAGAGGTCCATCTTCTTTTTTCAAAGGCGGGTGAGTGATGTTGGGCACCTTTTATATATGGCACCTGAATATGGTCGGTTGTCATGATTTTCCAATCTTCCCTATACATGAAGGAGGTGCCAGAGGATTGGAGAGTGGCAAATGTAGCACCATTATTCAAGAAAGAATGTAAGGTCAGTCCTGGCAACTATAGATTAGTTAGTTCAACATCAATAGTGTTTCAGGCTTTAGAAACAATTATGAAATGCTGGTCAACACAGTTCTGAAGAACAGAAATATTGGCCTCAAAACATTAACTCTGCTTCTCTCTCCACAGATGCTGCCAGACCTGCTGAGTTTATCCAGCATTTTATACCTGAATGACAGGCTCAGCTCCAATTAGACAGGCGGTGATTCAGATGGAGATTACTGGGCGGTGTGTGAGGTGCACAACAGAGTGATTTGGAGGATTGCGAAGGTGATCAAAAGGGGTCAGAGTAAGATCAAAGAGGGGGGTGGAGGAAGGCCAAAAATGCTTGGGGTGGGTCACAGTGGTTCAGTTGGTGGGCTGTGGGCAAGGTGGAAAAACTTGTGTTCCTTTTGTCCCACAAGCAGAGTGTTGCAGTCCCCTCAGCTGCCAGCTCCCTGTAGCCAATGTTGTCCTTTTCCCCCCTGATCAGATTCCCCAGCTTTTGCAGACAAGGTTTTTGTGAGAAGCACACAATTCTGGGAGCAATATTTTACCTGGACAAAGGCTGCTGAAGAAAGCTCCCAGTGCCCCGACTTTTCCAGTGACAAGCTCGTAGTTGATTTCTTTCAGATGCTCTTTGGGACTGAGCATTCTTTCTGCTAGAAATCCGGCTTGCCGTTTTCCTGGAGAAAAGAAATAAGCATAAATTGGTAGCTGGACATTGGTCAAAACAAATTAGATAGCCAAAACACCTCGATCATTCAATTTCAAAAGATACTTCTCACAGCGAATCAGGATTGAATGACAAAAATTGGACTTCTAGCAATCTCAACTGGAAACAAATCGATTCAAGGAGAAATGAAACAAAAGCATAATTAATCTTGGATCACTACAGTTTATTAGCAGAAAAATATTGATAATTTAATTTAAAACAGGATGAAAAGAATTTCAAAAAATTGCTGATTAAAAAATATTCACAGACAACTTTCAGACAAATAATATTTCAAAAGTATTTATTCTTACACTAAATTTTCTTCATCAAGGACTCTTCATTAAAGCCAACTTCCTTTAACTCAATAGATTTATTAGTGCATTTAGCATAGTACCAATTTAGCATTTCTGCTCAGTGAACAGCCATATCCTTGGCCTGTCTCAGTATAAAGACACCTTCAAAAGAATTAGTGAACTAAGCTGAATTAAACAATGCCTGATTCCCCATCCCTGGAGAGGGCTCCCAACGGTCCAGGCAACATGTTAAGGATGGGCTCCCCGACCAACCCATGCAGGCAAACCTGCTAGGCTGGCCGTTTGGGTGTTGGTCCCTCCCATCACTACTGGTTGAATCCCGGTGGCAGCAGGTGAAGCCCTTAAGCAGGAAGTAGTGACAGCCAAGCTACCTGACACCAAGCCTGCACTGGTATAATTACAGGCAGGTTGCCCACTGCATTTAACAAGTCCTCTGCTTTGAAAGCCGCCAGAAGGGGAGTGTAAAATCCAGCTCATTCAGAGAGTTTAATCAGTGATGGCAATAGTGCTATGACAAACTGAAGGCAACAATGATGTTAGCAACGTAAAGAGGGAGGTGTCCATTTCCTGCACTAGCTGGCGAACAGCATAGTAAGAAGTCTCACAACACCAGGTTAAAGTCCAACAACTTTATTTGGCAGCACTAGCTTTCGGAGTCTCAGGCTCCTTCTTCAGGTGAGTGAAGGAGCCTGAGACTCCGAAAGCTTCTGCTGCCACATAAACCTGTTGGACTTTAACCTGGTGTTGTGAGACTTCTTACTGTGCTTACCCCAGTCCAATGCCGGCATCTCCACATCATGGTGAACAGCATCATAGCACTCTACTGGCTAGAAGGGGCTGCATCGCAGTCACTCCCAGACATTTTTCAAGCAATTCCCTGGATTCAGAACTAAATGGACAATAATAAGAAAGTAAGACTGGGGCTGGGTAGAGATGGGAGATGGAGACTGATATGGGGGTCTGGTCAGAATTTGGGGCTGTGGGGAACACTCCTGTTCTTTGCAGCCACAAGCTTGCAGCCTCTGTGAATGAGAATGTCACCTCTCGACCCGGGTTCGATTCCCGGCTTGGGTCACTATCTGTGGGGAGTTTGCACATTCGCCATGTGTCTGCGTGGGTTTCCTCTGGATGATCCGGTTTCCTCCCACTGTCCAAAGACGTGCTGGTTAGGTGCATTGGCCATGCTAAATTCTCTCTCAGTGTACCTGAACAGGCGCCAGAGTGTGGCGACTAGGAGATGTTCACAGTAACTTCATTACAGTGTTAATGTAAGACTACTTGTGAGTAATAAATAAATAAATAAACTTCATCGGTTATGTATTTGGCTGTGAAGAACTTTAGGATGTCCCAAGGTTGTGAAAGGTATTATATAAATGCATGTCCTTTCCTTATCTGCTATGTGATCATACTTAGTCAGATACTGCATCCCGACTCCAGCATTTACCTGGAGATGTACTTTACAAATTTGCATTTTAGTTTCAGTAAACAGTCCGGGCCATATTGGTGTCTATGCTTGGATCCACATGCAACTGCCCTGACGTGCTAATTTTGAAAATCTATACCACTGAGGCAGCGTGAAACAATAGCAACCTGTAGAAGCTGTAACAAACATTGTTTTTCCCAGAAGCTGTATCAAACAGAATTTGGCACAGAGCCACATTAAGACATAATATGACAGGATTGATCTTTAAGGAACTCCAAAAGTAGCAAGGCCTGATTAACAGAAGCCACTGCGGTGATCCTCTGGCTATGATTGATGGTTATGCATGAAGCCAAATAAGGACAATCCCACTCACCTGGACAGCTGAGGAGGAATATTGGAGCAGAAAGGCATAGTCAACCATGTTAAAGGCTGCAAAGAAACTTCAAACAGTTGAAGTGGGATAGCTTACCTTGGCTACAGACACACAGGCCAGAATTTTACCGCCTTGCCCACCACGGGAATCAGACCGGGCGAGGGGCGGGCAATGGGAAGGTCCGTTGACATCCGGTGGGATTTTACAGTTTCGGGATAAGCGAGGTCGTAAAATCCCACCCACAGGATTGTTACTTTAATGACAGCTGTGGTGGGACAGGAAACCTGAGTGGAAGACTTCAAAAATGACGTTGCGAGATAAATGGATATGGATTGGGAGGTGACAGCACATTCACATAATGAAGCAAGACATTAAAGAATGCTCAAATCATGCAAGAAAATTATTCTGTCTGCAGATAAGCAACTTTTACACTTCAAATACTGACCTGTTATCACCACACATGACTCAGTGCTTTGGTTCTTAGTGGTGCATATGATCACCACAAAGTTCTTTCCCTGCAATTTCCCCTCACTGAGAAGCTTAAATGTTTCTGTGAGGCCTTCCGCCAATGAGTTGGACGAATCCAGGATTTTGACAACATTCTTGCAGGAGCTAGCCGCTAACTTAGCCAACCAAGTAAGTTGCTTTGGGGTGACAGTCAAGGTCGGTGGTGACACATACGGTACTGACGGAGAAACAGCTTGTTGGTATTGTTTGGTTTCGGTAAGGTTAGATTCCTGCCATGCTCTCACCAATATATGTTCCAAATCCTCAATCAAAGGCACCTGATCTGGGGCTAGGATTCAAGAAAACAAATAAATAAGGTTTCAATTAGTATATCACTGCATTCTGACATGATAATAGGTGAAAAGGGATAATATGAGGTTATATTAAGGGGCGAAACTGGGTGAAATTGGATGAATTCATACTGATAAGACAGTGTCAGGCTTACAAATACCTGGGCTTCACTCTTTGGCTTGGGAAATAATTTTCCAGTTTGGCAACATACTCTGCACCAACAATCAGTAATATTGACAGGAAAAGCCTTTTGAAAAATGTATTTTAGGAGAGGTGACATGGAGTCAATAAGGCTCTGATAAAAGCAAAATACTGCGGCTGCTGGAATCTGAAACAAAAACAAAAAATGCTGGAAATTTCAGCAGGTCTGACAGCATCTGTTGGGAGAGAATAGAGCCAATGTTTCGAGTCCAGATGACCCTTCATCAGAGCTCAGAGCAAAGAAAATCAGCAGAGGTTTATATTACAAAGGTGAGGGGGAAAGTGTAATTGGACAACGGAATGTTACCAAGAATGAAGAAGGCTGAGAAAGGTGCTAAAAGTATTGTTTCAATAAGGCCCTGTATTTATGAGAAAATGCAATCTCCTGGGTTTGTGAGGACAGTGGAGACTGTTTCCTACATCTCATCAGACATCCACAAACACCCATATCCTGTTGATGTTTAAAAGTTCTGAGGTGAATGCAAGACATGACTATTTCCCTTCCTGGGAATATACAGGCAAAATGGATTAAAAACTGGCTGGTGATTAGTGAGAAAGAGAAGAACAAACAAACAGTAAGGACCTCTCCCTTTTACTGCAGGTAAGTATGTAAACAGGATAACCTCTTCAGTTAATCCTGCAGAGACAACCAGGTCATCTTTCCCTCTTGGACAAGCCAGCATGTGTCTCCAAAAGACTACAAATCTGCCAAAGTTAGCTCTACCAAAATCTCCAACTTAACAGCCACAATGTATCACCATCAATGTCTCACCGACAAGCCAAGGGCTGATTTGTAATTTTATTTCACTTTTATTTGGACTCTTAACTTCTCATTTCTAACCAGCGTGTCCATCACATCTCTGTCATCTTCCTCGGCTTTTAGTGACTAATAAACTTACTCTTTCTTTGACCTAGTAAATTTGCCTCCCTATAAAAAGTAAATGCATTTGGATTGGGAAAAGGTATCCACAGGAAAGGACTTTAAACAAATCTTTGATGTGGTCAACTGGAGGAGGTTGGGGAAAAAAAATAGGAGTCATCTTATTTCTCCTCATCCAGTCATAACACAAGGAATAAACTATGGGCAGGATTTTACAGCCTTGCTCGAGCGAGACCGGAAATTCCCGCCCGAGGTCAATGGACATTTCCATTGTCCGCCCCTCGCCCGCTCTGGTCCCATGGCGGGCAAGGCGATATAATTCCGACGAATAAATGATAAGTTTCTGAGAATTCTTTCACATGAAATAGGAGGATCAATTTCAGCATAAGGACAGAATAATTGGGCAGAGAAGTGGCAGATGAAATTTCATGGAGGGAAGTGTGGTGTGTCTGCAGAAGGAATTGGAAGAGGTCATTTATACTTAATGACTCCGTTCTAAGGTGTGCAGGGACAGAGGGACGAGGGGATTTGTGTGTATGGATCTTTGAAGGTGGCAGGGCATATTGAGAAAGTAATTAGCAAAGAATGTGGGATCTTGGCCTTCATAAATAGAACTATTGAGCACAAAAGCAGTGAAATTATGCTCTGTCTTTGTACTGCTCTTGTTGGGCCACAGCTAGAGTATTGTATCCAGTTTTCATCACCACACAGAAGGATACGAGGGTTCTTGAGACAGTGCAGCGGAGATTTATCAGAATGGTTCCAGGGATGAGGGAAGTTAGTTCCAAGGTTAGTTTAGAGAAGCTGGGATTGTTCTCCTTAAAGCAAAGGAGAATGAGGGGATAGAGGTGTACAGGATTATGATGGATTTAGGTAAGATGAACAAAGAAAAGTTGTTCCCTTCAGTTGATGGTACAAGAACTAGGTAACACAAGATGTGAAGTTTTGGGCAACTGATACAAAGGGGATATGAGGGATGTTTTATCATGCAGCAAGTGGTAATGGCCAGGAACTCGCTGGCTACGAGGGTGGTTGAAGCGGAGACAGCCAATGGCTTCAAAAGGAAATTGGATCGGCACCTAAATGTTGTGTAAAACAAGAAAATAACCTTGCAGAGCTACCAGGATAGAATGAAGGAATGGAACTGACTGGATTGCTCTACAGAAAGCCAGCATTGACACGATCGGCCAAATGGCCTCCTTCTATGCCATAATGACTCCATGACATGCTGGATTCAGAGGAACAGAGAACCTTGGAGCATATGTCCACAGATTCCTGAAGCTGGAAAGATCAGTGGATAAAGGTGGTTAACAAGGCATATGTGATCCTTTCCTTTAATAGCTGTGTCTACAGTATACACTAGCTGTTCTGTCTGGAGACAATACACATTTCTTTAACCTGTGTTTCATGTTCCCTCCACCCACATTGTCTGTACCTTTAAGACCTGGCTGGCTGTAGGATTCGCATTCTAAAACTTGATTTTGTCTGTTTGCACTGTTTGAGAGCACATTTCCACTCCATCTGACGAAGGAGCAGTGCTCCGAAAGCTTATGGTATTTGCTACCAAATAAACCTGTTGGACTTTAACCTGGTGTTGTGAGACTTCTTACCGTGTTCACCCCAGTCCAACGCCGGCATCTCCACATCATGTCTATAGTATAAGGGCAGGGATGGTATGCTAGAACTGCATTAAACACTAATTAGACTACAGCTAGAGCACGGCATTGAGTTTTGGTCACCAAATTACAAGGAGGATCTGATCACACTGGAGAATTTCACAAGGATGTTGCAAGAAATTGAGAATTTGAGTTATGAGGAAAGGTTAGTGAGGCTAAGTTTACTTTATTTGGACAGAGGAGGATCTGGAAATCTGAAATTATTGAAAACTTCATAAAACTATAAATAATTGGTATTCCTGGGTCCCGGTTTTCACCTTGATGGATAGGCTCTCCATCTTTGCAAATATCCCAGAAATGGTCAAAAGTTCTAAGTCCCGCCCCTGAATCAGACATTTTCCATCTTCCAGGGTTGGGACTGGAGGAGGGCTGGGGTTCATGCATGAGTGATTCATTTAAATCACTGGCTGGCTCCACTGAAGTGATATTTTGGAAGGCGAAGAGTGTGAAACCTGGTTTATGCAGATTGGAACAGCTAAGCAAATAGTTTGAACTGGTCAATTAGTTTGGATAGCCAAGGTACCCCTCTGGAAAGGTAAGATACTCCTTCTGATAGGGTCTCAGGACACTTTTGAAGTGACAAGGCACCCTATGGGAGAAATAAAACACCCTTTGGGACTGTTAAAAGTGAACATGATTATGCACTTTTTACACATTAACTCACTGGAACTGTCAAACTGTCAAGGAACTATCCAGCTGTCAAGGAACTGTTAAAGAGCTTTGGAAGAATTGTCCAGCTGTCAAAGTTGTCCAGGAATTACCAAAACTGTTAACAAAATGTCCACAATTCTAGATGAGTTGGCATGGAAGGGGTAAGTAAAAAAGAGTGGAAGGGGCCATGGGTTGGTTTGAGTTAACACTGTTGGCATGAGGGGGTGCTAGAGAGGCACTAAGTTGGTCAAGGGGGTATGGGAGTTGGGTGGAGCCATGGGCTACCACAGGTACATGAAGGGCCATGGGAAGTAGATGGCAGTCAGGGGTTGCCATGAATGTGGCATAAGGAGTGTGATTTGGGGAGGTGGGGAGGGGGGGGGCGGGGTTGGTTGCTGGAGGGATGGCTTTATTTTTTAAATTTATTTAAACATAGTATCGGAGTATGTAGACAGTTAATGCGCCCAGCCCGCCTGCACACCCGGCAGCCGCTGCACTCATTCCAGGGTTGCCTGTCCCGACTCCGATTTCAGCCTGCACCTCCCCCATCCCACCCGTGACCAAAATTCTGACCTGCAGGCAATCATTTTTCAAGCTCCGGTTCACCAAGCTGGAAAATCCCCCCGAATCTGCCAGCCCCACCCAAGGATGAAAATCTGGCCCTTGATCTTTTGCAACACCTTGCCTGTATACAGCACCTTTATATTTAAAAAACTTCCAAGGTGCTTCACAGGAACATGATCAAACATTGAGCCACTTATATGTGTACAGAAAGGCAGAGCCTGCTCAAAAGAGGTGGGCTTTAAGGTGCAAGTTAAATAAAGAGGGAAAGAAATTGAGTCAGAGAGGTTTAGGAACAGAATGAGCTTCAGTGCTCATTAGATTTATTGTGCCAAAATAATAAAGCTTTGGTTAAAATAATGAAAGTCCACCATGTAAACATTTGCAGAGTCTAGAACAATAATTCATAATTTATGAATCAGAAAACCTCAGTTAGCACTTACCAAGTTGGGCTAGGTAGTACACCGTCAGTAAGACTTGCATCTCTACGGACAATACAGTAGTCACAGATGTACTGTGTTGTTCATATACTCGGGGGAAAGACTGAGTGTTTCTGTAGCAGTTCTGCAGCAGTGGGTTGACCACTATATCATTCAGATTACCACAAAGGTGAGGAAGGTTGCCATGGCCTATAACATGAAATTGCTGGATTTATCCTCTCTCTCGCAACCATTAGTTATCTCATTTTGATTCATTATTCACAGACATTTGCAGGTAGATTTAGCAACATTTACAGTTAAAATGTATTTCTTTATAATTACAAGCAAACAATTCTTTGCAAAGTTCCAGTTCCAGTAAATAAGCGAAGTAACATCTCTGCTGTTTGGCTAAGAAGACAGGAAGATGATGAGCGCAAAGCAAATTATAGACTGAACCTTGTGATTTTATGGGCTCAACTTTACTCAGCCCTCCTCCAGCTAGAGACAGGAAGGAGAAGTTAAAATCTTGAAAATCAAAATCCTGCCTCCAACCTATCGCATTCCCAAGTGCAGTAACAAGGGCGGCACGGTGACACAGTGGTTAACACTGCTGCTTCACAGCACCAGGGAGCCAGGTTCAATTACGGCCTTGGGTGACTGCCTGTGTGGAGTCTGCATGTTCTCCCCATGTCTGCGTGGGTTTTCTCCGGGTGCTCCGGTTTCCTCCCAAAGTCCAGAGGTGTGCGGGTTAGGTTGATTAGCCATTCTAAATTGCCTCTTGGTGTCAGGGGCGGCTAGCAGGGTGAATGCATGGGGTTACAGGGATAGGGCCTGGGTGGGATTGTTGTTGGTGCAGGTTCGATGGGCCGAATGGCCTCCTTCTGCACTGTAGAGATTTTATGATTAACTACTGTAATTCAGGCTACACAAGGGGCAATCACTAAAAGGAGCTTCAGATCCACTGGAGGTGTAGAAGTCGCAGCCTGATGACATTATTAGCACCATAGCATCATATTTTTGTGAAGTTAGGAAGTATTGTCTATGACAAGGAACAGGAAAGGTGGAGCCAATTGCCTCGAAGAGGTTACGCTCAAAGAAATTGTCCATCTCTTTGAACTCATGCTTTCCTCAGGCCCTCAGGAGGTTCTTAGGTCTTACCAAACCAGCCTCCCAATGTCATGCCAAGCGAAAGAAGCCTATTTCTCCCCAGGTTCACTCATAGTGCCATAGATCACCTCCTTCCGCTCGCTGACTGTCGGGCAGTGTTCTCATGGGTCACTGGCTATGGTCAACTGCAGACAAATTCCCTCTTTTGCCTCACTCCCCTGAGCTAGTTAACACATCTGGCCAGGAGAGGGCAGGAGTCCAGGTTGTTTTATTGAATTGTTAAGTTCGACAGGGCCTCCAATTCCCCAACTTGTGTCCGTGCACCTGCTGCTTTCAGGCTTACACACAACTTACTTTACCCCGATACTCCTCCCATCCGAGGATAAAAACCGACGCCTAAATGACGAAGCCAAGTTAGTTTACCTTTAAAAATTACAGGTCTGGTCCTGCAGATTTTAAGTAAATTGTCAGGTACAACGACAGGCTCCTCTGAGGTAGTAAGTGGTGAAGGAATTGGTCCCAAAAGGCTGGATTGTGTCATGCAAGCTAATTCCACAGTGTCTGCAACCAGCAAAAGGAGACGATGAGTTTCATGAGCCATTATTGAAAAATGGGCAATTCAGTATGCAATGCAAACCCTTTCTGAATTGGCTTTGGACTGCTATGCACCTAAATAAACTAACAAAATAACCGCCGTGTGACCAGGTACGTATATTTCAGTCATGTAAAAATTCGGGTGACCAATTTTCAATGCCACTGCTTACATATGCAGTCTGGGGAGGGACAAGTGATGTGTGTTATAAAGTTTTAAAATGAAATGTACAGGATCACATCACAAATGAAGTGGGAGCTAACCCCATTGCACACCCCTCTCCCCATGGCCCCACTAAACAAAACTCTCTCCCACATTACTCCCCAGTGGAGAGGGTCGCTCCAGAGCCTCCCCAGTGGCTCTGGTGAGTGCAAGAGTTGCCAGCCTCTGATTGACTGGCAGCTCTCAGCTGGCGAGACCTCTGCCCCCGGGGTGTGTGTCTGTGTGGGGGGGGGGGGGGGGGCGTTCTTGTTTCCAGTGGAAGGGATGCCATACATCCCAAAAACCCAATAAAAACTGTTATCGCATTTCACACTTGAAAGGTTTAGCCTTTGTTGTACATCCCAAATACAAACAAGAACAGGCAAAATACAGGTCACACATGCACCCAACTAACTGAAATGTCAAATTAATAAAAACAGCAACCGATCTTAAACAAACAATTAAACAATACGTATGGGCAGATATAAAAGCTATCAATCAATACAATCAGTATTCAGCAGTCAACAAGCTCATCATTAAGTAGCAAAACCACAAATAAAGCTACTCAAAATATTTTTTATTCATGATCTCACTTTGTCAGTCACCTGAGAACATGACAGAAAAACCAGGGTGGGATTTTCCAGTCCCACCGCTATCTATTGGGTTTCCCGTTGTCATATCCTCCACTGCCAGGGAATCCATGACAGGGGTGGTGGGGGGTGTGGTTTCTGCAGGAGAAATTCTGCATTTGGAAATCTTTCCAATCTCCCTGGAGGTCTGTACCTTTCCCCACAACGATCACACTATGTCAGAAACTCTGACGAGAATGTTCTAAAAGATACCAGATTGCAACTCCATAAATGCACCCGTCGCCCTGTGCCAGCACCCTGCACTTAAAAATTGCCTAAATGTGATTTAACACAAAAACATTTTGTAGCGCATGTCCTGAACTTCTTGAGAGCAACAGAAATTCTACGTGAATTGTTAGTATTTATTGATTTATTATTTTGCTTGCTTACACTGCGGTGAATAGCTTGACTTTTCTTTGAAATATTATAAGCAAGAAAAAGATAATGGGGGCGAATCTTACCAAAGAAATTCCAAGTGCTGAGCGAGCGTGAAAACGGGAGAGTTTCAGACCCATTTTATCAGTGAGAGAAAAGTTCAAATCTTATCACACTTTAGAGGTAAAAAATGAAGTAAAGTGTGATTCTTACCAGTAGGGGAAGTGAACGGAGTCTATTCACGCTGGGAAGCTGGCTGCTGACAGTTAAAGGGAGCCAGATGCACTAACTGTGTACAAGAGTACACAATCAATGCACTGGGAGATTGTCACTCACCCGGACATCATCTCCTCCACCCCCCCACTCTGGTCCCACCAGTGAGGCCATCATATCTGGTCCCCGTTGCTGAGATCATCGCCGGTGAGGACCTCCACTGATGAGGCCGTTAAGACAAGTGAGTCCGGGCAATTGCGTCTCAGGCTCACAAATAATATTATAATTCTACTTTAAATATTTAATTCAGCCTTGTGCCTGCTGATTACTCTGGCAATTCAGGGCTGGTAAGATCACGAGAGGCGAGAAACTGGGTGTGAACCCGGTTTTGCGCCTCTCTCGCGTTCTTACCGGCTCGCCACACCGAGCAACCAGCATGATGAGCCAGTAAGAACAACCCCAACGTTTCTTAATTAAAGCTCATGAATGATATAAAGAGAGTTTTTTGCATGTTCCATCTGTTGCAAGGATTTGAAATGGGCACAAGTTCAAGGCTCAGTCGCACGCTCACACCGCACAATATGTACAACAAAAGAGGAATTGCAAATTCACAGGTTGATGTTACACCCATGGCAAATTGGAGTCCAAATCCTGACCAATGTCTCAAGACTTAAAAATGACATATGTATGATGTCCTTGGTGGGACAAGTCTATCAGGTTTTAACCATTGATAATTTATGTGTAATAAATAGAAACACTTCAAACCCCATCACGGGTGCATAAAATTTGAGTCCAGCAGTGCAATACATAATTTGAGAAATATTGATGCAAATACATTTGAACAAATTATGATATGAACCAGCTTAATAAGTGATACAATTACACACACAAGCATTTGCAAAGAGTGAGGAGGAAAAGCCCCTGGCAGTTTTGCATCTGGAGAAAAAAGGTATGAAACATAATCCACGCCAAAATTTGGAAGATCTTGCCCAACACTCAAACCCCACCTTGTGAATCTGAATACCTCACCAGAATAAGAATACGAATTGCATGTAGTAATTCCTCACTTAACGTTGGTAGCTATGTTCTGAAACAATTTTAAGTGAATCAGGTTTTCCCATTAAAATGGGTTCCATTTTATGCCTACATCCACCACCGGGCATGTTTTCAGCAGGCAGGCCGTGAAATCTAATGGATGGCTAACCGACCACCTTCCCACACATTCCCAACCCCAAAAATCTTTAGGCGGACAGGTGCCAAAACCAATAGTGCGCCTGTCATTTTGGATGAAATCATTAACAGGCAATGAGCTGTGAATGAGCTCATTAACAAGTGAATTGACCCGAATATTACTCTGCTGATGCCATATTATAACTGGCACGGGCAGGCAGGGGGATGTTGAAAGGTCATTTCTAAAATGAAACTGGCTGATAGATGAAAAGGAAGGGGAGGAGTGGGGGTTCCATCCTTCATGTGCCCTTCCCGCCTGGCCACCAAAATCTCTGTACAGGCTCCTGGGTCCTGCCCCATCCAAAAGCAAGGGTTTACTTCTTTCTGGAGTCCATGTTGTCTTCACCCCGGGGCTGACTTGCAGAGCCCAGTACTGGGCTCTGGCACTGCTGCGACTGCTAAAACTTCTTCCTTGCAATTAAAGATGATGCTGCCCCTCCGGCCTCTCGCACTCAGCTCCAGAGCCCTCACGTACAGCAAGCGTTCAGGAGAGGGAAGAGGCAGCCATGAGGTTCGGGTGGAAGGTTCGGCAAGAGAAAGGATCGGCAAGCGGGAGGGTCAAGACCCAAGGCAACAACACCTCCTCCACGATCATCCTCAACACCGGTGCCCCACAAGGCTGTATTCTCAGGTCCCTACTATACTCCTTATACACCTATGACTGTGTGGCCAAATTCCCCTCCAATTTGATTTCCAAGTTTGCTGACGCCACCACAGTAGTGGGTCAGATCTCAAACAATGACGAGACAGAGTACAGGAATGAGATAGAGAATCTAGTGAACTGGTGCGGCAACAGTAATCTCTCCCTCAATGTCAACAAAACAAAAGAGATTGTCATTGACTTCAGGAAGTGTAAAGGAGAACATGCCCCTGTCTCCATCAATGGGGATGAAGTAGAAAGGGTCGAGAGCTTCAAGTTTTTAGGTGTCCAGATCACCACCAACCTGTCCTAGTCCACCCATGCCAACACTATAGTTAAGAAAGTCCACCAATGCCTCTACTTTCTCAGAAGACTAAGGAAATTTGGCATGTCAGTTACGACTCTCACCAACTTTTACAGATGCACAATAGAAAGCATTCTTTCTGGTTGTATCACAGCTTGGTATGGCTCCTGCTCTGTCCAGACTGCAAGAAACTACAAAAGGTCATGAATGTAGCCCAATCCATCACGCAAACCAGCCTCCCATCCATTGACTCTGTCTACACTTCCCGCTGCCTCGGCAAAGCAGCCAGCATAATTAAGGACCCCATGCACCCCGGACATTCTCTCTTCCACATTCTTCTGTTGGGAAAAAGATACAAAAGTCTGAGGTCACGTACCAACTGACTCAAGAACAGCTTCTTCCCTGCGGCCATCAGATTTTTGAATGGACCTAACTTGCATTAAGTTGATCTTTCTCTACACCCTAGCTATGACTGTAACACTACATTTTGCACTCTCTCATTTCCTTCTCTATGAACGGTATGCTTTGTCTGTATAGTGCGCAAGAAACAATACTTTTCACTATATGTTAATACATATGACAATAATAAATCAAATCAAATCAAATCAAGAAGCTGCGCTCACACCTGGAGGGCAAGCAGCAAGGGGTGGGTTAAGGAGCAGGAGTGGCCTCAAGCCCAGAGAGTCATTAGCGAAAAGGAGGATTAGGGAGTGGCCAAGATGGCTCCAATCATAAGAACTAGGAGCAGGAGTAGGCCATCTGGCCCCTCGAGCCTGCTCCGCCATTCAATAAGATCATGGCTGATCTTTTTGTGGACTCAGCTCCACTTACCTGCCCGCTCACCATAACTCTTAATTCCTTTACTGTTCAAAAATTTATCTATCCTTGCCTTAAAAACATTCAATGAGGTAGCCTCAACTGCTTCACTGGGCAGGGAATTCCACAAATTCACAACCCTTTGTGTGAAGAAGTTCCTCCTCAACTCATCCTAAATCTGCTCCCCCTTATTTTGAGGCTATGCCCCCTAGTTCTAGTTTCACCCACTAGTGGAAACAACTTCCCTGTTTCTATCTTATCTATTCCCTTCATAATCTTATATGTTTCTATAAGATCTCCCCTCATTCTTCTGAATTCCAATGAGTATAGCCCCAGTCTACTCAGTCTGTCCTCATAAACCAACCCTCTCAAATCTGGAATCAACCTCGTGAATCTCCTCTGCACCCCCTCCAGTGCCAGTATATCCTTTCTCAAGTAAGGAGACCAAAACTGTACACAGTAGTCCAGGTGTGGCCTCACCAGCACCTTATACAGCTGCAACATAACCTCGCTGTCTTTAAACTCCATCCCTCTAGCGATGAAGGACAAAATTCCATTTGCCTTCTTAATTACCTGCTGCACCTGCAAACCAATTCCTTGAGATTCCTGCACAAGGACACCCAGGTCCCTCTGCACAGCAGCATGCTGCAATTTTTTACCATTTAAATAATAGTCCATTTTGCTGTTATTCCTACCAAAATGGATGACCTCACGTTTAACAACATTGTACTCCATCTGCCAGAGCTTCGCCCATTCACTTAGATTATCTATATCCCTTTGCAGACTTTCAGCATCCTCTGCACACTTTGCTCTTCCACCCATCTTAGTGTCATCTGCGAATTTTGACACACTACACTTGGTCCCCAACTCCTAATCATCTATGTAAATCGTAAATAATTGCAGTCCCAACACTGATCCCTGAGGCACACCACTAGTCACTGATCGCCAACCAGAAAAACACCCATTCACCCCCACTCTTTGCTTTCTGTTAGTTAACCATGTGATGTGCCTCTACGTCAGATCGACGCGAAACAAGAATACAGTCTACATTAAATGATTAATGTTAAAGCAAAACAACTTAAAACAGGATAACATTTCAGGGACCTAGTGCATATAAACTTCGAAAAGCACTGTAAATAAATTTCATGTGTATCAGATCATTGTGCAATAAATAAATTAACAGTCAATGATGTAGCAAAAAGAAAAACAGAAACTGGATGAAGAGTATGTCTTACCAGCTTTGCTTCCTGAATTTGGAGCTGGTAGGTTGCTATGAATAGAGTTTGTTTCTGTTGCTGATGATGCATCTGGTGACCAACCCCTGTGCCGTTTCTTTGGAGGACCTGAATTAGCTAAGTTGCCTGTTCAAGAGTGTAAAAGATATCAGTAATTATAATAACAGCATGCACACACAAGGACCAGAATTTCATGCTTGCAACTGTGCATACTCTAAAGAATTTTCTTTAAAGTTGGACCTGATTTTACCATTGCGTCGCGCCCGAAAACGAGCGCGAAAACGTGGTAAAGTCGGGTGTGAGGCCATTAACGCGATCCGCATCCGCGCAGATTGCCATTTTACCAAAACCCGGGAATGGCGGTGATTCGATTCGTGCCCAAAACGGGCGCAACAGCAATTTAAATGCATTTGCATGCATTTAAGTTGAATTAATGAACTGCCCGCCCAACTTTATCAGCATTTCCCCCTTTACCACCGCGTTTGCCAATCCGGAACCGCGCTGTAATGGACCTGCTGAATAAAAGTCTGAATCGGGCGCTCCAGCTGCTGAAGAGCGCGTTCAGCGCTTCCAACGGCTCTCTGACTCAGATCAGTGGTGGAGGGGGAGGAGAGAGGCAGGTCAGATGTATCTCTGGTTGGGGGGGGGGGGGGGAGAGGCCCAAACGCTCACTGTTGGGGTGGAAGGGAGCAGGTCCACTGCCACTCTGCGGGCAATCGGTGGGGGGGGAAGGGGAGCAGGGGTGGCGATCAGTTTGGGTAGTGGGGGGGGTGGATAAGGGGTAAAGTGATGTGTGTGGGTAGTGGTGGGGTGGGTAAGGGGGACAGTGATGTGTGTGGGTAGTGGGGGGGGTGGATACGGGGTAAAGTGATGTGTGTGGGTAGTGGTGGGGTCGGTAAGGGGGACAGTGATTTCTGTGGGTAGTGGGGGGTGGATAAGGGGGACAGTGATGTGTGTGGGTAGTGGGGGGGTGGATAAGGGGGACAGTGATGTGTGTGGGTAGTGGGGGGGATAAGGGGGACAGTGATGTGTGTGGGTAGTGGGGGCGTGGATAAGGGGGAAAGTGATGTGTGTGGGTAGTGGGGGAGTGGATAAGGGGGACAGTGATGTGTGTGGGTAGTGGGGCGTGGATAAGGGGGAAAGTGATGTGTGTGGGTAGTGGGGGAGTGGATAAGGGGGACAGTGATGTGTGTGGGTAGTGGGGGAGTGGATAAGGGGGACAGTGATGTGTGTGGGTAGTGGGGGCGTGGATAAGGGGGACAGTGATGTGTGTGGGTAGTGGGGGGGTGGATAAGGGGGACAGTGATGTGTGTGGGTAGTGGGGGAGTGGATAAGGAGGACAGTGATGTGTGTGGGTAGTGGGGGAGTGGATAAGGAGGACAGTGATGTGTGTGGGTAGTGGGGGGGTGGATAAGGGGGACAGTGATGTGTGTGGGTAGTGGGGGGGTGGATAAGGGGGACAGTGATGTGTGTGGGTAGTGGGGGCGTGGTTAAGGGGGACAGTGATGTGTGTGGGTAGTGGGGGAGTGGATAAGGAGGACAGTGATGTGTGTGGGTAGTGGGGGGGGTGGATAAGGGGGACAGTGATGTGTGTGGGTAGTGGCTGGGTGGATAAGGGGACAGTGATGTGTGTGGGTAGTGGGGGGGGTGGATAAGGGGGACAGTAATGTGTGTGGGTAGTGGGGGGGTGGATAAGGGGGACAGTGATGTGTGTGGGTAGTGGCTGGGTGGATAAGGGGACAGTGATGTGTGTGGGTAGTGGGGGGGGTGGATAAGGGGGACAGTGATGTGTGTGGGTAGTGGGGGGGTTGAATAAGGGGGACAGTGATGTGTGTGGGTAGTGGGGGGGGATAAGGGGGACAGTGTTGTGTGTGGGTAGTGGCTGGGTGGATAAGGGGGACAGTGATGTGTGTGGGTAGTGGGGGGGTGGATAAGGGTGACAGTGATGTGTGTGGGTAGTGGGGGGGTGGATAAGGGTGACAGTGATGTGTGTGGGTAGTGGGGGGGGCGGATAAGGGGGGACAGTGATGTGTGTGGGTAGTGGGGGGGGATAAGGGGGACAGTGTTGTGTGTGGGTAGTGGCTGGGTGGATAAGGGGGACAGTGATGTGTGTGGGTAGTGGGGGGTGGATAAGGGTGACAGTGATGTGTGTGGGTAGTGGGGGGTTGATAAGGGGAACAGTGATGCGTGTGGGTAGTGGGGGGTTGATAAGGGGGACAGTGATGTGTGTGGGTAGTGGGGGGGGGTGGATAAGGGGGACAGTGATGTGTGTGGGGAGAGCGGGGGGTGGATAAGGGGGACAGTGATGTGTGTGGGTAGTGGGGGGTTGATAAGGGGGACAGTGATGCGTGTGGGTAGTGGGGGGTTGATAAGGGGGACAGTGATGTGTGTGGGTAGTGGGTGGTTGATAAGGGGGACAGTGATGCGTGTGGGTAGTGGGGGGTTGATAAGGGGGACAGTGATGTGTGTGGGTAGTGGGGGGTGGGTGGATAAGGGGGACAGTGATGTGTGTGGGTAGTGGGGGGGTGGATAAGGGGGACAGTGATGTGTGTGGGGAGAGCGGGGGGTGGATAAGGGGGCCAGTGATGTGTGTGGGTAGTGGGGGGTTGATAAGGGGGACAGTGATGTGTGTGGGTAGTGGGTGGTTGATAAGGGGGACGGTGATGCGTGTGGGTAGTGGGGGGTTGATAAGGGGGACAGTGATGTGTGTGGGTAGTGGGGGGGGGGTGGATAAGGGGGACAGTGATGTGTGTGGGTAGTGGGGGGGTGGATAAGGGGGACAGTGATGTGTGTGGGGAGAGCGGGGGGTGGATAAGGGGGACAGTGATGTGTGTGGGTAGTGGGGGATTGATAAGGGGGACAGTGATGTGTGTGGGTAGTGGGGGGGGAGTGGATAAGGGGGACAGTGATGTGTGTGTGTGTGCACCCTCGCTCCCGCTTGTCACTCCCGGGACGCTTTCTCCGCTTCCTGCGGCCCGGGAGCGATCTGACACGGGCGCGATTGTTCAAATTTTTTTCCAACTGCGCATGCGCAGTTCAGAGCTCCGATCGTTTCGGCCGCACTAAGCCCCGCCCACAGCGCGAATGGGACTGGAGATGTTTTTTTCAGGCTGAGTGTGTATGGGGGCTCCTGAAAACAGATTTCTAAGTCGGATCTGAATTACACCCAGATTCAGCACTTAGAATGAAAATGGTAAAATCAGGCCCGCTGTTTCCCACAATCAAATGAGTACCTTTTAAAAATAAAACCAGTTATTTTCAAAGCATGAACTTGGAATCATTCCACTGCACACTGAATTTTATTGCAAGGCTTTGAAATTTACACAAATCCAGGAATCCTGCTCAACCCATAGAACAGGAATAGGCCATTCAGTCCCTCAAGCCTGTTCTGCCATTTTACTAACTCATGGCTGATCATTTCAATTTAGCTGCTGTTATTCTATCTCCCGTGATACCCTTTCCCAACAAAAGTCTATCCATCTCAGTCTTCAAATTTTTCAGTTGACCAGCATCTACAACCTTTCTGCAACAGGGAGTTCCAGATGACAGCTATCCCGTGTGTGAGAGAAAGTGCTTCCGGCAAATACGATAGTGACTTTTAAGGGGCGTCTTGATAAATACATGAATAGGATTGGGAATAGAGGGATATGGTCCCCAGAAGTGTAGGAGGCTTTAGTTCAGATGGACAGCATGGTCTTACAGGCTTGGAGGGCTGAAGGGCCTGTTCCTGTGCTGTAATTTTCTTTATTCGTTTCTTTGATTTCAGTTCTAACTAGCTAGCTCTAGTTTCATAATTACGCCTCACTGCTGACTTGCCTTAGCGGCCTCGCCGGTAAAGGTGCTCACCTGCGAGGATCATGTATGGTCCCCATCAACAGGGACCTCTCGTGTTGGCCTTGCCAGTAGGACCGGAGGCCATTGAGGCCACAGCGGGAGGTTGGGGGCAGGGAGGTGCCCCTTGGGCAGTGATAGCCCGGCACTGCCAACCCAGCACATTGGTAATGTGCACCAGGCCGTGCAGAGGAGGAAGGGCCTGAGGGGGGCGGGCCATACTGGGAGGGGGTGGGGCCCGAAGGAAGGCTGGGCATAAGGCGGAGGCAAGCACTGCGCACTCTGAAACTAAGAATGTGGGGCGGGGATATTGGCATGGCCAAGTGGGAAGAGATCTGCGCATGCGCAGTGGTGCCCTCTGCTACAATCTGCCGACTTTCAGCCTGCTAATACCCTGCCCCCTCCCCCTGCTGCCGGGAAACAGGTCTTACTTCATTTTCTTTCCTCAGAGTGAAGTAAGATTCGATTGTTTAATTGCCCAAAAAGGTGTGTTTCTCTCCCATTTTCATGTTTGTTCGGCACTTAAAACTTTTTTGGTAGGATCACCCCCTTTATATCAGATGAGCATTCCCTAGGCCAATAAGTTTTAAAGTTTATTTATTAGTGTCACAAGTAGGCTCACATTAACATTGCAATGAAGTTACTGTGAAAATCCCCTAGTCGCCACACTCCAGTGCCTGTTTGGGTACACGGAGTGAGAATTTAGCATGGCCAATGCACCTAACCAGCACGTCTTTCAGACTGAGGCAGTGGAGGTGGTAGAGATGGATGTTGTCGGTTTGTGTGTGCATTTCTACTGTATTGGTTCTGGACAGAATCCCTCGAATGACTGAACTTCACTGCTTAAAGCAACCCTAATGTCTGCTGGCTTGGAAATTTATATTGATGGCAGACATGAAGAAATTAGTATTTCAGACCATCCTGCTTCTTGGTTGGAATGATGATTGTGGTTCCCGATGGTGGACAGTTGCAGGATGTGGAAGATTGCAAGATCTTTTCAATGAGTCCTGGTAATATAGGAACACGCTACCATTTCTAGCTGCTCATCTTATCTGCTCAGTCTCTTAGCCAAATGTCATCTGCACGTCCCTTGTTTATTAAAAAGTGAGGACTGTTTCTGTTGATCACGGTTTCAGCTTTATAAGACAGTGGTTCTACACAGCAGCTTTAAGTCAAGATTTATTGCAATAAAAGTGAACTTGCACCTTAAATTGTAATGTGATTGAAAAAGAGAAAGCTAATGTCCACTTGGAAAACTTGACAAAAGTGGACAAGCACTCCATACACGCGGGACTCGAAACGGAGCTGGGCAGGGGATTCAAGTAGTTGCACTGGCTGATGTGCTGCTTTCCTGTTGCCATTCCCACCCCTAGGCTGGGGACAGGCCTGTCCTGAGAACTCCAATTCACTGGTGAGGTTATTAAAGAGCTCATTTGGACCACATTGAAATTTAGGTAAGGGTGGACAGACAACACGCAAGGTCAAGAGCAAATCAGGGCCACGTAAGTGGCAGCACAGCAGGCAGCCAGTCATGGCCACCCCCCAGGGAATCAGGTAGGCCCATTAGAAGGGGGAATGGCACAGAGGTGATCTCAGCCACCGGCACAAAGGTACCATCGGATGACAGGTTGTGGGGAGAGAGTTAACTGCGTGCTCAGGCAGTGAGGGAGTCATCAGCCTCCTGGCAATGCAGGGGCATGAGGAGGAAGGGAGACTTCCAGGCACAACTGGGTGGCCATCTGAGCACAGGGAAGGCAACGACTGGGAAGGGAAACGTGACCCTCAGACTCAGGGTCCAGTAACGATGAGGAGCAGCATCTTCTGCAGGGAAGGCACAACCTTAAACATAAGGAGGGCAGAGGAGAGGGACAAGGGGCAAGAAGGACCTGGAGGCTATACCTGAAAATGGAGTTATCTAGACTTATCAGAGAAACAGTGATACAGTCCCAGGATAAGGGGCAGAACATTTAGCAATGAGGTGGGCAGTTATTTCTTTGAATCTTTGAGTTTCCTTATCCAAGTGAGTGTGGATCATTGATATATTCAAGACTGGAACACACAGATTTTTGATCTCTCAGGAAAGCAAGAGCTACAGAGAACATTGAGAAAGTGGAGTTGAGGTAGAAGATTGCACTGAATGAGAGTGCAGGCTCGAAGGGTTGTGTGGCCTACACCTGCTCCTGTTCCTTATGTTCTTGCAGGCAGGATGCAGAAGTCAATTCAAATTTTCAAGCTTCCAAATGGATGACAATTGAAAGTCTTTTCAGAAACATTTTCAAATGCCATGACAATAAGTTTTGCAAAGAAGCATTCAACCTACTGCTGTCACTCGCAAATTAATGAATGCATGCAGCAAAATTTTACAACTACATTTTTGAAGTAAATCAGTGAGAATGAACCTATTATCCAAAATGCGCTGTGAATCCTGATTAACATCACTGCAGAAAGAAAAAAAATAGAAAGTCTTGCATTGGGGAGCACTCTCACAGGATTCCCAAAACATTTTACAGCCGACGAAATATTTTTGAAGTGTGATTATTGTTGAAATGTGGAAAATATGGTAGCCAATCAGTATCCGGCAAACTCCTACAAATAGCAATGTGAGCACGAGCAGAATATCTGTTTCTTTACTGAGGTTGACTGAAAGATAAATAAATATCGGCCAGGGCACAGGGATAACTCCTTTATTCGTCTCTGAAGTAATGCCATGGGCTCTATTGGGCCCGCAGTGGGTGGCATGATGACACAGCAGTGAGCACTGCTGCCTCATAGTGCCAGGGACCCAGTTTAAATTCCAGCCTTGGGTGACTGTCCATGTGGAGTCATGATGTGGAGATGCCGGCGTTGGACGGGGGTAAACACAGTAAGGAGTCTCACAACACCAGGTTAAAGTCCAACAGGTTTATTTGGTAGCAAAAGCCACTAGCTTTCAGAGCACTGCCCCTTCGTCGGGGCAGCGCTCCGACAGCTTTTAGAAACATAGAAAAACTGCAGCACAAAACAGGCCCTTCGACCCCACAAGTTGTGCCGAACATATCCCTACCTTTTAGGCCTACCTATAACCCTCCATCCTATTAAGTCCCATATACTCATCCAAGAGTCTCTTAAAAGACCCTATTGAGTTTGCCTCCACCACCACTGACGGCAGCCGATTCCACTCGCCCACCACCCTCTGTGTGAAAAACTTCCCCCTAACATTTCCCCTGTACCTACCCCCAGCACCTTAAACCTGTGTCCTCTTTGCTACCAAATAAACCTGTTGGACTTTAACCTGATGCTGTGAGACTTCTTACTGTGTGGAGTCTGCACATTGTCCCTGTGTCTGCGCGGGTTTCCTCCGGTTTCCTCCAACGGTCTAAAGATGTGCAAGTTAGGTGGATTGGCCATGCTAAATTGCCCCTTAGATGCTTATGTTAGGAGGGATTAGTGAGGTAAATACGTGGGGTTACAGGAACAGTGCAGGGTTAAGATACTCTGTTGGACAGTGGGTGCAGACTCAATGGGCCGAATGGCTTCCTTCTGCACTGTAGGGATTTTATGATTCTCTTTAATGTCCATTTGAGAGAGCAAACATGGCCAAGGTTTAACATCTCAATTGAAGGATGCACCCCTTTACACCAATTGAGTTACCAACTGAGCCACGGTTTACATTGGAAGACCAGACAAACAGGTACTGTACCTATCACTGAAGGCCTTGACATATTTTGACAGGAAAAGTTGTTGGCCTTCACTGGGTTTTGGTGCCTGGATGAATCTCTGTTGTTATGAGTTGCAGAAATCCCTGTAACAGTCCGAGAAAGAGCCTGGTCTGCCGCTGCTCCTGCAAACACAAACAAGTCTAGTCAAGGGCAGTGCTGTTCAGAGAAAAAAAAACAGATTTTTAGCAGACATGAGTACAAGGAGACATCACATTCTTAATAACATTGTTCCCATATTTTTCAAAATTCAACAACTTGAAGTGCACAGTAAAATGTTAATTAATAGTCAGTGAGAAAATGAGGAAACAATTCTCAGACAAGCACAGAAGTGCTGAGGTACATAAACTCTCCTGTACAGGCATACTATCTTCTTGTTCCTGGGAAGATTGCCACCAGTATCACAGAACTTCCCTTCCTTTTCCCCTTGAGGAATAGAGGACAAGAACATTAACCTTCCACTTTGTCATCAATTCCAATAAGACACATTCTCATCTTCCAAAATATAACAATATGTTCTCCAGATACACAGAAGCTCTCCACTATCCTGCCACCATTTTATAAAACTATAGGTAACCTTCAAAGGTAATTCTTTCTAAAAATCCATTCAATGTAAAGAAAAAATACTTTTTGAACACAATTGTTTACAATGTAGCAGACAATAAAAGTGCAACATATAAATACAACTTCCAATCTAACATATCAAAACATGAATAAGGAAGAAAGATTTGCAATAATTGTGGGGCTGTGGGAAAATGGCACAGAAAAGGAGTTGAGGTCGGCATTGATCAGCTATGACCGTATTGATTGGTGGGGCAGACTCGAAGGGCTCCTGCTTCTATGTCTTGTGTTTTTGCAAAGATAGCCCAAAGTGCTTGAAAACCAGTGAAGTACTTTTCAAGTATAGTCACTGCTGTAATAAACAACACACAGCAGCCAATTTCCACAGAGTAAACTACTACATACAGCCAAGTGCGAATGACCAAATCTCTTTTAAGTGATGGTGATTGAGGGATAAATATTGAATAGGACTTCCTTACTCTTCTGCAAAATAGTGTCGTGAGATCTTTTACGTTCACCTGAGACAGTCGCTTTAATGATTCTTCCAAAAGATGACTCTGACAATATAGCACACCCCAGCACTGCGCTATTGTGCTGACCTAGATTTCTGTGGTCAGGTCTCCAGATGACTTGAACTGACCAACTTCTGATTCAGAGACTATGCACTGAGCCACAGCTGACTGGAGTCATGAAAATGCACGTAAAAATATCCAAACAAATAAATTCACTCAATTAATATAATTGCCTCACAATCTCAAAGATCTGCAGAGTTAGCTAAATCCAAATCTCCTTGGCTTCTCTTGTTCTCTAGCTATCTGGTTTATTCATTTCACCTCCCGAATAGAGCTGCCTGCGTAGACACAAAACAGTTGAATGGTTGTCTGCACTCCATCCCAATTAATCCTCCAAACAAAATCATACATCACAGCTTTAAAAAGCACAAAAATGAAAATCATTACAAAATGCAAAACCTGTGAGAACCTTAATATAAACAGAAAACATTGAACTCAATGACATTAATTGAAATGAGGGTAGTCAAATGAACTTGTGGACTTGGTGTGGAGCCAAGGGGAGGTGGGGTGGGGAAATGGGAAGATCGGCATGTGCCCAAATTCGTGGCAGGAAAGACTCCTCATGAAGATTATGGAGACATAAAATCACCCCTAACTGCTTCATTTATGCTATTCAGACAAGTCCAGTTATTACATAAATGGCATATTAAGTGGAGGCAGCATGGGGTGAAATTCAATTTTGTCTAAGCCGCGGAAGAAATATTAGCAGAATAACTGCCCCCAATGCCATCACTGACCCTCAGACTATTTCCCTCTTCACTGACATAGATAGAAAGCAAACTCAGGCAGGACATTTAAGGGATGGCTGATCCAATACTGCCTCTTTCGTGCCCCTGCCAAAATTTCAGTTCACCACCCCTGCTCCCTCTAATTGGTGCTTATAAATTTTAAGATTTAAATTAAAAAATGAAAGACCTATTGGAAAGAATACTGATTAATTTTAAGAGATAGACTGGAGCACCTGCTTGCTGGAATCCAGTTAATGCATTCTGATTAGTTCCAGAAATGCTCTCTGCTGATGCTACCGTGGTGGATGAGGCTGGACTCTCAGGAGGTTGTGAGGGAATGCTCGAAGTGGAACTGGAGGATGACTGCTGTGTCCTGCCCTCTGTTAAAACAAAAATGGAATTTTCACCATCGCAGCCAGTTTGAATTCTTCAATCTTCCAAACAAGCTATGCTTGAGATCGCTCGGAGATTTCACCAGCACATCTGCAGCAGCAACAACTTGCTTTGATATGGTGGTTGTAATGTAGGAAAGTACTCCAAGATGCTTTACAAAAGCAGAATCAAACAAAGACTGACAGCGAGCCAATGAAGGTGACATGAGGACATACTGGTCAAAAGAGTTGTTTTTTTTTTAAGGAGCATCTTAAAAATAAAAAGGTGGAGAGGTTTGGGGAGGGAACTCCCAAGCTGAAGGTCTCGATGAAAGCATGGTCACCAATGGTGCAGCAATCGAGTGAAGATGAGCAAAAGTCCAGAATTGGAGGAGCACAGGGCTTTTGTATACAGCGTTGGAGAAGGCCACGAAGATAGGGAGGATCAAAGTCATGGATGAATTTGAACATGGGATGTCAATTTTAAAATTGAGGAATTGGAGAGACATTTATCATTTTGTTCCTTGCTTTCTCAAACATAACATAGGAGTGTGAAATATTCTTGATGATAGTAGCTTATCAGTCCCCAGAATCAACTGAAATCAGTTTCACTGATCTGTGCCAATTTGTTTTCAACAGAACCTGGTTAATAGATTTCTTAGGTTTGATGTCTTGTTCTCAATATTTTCCCCCCCACAAGTTTCACAATCCAGCTCTCACCTGTGCCTTTCCAACAGATTAAGGGTCCTTTAGTAAGACTGCCCTGTGCATTCCTAATCAGATAACACTTCAGGTGCTTTTGTTTCTTGGGCTGGGTGATCAGTTTCAGGTTGATGTGATTGGAAAACTCAGTGAAATAACGAAATCCTTTTTCGCCGCAGCCAACACAATTGCCAGAGAAACCTACAAAACATTGAGGACAAATGCAGTTAACAGGAATAAAGATTTGGTGCACCACTTTCTTAAATAAAAATATTCAAGCTCATTTTGCACAGGGCCCTTGCAATTGGTCAAAGGTTTCCAGCTCCTCAGTCTTGGCGGCACGGAGATCCAGGTAGCAGAGGTGAAAGGACACCATGGTGATCTACTATCTTAATGGTCCCTATTTGTAACTGGCAGATTGACTTAAATACATTCAAATCCTTCAGTTCTTTTTGGAAGGCAAGTTTTAAATTTAGTTTAATATTTGTACATTTAGATTGACATCATCAGATTACTATTGATAAAAATAAACTGTATTTTCTCCTGAAGCACAAGTCTGACACCCTCAAGAATTGGATAAAATCTGCAATGGAAAGTAAAAGTGCATCATCCATAATGGTCTGATACATAGCACAATGAACACTATGGTGACAGGCCCATAGGATGGCACATATATACTAGTTAAAGTCCCCTCCCAGTGGACAGTGACTCTTCAAAAGCCTTAATTCAAAGGGATTTTCAGTTAAATTTAGAAGAGTGCCCATCCGCCTACTTTGGTTGACTGCAACATGTAACACAAGTTGTTCATAGACTCCAAGACAGTTTGTCTTGCAAAGCTGATATGGATAAACTATTTCCTCTGGTGGGAAATATAGTCATGAAGTGGAGATGCCGGCGTTGGACTGGGGTAAACACAGTAAGAGTTTTAACAACACCAGGTTAAAGTCCAACAGGTTTATTTGGTAGCAAATGCCATTAGCTTTCGGAGCCCTGCTCCTTCATCAGATGGAGTGGAAGTCTGCTCTCAAACAGGGCATACAGAGACACAAAATCAAGTTACAGAATACTGATTAGGATGCGAATCTCTACAGCCAACCAGGTCTTAAAGATACAGACAATGTGAGTGGAGGGAGCATTAAGCACAGGTTAAAGAGATAGAAACATAGAAAAACTACAGCACAAACAGGCCCTTCGGCCCACAAGTTGTGCCGAACACATCCCTACCTTCTAGACCTACCTATAACCCTCCATCCTATTAAGCTCCATGTACTCATCCAGGAGTCTCTTAAAAGACCCTATTGAGTTCGCCTCCACCACCCCTGATGGCAGCCGATTCCACTCGCCCACCACCCTCTGTGTGAAAAACTTACCCCTAACATCTCCCCTGTACCTACCCCCCAGCACCTTAAACCCGTGTCCTCTCGTAGCAGACATTTCCACCCTGGGAAAAAGCCTCTGAGAGTCCACCCGATCTATGCCTCTCAACATCTTATACACCTCTATTAGGTCTCCTCTCATCCTTTGTCTCTCCAAGGAGAAAAGACCGAGCTCCCTCAGCCTATCCTCATAAGGCATGCCACTCAATCCAGGCAACATCCTTGTAAATCTCCACTGCACCCTTTCAATCTTTTCCACATCCTTCCTATAGTGAGGCGACCAGAATTGAGCACAGTACTCCGAGTGGGGTCTGACGAGATGTGTATTGTCTCCAGACAGGACAGCCAGTGAGATTCTGCAAGTCCAGGAGGGAAGCTGTGGGGGTTACTGATAGTGTGACATAAACCCAAGATCCCGGTTTAGGCCATCCTCATGTGTGCGGAACTTGGCTATCAGTTTCTGCTCAGCGACTTTGCGCTATCGTGTGTCGTGAAGGCCAGCTTGGAGAATGTTTACCCGAAGATCAGAGGCTGAATGCCCGTGACCGCTGAAGTGCCCCCCCACAGGAAGAGAACAGTCTTGCCTGGTGATTGTCGAGCGATGTTCATTCATCCGTTGTCATAGCGTCTGCATGGTTTCCCCAATGTACCATGCCTCGGGACATCCTTTCCTGCAGCGTATCAGGTAGACAACGTCGGCCGACAGGACCCTCAACCGATGCTATACACTAGACACACATGGAGCAGTTGAACCAGGAGCACTCCTCGTCACAATGGATGTCTCGGCACTCTACACCAGCAACCCCCACGATGATGGCATTGCTGCAACGGCCTCAGTACTCAACGCCAACAACTGCCAGTTTCCAGATGCAATTTTACAACTCATCCACTTCATCCTGGACCACAATGTCTTCACCTTCAACAACCAGTTCTTCAGCCAGACACACGGAACAGCCATGGGGACCAAATTCGCACCTCAATATGCCAACATCTTCATGCACAGCTTCGAACAAGGCTTCTTCACTGCACAGGACCTTCAACCGATACTATACACTAGATACATCGATGACGTTTTCTTCCTTTGGACTCATGGAGAACAATCACTGAAACAACTATATGATGACATCAACAAGTTCCATCCCACCATCAGACTCACCGTGGACTACTCTCCGGAATCGGTTGCATTCTTGGACACAAGCATCTCCATTAAGGACGGTCACCTCAGCACCTCACTGTACCGCAAGCCCACGGATAACCTCACGATGCTCCACTTCTCCAGCTTCCACCCTAAACACGTTAAAGAAGCCATCCCCTACGGACAAGCCCTCCGTATACACAGGATCTGCTCGGATGAGGAGGATTGCAACAGACACCTCCAGACGCTGAAAGATGCCCTCATAAGAACAGGATATGGCGCTCCACTCATTGATCGACAGTTCCGACGCGCCACAGCGAAAAACCGCACCGACCTCCTCAGAAGACAAACACGGGACACGGTGGACAGAGTACCCTTCGTCGTCCAGTACTTCCCCGGAGCAGAGAAGCTATGGCATCTCCTCCGGAGCCTTCAACATGTCATTGATGAAGACAAACATCTCGCCAAGGCCATCCCCACACCCCCACTTCTTGCCTTCAAACAACCGCACAACCTCAAACAGACCATTGTTCGCAGCAAACTACCCAGCCTTCAGGAGAACAGTGACCACAGCACCACACAACCCTGCCACCTCTGCAAGACGTGCCGGATCATCGACACGGATGCCATCATCTCACATGAGAACACCATCTACCAGGTACACAGTACCTACTCTTGCAACTCGGCCAACGTTGTCCACCTGATACGCTGCAGGAAAGGATGTCCCGAGGCATGGTACATTGGGGAAACCATGCAGACGCTATGACAACGGATGAATGAACACTGCTTGACAATCACCAGGCAAGACTGTTCTCTTCCTGTGGGGGGGCACTTCAGCGGTCACGGGCATTCAGCCTCTGATCTTCGGGTAAGCGTTCTCCAAGGTGGCCTTCACGACACACGACAGCGCAAAGTCGCTGAGCAGAAACTGATAGCCAAGTTCCGCACACATGAGGATGGCCTAAACCGGGATCTTGGGTTTATGTCACACTATCAGTAACCCCCACAGTTTGCCTCCTGGACTTGCAGAATCTCATGGCTGTCCTGTCTGGAGACAATACACATCTCTTTAACCTGTGCTTAATGCTCCCTCCACTCACATTGTCTGTATCTTTGAGACATGGTTGGCTGTAGAGATTCGCATTCTAATCAGTATTCTGTAACTTGATTTTGTGTCTCTGTATGCCCTGTTTGACACAGTAAGAGTTTTAACAACACCAGGTTAAAGTCCAACAGGTTTATTTGGTAGCAAATGCCATTAGCTTTCGGAGCGCTGCCACTCCATCTGACAAAGGAGCAGCGCTCCGAAAGCTAATGGCATTTGCTACCAAATAAACCTGTTGGACTTTAACCTGGTGTTGTTAAAACTCTTACTGGAGAAATATAGGACAGAACCTTAAAATTAAAGTTCGGCCATATAGGAGTGAAATTTCTGTAAGTTTGCCTCAAGATCAAGCAGCATTCCTTAATACTATGGAAGTAGTCTCAGAGCATTGGTGCAGGAGTTCTTCATGCTAATGGCTCTAACCCAAACCATTTTCTGTTGCTTTATCAATGACACTCCTTCAGTCCTAAGGTCACAAATAGGACTACTCTTGGGAGAATCTACAGTGTGAAAATCTTTATATAGCACAGCAACTTTCTGAACAAGCTATCTACCTCAATCAGGAATGTTCCAACTATCCTAGCATTCATAGCCTTTTGGAGGAGAGTTCCAAATTTCTGAGCCTTTCCTGTGAAAGCAGTGGTTCCTTATTTCACTCTTGTAGGGCCTAATTTTCCTTTTAAGATTCTGTTCTATATTTCCCCACCAGAGAAAACAGTCTATCCATATCAACTCCTTTAAATCTGTTTTTACATTCTAAACACTTCGATCAGATCACCCTCACGCTGGAATTTTACCACCCTGCCCGCCACAGGAATCGGAGTGGGTGAGGGGCAAACAATGGGAAGATCCGTTGACCTCAGGATATTATGGTTTCGGGACGAGTGAGGTCGTAATATCCCACCCTCAATCTCCTATACACAAAGGACTGTAGACTGGTCAAGGTTCTATACTACTGAACCATACTTCCTCTCCTATGTGTATCAGGGCTTTTGAGATAAAGGCCACTTTCCATTAGCCTTTTCGACAATCGTTTTGAACCTGTCCGCCAGCTTTGATAATCAAGCAGGGCCTCAGCAACTTCAAGATTTGGGCTAAAAACTGGCAGATAATATTTTCACCGCATAAATACCAAGCTCTGACCATTGCCTACAAGAAAAATATAAGCTAACTCCCAGACCTAAAATGGTATTACTATTGTCAGGTCCATCGTAATTACCATCCTTGGTGGTCACCACTGACCAGCTTAACTGGATTAAACATCAACCATAACCATGAGAGCAGGACAGCAGCTCAGAACTCCTTAACAAGTGTCTTATCTCCTGACCCCCCTCATTACCTACAAACCGCAAGCCTCGGAATCACTCAAAATGTTTGGCGCAATCAAGTTCAGAGAGAAATCCACTTTATCAGCACTGTGGTCACTGATCCAATATTCACCTCCACCACCAGACTGTAACTGGAGTATTTCTCATCTATCAGATGTGACAACTCAAACTTGCTTCAACTGCACCTCTTGGCCCATGACCTCACAAAAGATACGAGCAACGAGATCATGTAAACATCTTCACCGCCATGATCTTCTCTGTTGGTTTATTTTGGTCTCACTGTATTTCATGAAGTAGAATCGCTGGCAAAGCCAGCATCTATTAATCAACCCTCGGTGCCCTAAGAAAGTGGGATGGTGCTTCTTGAACCAATGTAGTCTGTGTTTGCAACAGTCCAATGCAACTGAGTGAGTGTCCGTTGCAGAAAGCAATTAAGAGCCTGATATGTTGCTTTGGAATTAGATTCACATCTAGACCAGACCAAATAAAGAGGGCAAATCATCCTCCCTAAACAGCAAAACGAACCAGTTGGCTTTAATCACAAGGTTTATGTCACGTTTTCTGTTTATTTTATTCTCAAGTTTTATAAGCTGAATTGAAGATCTCAGACTGCTGTAATGGGATTTGGATTTGCATTCTTTGTATTATTTGCCATGCTTCTTAATTACAAAGCCGGGAACTATGCTATCATATCAACAGCTACTGAAGTTTATGTCACATCTTAGACCACAAGACATAGGAGCAGAAGCCATTCAGCCCATCGAGTTTACTCCAGCATTCAATGGGATCGTGACTGATCTGATAATCTTCAACTCCCCTTTCCCGCTTTATCCCCATAGCCCTTATCTTGAATGTAGAAATAATTCCGAAAGTGCTGTTCAGAGACATTACGAAGAAAGGACATGAACCAAAGGAGGTGATATTTTTAAAAATTTGGCAAGAGACTGAAGTTTTAAGCTATGCCTTCATGAAGGTGGGGAGGTCAAAAGCAGCTAGA